>NC_081200.1:25987796-27187796 GCF_902713425.1 Acipenser ruthenus | reverse complement strand
CCTTAATGTGGCTACTTATTTTTAAAAAAAAAAAAATTTTTGGTTGGGGGGGACCTAATAACACAACCACATCCTGTATATCAGGTTTTAACAACTTGAAAGCAAATGGGATGGGAGTGTGACTTTTCCCAAGGTATAAAAAGTTATTGTCTAAGCTGTAATTTGATCGCCTGGACAGGGTTACAATGTCTCCTACACGTTTTGCCTTTGCAAATTTTATATATGACGTACTCTTCTTTTGTCTGTCCAAGTTAGTTTCTAAGTGCACTAGTCTGTTTACCGGTATTTTCTCAGCTGGAAAGTATTAGTTATTGTTATTTTTATAATCCATTTCCCAAATCAGCATGGGACTTCTAATAATCTTAACCTGCACTTTTTTAATTGGACAAAAACTTTGCTGATTTTTATTGATGTAGTGCAGATGTTTCATAACCAATAACTAACCTCTGAGAATCTGCAGTGAACATTAGAAGCACACAGTAAGCCCATGCTGTAATAACTAGTGTATTAATTATTATTCTTATTGCAAGTTCAGTTATACTGCATATTTATGCTCAGCATAACAGGCTAAGAATTATTGCTTGAATGACAACAGGAAAATAACCTTTGCAAATCTATGGCCCAGACACAGCCTTAGTCTATTCTCCACACAATTTAAATGGTTAATATGGTTCCTGTTAACTTACCTAGATTCTATGGGCTTACTGTATATAATAGTTTATATGTCTGTGGGCAGAGTGACTTTAAAGTAAAACAGTTCGGTGGAGTTCATATGGCTTTTTCAAAATAAACCTTTAGTTCAAAAGGTAAGTCTATCCCGTATAAATAGATTAAAAAAATAATAATCAAAAGTTGGCTTTATAAAAGGATATTGTAACCATAACACATCCAGTATGAGCCTAAACTACTTTCCAAGAAGTATTGGGAGAGTAAGCCAGAGGTAATATTAAACATGAATGAATGTCACAGAAGTTGGGTTATGACAATTACATTTTACAGCAAACAATATTTTGCCCCTCCCTTACTGTACCTTTTTATTATGTTTGTATGTACTCTAAATGATTCTGCAACAATACACAAGAAACCCTCCTCAGGTTTTAGCAAACCAACGGTTTTAAGGGTGGCCCTACTTTTATATGGGAGAACAAGTACATTGACTGTGTCTAACAGTAGCTATGAGGCTTTTGCTGGAGCTTTTAACATTGTCTCACCTACAGAGGTCAATAGTGCCAGTGCATCACATAGCACTGTCTGTTAAACTAACATTGTATAGTTCAGTTTCAAAACAAATGCATGGCACCAGAGCCCGCAATATTGAACAGAGAAAGCATTCATTCATTCAGCTGGAGTTACCTCCTAATGCTGACACTGTTAAGATATGTGGTGACATATTTAGAAAAGTACAAAGAAATCTTTTTATTAGGTACTTTCTTGAAATGAAAGCCCTATAACGTTGCAGATCAAAGTCACTTCTTTCCATGTCATTTTGAATGGTAATACAACAGGGGTGCATGCAATTTGCTAAACTTTGACCATCATGATGTATGGAATTACGATACAATTTTTTTTGTTGCTTTTCTTTAGGCTTTTCTGTCATATTTGGTTTCTTATTGTGGAGGTAAATGTTCTTTGAGTTCTCTAGCATGCTTTTGTATCGTCTGATTAGTTGTCTGGTTTCAATTGTTTGATTTGACACTGAATGTTTCCTGTAGTAATCCCATGAGTTCCAGGAAACAGGCTAGAGTATGAAAAACAACAATGGCAATGTCATCACTAGTTTTCATTGATGTGTTTTAAATTAAGAAGACATTCGTTTTGAGTTTTTTTTTTTCCCCTAAAGGGTATTTAAAGGTCAACCAAAAGGCAACACTTTTTTCGACTTATTCAACTTGCCATACCTTGGTAGATGGTATGTTTTTATGAAGATTACCAGTCTTCTAAAAATACTTTAAGATTATATTATTTTCATATAAAACATCTTTGGATGTGTGGGTGATGTATGGCTGCGGACAGGCTGACTGTAGGGGTGACGTCAGGCCAGGAAATGAATCCACAACACACAGCAGCTGCGGGTGAAACTGAGACACAGTGGCGCTCAGTGTTTTAATAAACAAACAAATAAAAGATTTAAACAAACGAAAAACACTGTACACAAAACAAAACAACACTTTGCCCAAAATGAACAGACAAACAAACAAGTACTGTGCTGGTGCTTCCAGCATGAAATAGCAATTGTTATTCTTGTGATTAAATATTAATTCTACCTCCCGACTCTCATTCTCTCCTCACCGAACACCCAACCCCGAGTGAGTGACTCGTGCAACTACAGCTGTGCTGGGATTCAATTACTAATTAATTATTCACTTGAATCCCAGCACGTGAACTAATTTGTGCACTCCCCGTGATCACATATTAATACACATTGTATATGCATGTGAAGTGATTGTGCAATTCCCGTACCTAAATACAACTATATGTTTTAAATCACATGTGCTACACAGACCCATTTATATCCCGTGCACCACTATATCAACATATGACTGACAACATAAAACACACCACATACAACATAGAACACAAAATACACACAGGACAGGGCACACTGCCACAGTGGCTTATTATTTCCAGTTTAGATTTGACAGGCTAGTCTCCAGACAGCCTTTAGAACAGAGAAAGACTGACCATCACCACTATATGAAGAATATCCATTGACATGGATCAGGGGTGCTTTGAAAAATAAGGATGATAACTTACTGTTTAATTGCCTGCATATGCGATCTTATATCATTTTGGCTTTCAAGTTATTTAAAGTGTAAAAAAATAATGTTTAAGATACTTTAAGTAGATTATTAACAACTCTAGACTGATAGGTTGGGGAAATCTCTGTTAACTGTATAAGTTCTAGTTCCAGTAATTAACTATTTTGCTATTTGAGAGACATAAGGTAACTTGGAGATACAATAACATTTTTATTTTGATTTCAAGTAAAAACGTCATAATACAACTACTGTAGTGGGAGCATCACTGAACAGCTCACTGAAAAGCCTTTCTATTCATAGACCAGGTACAGCACTGCTACTGTAGGTGTAATTATAAACATCTCTCTAACAGTGACATCATTTACTGGTGAATGTTAACGGTTTTTTTCGGGGCTTTCCGTTTTGATATACTGTATGAAATTAGTGTTTTTGGTTACCTTCCAAAATGCTTGAGCATTTTTTTTTTCTGTCAAAATATGTATAGTAGTAACTCGACAGTACTTGCACACTTAAGTTGTACCTTCTTTCCATTGCTGTCTTCCACAACGAAATCTCTATGGGATTTCTTCTGGGGTTTTTATGTGTAGGCGTTTTTGTACATTTTGCCACAATTCTGTTTTAAATCCTCCATATTTTAACTGTAATACAGCTTGAAATCCCGCTAACAAGCCTCCATCCTGATTGTAATCTCGTTTTAAATCTTCAAATAGAAATGTAGGAATGTGCTGTCATTCAGTAGTTAGGGCGGGTTTAAAGTATTGAGAACAAATCAATGATAGATGCAAGTCAGGAAGGCGGGACATTGGCCAGCAGCACTGGGAAACATTTTTGTAGTAGGTTTTATTTTTTAATAGGAATAGGGTAAAGTCAACTTGAATTGATTAAACATTTCCATCAACATGATCATCAACATACGCAACTGGCTATAAAACTGCCTATAACTTCTTATCGGCTGCACCAAAACGCACAAAGTTTGACACGGATGTTGAGGACTATGGGATGTTGTGTCGTGGTCAATATGGCGGCCTTTGGTCACATGGTGTGGCAGCCATCTTGGATTTAATGAAAAGTTTGGACAATATTCAAAAGTCTTCTTCTCATGAACGGTAAATAGTACAGCTGTGAAACATTTTGTACATAGTGCGCTCATGTCCACGATTGATTCTACTTAAGGAAAAATGGATCGGTCACATGGTGTGGCAGCTATGTTGGATTTTGCGTAAAACACTTAAACAACAACTGCTCATGAGCATGAATCTTGGATATACGTTATCTTTGTACTGTCCTCTAAAAAAGTTCCTCAGGAAAAGTTCCTACATCAACAAACATGACCGCCATGAGCCAATCAATATGGGTGACATGCCGGTTTTGCAAATTTTTCACCCTGAAATGACACATTCCCACCACTGGGGACAGCTGTTAACATGGAAAAGTCTGCAAGGTATAGAAAAAATATAGCAAGGTATAGAAAAAAATATGTTTGTAATTTATTAGATGTGATTTTTGTTGTTTTACAAAACTGGTGTGTTGATATGAGCACTATAGGTAATGCAAGTAGTGTAATGTGTAATGCATAAATAGTTTTATATAGTATGGTTAAGTTCTGCTAAAGGTCAAATTTAAAGCTGGCTGTAAAACTTCCAATAATTTCTTATTGACTGCAGATGGTTGTTATATAACATGCAGAGTTCTGATTGAAGCCAAAATGAGCATAAATGATGTAAGTATGATTATCTTTTATGGTTGTTCAAGGGAAGTTGCAACAGTACAAAACATGGCTGCTGTGGGCCAATGAGATTTCAGCATTGATCATCTAACCAATGATTCCAATATTTTGGCCATAATTGACAGTCAGCTGTGTCCAAAATGATTTGTGATGATAACGTTTCATCTATAACAACTAATGCGCTTCAATTTCACACTAACTGCTTGGAAGCCGTAAATTTGCTTGCGACTCTAGTTATTATTATTATGATTATTATGATTATTATGATTATTATTATTATTATTATTATTATTATTATTATTATTATAAACTATGGAAAATAATAGTTCTACATTTACATGTATGCAAATGCTTCCTGAATAGCCACTGTTATCAGATTTTAAAAGGTATAGAGTGCAAGGGAACTTCATATTTGGATCTGTTTCAAAATTGCCTGCCCTGTACCAGAATATCCTTTCTAGGGTTTTCTGACTGGTAATAGACGACTC
This sequence comes from Acipenser ruthenus, assembly GCF_902713425.1. Taxonomy (NCBI): domain Eukaryota; kingdom Metazoa; phylum Chordata; class Actinopteri; order Acipenseriformes; family Acipenseridae; genus Acipenser; species Acipenser ruthenus. The sequence goes on along the minus strand of NC_081200.1, from coordinate 27,182,823 downwards.
TTAGTTCAGATTTGACTGTGTCTTGTCTAAGTGCCAGTGGTCAGTTCATTGAATCCTAGGCAGCATTCTTTGATATTATAGTTGAAATGGAGTACAGGTATTTCATGTGTAAGGAATCGTTTGAATTTGTTCTAAATAACCGACTGAGTAGTGTAATTTACCCTAGCAACGCAAATGTTTTTCGGAAATCACACTGGAAAGAAATCTGTTTCTAATTACACCCACTTAAGACAGACTGCGTTGAGTATTTCAGTTAAAACTGAATATATAATATTTTCCTCTGTATGACCCAAACACAGCTAGACGATTGGTAAAGAGTCAGGACAGATCCAGGCTCTTCGTAAACCATTGCAATTGAAATACCTACATTGTGCTGGCATACGTGGTATGAAACTTCAGAATTCAAGTGTCCACTTCTAAACAAAACCCAGCACTGGACAGACAACACCACTCCCTGCAAAGGTATTTGCTTGTGCACTATTTTAAACTCTAAACATATAACATATAATAATTGATCTTCAAATTACTCTCACGTCACCTTTACCCAATAATGGACTTGATATTCAAAACTGATAAATGGCTTTGCTTACATATAAGGGCACTTTGAGTAATATTATACATTGATGAGTTATCATATATTATATTCTGTTCTGCTAAATTTAGGGATTGATTTGATCAACCTATACCTAATCAGCTTGAGCCACAGCTGGATTTTTTTAGGGCTCCAGGGAATCGTTCTGGATTGCATCAAGCACCTATGTTGAGGATTACCCGTGAACAGATGCAGGATGCAATCCATGGTGCAAAATGCTCTAAAGTATGCAGCTATGGTTTATTCCTGCAAGGTATGCTGTAAATTAATCAAGTCATAATTTACTGTATTTTATTCACTTTGTCACTAGAATGTTTAAAAACAAAAGTACTCCAGTATACAGTAGACACTTCAATCGCAGTGTGATTGTCAACTACTAAGAAGACACGTTTTCAGTTATTAATAGAAATTCGTAATGCTTACACATGAATGTATTGGGCCATATTTTCAAAGTGTTTACACCTGTTAATTTCTCCAAAACTAGAAATAAGAAATATATTTCAAGTTCTTTTCAACTGTTGTTTTGTTTCTCATTTTGTAACATTAACATGATTTTTTATTTTTTCAAAAAATAGGAGTAAATGAAAGAGTTTGAAAATGTGGCCCATTAAGTGTTATGCTGTTGATTTTGGCTCACAGCTGGATCAGTTATCCAGGGGCATTTAGCAACACAAAACATACAACTGGCTACAAAGCACACTACAGTAGTTCAGCTATGCAATATTGCATTCAGACTGTCGGGAAATGGTTTGTTGTAAGTGTTTACATATTAAAATACTTAAATATGCGTCACATACAGTATTTATTGTGATCACGTTTATGACAGGCCAATACATAGCTGCAGCCGGTCAGAGAATGATAGCTAATGATAATTACATTCAGCATAACTTCAACCAACAGTGTCAAATCGTGATTCATTTAACAGACCACCTTCTTGACCTTTGGTGGTTAAAGAAATGAAATAACATGTCATTGCCAAGTTCAGGAGTTGAGATTTGGTGATTAGACAGGAGGTTTGTAGTGCTGTGCTGTGTATTGTGGTTGGAATTTATTTCTTGCCAGTTCTTATTTAAGGCTGTGGGTTAAGTTTATCATCCTTTTGACAATTTTCATTCATATTCATATGGAAAATAAAAATAAAAAGTAAACTTAAAATGTAAGGTTACATAACCAATAGTTAGCAGAAAAATATTGTATCTTTTAAAAAACCTTGGGAAGACTAACCAAACAGAACACATAAAGCAGGAACCAGCATATTTAGAATTGCTTTACAAAAATTACTGTACCTCTACAGTTGACACTGGCTAATTTATTTTCGTATGTGCATCATAATAATCAATTCACTATAGATTAGTCTATGTTTTGTACCATTCAGATGCCAATCAGAACCTTCAGACACAAACGAATGTGTGTGTTGGGTAGCAGTGGATATAGCAGCTCACCTCGCACGGTGGTTTTAGGTTGGCAACTGTTCATGACATGAAATATAATTCCAAATAAACTACCAACCTGATGGCATGTTTTCAGTAAGCACAAACCTACTTTCTATTTGGAAAAATAGACTGTTCAACAGGCTGTAAGGCAGAACAAAATGAAGATGAATGTGCTAGGACCAACCGAATACACCCAGGTTTAGAAACTTGGCTGCCGCTGCAATGTTGATTGCTCCAGTATGTTAGTCATTCCTCGAAAATTTGTCTCCTGTCTTAAACAATAATAATATTTTGAAACTTGGATAGTGATTTAAAAAGTTTGTTTTTTAAATGCCTGCACTTAGACCAGTATTTGACAAACTGCACTTCCTTTGATGAAATTGTAAAGAACACATACACTAGCATGGTAAGTTAAGAACTACAGAAAGAGAGAGGGAAAGAGTTGGGGAAAGAAAGTAGAAAAGAGGTCCCACTACCAGTAAACGGTTGGATGCAGGTGTGGGGATCTCATTTGGCAGCTCAGTTCTGAAGTCTTCAATATATTAAGTCAGAATAAGCTGTAGTGTTTAGAACCAGCCTGTCTGTCACAACACTGTGAGCACTGAAAAAGCTGCACTCATTTGTTCTCAAGATCTGTTTTCTGTTTCTCAGGCATTAGAGGTTTCTGATGACCTTAGACTTTCAATTAGAAAGAGAGGAGGGCATACAATATGCCATATGGCATGAATCATGTACCTTCAATGCTTTACCAGTTGCACAACTACAGTCTTGTTATAACAAAGTGTCAGTTTTAATAGCTTAAATAATACTCACATAACCACAGGCTAGGGGACTACTAGAATTAGACTTTTTCTAAATAATGGCACTTTAAGTGATACCTTGGCAAACTGGAGTTTTCCACATTTCAACCCGTTGCTCATTTTACAACCTGGGCAGAAAGCATTGAATGTGCTGTCATTAATTAGGTACTTAATTGAACACTGCAAACTCTGGAAAGCACCTGTCCAACTTTAAGACATTTGATGCAGGTGCAAGTTCGTAACCACAGCCTGACTGAAAGATTAGTACCATTTAAAACCAGCTGTGAATAATTTCAGTGATACACTGGATATAAAGTTACCCCCCAGGTGGCAAACCTATTATTTTATGACATCACTGATGATTAAAGGCTTTTCCTCCCATCAGGGAAAATTGCCCATCAAAGAAGCATGCTTGCAAGTTGTGCTTTGATTCATAGATCAAAGACAGTATAACAAAGCAAAACCCTTCTCCACCGCTAGGCTTGACATCTGGAGCTGTTAATATACTATTTGAAAATGACATTTAATGGAAACCTGTCTAGAGTGTTTCTGAGACAACACCTCTGTTATGATCAGGTTCCCTTCCTGTATAGATTATAATTGGCTGAAAGTACCTATTTTTAATTAAAACCTTGGGACACCAGGTTGATATTCATAAAACTGTTCTGAATGTTTTTTTGACACAAGTCATCCATCCATCCATCCATCCATTATCATTAACCGCTTACTCCTTTACAGGGTCGCGGTGAGCCGGAGCCTAACCCGGCATACACAGGGCGCAAGGCGAGACTACACCCTGGACGGGACGCCAGTCCATCGCAGGGCACTGCACACACACTCACTCACACACTCACACAGAGGGCAATTTAGAGTGACCAATCGACACAAGTCATGAGTACCATATTTTAATGTATTCTTTTAATGTGAATGAGGACCACTTTATTTAATTTACACTATTGTTTTTATTATTATAATATTATTATTTAAACCAAGTTTACTTTCTAAATCCAACAAACACTGATCAAAACTTCAGAGTGGGGTATAGAGCCTAGAGATCAGTGAAAACATGAGGTTCAAATAATATTGCCTTAGATATACAGAAGAAGTAAAAAAAATAACCTGGTAAAAATATTTAACAATTACTTAATAAGCAATTGTTTTTGGGTGTAATTCATTTCAGTTTGCAGCTGTTTATGACTGGAATGAATTTCAAATCAAATTAAAAATACAGAGTTTTGTTTCGGAGGATGTTCGGAATCTGAATTCACTATTGTCTGATGCATGTGTATGAAAAATGAAATTAAAATAAGATTGTCAAGTAAATGTACTAATGTCTGTTTTTAGCATTGAACTGTATTGTTGAAGTATCAGATGTATCCAAAGGCTACGTAACAAAGCTGTCATTTAGGGTTGAATGTACTGGTAGACTCTTACCCCTAAAAGCCATTGTAAAAGAGAGGATCCGCTGAGAAGGACTGAGAGAGACAGGGGGATTGTAATCAAAACTGCCACACAGGCAAAACAAATACAATCTTTGTTGCAGTTGCGGGTGGCTGCCACTAGGGTGCCAGCAATGGCAGCACGAGTCAGGGTTTGCTCCAGTAGTGCACACATGGTAACACCAACAATGGTAAAAAAAAAAACACATGTGAAGTGAATACACAAGACATACTGTTTTCAGGTGCAGGGCCTCAGCAAGGGTAAAGAAATAAATCACTCACTGAGAATGTCAAGTTGCCAATGCTCTTGAAGGAGTGGAACACATTAGACACAGCATTTTGCAGGGAAATTGTAATTAAGAACAGTATACCATACTATTTTGGAATAATAGGACCTGCAATGCTTCTTGTATCCATGTTTGTTTTTACTATGTTTACTAAGAATTTGGACAAAATACATAAAAAATACATGGTTCCTATAAAACTTACCCAGACATCCTTTATTGTTATTTAGTGCAACAGTGCTCTCCTTATGAACACTTTATGAGTGCTAACCTTAACCATGCTAGAAAATGTTATTGGCAGCCTTACGTGGCATAGCTTGGGTTTAATTTAAATAGAAACATTATTTTATTCAGTTTTCATGCTCTCCCATAAAAGCAAACTATCTAAGATGCTATGCTGTCCCTTCAGGCAGTAAACCCCACAATGGAAAGCACATGTTCTCATGGCAAGGGCATATTAATGTGAGAAGCATTGCCAAGCCTAAGCCTTATTAAACACATTCTGCATTGTTGTTCTGTTTTAATTGGAGCACCCCTTCGTTTTATAGCTTATCATCCATACTAAACCTGAGGGCTTACTGTTACAATTGCACAGGAATGCACTACAGGATCTGTACTTTAGTTGAGTTTTACGAGGGTGCAATTTAAAGGGTTGTTTAAGGGCATATAGAGAATGAATAGACCACTTTTTGCACAATTAGGGTACCCTGTGTAATTTTTTCACTCAAGCATGTCGGTGTGAATTGTCACTATTCAAGTTTTGTTTGCATACTGACACAAATAAATAATTTCTGCATATTTCCTTTTTGTCATGTTCTTTATTTTATTTTATTTTTTGGAAAAAGAAAGTTTTAAATAAAAAAGAAACCCTGATATAAGATATAAACATGGTGATATAAACAATGGTGTTAGGGTTAATGGTATCACAGTGGCATGAATTAATACACACTGATTAATCACTGAATTGTCTATCGTATCAGCTGCACTTGTACCATACGCCTTTGGTGAGCTAATGACCTTGCTTCATGGTACACTAATATTATAATGGAATTCCAAAAGTACTGTAACTTTTCTGTAAGAATGTATCTAACTGTAGTTTAACATTTAAAAATCATATCAAAGTTTAGTTAAATGGAGAAAGCCTATAAAGCCCTGGTCTCCTTGGTAACTGTCCCTCTCAGCTCAGTTTATTGCAGTGTCAGAGTTTGGCAGCCTTATTCGAAGAATTACATTACGTATTAATAAAATAAATGCAATAAATAAATAATATGAGACAGGTGTCCAGCTCCTTATTTGTTCCAAAATAATAATACAAAATGCACAAACGGTAATTGCGAGGATAATGCCAGACTGTTTGTAAGTTTGTAGCCTGAGTCCCTTACCTGGATTAAATGTAAAATGCAAACATAATTATTACTAACCCTGTGGTTATATTTTAAATATGGCAGCTCTATTCCTTTTGCGTCTTTTGAAAAACGAATAAATAACAAAGCAAGTGTAATAAAGATAACTGAGGTCGTTTGGCATTTTATACAGACTGTATAAAAAAATTGTAAGCAGGTATCGTCATTTTTGTTGTTTGGTACTTCTGGCAGAACCATAATCTTTGATTTAATTCAGGACCATGTCTCTGAAGGATATATGCATTCCAGTAATAATACGTTTTTTTGAACGAATGCCTTTCTAAGAAATGGCGACCATTTCAGTGAAACTGTAAAACAGACACTAGGCTCAAGTCAATATTTTTCCTGAAGACACCATTGTATGAATTGTGTAAAAGAAAACTAACAGTAATTCTGTTCTGTTAACACTTTCAATGCTGAAGGTCTCTATACAAGGGATCCACTTTAAAATACAGGCACATTAAGTACACTTTTACTACATTGTGCTTACACTTTTGTTACATTATTTTATTACTTGTACATACAAAATGATATGAAGGTGAAAATGGCTTTAATGCATGTTGTTAATGTACTTTAGAAGTTTCCCAGAGTGTTGTTGATTGTAGTTAATTTAATGTGCCTGCATTCTGAAGCGCATCCCTAATGAGATATAAAATGGTCATACAGTAATGGGAAATGTATGGTCGTTTTTATTTGTTTTTCATAGAGCTGTCAATTAATCAGTTATTCGCAGTTAACTTCTGCAATTAACTAATTTTGGGGGATTATTTATTTATTTATTTAGTAATACGCGTTAAGCGCTGTGTCTTGAGCCTTTCGGCACACCGTACCTCAATCCCGGTGTTACGCAGATTTCTATATCCCCATAGAATTCTGTATCCCCGCATGATTTGACGACTGTGTAGGTCTAGATAGGTGAACGCTTGATGTTTCTGGACAGTATGTGCATGTAATAAAATTAAAATTTGTTTTAAAAGAAAAATACAGTTTTATAACGTTACTTTTAATCAAGGGTTTCATGTATTGAGCAACGCAGGAGGCTGAGCGTACTGTAGAGAATCAGTGGTGTTAAATGTGCTGTTTTATTTTGCTACAGAATTAGTTTGTTCTTGTTTTCAATATTTGTTGCAAACTGCAGCAGAACTCAATAGCAGTGCTTGAGAACACAGCGGGATTTGGGCACAGGAATAACGCGCATCCAAACTTCATCTGCACAGGCATGATGGAGTCATGCGGGGATACAGAATTCTATGGGGATACAGAAATCTGCGTAACACCTGCCCTGGCAACATTGGATTGAGTGTCTGAGTGCGGTTATTGTTTAAATAGAAAGCTAGTCACTGAACCGCGTAATGGAGCAAAGCACTAAAAATGAATGGAAGGGTTATTTGTTTTTTTAAATCGTTCTGACGGCTCACTGGACAGAAAGACGCTTACTTGTATACTGTCAAAACGAGTTCCAGTACCACACACAGTATCACACACCAGTGCATCTAGTCTGCTGAGTGCTGAACAGGTCTTCACTTCTCAGAATGTAGCAGCTCTTCTGCTACAGGCAGTAACAATACACTAACAAATTAAACCCACCAGTTTCGACAGAAATTCAGGATCGCTGCAAGCCCATGACTCAAGCTGTGATAATATAAGACTTATATAAGAATATATATATATTTTAAGAGTGAGCCAGGGGCGTACCCAGTTAGCACACAGGCCCACCCAAATCTGCGTCAGTGTGAATGCCAAGTTTAAGTACATTTATCCAGGGTTGGCTGATTTCAATCTAATTTATTTCAGTCCACAATCACATTTAAAAATAGATATCTGTTTTCTGATCTCTGTATGCTGCTGATCAAGCTTGAACCGCATGTTTTATTATGTTGGTTGTACTTGTAATTTCTAAATTATTGCCCCTAGTAAATTTTGGTCATTCGAGGGCAGCACCACATCGGTCAGGGAACCCCTTTTACTGTTACTTCCTTTCAGGCCTCCGCGAGGCGGCTCTGTCGCAGCAGAGTGTTTCTTATGTTTTCCAGATCCCCGGGGCCGCAGCCTTCAAACCCAAGCCCTCTCCACTGCAGAGGATGGCTCTCTGGTGTGAGATCTCTTTTCTGTCCAGACCGCAGTCTGTTCAGAAGTTCGGGCCGCAGTCCACTTCTCTAAAGTCGGGTCCATTCGGCCATTACTGTCGCACTAACACCTCCTTTCTGCCTTCTCTGTACTACACTATAGTCCCGGCAGGCGCTCCGTGAAACTGTAATGCTCGGTTTCTTTGTCTGGAAACAGATGAACGATGTATGGCTTCTTGTATTGTAGTTAGGTGATGATTTGTCAATTGTTGCACCTATGTTTATAAATGCCCACAGGCCCCTAGTAGATACAGAATGCATGGTATTAAATGTATTTCAATATTTCTGCATTGTCAACAGTTTTAAAATATCAACAGTTTAAAATCTGTGCGTGTTGAAGAGGTGGTAATTGCATTTCAATATATTGGCTTATGATATAAACGCATTAGTAATAACACAACTGGAGTCCAGATGTTATGAAAAAAAAAAATCTAGGTTTTTATTTAATTAAAAGGCTGTGAGATATCATAAAACATATTTCAATCGTAAAAAACTCTTGTTAATTTTAAACTTTTTGGAATAACATAAAAGTTGAATTACTGTAGTACCATGCGCATATGAGCACTTTAAGTGAGCTGTCATAGACTGCAGCTAGTAGACAGGATATGAAAATAAAATAATATTGGGGTTCACTTTCATCTTAAAATGCAGAATTGATATACCTTAACCCTCAATTCAAGTCCTAGTTACTCTTTAATATTTACCTCACAGTGTCATTGCAGCTGGGCCAGAGCCTTACTGATCACATTGATATGAAGTAAATTCACTACGTACTGTGTATTCCCTCCCAGAGTTTCTGTTTTGAAAGGGCTCTTTCACTGGTTTGTGAGGCTCTATTTCAGTGACACATCACTTTTCAAGTACAGGAGCATCAGCCAGCCCCAGTTCTGCTGCCAGTCGAATACATAATGAAGGCTTTCAGGTCTGAGGCACGCACTGCCTACATAATGACTCCAGTGGTTTTATTGGACACATATGAAAGTTGAATACATACATTATGTTAATGTTCTGTATAAAAATAGAAAAGGAGCGTGTGGCTCTGTGGAGCTGTCTCCTGTCTGCTGTTTGTAAAGCGCAGGCCTCTGGAATGCATTGACACTTACAGGACTATCTGTATCGCTATGAGATGAGTTGATACAGCTCTGTTTGCTTTGGAAATAACTTTGAGGACCGTTTTCCACATTTTGAAGGTATGTGAGTAATTGCTACATACTGTGTGTATACGAGAGTAAACAGAATGAAAGGTTGAAGCATGGGATACTATAGGAGTCTGTTGCAGTAAATTGAGTAACAATAATTAAACATTTTTGCATTTGGAAATAAGTCTATATTATCATATGTTCTTTCCATCCCAAACGTCTTTAGGTATGGGAGACCAACATCTGGTAAATAGGCTTATTGTACAAATACATCACAGTTTGGATATATCAATATCATATTCAAAAGAAAACAACATTTAATTTTAGTTTTCTCTGATACTCCAAAGCTTTCCATCAACAGCGACATAACTTTAGACTGCAGTCTCTTGTAAATTACTATTTGCACAAACCAAGCTTCTTTTCTCAGTACTGTTTCTGCCTGTGAGTTACACAAGGGACAGTGCAACAATAGCATGGTCTCCCTCTCCACTGTGGCAGTGGGTGCACGTTTATGTTTTCTGACCTTTAAATGACTGCAGTTTGAAGAACACAAGGCTGTACCACAATCAATCATCATACAGAACCTCTATACTTTTGTTTGCATTTTGTATGACCATGTTTTCAGATTACCCCTATATTCAATTATAAGTTTGCGCTTTTTGACATCTTTGTCCGCCATAGGCATCTCAGCATTAGCATGCAGTACTGTGTGCCCTGTTGGTATATACGTGTGCCATTGCTACTAGGGTATGGTGCTGCTATCCTTGTTGATACTCCGGCTCAGAGCAGGGCCTGCATACAGTAACATGTACTTTTTTCCCATGCATTGTCTGAACTGAAATGTGCTTCTAATTATAATTTTCAGTTCCCTGGCAGTAACGGTTGTATGTAATCCAGTAAATAACCAGTCCAAAGAACTGTGAAGCATTTTCATTTTTATTAAACACATTGGTTTAGATTTTTCTGGAAAAAAGTTGTTGTCCACATGTGTGCCTGACTTCCTTGTTTTTTCAGAAACTGCTAGAGTGGTGGAACCTTCAGCTCTGGGGTTCATTGTGCAGTGAGTGAAGCGTCCTGACAGCTCGTATTGAGGTCTAGTATTCTTTTAAATGCTTCCGGTGGCATCAGACTGTTCAAATTACGTTTGTACTGCAGTTTTATATTGTACTGAACAGTGGCAGGAAAACCACCGAAGTGATACCACCTGTGAAAGGATCTAGAGTTAAATGGGTTGCTAGATGACTAGGCCTCCTAATTACTAATAAAGTGCCTTTTTGGAAGTGATAATTTGCTTAAAAATGAAGTATAAAAGCTGATTTTAAGATGATTAACAACAATAAGAATCAGCAGATATCTACAGTACTGTAGTAAAAAGCCCATGCCGGCTGTATAAATATGCATAGCTTCTTTGTTTAAAGATAACTCACCTGTTTGATTCTTCAGTAACCAGCTATCCCAGTAATCATTACAGGGTATTCAAATCTTCTGACTACTTCTCTTCAGTTTCCTTATAATCTATGATTGAGTGTTTTTGAAGTTATGGATGAAGTCTATTCAAGCCCATAAGTCCTATTTGCTACCTTTATTTTTATAAGTATGTGTGCAAGTCTGCTGTTACCGACATACTGTAATAATCTTTTTTTAATGCCCAGAACAGATTCAACATGCCACGTCAAACTGGCAAAAGTGCAGTACATTATTAGTGAAAGTGCTTTGTAAGAGATTCTTTTTTTTTAATCATATCTGAGACAATTTTGTTATAGTGTTGTTACATGCCAAGTTCACTGGCAGATGCCACATGTTACTAAATTCCAAGTTGTACCAGATATCTAACAGGTAGGATCTAATGGCTTCTCGAATTGCTCACTGAAAATAAAACAGAGGGCCGATTATACAGTACCTTTTAAAAAGATGACTTGAATCTGTTCAAATATAAATATACTGACCTCTGCACTTTAGGCCTCTAAACACAAGGCTGCAGAATAGCAATTTACGAGAAGCATTTCGACCTTTATTCCAAGAAGTGGAACCAGCAGGAGATTTAGCACTAGGAGAGCAGTGATGTTACTATAGCAAAAGCAATGTCATCGAAAAATAACTTCCTCCCGTGTCCACGCATGCAGATGTTCCCAGGCATGAAAAGCTTCCCCCAAAAAATGCTTCATCTTTCAAAACACCAAGAGGCAGCTTGTGGCCTTCCTGCTGAAGACACATAACTCACACAGCTCTATATTTTAATTAGACCAGTGCCATTGTTACCAACTTTCTGGTTTCATTATTTCACCAAAAACAAAGTTTTCATTTTTTTAAAGACTTGTTTTTATAACCTCTTAAACCTTTAATGGACCTGGCTTAGCTGACAAAATATTATAGATTGCCCAAATAACTAAATTAGTTTGCAAAGAAAGCCAGAATGGATCCTAAAACCAATCCTAGGTGTATTGATTAATACATTACATTTTAAAAGCACCTTGCTGGAAAGTTAGATTGGTGCAGCGTGCGTACCTATTTTCACTAGTGGGTTAATTCTTGAAAATGTATTCCAAGTCATTAATAATAGTGTATTTACACTTTATAATTACAATTAAATGCATGTAAAGAAAACATTAATTACCAGTAATGACACCTTTCATACATGTTCCTATTAAAACCCAAACAAACACAGGATAGGCATCACTAGTTGATGTTTACTTTATATTAATTAAAGTCCAATTAAATGATTTAGTAGGAAATTATATGTTAGTTCATATGTAATTACATTGTTATTGACGGAATTTTAAAAAAAGGTAGCATTAATAGTTACATGCTTGTTACCTATTAAAGTGTATTTGGTGCTTGGGTTGATTCAATCAAGCAAGAATTAGTTTGATATGTTCTTAAACCCATATGTTTTAATTCTGAAAAGAGGATGTTTGGGTCTTGGTCATTTCCTCCTATTAACTAGTCCACAGTTGTTCTCTTTATTTACATTGCTGGAGAGCGTGACTGGTCTTAAACTCACCTGAGTTCTTAGAATACAGTAGCAGACATAAATTCAGGATCGCTGCAAGCCCATGAATCAAGCTAAGTACGATAACATAAGACTTTTTTTTGCGCATAATATGTAAAGCCTACCAATTATTCTTGTTAGTTTGCAGTTTTTGGATATGTTGACAAATTCTTTGTTATGTTCGCTTCACAATAACAGTTCATTTCCTAGAAGTGCTTACTGTGGCAACATATTTATAATCCACAATCACATTTCAAAATAGATATCCAATTTATTGTGTTTTCTGAGCTCTGTATGCTGCGGATCAAGCTTGAACCGCAGGTTTTATTGTGTTGGTTGTTGTGCCAAAGTGGTTAACTGTGTGCAGTTGAAGGTAATGCAGCAGTGATCAATGAACAGACAAGGATATCCAGGTGCAATGATGCTTTATTTTTAAAAATCAAAATGCCTGATGGCAAACACAAACACTAGTCCACAGTGTGTGCTCTAGTGCTCATGGTGAAAATACAGTTCTTTAGTGCAAACAAAGATAAGTGTTGTCCAGGTTCGTTCTGGCCGTAAGCGACAGCTCCTGGATCGTGTTTCAGCCGTCTAAATAATAACAACCTACAATAAACAAACAAAACACTCACGATTTTACAGCACAGGTTCTCCTTTTGGTTACGTAATTTAACCATTCACAAAGGAACAGATCACATCTCTACGCCCCCTTAAATACCGTCAACCATGACCCCTTGGTTAACGAGTGCAACCGCTCCTCCAATCCGCAGATGCCACATCGTTTCCCTTCCAGGTCGATGATTTAGTGTACCGTAACTCCACACCCTTTCTAGAAGGTCGACTTCCTCTTAACCCTGGGAATGAACTGTTGGGCCATCCCTTCCAAGGTACTCTGTTCCCTTTACAGCACCCTCGCAGGTCGGGTGGGAGATCTAACACCAAGAATCATTCAATCTCTGTCACAGTTGTATTTGTAATTTCTAAATTATTGCCCCTAGCAAATAATTTCCTGGTTAAATAAATAAATACATTTTAAACGATTATTTACAGTTAAGGTCAATAATAATATTAGCATCAGTAATAAAACAAATTTAAATTAGATGGATATAGTAATTGTATCCATTTAATATGCGATTAAAACCGAGATTAACTAAGATTAATTTTTTTAATCGCTTGACAGCCCTAATTATATATATATATATATATATATATATATATATATATATATATATATATATATAGTATATATATATATATATATATATATATATATATATATATATATATATATATATATATATATATATATATATACTATCAATCAATCAATCTTTGTTTTATATAGTGCCTTTTCATAGTGGACCACCATCACAAAGTGCTTTACAAGATAGTGAGGAACAATGGGGACACTGCTGCTGTACCCTTGAGCAAGGTACTTTACCTAGATTGCTCCAGTAAAAACCCAACTGTATAAATGGGCAATTGTATGTAATAATAATGTGTTAAAAATAATGTATTTGTATGTAAAAATAATGTGATATCTTGTAACAGTTGTAAGTCGCTCTGGATAAGGGCGTCTGCTAAGAAATAAATAATAATAATAAATACAGTGAAATACAGGGCATGGTACATTAAATACAAACAGTAACAAACAATGCAAATACATTAAATACAGGCATATTACATTAAATACAAGGCTAGGATGTGAATTCTAAACATTGTGGATGTGTGTATCATACAGAATCATATGAATAAGATGGAATGAAAAAACTGAAATAGCAATTTATACAACAGCTAATAACAGATATCAGGCTTAAAAAGCATTGAAAGCAAAAAGAAAAAGAAAGAAAATTGGCAGACATCCAGGCCTCGATGTCTTGGATGCAAGCTGAGAGCCGGTCCATGGTAGGTCTAATTTTAGGTAGAGCTGTGTGTCATCTGTATAGGAGTGAAACATGAGGCTATGTTGGCAGATGAGGTGACCCACGAGAATCATGTAGATGTTGAAGAGAAGAGGCCCAAGAACAGACCCTTGAGGGACACCACAAGTGACTGGGTTTGCATCAGCACTGCTTCCATCATAGAAAACAGACTGCACGCGTCCAGATAGGTAAGAGGACAGAAGGCGGTCTGAAGGCAGAAGAATGCTATGATCTATGGTATCAAAAGCAGCAGTTTGGTCAAAGAGGACAATGACAGAGGGAGCAACAGTATCAGCATTAAGCAGAAGATCATTTACAATCCAGAGCAGTTTCACTACTGTGATGGGGCCAGAAGCCAGACTGCAGAGATTCAAGCAGATTATTATCTGTGAGATGTTTCATCAGCTGGCTGGCTACAGCCCTTTCAAGAGTTTTGGAGAGAAAAGGAAGATTGGATATGGGAAAGAAGTTAGATAAGACAGCCAAGTCAAGGGAGGGTTTTTTGAGCACTGGCGCTACTCAGGCAATCTTGAGGGCAGCAGGAACCAGGCCTGAAACCATATACAGCAACAGGAAGCCCCGGGCGATGCAGAGCAGGTGTGGCATCCCTGGGTGGTGCAAGACAGGCATCTTGGGCGGTGCAAGGCAGGCATCCTTGGGCAGTACAAGGCAGGCATCCCCGGGCGACGGCGAACTGGCATCCCCAGGCGATGGCGAACTGGCATCCCCAGGCGATGGCGAACTGGCATCCCCAGGCGATGCCCGACAGGGCAGCGGCAGTCCCTCGGACGGCGACAGCGTCCATGGACCCTCGGGAGGCGACGGCAGCAGTGGACAGTCGGGAGGTGATGGCGGTAGCCGACCTTCGGGAGGCGACAGCGGCAGTGGACCCTTGGAAGGTGACAGCGACAGCTGCCCCTCGGGAGGCGACTGCAGGAGGGGAGCCAGGACCAGCGGTGGTGCTGGGGTTGGACCTCTTCGCAGCCGCTGCGACCCGGCGGTTTTCCCCCTTGCTCTGCTCAGCAGCCTATGCAAAGGGGGCTGCGGACCACCAGCCACCTGTCCCGATCCATCCTGTCGTGAAGGCAGAGGCAGCTCCTGCTCCCCTCCTCCTGATGGTGGTGGCGAAGGCGGCAGGGCCTCCTCCCCCTCTCCCCCTGGTGGTGGTGCTGGGAGCGGCAGGTAGTCCTCCCATGGTGGTGGAGGTGGGAGCAGCAAGTTGTCCTCCCACGGCGATAGAGTCGGAACCAGCAGGTATTCTCCCTCTGCTGGCAGAGGTGGGAGTGGTAAGCAGTCCTCCCATGGAGGTGGAGGCAGAATCAGCAGGTACTCTCCCTCTACTGTTGGGTACCTGGGCTGTGGACGCACCGACTTCCCCCTCTTGGGCTGTGGACGCACCGACTCCCCCCTCTTGGGCTGTGGACGCACCGACTCCCCGCTCTTGGGCTGTGGACGCACCAACTCCCCCCTCTTGGGCTGTGGACGCACCGACTCCCCCCTCTTGGGTGCTAGAGATGGCCGGGTCTGGTCCACTGCCCAGAACCACTCTACAGCATCCCCCACCAGACCCTGGTTCCACGCCTCTTCATACTGGGGGTCCCCATAAGGGCAGTGCTACCGGACGTGCCCAAACTCACCACAGGCACCGCACATAGGAGCCCCCTCCTTCCTCCACTGCTCCTGCTCAGCTGCCCAGTCCGGGGGTCCACATGGACTGGGAACCCAGGATCACCACCTTTTGCCCAGCTGTTCTGGCTGCTGCCGCTCGTGCTGCTTCTTGCATCTCTTCCTCTTTCCCATCCTCTTTTTCCTCACTCCACAAGTAAACGAAAAAAAACTGCAGAATTCTTTTCTGGCCTGCGTCCTGGAGGCGCTGCGATCCCACGCAGGACACCACATGTGACAGGATGGTCAAGTGATGACGTCAGGCCAGATGCAGGAACAGAAAAAACAAAGGCAGTACTGCAGGGGAAAAAGACGCTGCGGCGCCGTTTATTTTTAACACAAAAATAAAATAAAAGGCTAAACAAAAACACTGCTCTCAGAGTGAAACAAAAGATGTAAACAAAACCAAATCACGAACACAAAATTATATGATCAGGCTGGGCAGAAGGCTTCACTGATCCTAGATTACTTTTTTTTTCTTTTTATTTCTCACTCGCTCCTTGCTCGCTCTCATTCCTCCTCTTGAACAACATGGAGAGCTGCAGGCTTTTTAAACAGGTGACCATCTCCCGATTAGCAACAATTACACAACTAATTAAACTCGGGAGATGGTCACCTTCTGCACAAGGTTTTTAATTACTGGCAGCGGACGAACTGCTAACCTCGCCTCTGCAAGAACAGATTTAAATAAATAAAAACAAAACACACAGTGCTTCGCCATCATATCTAAATACAATAAATCATAAAATAAACAAATACAAAACAAGATATTGCAAAGGGGCGGAGGGGGAGACCCCGTTCTAAAAATAAATAGACAAATAAATCTACAGGGCTCCTCACCCTGTTACACAGAGGATTAAAAGACAGAGGATTTCTTTGTTTGAATTTCAGCTGAGCCATTGACTCACTGCATTGCTTCAGGCAAGCTGTATGAGTTTTTTGGGTTGTCCAGTCCAATTCTGTTATAGAAGTGGGTAACTGCATGACTTTATTACCTATTTCCAGTATACTGTCTGTGCCTCAGTTACCAAAGCAGACCTGGTTAACTTAATATTTTCTGTCTGCTTTTGTTTTTCAGCCTGCTGAGCTTATAACAGGCAGTCTAGAGCATGCTACACTAACCGCTATCTGGGCAGAAACTAGCAGAACATTAAACCCCTTTTCATTGTATTGTACTTTGTGTAAATAATGTCAAACACAGCTGTCCCGCTGGGACTTAATCCCTTGCTCTATTATTACATGAGCTCAAACACTAATGGGGTGATGCTAAAAGTTGAATGCCAAGGTACCAAGAATATAAGGTAGTGAGAATAAATTACTCCTTGTTATAACTTTCAAAAAAGCTGTAGGCCACCCTACCTTAGTACTGTAAGTCTGCATTGCTCACTGATTTTTTTGCTTGTCTCTTACCATGATTTAGTATCACTGCAATCCACTTTACTTTTACTATGGCATACTGCAGTGACGGTTTATAGCTAAGCAGTTGTACCCGGTGATGTGTTGTTCACATGGGCTGAGGTAATGTCTGACTAGCAGTAAACCAAGATGTCAAGCCACTCCTGTTGATGCTCAGTCTTTTTTAATCATTTAAAAGCTTCTCAAACTGTGTCGTTCAATTACTTAAAAAAAATATATATATATCATTCTTAGACTCAGCCAGGCCTGGTTTACCTGTGGACTCCATAAGTGTATGGAGTTTTTCTCTGATTAGTTGCTACTTGATCTTTTGTGCAATAGGAATCTTATTTCCATCCCTGTCATAGCTTGCTGGATGTACAAAGAGTTAGGGGAGAGGGCGCCTATTCAAGCCACTAGTACAGACAGTATACATGTAAGCATTAATAGCCAATGTAGCAGGCTTTACCGGATAGATTGGTGACTGCTGCAATACTAGAAAGACTGGAATATCTTTGGGTTATACGAACCTAATTAGCAAAAACGCTGGTATATTTGGTTCTTTAGGAATGTTAGGATAATAAGCCAAAATCATCTATAAAAAGAATGTAACACGTCAAGTAAATACATATTTATTCATGTATTTATTTATTTTACTTTTATATTTTAGGAATGGAACTTCTTTCTCTTTCTGAGATGAAATACTTTCCCAAGATGCACTTCATTCTGTTGATGCTGCTGTATCTGTTAGGCGCTGCAAGAACTCAAGTCAATCCAGGTGAGATTTTTTTTCATTTTATCTGCAAGAGACTTCTGTTCCAGTGCTGTCAGTAGGTGTCTGACTGTGAAGGAGGTGTCCACATTAAACAATTATAAATACCATTTTAATTTAAAGGCAAAAATTATTTTTGAGCTATGGCAATAGGTGGATTGTGTAGTTTTACAAGCAAACATATAGTACAATATTTTATAATATCGATGGTAAAAAGTGCTACTGGAAGGAAATCTTTTGCTTTTGCTGCAGTTTCAGATTGGAATGCATTGCCGATGGGACTTCGATCAGAGACTTCCCATCGTCAATTAAAACATGAGTTGTTCCACTATCTGAAGAAGCCCTGTGTATGTGTATGAGGTGCAGAGATTGAAATGTGTATTCTGTGTTTTCATGTGACTGAAATTTGCTGTTGGATGCCATTGTAAACAAGTTAATTATAGCTCATATGGCCTTTTTCCAATAAAAATTTAAATATACTGTACTATACAATCATACTGATTAGATCTGAGTTATTTTGCTTCAATGTTGAATTTGAATCATTTTCTCAGTATCAGATTCCACCTGACATTAAGGGTGTCTGTGGAATGATAATTACCAACTCAAAATGCAGTTACCTTTCAACTCTGTTGGCCCCATATTAATAGTATGTAGAAGGCAGGTACATCATCATTTGATTTATCTGGAATCAATAAGATAAGATGATAAGGGTTCAGACAATGCCAGGTGGATTCTTAGACGGAGAGATGATTCAACAGCACTGAGAACCACAAAGAGTAATTGTAAATATCCTACAAAATATATAAAAAGATGTGTTAAAAAAAGAATAAAGTGACATTTGAAGCTGTTCACCCTTTAAAAATATATACGGGAAGCTTATCTGTGAATTTCCGAGCAATAATGTGATGTCTCGCGGTCTTACATAAAGCCACAGACGAGACTGCTGAAAATGTTTGTGTGTCATGACAACACCACCATTGTCTTTAAGCAGCAAAGCAGAACGCGAGGTGATGTGCATTGTTGTGATTTCAATTGCTCAACTAGCAGTAAAATTATAGTTATTCACCACCAATAGTCACCATAAGACCTATAAGGGTAACTGGGTACTGAAGTAGAAAGCAGCTGAAAATCAAATAACATTTAATTTACTAAGGAGAACAAACAATTACATTTGCTCCAATGTAATATGTTTATTGACTAGCTGTGACAGAAATAACTATATGATTCATCATAAACTGGCCTGTATTTTTTTTCACTGCACATCCCGTTCTAAAAATAGAAGAAAAAGCAGAAAAAAATTGCATTGTCACATTAAAAATTGATCATTTTTCTCTATAGTTATTATACATCAGATTTCACAAACATCATGATAACGATGAAAAAAATACAGCCTTAATCATAAAATATACTAGATGGACTAAGTTTAATATTGCACCAAAAGAGTGAAAACATGTTAAAAATGCAGAATGCCATGGCCAGCAGTAAGCCGAGGAATGCAGATATCTTTTAAAGAGTCCTCCTACAGCTGTGCAGTGGTACTTCATAGCATTTCAAAAGAGGATAATTGTACAGTAGAGGATCCAGATTCACATTACTTTTTAATTTCAGTCTTTTTTTTGGCAGACACACAACCCTTAAAATTCTCTTGAGCTTGTCTGGGGTATTTCGAAGCAAACAAACAAAATGTAAACAGATCGTAAACTGTCCTCTCCTGGCTACAGTCAGTCAGAGGAAGAGAGTGCTTCCCCCTTTTATAACGCATTCTGTGCTTTTTAACAGAATACAGTCTGCAAAGAAGCAAAGTACATGGACCAGAAAGATTAGAGTTTACTTCAGGTGAAGTAGTCCAAGATTAAAACTAATTGGGGTCTCAAATAATGAATCCAACATTTCACACACTCAAATATAAAGTCTTCACACTGATCCCTCTCTCAGATGTAATTGTGCATTTCATTCAGTCTTCCAGGCTGTGGGTTTGTAACTTTCACAATGGTTTATCATTCAATCGCTGGAGCCTGTGGCTAAAACATTCCAGACATTTTCAAAGCAGGAAAGAACGTTCAAATTAGCCTGTGAGTCAGTCTGTGTGTTTCCCAAAAATGCATAGCCTCATATGAATCATAAGATTACATATTTACACACATAAACATATTTACACACAAACAGTACAACAATTGTAGCTAAACAACAATTCACAGCAAAAAGAATACACATACTGTACATGCGGTAAAACTATATTGTGTTGTTACAGTGCCACAGATATGGGGGGATAAAGAGGCACCTTTCTGCATAAGAAGTATAAAAATAGCCACTACATGTGTGCATTGGTATTTTTTCCCTCCCTAACACAGTGAGTTTGGCATAGATTTGCAATCGGAAACTAAACTACCAGTACACCCCTAGTGTTCATTTTTATGCTATAGAAATATATATTATGAAAATCTGGGGGGGTAGTTATTTTATATATCTATGTTGCACAATTAGCTTTAAAATGAGTGGAATGTGATTTAAGTTAGAGAAGTTTGAGATTCACATTTAAAAAGGGAAACACTGACTGCATGGTACATGTGAGTACAGTTCTAGATGATGTATAGTGGGTGTCTTCTGTGTGTGGGTTGGAGTCAGCGGTTAGACAGCAAACATCATGGAACAAGCAGGCCTTTCAGAGCCTGCAGGATGGAAAAATCAGAGAATGAAAAACGACTCTGCAGCTCTGAGCTGTTGCCGGCTTTCTGTGCAACTGCCAAGGCCAGCAGTCCAGGGGGACGGCTGAGGGTGTCGGCTGAGGGCGTCATTCAATAACCAACCAGGACCAAGGCTGGTATTTTTCCACTATGAAAAATGTATATTTTTAGAGACTTCACTTGATGAAGTAGTTGGTATTATCAGTATATTATGTTAAATCTAGCTATCACTGCGCTCGTGTTTCTTAAAAGGAATCAAGTCAATACCATGCCAGGATGTCACAATGGCATTGCTTTCCCTCTGCTATATTATTATTATTAGTAGTAGTAGTAGTAGTAGTAGTAGTAGTAGTCATAGTAGTATAATAATAATAATAATAATAATAATAATAATAATAATAATTGTGATCTCTAAAGGTCATGTCTTCCAAAATTAGGATGACCATATGACTCCATGTACACAAGGACAGTTTGGAACAGTTCAGGCTTTTCATTATTTGTTTATTTAGCAGACGCCTTTATCCAAGGCGACTTACAGAGACTAGGGTGTGTGAACTATGCATCAGCTGCAGAGTCACAACAACGTCTCACCCAAAAGACGGAGCACAAGGAGGTTAAGTGACTTGCTCAGGGTCACACAATGAATCAGTGGCTGAGGTGAGATTTGAACCGGGGACCTCTTGGTTACAAGCCTGTTTCTTTAACCGCTGGACCACACAGCCTCCTTTTCATCTAACATCCCAATGCATTCTGGTAAGTGTAGTCCTGCTGTGACAGGTAAAACGTACCAGAATGCATTGTGATGTGAGTTGTGAGTTGAAAAGCCTGAACTGTCCCAAACGGTCCTAGTGTACATGGAGTCATATGGTAACCCTATCCAAAATCCACACAGAGGCTCCCGCTTTCTTATTTATGCCACGACAGAAGAGGGTCCATAACAAAAGTTTGTGCTAACCAAAGGGTGATCAGCGTCAGTAGTCCATCTGGAAGAATGTTTTTTTGTATGCTATTCAGCTCTATTTATTTATTTATTTATTTGTTTTTTTACCCTGGTTTTTCTCCCCAATTTTGTAATGCCCAATTATTATTTGTATCCCGGTTCACCACTTGCAACCCCCTGCCGACTTGGGAAACGGAGGCTGGAACACACGTCCTCCAAAACGTGCTCCTGCCAATCCGTAATTCTTCGCACTGCGGATCCACAGCGAGGCCACCAGACCTATAGTGCCGGAGAACAACACAGATCTGGCGGCTCCATTGCAGATCCACAGGCACCCTATCGGCCACAGGGGTCACTGGTGTTCTATTTTGGATGCAATACAAACTGCTGAACAAATCCCTCTGAGGTTTCTTCCAAAACCTCACCACAATTCTTGCTGCTGCTGGCGCCTTCACACATATGTTTTTGTTATTATCTGTGTCACAAAGACAGTGAGACCCTCTTGTGCATGCTATAATGTATCTGTTCCCATTTATGACCTGATGACACCCTGCCAGGACCCATCCAAGTGACCTGGTCTGGCCTCTCAGGGACAATAATTACATAAGAACATAAGAACATAAGAAAGTTTACAAACGAGAGGAGGCCATTCAGCCCATCTTACTCGTTTGGTTGTTAGTAGCTTATTAATCCCAGAATCTCATCAAGCAGCTTCTTGAAGGATCCCAGGGTGTCAGCTTCAACAACATTACTGGGAAGTTGGTTACGAGTTAATTACGAGTTCAGAGAGCGCAGAGAAACCATGGATTTAAATGAGTTAACCGAAAGTCAAGTAAACCATTTTTTCACAAAACACACAAGACATCTACTACTGTACACAAGAGGAGGTGAAAATAGTCCTAAAAGCCCATGAAAAACAGGACTTTTTTATTCACATACTGCATGGCATAAATGGTTTTGCACTAGGTTTTAATTTTTACCAGAATAATGTGTTGGTCTCTTCTTTAAAAAAATGATTTATTAAACAGCTTTCAAGAGTAGACAGCCTTGACATCTGAAAGTGAAGTGAAAATGTACACCCGGTAGAAAAGCATTTTAATCAAAGTTTTTAAGCTTCTGTGTGGCTAATATCCAAGCTTCATGTCTGGGTTTACATAGAAGAAGAAATTTCACCTAAAATGTTTATGTTTTGATTAAATAATGGGGGAACTGCATGGGTCAATTGCAAAGTAAAATGCTTCAGTGTTCAGGCTGAGTTCTAATTGATTAAAGGACAGACTCAGAATGTAAGCTTCTTCCATGTGGCCAGCTCCATATAAAGACAAGCTCACCTTAGTTTAGTTTACTGTGTAATGTTGTGGGAAATACATACAGTATGTTGAATATCTTGATACTGTGTTGGAAGAACACAGGCAGGCTTATATACACACCTATATATAGGTATGCAATAAGTCATTTTTGTGAATACTTTATCTATAGTTACTTTTAATTGTATTAAATGCATATACGCCTCACGGACCACACATTGTACTTATTTTTTTACCTGGTATTTCATAGCCAGCAATGCTGTTTAGGCTGGCAGAATAACTGAAAGAATCCGCTAGTGTACTGTGGCAAAGTGGTTTGCAGTGTGCAGATGAAGAAGTGATGCAGTAATCATTGAAAGACAGACAACGATAATCCAAAGTGCAAAAATGTTTATTTATAATCCTGGTCTGGTGACCACAAATAATAGTCCCAGGCAATACACAGCAATGTGTACTGCACTGTTCTAAATAACAGGTTGCAGTCCCAAATAATAACACGGCCAATTTACACACACAAATACACACACGATCGCAAGTGAGTGAGTGGTTTCAGTGCAAGTGGTGAAATACAATTTAATACATGAACAATGATGCATTGTTGTCCAGGTTTGTGCTGGCCTTAAGCGACAGCTCCTGGATCGTGTTTAGCTGTCTAATAATCACAAATTAAGCACAGTATTAGCAATGACAAAACAAACACTCACGATATTATGACGCTCCTTTCCGGTTCGTCTATAACCATAACAAAGGAACAGATCACCTCACTACTTCCCCGTTTTGAACCGTCAATCACGCCCCCTTGGTTAACGATTGCAACCACTCCTCCAGTCCGCGACTGCCACATCGCTTCCCTTCCGGGTCGATGATTTGGTGTACCATAACTCCGCCCCCTTTCTAGATGGCTGACTTCCACCTAACCCTGGGAATGAATTGTCTGGCCATCCAGTCCAGGGCACTCTGTTCCCTTTACACAGCGCCCTCACAGGTCGGAAGGGAAATTTATCACCAAGAATCATTCTGTCTCTGTCACATGCACCGACTGGCTTTATTTAGTTGTAATAATAACTGCTATTCTAAAAGAGCATTTACCATATAACTGAGGTATACCTTTTACTTAGAAAGCCTTGAATTTGTTTTGAGAGCTTCCCAATTTTATATTCTGACAATTGACTGACCTGCGTGGGTTTTTTTTTTTTTTTAAGTAAAAGGAAAATGGCAAAATGAGATGTTTAAGTTGACCTCTTCACCTCCTTGGCACTGGCACAGTAATTGTACTGGACAATATTGTGTTTCAGGTGGTACATTGATATGGAATTTGCTTTTCATGCAGAGCCTTAACTTCCTTGCTACCTGGGAGAGATTATGAGCTTCAATGATATAGGTACTGAAGACTGGTTCTCCATATAAAAGGAAGTGTATGCTTTTAGTGCTGATATATGTTTGCATTTACTCATCATGGCATTTCTGTTGTCCACTTATGGATATAGGTATGATTTGTAACTAGTGGTTTTGAAAATACCGCACAACTTTGAAACACTGCACACCCTGGAGTGTGGTATTGTGCAATTAAAACAATCACAACATTCCGTGTCCACTCTAAGTACAGAATTATATACATAGTGTGTGGCAGTGCAAAAAATCCTGCATGGTCAGGTGATCACTAACAACCAATCAAAATTGTCTATGACATTATAATTCACAGTATACCAGCACTAAAAACATTTGTTATCATGACGTCCATGTGTTGTTGTTGTGACTGTGAGCTGTGGTATATTGCCCACATCAGAAAGTAAAATTGTCTAGGATTAGGAAATGTTAAACAGTTTACTTATAGGGTTACTGAATTGTCATTTTACATGATAAAGGACATTTTTGGAATTCATCTCTTGTCATTATAAAATCAACAATAAGCTCTTAACTTGTCTGAAGCCGTTTCGATTGCTAAACTTCCTTTCAGAGAGGCTTTTAAAAAGGTTTTAATGATGAAATGACATTGTAGGTGTGTGTCGCTATCCTCTTGGAATGTCTGGTGGGCAGATTCAAGACGAAGATATCACAGCATCCAGTCAGTGGTCTGAATCTACCGCAGCTAAATATGGAAGGTACGTTATTATTTTCATTCTTTGAAGATAATGTTTATACACTAGCCCTTGAACAACTAGATATTGACTATAGTACTGAGGTACAAAAAAAAACTAATTTATTGAGTGAATAATAATGCCAGGACAGCATGTGTGAATATCTCAAAGCACACATTTTATAGGCTTTTTTAAAATAAACCTTCTGGTTACAAACATGACCTATTATGTGTTTAACTTTGGCGTGTCTTGAAGTTTGATTGATAAGTGCCATAGAACAGGGAAATAACACCAGGTCATAAAGCTATGCTGATTTTTTTTTTATTGAATCCACTCCATTTCACCTCAAAGACAAGAGTGTTTTTTTTTTTTGGATCCAGGCTTGATTTTGAAGAAGGGGATGGAGCTTGGTGCCCCGAGATCCCCGTGGAGCCAGACAACCTGAAAGAGTTCCTTGAGATTGACCTACGCACTCTGCACTTTATAACCCTGGTGGGGTCACAGGGACGCCATGCTGGGGGCCACGGCAACGAGTTTGCTCAGATGTACAAAATCAAATACAGTCGGGATGGGAGCCGCTGGATATCTCGGAAGAACCGCCTTGGGAAGCAGGCAAGTGTTCTGCAACTCTCCCAAGAAACCGGACCGAGTGGCCATGAACATCAGCACGACTATCAGGACAGATCACATTGGTCAACCTGGTTCAAATTCATGTCCTGTACTGAGAAACACTGCTTTTTATTATTTAATAATAATAAAAAAGTCTTTATTTAGCATGTGTATTTTTAATACATACAGTATATTTGTGATGTTCTAAGTGAACCAGATTGTTTAATCTAGAGATTGCAATATTTTGCTTATGTATATTCCACTTTTTTATTTGTAGTGTTCATATCATGCCCATCGTTGAAGGTTAATCTGTTTCTCTGATTGTCTTAAAGTTAATCGAAGGGAACAAAAATGCCTATGACATTGTCCTGAAGGATCTGGAGCCTCCCATTATCGCCAGGTTCGTCCGATTCATCCCCGTGACTGATCACTCCATGAACGTGTGCATGAGGGTGGAGCTCTATGGTTGTGAGTGGTTAGGTGAGTTCCAATCACTGTCAAAGCAGACCTGATCATTTCAGCACTCAATTTAACACATTTAGCATTTCACATTTATATTATATGTACTTGCTTAATTGTTTGCTAATCCTTATTGGTGATAATAAAACATTAAGCTCACGGAAACCTCAATGGAAACAAAGCCTTGCCTTTCTGGGGAATTCGTTTCTACATTTCAGAAAGATAATCATATTAATGTGCAAGTTCAGATTAGCCAGGGATACCAGTGATAGCGAGTGGAAAAGGCTACTAGAAAGAAAACGGTCTAATATAAATGCTCAACAAGTAAAGTTCCAGATATGTGTTCTATTTTCTATCCTTTCAGCAACGTCACTGAGGTACCACTGAGAGCCTCCGCCTAAGTGGTGCTCTTTGTTGGCTTAGCTCAAACGCGTATAAGCAGTATGATGCACCTTGTCTTATAGATAATACAGTAGAAGCCAAATACTCTGCTATGTAAAAAATACCACTCAAAGTGAATGCAAGCTGTAGGGAATCACTGGAAAAGTATTGTAAAGACCCTGTCGATGGCATCATGCTGGACACTGTGTTTGTCTTGTTTGTTTGTTCGCTTGTTTGTTTGTCATGTCTCATTTAGTATTATGTGTATTGTAAGGGAACAGGGCACGCCGTTAGAGTGTGTGTGTGCGTGTGTTAGGGTGTGTGTGTGTGCATGCGTATGGTGTGTGTGTGTGTGTGTGGTGTGGGCAGGGCCCTCCCTTCGACTTGAGTGGTTGCTGTGAGACTCAGGGACAGAGAGAAGCTGACCGTGAGGGCCTTAGCTGTGAAACAGTAAGAAGAACCCAGAAGTGTGTCTGTGGAGTGGAAGAGAGAAAGAACGTGTGTCTGAGACAAAAGAAGATAGCAGAGAGCGAGGGAGAGAGAAAGGACGATTGGGAGAAAAAGGGAACAGAGGATTTATTATTTTGGCGTGAACCCGGCCCAGACAGGGATTCGTTGTTCCACCACTCAATCAATGAAAATTAAACTAGTCATGTTTTGAATCCCACCTGGTCTCCCCGAGTCTAGCTTCACTTAAAGACGCTAAGGATCGTTACAGTATGTTGGTGTCTGTAATACAGCATAGAGTTGGGATTCGATTCTCAGTCCCTAATCTTGAGCCACAGCAGGTGGATGTGACTTTACCTATACACCACTCTACTAAGTCACCTAATGTAGATAGATAAAAGAAAAAAATAAAACTAGACAATCCACAAATTAATGCAAATGGATTTTCAATCCTTAAACAGCTAGCCCTGAGGTATCTTTTGGCACACACCAGTTCCAAAACCATTGTTTTGTTCCTATACTGTACAGCCATCTGTGGACAATATGTATTTCACCACAGGCAGTTAAATAAATCGGCATAATATTAACGACATGGAAAAAATCTACACAAGTGGTAGTAAATAAAGCTGTCTGGATGGCTGGTAGGTTTAATTGGAAAAGACAGTACTGCTTTGTCATTTCTTATATAAATCCAGCTTTATTGCACACAGTCAGAAACTCAGAATGTGCGAAGTCTAATGTATAGTTGGCATACAAGTCATTGTACATATGTAAGGAATTTGTTTTACTTGTATTGTTGTTGGGTCTCTGTAGTATAAATCCAACAAGGTTTTCCATTGTTGATTTCTTTACATTCTTTTACCAGCACATGAACTATATAAAAAAAAAACTAGAGTGCATCTGTTGCAAAACCAAAAAAGGGAAGATAGTGAACTTTAAACAGAAGCAGAAACGTACTAGTAGCAATGGTTGTGGGACTTGGAATCGGATTGTTCTTGTCGGAATCTAGCACTTTATATACAGTAGGTTCACTTTATAGAGGAAACAGTTTGTATTTTTTGTATATATTCACTGTTACTCTATTTATCAGTTCATCAGAATATCAACAAGTGCTGTCGGATTCTACATAATTTACCTGATCCAGAATAGAGTTTAAATCTCACTAGCATTCATGATTACAGGGATCTCCTCATTATTCAACAGCTCGTAGTCTAGCCTTAAATTATTCACATACAGATGTGTGGTATGATTTCCATTGTTCTATGGAAGCGCTGAGGTCTATTCAAATGATAAAAATATGACCAAATCTGGCATTGTACTTACCCCACTCACGGATGAAGTCCCCTTATTTTAATGATTTAACTAGTGGTAGTATTTACATCTGCCACTGTGTAGATCAATTAAATGTACCCCATTCTCTTTATATATTAAATAGACCCCCAAATAGACCCCTGTTTAACTTGACTTTATTTCGGAACACACAGAAGCAACTAAATTGGTTCCCCAAACTTTTGTCTTTATGCTCCACAATTACCAAATGAGCACATCTTTACTCACACGCCTGCAGTGCCTTCTCTCACACGCA
Source organism: Acipenser ruthenus (assembly GCF_902713425.1). Taxonomy (NCBI): domain Eukaryota; kingdom Metazoa; phylum Chordata; class Actinopteri; order Acipenseriformes; family Acipenseridae; genus Acipenser; species Acipenser ruthenus. The sequence continues at coordinate 27,154,374 of NC_081200.1, read as the reverse complement.
ACCACGCTTTTAAGATTAGCCCCCTGTTACATTGATCATGGTGCTGTTAATAAGAAGATCTACTAAACCTTGATTTTTCCATAGATGGTCTGGTCTCCTATAATGCTCCAGCAGGACAGCAGATCATTATGCCAAGAGGTTATAATGTTTACCTCAACGACTCTGTTTATGACGGCGCAGTTGGTTACAGGTACATGGCTGCTTTTTCTACTTAACTGAAATTGTACTGTAACAATTTTTTATTTGTGCTTCACTTACAGCAATATAAAATGTACTGTAGAAAACCAACTGAAAACTACTGCTATCTAGTGGTAGTAAAATCTTAAAAATATTATAGCACTGATGCAGATTCTGTCATTGTTGCATATTCTCTGACATAAACATACATTTTACACAGGGTTACCTACATTGAGTAGAATTTTGATCTGTACATGGTAATACGAATATTAGGTTTCTTTTTTATTCTCAGTTGGGATACATTAAGATTTATTAGAACAGAGAGCCAAGACCCAAAGATGTGTTTAAGAATAGCTTCTTGTCTTTCAGTATGACAGAGGGTCTTGGACAGTTGACCGATGGAGTGTGGGGTCTAGATGACTTCACACAGAGCCATGTGTACAATGTGTGGCCCGGCTATGACTACGTGGGCTGGTCCAATGAGAGCTTCACAACCAACTATGTGGAGATTATGTTTGAGTTTGACAGAATCCGGAACTTCACCACAATGAAGGTACAGGAGGATGTTGGAGAGTTGATATACAGTACTGTTACGCTGGTTTATTAGAAAGTTTTATCTGTCAGCTTTTGGACTTCCAGGATATTGTAGTTGTATGTAAATAGTCTGTTATGCAAATTATCAGTTGTGTTCCATATATTAATTAACACAACTTTTCCTTAAAGTACTTTTAGTTTGTTCACTGTGCTTATTTTCAATTATTTCTGTGCAGGTTCACTGTAACAACATGTTTTCAAAGGGGGTGAAGATCTTTCGAGAGGTGCAGTGTTATTTTCGCTCAGAGACCAATGACTGGGAGCCCAACCCCATCTCCTCTGTCCTGGTGCTGGACGATGTTAACCCCAGTGCCCGCTTCGTCACCGTGCCCCTCCTGAACCGCATGGCCAGCGCCATCAAGTGCCAGTACTACTTTGCTGACACCTGGATGATGTTCAGCGAAATCACCTTCCAGTCAGGTTGGTGCACCTTGTCCTTGATTATTGAATTAAGCAGTGCAGAGCATTGTTACAAATCTTTAACTACAATATTTAATTGAACCAAGGTGATGAATTAAGTAATCAAGGACCTGGTTAGAACAAAGTCCTGGTCTGGAGTGGACTGAAAGAGCCATGAGTGAGTAGCACTTCTTTAAAGCAGGGGTCTCCAATCCTGGTCCTGTAGGGCCAGTGTCCCACCTGTTTTTTGTTCCAACTGAACCCTAAATTACTTAATTGGACCAATTAAGTGCTTATTAGAAGCTTAATCGGACCAATTAAGTAATTTAGGATACAGTTGGAACAAAAAACAGGAGGGACACTAGCCCTCTAGGACCAGGATTGGAGACCCCTGCTTTAAAGAATAAGTGGCCAAAGTTAGCCCTTCCATTCCTGGTCTTTGTTCTAACCTACCTTGTTCTAAATTATTTAATTTAACCAATTAAACCTCCATCCAGAACATGAAGTAGTTCATTGTATTATTTTACCTGTTAAACCTGGAGTGGAATAGCCCTCCAGGATCGTGATTGGACACCCCTGCTTTAAGGGATGTGTTTTTTTGTTGGTACATTATCTCTAAGTTTAGTCAGTGATTGAAACCACAAGAATACACTTCAAACTCTCTTAAGAAACCTTCAGCAAAGGTTTCACGAATACTGAACTAATTTAACAAAAATGATAGAAGCATACATCCCACCATGTTGTAATTACAAAATTAGAACTATCAGTATCATCATAAATGGCCTACATCCACCATTATGTACAAAAGCAATTGTGTCATGCAGGCTGGTGGACAGACAGACAAGAAAGGTTCCTGGTGTACCTACATATGTCCTTAGAATTGTGCTAAAGAATGTTGTATCACAATGGATAAGATTCTATAGATATACTGTAAGTGATAATGTACATGTGATATAACTATGTGGTCTCTTATATATTCAGACACAGCCATGTACAACACAACTGGAGCACCGCCAAAAATGCTCCCAGGAACCCCAACCAGCACACAGCCAGGTAAAGAGTCCTAAGGCATGTCAGCTGATAAAGTGCTTTATACCAGCGCAGGCTAACAGGCTGCTCAATATTATTTGTTCCTAGCAAAACAGAAAGAAGAACTAGAAGAAACAGAAGGTATTTTAGGACTTTAAACTGAATCTATATTGTTTTTTGTTGTTTTTAAAAGTATTTGAGCAAATAGCTTTAAAAAAACATATCAATGATTGTATCGTTAATTTATGAATTCATGTAATAAAGGCCCCCAAACATTTTCTTTTTACTTTGTTCTATGATGATGTCTCCAGGTGATGACCCAACCCACAAAGTGGATGACAGTAACACTCGCATTCTGATTGGCTGTTTGGTAGCCATCATCTTCATCCTGGTTGCCATTATTGTCATCATCCTGTGGAGGCAGTTCTGGCAGAAGATACTGGAGAAGGTAAGGAAGAGGGATTGGACCCCCTTCGCAATGAATTAGTGGGTCTTTTCTAGAAAATGGTATCCAAGTGTGTAGTCATAATATACAAATGCAAGAGAAATGAATCACGGTTTACAGTAGGAATATGGAACACTTTAGCTTGAGTGGATGTAAACATAAAGATGCATTCATTCTCTAAGGAAAGTTTAAGTATATTTTAAGGTAATAAGCATAGTACAGTCATATTCAGATCATTGTAAATCTTAATTGTAAACTTTATAAACATCTCTATATCACTAATTGCCAAAGATTGTTGTGAGTATTGAATTACAAATTAAGAAGTTATACATCACTGTGTATTGATGTTTGAGGTGAAAGACAACCTAAATACAAAAACTATTTACCTGTAGACTGTAATCTCTGGTGATGGCCAGATTAACTGGTTTGGTCGAATGTTACACAATCAGCATCCTCCTTTCAGGCTTCTCGGCGGATGCTGGATGATGAACTGACTGCCAGTCTGTCGCTACAGAGCGAGACCTTCACCTATAACAACAACAACAATCGCTCGTCGTCGGCCAGTGAGCAGGAGTCCAACTCCACCTATGACAGGATCTTCCCTCTGGGGCCCGACTACCAGGAGCCATCCAGGCTGATCAGAAAGCTGCCTGAGTTCTCTCAGGCAGCTGAGGAGGCTGGTGAGAGGAGGGGGAGGGCAGGGATGTTCAGGGGCGCTGGAACTAGGGGTGCTGGGGGTGCAGCAGCACCCCTGGCTTTGTATGGTTTTACAGGGGTTACAGTTTCTTTCAGCACCCTCACTATAAAAAATTGTTCCAGTGCCTCTGGGGGTGTTGTCAGAGCAAGTCTGAATGGAAATGTTTCAATATGATAGTGGCTTTAAGGTCAGTATTAAGTTCAGTGATTTGGGTAATATTGGGGTTTAGGGTTAGGGTCAGAGTTAGAGATAGACTACAGATGATGATAGCAGTGTCATGCATCAGGGTTAGGGTTTGGGTTAGGATTAGGGTAGGGATAGGGTTACTGTACACTTTGTTAAATAATTGTACACTGTACACTTTGTTAATTTGTGTGGTGTTGTTTTACAAAGAATTTAAATGTTTCACTAAAACAGAAAGTTAAATTCATTTGTCCATAGAGAATTGTGAAGCTGATAGATATATTTCTGTTTCTCCCAGCGGCCGGCAGCAGCGGGGTTGTGAAGCAAGCCCCAGCCAGCGGACAGGAGGGTATGCCGCACTATGCCGAGGCCGATATCGTGAACCTGCAGGGAGTGACCGGTAGCAACACCTATGCCGTGCCAGCTATCACTATGGATCTGCTCTCTGGGAAGGACGTGGCGGTCGAGGAGTTCCCCAGGAAACTGCTCACCTTCAAAGAGAAGCTTGGGGAGGGGCAGTTTGGAGAGGCTAGTGCCCCATTAACTACTGCTCTCTGTTAATAAATACACTTCTTACAGCTGTCAAACAACACTAATGTATTCCCAGTGGAAGAATATTGTTAGCCGCTAGCAGTGTCAAGTACAGTAACTGGATTACTGGTGGTGCAAGCAGTCTGGTTAGCAGATTCTCTTGGTAATTATTCCACGCCCTAAAAACAACGCTTATGAACCTGTGTGTCCGATGAACCCCATTATTCTACAAAGCTACAGAACAGTGTCCTCCTGTGTCTAAAAACAATAATGTCCATTGTTCTTTTGCTGATCGCAGTCATTCAAAAAGACTTCTAGTCCAAGTTTTGTCTTTTTAAATTTTAGTTTCTTTTAGCATTTCTAAACTCTGAAAAGAAAACAGCATGCCTAAGAAAGTCCTGTTTCTCTAACACAGGTGCACTTGTGTGAAGCTGAGGGAATGGCAGAGTTTATTGACAAGGATTTTTCTTTTGACATCACTGCGAATCAGCCTGTTCTGGTAGCTGTAAAAATGTTACGAGCAGATGCCAACAAGAATGCCAGGTCAGTATACTGTCTGTAATATTCTTGTATACTTGAAGTGATTTGAATCGTTTAGATAAGTTTAGTTTGACAGTGTGGAGTTTAATATGGACACATGGTATGGAATGCTTTTATATAGGGTTAATTAATATAAATTACTAATGACAGTAATTAATAACTATATTTCAACATGGGTTCTCTTCTAGAAACGATTTCTTGAAAGAAATTAAGATCATGTCTCGATTAAAAGACCCCAACATTATCCGCCTTCTGGCAGTGTGTATCTGCGACGATCCTCTCTGTATGATCACGGAGTACATGGAGAACGGGGATCTCAATCAGTTCTTATCCCGTCACGAGCCGGAGGGACAGGTCTGTCTGGCCAGCAACACCCCCACTGTCAGGTAAGCCTCGTTCTACTAGCATGTTTAACTATTGTTCAAACTGGAATTCATCCCAAGGTAATCTGTTTCTTTGCTTGCGTTTTTTTTTTTTTTTTTTCTTTTCAGTTATGCCAATATTCAGTACATGGTCACACAGATAGCATCGGGCATGAAGTACCTTTCCTCCCTCAACTTTGTTCACCGTGACCTGGCCACCCGTAACTGCCTGGTTGGCAAGAACTTCACCATCAAGATTGCTGACTTTGGGATGAGCCGCAACCTGTACAGCGGAGACTACTACCGCATCCAGGGGAGAGCCGTGCTGCCCATCCGATGGATGTCCTGGGAGAGTATTCTGTTGGTGAGCCTAAAACATATCGTATCTCGCTCTTCAGCCAAACCAATGAACAGTCATCTTTAAATTGAATACATTTCACGCCCTCTGGGTGAGAATGGCATAATTTGGAAACATCTTGACTGTAATGATTAAGGAGAGGTTATTCCTGTTTTAACCCTATCATGCATGGTGAGTTCATATGAGGACGGATACAAAAACAATTCTAGTTTTCATATGGGCACTATGCCTGTTATGATTGGGTGGCCTGCCATTATGACTGGCCTCTCCACTTCTGTCTCCAGTCATCTTGTCTATCGTATTTTTATGAAATAAACTATGAATTTAAACGTCTTCTCTTTATTTCTAGGGCAAGTTTACCACTGCCAGTGATGTGTGGGCATTTGGGGTAACTCTCTGGGAGACTCTGACGTTCTGCCTGGAGCAGCCCTACTCTCAGCTATCAGACGAACAGGTCATCGAAAACACCGGCGAGTTCTTCAGGGATCAGGGGCGGCAGGTAAGAGGCAAAGACGCACGCAATGTAATTGCAAACATAAATGACCATTTTAATAAATGAAAGGAAGACATGCAAACTGAGCATTTTTAAACTAGTATGGTACCTGATGCTGTAAAGTATGTATTTTTTAAATGGAATTCGATGTTTGCTATAACATGTGCCTCAAACTGCACATTTGAGACTGAAATAGTGGATGGAAGTACAGTATTGGATATACTGTATTTATGGAATGATATCATTAGTTACAACACCTTCCAATTGTTGAGTTAAAAGATTGAATGATTCCAACACCAGTAGGGGGTTTTAACAGTAGGTTATCTTGAAGCTGTCAATAAAGCAAATCCCTCATCGATCACTGTTACTCATTGTCTGTTTCCAGATCTATTTGCCACAGCCTGCCATTTGCCCGGACCCTGTCTACAAACTAATGCTAAGCTGCTGGAGGAGAGACACCAAAGATCGGCCATCATTTCAAGACCTCTACCACAGTATTTTAGATTGCACCGCTTAGACGGCGCAGTGCTTGCAAAGGCAATACCAGCAAACTGGACTTGTTGTTTGTGTCTTCATGTAGAAACAAACTTAGTATGTGCAGATGGGAATGTGGGGAGAAAGAGGCAATCAAAGGAAGCCAATGAAGGTTGGCGAGCATTATTTATATATGAGAATTATCAGCTCACTGTCTATATTTGTTTATTGTGTTGTCACACTGCCTAAGCAATAGTTTCAGATGGAGTGTCTGTGAGGTCCTCCACAGCAAATGAACTGAAAAGAGAAGGACAAAGGAGCAGTACGAACGATTGCCAGTGAGAACCACAGTTCAGTATGCTAAATTCACAGATATTGGTACTTCTTTTTATTCTGGGGATCTTTCGTTGTTATGAAGACCTATTTAAGGGCCTACAAAGGGAACAATAGCTCCATATTATAATAGTCTTAATAGTAATTGTGGCCTTAATAATTATAGAAGCCTTTCTTTTTTATCAATGTTTATACATGTTATATTGGAGGTTGTTTCAGTTTGAAAAAAAATATTAAAACTATAAAGAAACTATTGATTTAGCTATTAAAAATAAAGAAATAAATGCTCACATAGGTAATCTTACATTTAAAAAATAGCTTGTCATTTCTCTGGGACCAAGCACTAGAAATGCTGGTGACAATGATGTATAAAGAACTTCATTTTTGTATTTTATTTTTTAGATACTTCTGAATGGAAAAGCTGTTTATGGCCATATATTTAGATATGTAGGTATGCAGATTTTATTAAATACATCCACCACAGATACCAAAGTACAATTATGCTATCTTAATATGTTTCCTTTTTTAGAAATACACTAGAAATGTTGTGCCAGCTATATTGCCTAAAGTGTAGTGTATGTTTTTGGAACAGGGATTATAACACATCTGCTCTGTATTCACAGTATAATCTAGTTATTAGACTGGTGCTATTTTCATTCATATTGCCTAATGCCAGTAACATGTAGGACAGTATGTTATATTGTGGCTTGTTGCATGAGCCATAAAGTAGTCCAATAAAAGTTTAATCTAAATTATTATGTAAAAAGAAAACAATACATTTAAAATCTTAGGGGAATTCCCTCTTCAATCGAATGTGTGTGCATTGTTGATCCTCTACTGTTTTTGAAGGAATTCATCAACTCCTATGATTTAAAAGATTAGACAAAATGCAGTTTATTTTTGCCTATACTGAAGCCTTCTGTATTGGCTTCCATACACACAAGAATACCACAGTATGCATCATTTATACACGATACCATTTGCTCATTCGCTCATTATCTGTAACACAGAATTCATCTCCATTTTTTTTCATGGTGCCAATTCCAGATAGGAAAGAAGACTCAACATGTAGATTTACATATTAGCTTTTTATTTTAAAGGTGTTAAAATGTCTTTGAAGGTATATTGATTTTAATTCATTTTATTTATATAGCACCTTTTATACTACAGTATCTCAAAGCGCTTTACAGTTAAAACAGAAAGAAGTATGCAGCATCAAGTAGTAAATTATAAAATAACAATAAATAATTATAATAATTAATAACAATACAAAAAGCGAAATAAAACCATTTAAGGAAACAGGAAATGAATAGGAATGATAGATAAAACACAAAATGACAAAAATAAGCAATAAAATAGGTATTGTAACTAAATGCACTTTTTGGGGGTTTGATAAAAAAAGGACTGAAATATTGAATTAAATCCTTCAGTTGTACTGACATTTAACATGTATTGTAAATAGCACCTGCAATATTGCAATATTTCCCTTTATTACCCTGTCCCTTTCCTTAACCCAATCGTTAGTGTCTCTGTTACCTGGTTCATATAAAACATGATCAATTCCAATGTAACTAGTTTTACCTAGAGTAGATATCTGCCAGCTTGTGACAAAGTGTTTCTAAGTGACACTAATTAATGTTCCTTCCTTGTGTTGTCTTTTACATTGTTTTAGCTTAATTTTTAAATAGCCCACCTATAGCATACAAATATGCTTAGTACTCTGACATGTTGATGTAATGAAGTGGTTCACAGTCAACTCTCATCTCAGACTCGAGACATTCTGCTTCACTGCAATAGGAAATATCTTTTAAAGATGTATGCAATGTGAAGAAATGCTGGGTTTCAAATACAAGTTGTGCATGCTTTAGGAAGTTTTGTGTAATGAACAAGTTTTTCCATAATGAAAGTGCAATGATATAAGGTTGTTATAATGTGGTATGGTCATGGATTCCATTTTTTCCATAATGCTATTTCAATAGCACTTGCATTCTCTGACTAAAACGTTAGCACTTTATAATAAATAAGTGAAACAATGAAGTGAGCTATACATGTATAGATGTGTTGTGTTCTTACACTCCTGTCCAAATAATTTAATGATACATTTTTTTAATAAGAATGTTTATGTTATGTTAATACACCAAAGATTAGGAGTGTAAAATACTTCGAATGGACCGTCATTTGACATCTTAAACCAAATGCTTCAAATTGGTGGACAATAAGAGAATATTGGTAAAACTTTAAGAAAACAAGTTAAATAAAAAATGAACAGCAGAGAAACGTTCAGACTACTTGATTTATATATTATAGTATAATATAGTGCTATGGATAAATGAAATATGTAACAATGCCGAGCACAGTACAGATACCCTGTTGTTAATCAAGTCTTTGTATGGTTAAATATTTTGAATAAAAGTTATTTATGTCCCACCTAAAATAATCATCTGCTTGGCTATTGCACTAGAAAACCTCAGAGTATTATTTGTTAAACATGCTGGTCAGAGAAAGCAGGGAATATGTTTGTATTCTTAAGATTTGGTGTGTATCTATATACATATAAAAGACAAGATGTTTGCAGTACATAGGAAGGCAGTGTGAAAGTGAATGTGTGTGGTTGATGGGGAATGTAGGTTATGAAGTCTGGAGTAAGTATTACTATCTGCTGTCATCTGAAGGGCGGTGCTTTAAACTGATGTTTTCCGACCATCTGCTGTCTGTCCTCCATTCACACTCAATCATGGAGCGTATACAAGTAAACTGGGTACAAGGATTGTGGGTAAACCTGGACCTTCAGCTAATAGTGCTTTCATTAGGCTCTGTTGTTTCACAAATTTTGAGAGTTAGATACAAACTTCCTGATGCTGTTGTAAGTCTTTTTCAAAGTAGGAGAACAGCTGATGATCCAGTTATGAAACAATTTTTCACAGTTACAGAGTTAGGTGCAAACATGGTTCCTATTGATTTTGAAGGGAATCCATTAAACATAAGCATGTCATGCATGTCTTCATTCACAAAGCATAGTGCAGATACTGTGATGATGTTGGCTCTGTGTTAGATAATGGCTGCAGATACTAGTAATGCATAATTCTAGCAATTATCATTTTGAATGAGTAGAAACGTAGTGAGTAAGAAAAATAATTACTACATAAAAAGAGAGAGAAAATGCAAGGTTTGTGTCATGGTGTGCTCTAAAAATATTTAAATATTTAGCTCCAGGTGACAACATTGAATAAATAGTTAGCATCACTACCAAGTGTACCTGAATCTAAGCTTTTTACATCACATTAATATTTCTCAACGTCGGCTAAATGTTTTATTGGCTACTTCGCTGCACATTTGTTTCATATTACAGCTTTTAAAACAATTATATATAGCTAAAGGCTTAACATAACAGATATTTTTTGTTCCGTTTCCCCAAATCGTATGACATTTAGGAGAAGAATTCCACCCATATTTGTCATTGAGATTTTTTGCATTATACATTTTCTTTGTTGTACAAGACATTATATTATTATATTAGCTATGCATCAATTCAATACAAATGTAAAGCATGTTCAGCCACAGTAAGTAAGCTTTGTAATGTTGTATAGTTCATGTTTATATAATATGAGGTGAAGTTGTTTTCAAGGGTTTTAGGCAGTTCTGTATCTGTATTGAATTGCTTTTCTTCAGTACTAAAGAACACCTGTACATTAAAAAGAATACATTTTTCTATGATTAATTTTGTAATGTTAAAATGCATTAATAAATAAATAAATAAATAAATAAATACAAATGTGACCAAACTGAAACTTGATATGTGTGGATGTTGTACACTGTTGTAATGTAATATATCATGATGATCTTCAAGTAGTATTTATTTACGCATACATTGATAACTTTCTGGGTGTGTCCATGACACTAATTCACAGTAAATAATGATGTAGCTTTCTCTTACGTCTTTAAAGACACTTTTGTTCCTCTAGCCTGGGTTACACATGTCTATGATAATGCAACTAGAACAAAAGAGTGACAATTTGAAGATATTTATTGAAGATCCGTACCTTTGTTGAGCACACTATTGTAAGGCCATTGGAATAGTAGTAGTATTGTATTGCATTAATATAATTATCATCATCATCATCATCAGACATCAGCAAATCATCTTATACAGTCAGGGTTCTGAAATTCACGAAGTGTGCTTTTATATAGTTTTTGTCTGACAACATACACACAAAGAAAACATGTTTTTGACTGAATCTACTGTAGGACATCCTTTGCTTTGTAGTTAATTTAGTGGGGTTTTGCGATGAAAATTAATATTTGAGTAAAGTGTCATAAAAACATATTTTAAAAATGTAAACAACATTACATTTAAGTGCCATGTCTTAGTACACACAGTAAAAGTATGTCTTGTGACTCCTCCTGTTGGTGCAAACAGTATAGACCTAATTCAGTTTAAATATGTTATACAGTATTCTTTTGTCAAAATAAAATCAGTTTGCTTCAATTATTTTGCTCACATGCTGTGTTATTTTTCAGATTATTTTATTTTTAGATTCACTTAGAAAAAAGTAGGGCCACCAAAATCTCTAACAGACCATCAGATTTTTTTGACTGGTGGTCCGAATGGCCACCTCCTCAAAAAGATTATTTCTAACCGTTTCAGTAGTACAACCAAAGGCTTCAATCTACGTGCTTGATTAAAGTACAGTGCAATTCTCTCTCGAGACAGATTTTTTAATTTGGCGCGCTCTGCTAGTATTTTGTCCCTCTGGCCTGACTGTAGCTCGTACCTAATTGGTTTAACTCGTGATGACAACCATCACACCATCCAGATAGGACGACTGCTGATCAGAGTTGTGTTAATCATTCAAAGACCTGAGGATTTATTATTGTATCGGATTTTGCAGCATTTGTCATTAGTCGTGCAGTGTACAGTATGAGTAAGAAGATCGTCCTGGTCACTGGAGCGAATAGGTAATTTATTAATTTTACTATTTACGTGGCGAATCAGTCAAATGCATTGGACAGTGTTTCGGTTTAAGAACTTTTATTTTAATTAAAAAAAAAAAAAAAAAAACATGATACAGAAAATATAAGTACAATTAGTATGTTATGGAGCCGAATCTATATAGTAAATCACATTTAATCCAAAATCAGTGTTTCTTCAAAGAAGCATGTTGTTTGAGGTACCACTGTATTACAGGCATAGAAAAAAAAAATCAACGGGCAAATATAGAAATGTAGACAGAGCGCACAAGTTATATTCAAACGAACTTCAAACAACACGGCTTCAAACAACAGAGGAGCGGTAGCTGACAAAGAAGTGTGTCTTTAAGCAAACCCGATCCTCACTCTACGTGCTACAGCCACCTAGGCAGGAGGAGGTGTGACAGAAAAGGAGCTTGTATAAGTTACCACTATTATATAACTCAGTTGTTTTGAACCCTGGTCTTGGAGTACCCAATGTACTCTGTGCATCTGCTGGTTTTTGTTCCAACCGAGCTGCTCTCAATTACTTCATTGAACCCTTAACTAATAATTTGCCTAATCAGAGCCTTAAAATCATTTTAAACAGTTGGGGTTTCAAGTTAAGTATAAAATTGTATACTTGAATCCTCCAACATTTTATAAGCTGAACTATTCAAAAAGTCAAGTTAAGCAAATTATTAGTTAACTTAAGGGTACGGAACTTCTATCGCATCCACCTCTTCTGCAATACAAATCACAACTAAATCAGCTTCCATGTTTGTTATCTATACTTTGTAGCTAACCTCCAAATCGTGTCCAAGCTCCGGCTACACAGACCGTGACGTCAGACGCAGACTCCCGTCTGCAATCTACTAGCCGTCAAAAAATCGTGAACACAGCCACTGTTTTCATCCATCCTTTTAGGAAAAGAAAAAAAAAAACCTGTTCGTTTTTAGAAATCTAACAAAAGCACTAAGTATATTACAAGGGCTTTCAAGCATCCGTGAAAGATTCTCATGGTGTAACACAGAATTTGTTTTATAAGACTGAAGTAAAAGTAACTTTAGGGAAGCGAAATGCAGTACCATGGCTCCAAGCAAAATACTGCAGGATTTGTACTCGGTATACTATTAAGATTTCAAGCAATAGATGAGCTAACTATATATAAAGAAAAAAGCTATATATATAATAGTACATTGCTTCTAGTTATGCAGGATAAAACTATTCTGAGGAACCTTATATTCCCCATTGTCTTTTTCAGTGGCATTGGCTTGGCTCTGTGTGAGCGTCTCCTCACACACAATGACCAGATCCACCTGTGTCTGGCGTGTAGAAACATGCAGCGGGCTGAAGCAGCCCGCACTACCCTGCACACCTCCCACCCTGGAGCAGATATCTCCCTGCTCAAAGTCGACGTTGGCAGCCTGCAGTCTGTGTTGGAGGCATGTAAGGAGATCAAACATAGGTATGTAGCAAACTGGAATTTCTATTAGTTCTGCCAGGGGTAGTGATTCACTTTTTGATGATGATGATGTACACGTTGTCTGCCTGTCTTTAGCATTTAAAGGAGTGGTAACCAAGGTTTTAAAACACATTTTCTTTTCTGTTCTTAGCGTCAGACATATTGGTCCCCCTTTCCTTTTGATGAAGGTCTGTTGGTTCTTTGCATATATTTTATACTTCAGTTTTGGAGTAAGCATATATTTCAAAGATAACACTATTAGCCTCTGCTTCCTTGTACAGCTACCCTTTCACTCCAGTGGCCTGGCAGCAATCAGTCAGGGGAAGTGTTTCAATACCATAAAGAAACAGCTTCACTTGTTTTTATCTACATTATTGTACTTTGATCCACAAAATAAAATACAAAAAAACAAACACAGAACCAAAGAAAAGGGGAAACCTGTGATACAGTTCTGCTGCTAATGCTAATAAGAGGTAAGAAAGAGATTGTAAAACCGGGATTAGCACTTACTGCAGTATTTGTAAATGCAATCATTGACACACATTCCCATTATGACTTGTAATTAAATTAAGAAAGAGGAATAATAATCATTTGTTTTGCAGGTATAAGAAAGTAGACTACCTATACCTGAATGCAGGGATCATGCCCAATCCTCAGATAAGCCTTAAAGCCTTTGTGAATGGCCTGTTCTCCAGGTAGGGTCTTTTTTAAATCTGTCTTTCTGTTTAAGTTACTGTATAACATGATTTGCTTCAATAGAGTAAAAAGTACTGGTTAAAAGCATCTTTAACACAGTTGTTTGGTGTGTTTTGTTGCAGGAAGGTGATCAGTATGTTTGCCACCGGGGAAGGTCTTCTGACGCAGCAGGACCGGGTCACTGCAGACGGATTGCAGGAGGTTTTTGTCACCAATGTCTTTGGACATTTCATAATGGTATGAGGCTGAGCATTCATTTAAAAAGCATAAAAAGTTCAGTGAAGAGATAGATATAGGTATGCATCATTTAAAATGTTATAAATAATAATAATAATAATTATGATTATAATAATCTAGATGTTAAATTTAAAAACAGACCAATGGATCTAGTGGATATTGTAGCAAGTAAGCCAGGATAAATTCAAATGCTGACAGATAACAATTATGGGAGCCTACAGTCTTTTATCAGCACAGGTACAACAGGGCCGATCTGGCGAAGGAATATTTCATTTTCTTCCAGTTATTCTTACTAATTCTAATACAGATGCAGTTTGAAATGAATTTCCAGCAGGGACCTGGTAGCACAGTAATTGTGATTGTTTAGTTTTTTCTTCCTTTATACATATCAGCTTACAGCACAGCCCCTATAAGCTACTCTGTTTTACTGAAAGTAATACCTAGCTCTTTGTTGCACTTGGGTTGCTGAGTAACAACTCCAGCCGTTTAACCAGCAGTGCTGTTTGTCACTCGATTCCTTAGTGATACTCTCCTCGCATCATTCCAATTACTTCCATTTCCTGTTGCAATAACATCTTGATTGGTCCTTCTAGTTACATAAGAACATGAAACGCTGTTAAGGGATGTGATTAATCAACACCCTTTTTACAGAAAACGCAGAACTGTCTATTGCTGTCTCCTGTCTTGTATGTATTACTGCAAATTATTTTTCAACATAATCCTCATTGTTTTGATTATTGAGGTTATAAACTGGGGGCTGTAGCCAAACACATTGAACAGTAGATTTTCTGGATAGCTTGGATCAGCTTGGAACCTAGCTGCTGTAGCAGGGAGCGAAGGAATCTAATCTGTTTCTGTTGTTGCCCATTGAAGGGTGCTAATTTAAGTGTTTGTATGGTACAGCAAGGTGACATTTTGCCCTGTTACCAAATGCAGAATTTAGAAGATAAGAGTATTAATGCAATGCAAGATTTTGATGAGTACAGCTCTACAAATGATGGGAATATGGGACTTGAGACTGCACTCTTTTTGTTTTGTTTTACATTATAGCTAAGTTGAGAACATTAGTCTTTTCAACTCAGACCTCCAGTGGTATTAACCAGTTAAAAGTTTGCCTGGTTCACTGAACTGAAAGAGTAAACACTTCCATTTCTAAATACATTTTCATACACAGAGTAGGGTCTTTTCTATAATGCCCTAAAAGCATCTCTGTACTAATGGATTCTGTAGAGTTAGAACTAGTGCATTTCTAGGAAAGGTAAAGAAAGGAGAAAATCAGTTAAAAAGTAGTTATATGTTCTGAGAATCATATTAATTTAGCCATGGTCAGTATACTGAGTTTTTTAATTCAAAGAAAATAGGACTGTTCATTTGTAATACGGTCCGTGGCTGTATGTCACATTAAAATGTCATTGGTGAAAAATTGTGTGCAGTTTTTTTATAATGCCGCCTTCTGATGTAGACAGGATGCTTTTGAACAAAGTGCCTGTATCTCAGGGAACCAAAATACAGTACGTTTTAATAAATATTGTACTGATAAGATGAGGTAAAGAAAAAATATTGTTCTAGTGTGGATGTTTACAGATATGTTCTTGCCAGATTTAATGTTCTATACTAATTCTGAGGAATTAGAGCTAAAACATTTGCCCACTGGCTGGAACTGTACATAAAATCTAATTGCTGAAATGATAGAGATAATTAGAAAAGCCTTATATTATGTTTAGTTTTTTCAACAACCCACATGTTTCTAGTGAACTTGCTTACACACAAGAATATCAGTTCTGATGGTAGTTGATTTTGTGCACGTTTAAAAGGGGTAGCAAGATTGTAACTTGTTTTCTTTTAGATTAGAGAGTTGGAGCCTTTACTGTGTCAGCCTGGAAACACATCCCAGCTGATATGGACATCATCCAGCAATGCGAGAAGCTCTGCGTTCAGACTGGATGACTACCAGCACACTCGAGGAGTGGAGCCCTACAGCTCCTCTAAATACGCTTCAGATCTGCTGAGTGTGGCATTGAACAGGCACTATAACAAACAGGTAAAGCCAGAACCCAGAAATGAGAACGGGTTCAAATGGCCCGAAGGCTGGTAGTTTTGACAGCGAACATCTGGGAAAACAATGCAGATATCTGTACTGTATGTATACTGTTCCTTTCGAAAGAAAGTCTAATCCCAGTTGATTTTTCCTAATTTAAAATGAACACCCTTATTATTATTTTAGTGTTGGACATTCCCTAACACACATGTATTTACAGTATAGAAGTTACATATGAGCAGTTGAAGATACAACATCTACATAGTCAAGGGGACAAACAATTCAGCTTCCTTGGTGTACTGTGTTTCTTATAAGCTTTACTGTTTGTGTTTCTGATGTTTTGTTCACAGTACACCATTAAATCTTTTGATAAATTTATATATGCATTTTAATGTAATATTTAAAAAGTCATTTTTTAGTATAGTTAGTCCCCACGGAAATCTGCGGTAAAATTGCCTAAAATCTGCAATGAGAAAAGAGTGTTTTCTGCAAAATTCTGCGGTAATTACTTTTTAATGAAAAATAGTGTTAATGAGTATAAATAAACAAGAAAAAGTGAGTCACAGTTAGTTAAATTCATTTTTTTTATTAAATCACATTACTAAAATCTGGAAAAAACCAACAAACATGTTTGCCATATTTTATGGAAATCAAAGAAGAAAAAAACACATACAGTAAAGCAAAGGGAGTTCACATTTTTTAAACTCTTACAGCACTGACTATTGGATGCCATTTTTTTAAATGTACATAAAACATGACAATTCTTAAAAACGGAAATAGTTATGGCCAAAACATATGACTACATTTAATCACATTCGTAATAATAACATTTGCCTAGCAGAATAAGATTGTAATTGTGCATTGGGATTCAAATTAACATTGGTACATTTTACAAATGCACTGTTTTACAAATGTGTACTAAGCTTGGAGCTTTTTTTGCATTTAGAAACGTGTGTTGTTCACCAAAATGTTGTGATTTCAAAACATATCCAAATCAAGACGGCACAAGCTGTGACAAGTGTGAAAGTGCTACCATCACATGCCACAAAACAAACAAGAAAGTAACGATTTCAAAAACAAAAGAGAATTTTCACAAAAATAGTAAGTCATCCCAAGTAATCGGATAATATCTAATATAGTTCGCCACCCCCTTCCTTTTTTGAGTATTCATGTTACTACACCATATACAAAAACATGCACATTTTCATATATAATTAGAATGACATCTTTCAGGACTAAACTATGATATCCTTTTGTATTATAATAATAATAATAATAATAATAATAATAATAATAATCTTACCTTATTTCGTTCTTCAGGAGTCACTGTTTGTCTATCCATGGTCGTTGTCATGGTCTTTCGTTTTAACAGAAGCTATGACAATGAGTTATTGGTAATACTAGACTTGCATTTTGCATTTGTTCCCTATCTTTTGCCGTTATATTCGGTGCTAATTTAGATTTGTTTCCGGAGCTCACCGATGGCCTTAGGAATCTCTCCAAGGCTGAACTAAAGCTTGCACTGAAACTCGCCACACTTCTCACTATACAAATAGGGTGTATATGCTTTAGTGACATGTACAGTGATAGTAGGGAGTAAATGTTTTAGTTTTATTTATTTATTTTTTTAATTGAAAATTCCTCGAGAGAGCAAATTCCGTGATTTTTTCCGCGATCGCAGAATCCTGGAGGGACTATATAGTTCATCATTTTATTTTTTCCTTACAGGGCCTGTATTCATCTGTAACTTGTCCTGGACTTGTGATGACAAATTTAACTTATGGCATCCTTCCATCATTTTTCTGGACACTGATTATGCCAATTATGTGGCTGGTAAGCACAGTCACGTTTAACACTACAGCGGTACATTTAAATATATTAACACATCTTTTAGTAAATGTACATCTATACTGACCGGTTCCACTTTTGCACCTGTTCTTAAAGGATTGCATTTTGTTACCATCAGTAACCTTGTATAGCAAGATTCCTTTGTACAGCTTATCTATAAGAAAGATCTGTAGATTTGCCTATCAGTGTCAATAGTGTTTTTTGTTCCTCTTTCCTTCAGATTAGAATATTCACCAACACATTCACTCTTACTGCTTACAATGGAGCAGAGGCTTTGGTATGTATGACATTTAACTGGAGAAGCCTCCACACTTATTTACTTAACTCCTACTGAAATATAAAATCCTCAATCTGTAGACAGTAAAGGGGTACTTCACTGTAAATAATAGCAGAAATGCCATTAGAGAATGATAGAGAACCCACATAATAGGTTATTAAACACGTAAGAAATTAAATATTTAGATAGTGTATGCATTTAACTACTGGAGCAATTTGTTCCCTGATTCTCATGTACCCAATGGAATCAAGTGCTGTTGCTTCACACTGCCCAATAAATCTGTGTGGCAACATCAGATCATGTGAATGCATGTCACTGCTGGGAGCTGTATTTTAGAATACTGGATACAGATATTAACTTTCAGCAAAGAAAGGAAGACAAAACAGCAAATGTAAATGTAGTCACATTTCACAATTGTAATTTTGCCACAGACTGTTGTTTCAGTAGTTAGTATTGCAGAAAAAAAAAAAAAGTATTGCAGAAACAGTTAACACTGCTAACCTATGTGAATTTTCTGCAACAACCAGTTTTCTAGTGAATTCCCCAAAAATGTCAATGCATTTAGGAATCATGAGAGTAAATTGTGTTATCTGTGCAATGTCTGATAGATTGTGTTTGCTTTGCCACAGTTTTGGTTGTTTAATCAGAAGCCAGAATCATTAGATCCTCGAGCGAAATACCACAGCTATACTTCAGGACTGGGAAACGGTTACACTAAGCCACAAAAGGTAAGGAAAAGTTTCTTGTGACAGGTTTCTCTAGACTGCCCTGACTGTGTTTCATGAACAAAAAGTTCTGCATGTTCAACTGGTCAAGTCTTCAGCATGTAGTCAAACCTGTTTAAAATATATTGTCAGAAGGATTCAATTATTGATTAAATGCTTGAGCTAAGATTGTAAATTGCATTCAAATGGTTTGCTGATGGAAGTATTATTATTGTTATTATTATTATTATTAGATGGACCTGGATGAAGACATGGCAGAAACATTCTATGAAAAATTACTAGAGCTGGAAGGCAGAGTGCGAGACAAACACAAATTACAAGAGGATGGAAGATAGATGCACTCTGGCTTGTCATGGACCATACCATTTATATTGCTGCTTTCCAGTACAAACGACATCTGCAGTCCACTGTTAAAGGAATTTAAAGATGTCTTTAAGTTCTGTACCATACCAGTAATTTGTGAGGGATTACAAATCTAGGTTTTGGGGTAAATAGGGAGGTGTGCAGCCTTTAATCATTTATTTAATATTGTTTGAGATCTGCTGGTTTAAGAAAACTACCAAAATAGCACTGAATACTAGTAACAGGTTTGTTCTTCACTGGATGCCTGCCAGAGAGCTTTGCAAAATGAATAATACCAAAGTGTATGCTGTAAAACTGGCACTAGTGCAGGTAAAACAAAACCTAAAAAAGACTAAACTACCCTCAACTGCAGATATGATTAGTTGGGAGTTTAGTATGATTGTTACTTGTCTTTGATTGTCTGTGGCAGCTTTGCTTTAATCATAGACCAACACTCTTTTCAAAGCAGAAATACAATTCTAGATTATGTCAATGTTTTACAGACACCCTAGGTGTGGTGCAAGCGAATCGTGGAGGCAATAATTGTGAGGAAAAAGTTTTATTCAATGTCATTGTTAATTATGTTATATTTGACTCAGATGTGTTTTTTGTTTTAAATGAGAATTGAGAATGTTTTAAAACAGTGAAATAATTACTGTAACCTAATCTCGCTTTCCACAGGTGACCTCTGTAAACAAGGTTGACTAGGTGTTAAAATCAATTAACGTATTATTATTATTATTATTATTATTATTATTATTATTAGTTTATTTAGCAGACGCCTTTATCCAAGGCGACTTACAGAGACTAGGGTGTGTGAACTATGCATCAGCTGCAGAGTCACTTACAATTACGTCTCACCTGAAAGACGGAGCACAAGGAGGTTAAGTGACTTGCTCAGGGTCACACAAGGAGTCAGTGGCTGAGGTGGGATTTGAACCGGGGACCTCCTGGTTACAAGCCCTTTTCTTTAACCACTGGACCACACAGCCTCCTGTAATAAATATAATTTGAAAACACTTCAATAAAAACAGAAATACATTGTGCGTTGAATAGATTAATGTTCTTCCTATTTTTATCAATAATTAATACACAAGATAAATTAAAATTCTATTAACTGTTTAGTTTGTTTTGCTTAATGCAAAATATGATGTACTGTAAGTAGAGGCTTCACTGCTGCATATAAGAACATTGATGTGAACAGAAATGTGATCAGAATAAAAAGGGGTATTTACCCTTTAACCAACTCTGTGTATGCTCTGTTACATTAGAGAAAACTCGGCTTCTTTCAAGTGGTTAGGTGAGCTCATTCAAGCAAGGCTGGCAGGTGAGAGAAGGTTGAGGTGGAACACCACAAAAAGCTTTTGTTCTCTTTGAGTGTGCCACAGTAAAGCTTCCAAGAAATCTTCTACAAAGTGTTTAAGTTTGTAATCGGTTGATTTCAGGGTTCAGGAATTTTGCTGACCCTCTTTTCGCCTAATCGAACAATTTTAATTTGATATTTTCCAACTCAAAGGCTGCACAAGAAAGCAGTAACAGAAATTAAAAGCAAAACATACTTACAGTACATAAGGCATTGGTCTTGTTTCTCATACCGTAGTTTTAGCGCAATGCATGTTTGTCAAAAAACCTTATTCATAAAACATGCAAGGCACATTTTATTGAAATACTTTCCTTGTTTTGATGAGTAAGTTCTGGTGTCAATGACTGCTTTTATTAAATGTGATCCACCCTAACTATTAAACACCCAATAGTGCTGAATTTAGAAATAGAAAATAAACTTTTATTGAATGTGTCTAAAAAGGGTTCGCTATCTGTTCTCCTGTATTAATCCTTAGCCAATGTTAACAGCCACTTCTGTTTTATGAAAAGGGCCTGTTATACTTGAATAAACATGAGAAAAAAATGTTTCACTCATACATAATGCAAACTGAATATTCATATTATATTTATTTAGGTGTTGCCCTAAATTGATCTATCTAAGAACTATACTTGTAATAAGAACTAAAACAGTACTCACTATAAATGTTAACCAGAATATTACTGCAATGGCATAGTAATGGCGGCAACATGCTGTGCCTTGCCAGGATGTGCATAATGAATTCAGGGACTGCGCGTATTCTGCTCTTAAAGCTGCAAGTTTCCCAAAGGGATTGATCCGTTGTTTAAAGGGTGCAGACTTTATCTGTGAAGTGTGGTTATATGAAGGAGCAGGCTGATAAACCGTCTGCATCTCAGAACAAGGGGTCGGAATATCAAAGGAGTCCAAGGAGTTCTGGGGGAGTTTGGTCGTAACCAGATGGCACACTGGACATACTGGTGTTGACAGCTTCAATTCCTCCGAATCCACTATGACCTGCAGTGGGATAGAAGTAGCACCTTATAACCTGAATATTAAAAGAGGCAGTTTTTATTGGATGCACAGAATCATTTTCATTTGTTTTTTTAGCCTAGGGTTTGGGATGCAGAGCATACTGTACTGTACATTTTATTATTTTTTAAACCAGTCCTTTAATCCAGTAAAGCTGGAATCATCTTACCTTTGCAAAAGCACCTGGCAGTTCATTTTTCTCATAACTGTGTTGAAAACCTACAAAGAACATTAATAATTTAACTAATGGGGCATTTCAAAATAAAACCAACACCAATAATAATCATTCAAACAAAAGTTCACCTGTTTCCACAACTGAAAAAAGGCTAACAGAAACACATTCTGTTCCCTTCCCTTGGAAAGTTTATCAAGCTACATCATTTAGCACATCTTGCACTTTACAATGGATTCCCATAGTTACCATACAGTCAATTCACCCGTTTTTACCATTGAATTGCCTTGTTCTTGCTATGCATGGCTACACTTGGCTGTGTGTGACCATTACAGTAAATAAACAGCCATATAGATATTTGGATAGTATTATAGGGATTCTTTATACCATCTCTATTATCCTAGCATTTACATTCTCACTTTAATTTTGAATAATCTATTATGTGTTATGATTCTCTATTGTTTGTGCTTTGATAATTATTTTCCATGCTTACTAACTATTCCAGCAAAATTGCTTCTGAAAAAACAGGCTGATTGTGGTGAAGTGAGGTAAGGAAACACATTACACAGGCTTCAGTGCACAGCTCAACGCATATGTGCTTCTCCACTTACCAACAATCACCATTGGTGAGTTAGTGTGGCAAATAATGGAAGAGTTAGTTAGTGTGGCAAATAAAGATCTTAGCAGAAACACCAATAGAGAATCAAACAGAACACATGTAACATTATATTAATTATTAAATGATATAAAGTAACCTGTTAACTGATTTACCCTCCTACCTTCATGAGGCAAAACCTGTCCACTGAAGGTATGTCTTGAAGCCTCAAAGGCAGGATCTGGTATTAGGTTGCCACAGAGTTGTAAAGATGATGTAGACAACTCCCTAGACCCTGCATCCAAACCAATCCAATGTGCTCGAACCAGGACCCCATTGCCAGGGTATTCCGTAGGATTGGGATCCAAGTGGAATTTAGGACTAGCAATGAGATCAGTGACAAGTTTGGGCTCTGAGTCTTGAAAATTGGCTGCTGCACCACCAGACCCTGCCACTGTGCTTGAATTCACTAAGCAGCCACACAGCGAACAGGGAACACTAACAGTGTTACCGCAACTGAAAGCCACATTTTGGTCCTGGGGATGTTTCGAGGATGTAAGTTCAAAGTTTGTCAGCTCTAAACCTCTCGTAGTACCATTATCTCGACTCACCCCTCCTCCATATTCACAGTAGCCGTTAAAGTCATTAGCTCCAGGGTGTATCTTGGAGTTCCAGGGTTTCATGGTGTCTGGTTGCTTGCACTTACTTTATTTTCACAGAAAAGTTTGCAGCCTTTCGTGACTTCTGTCCTTGTGTATCCTTCATGACGGAGAGTGATTTATCTTTCGGCAGGGGTGCTGAGACATTTTGATGAATATAAACAAATGAAAACGGTGCTATAATGTTAAGGAGAAGTGAACCAACCCTGTCACGCTGCGTTTGCCAAATGCCCAATTAAAGATTCATGAAACCTCTTCATTTGGTTTTAATGAGATCAAGGTGACTGCAAGGTGAATGAACAGCAACATAGTATTTCTGTAGTCTATTTCTGTAGCTGTGAAG
The DNA here is from genome assembly GCF_902713425.1 of Acipenser ruthenus. Lineage (NCBI taxonomy): Eukaryota > Metazoa > Chordata > Actinopteri > Acipenseriformes > Acipenseridae > Acipenser > Acipenser ruthenus. The sequence continues at coordinate 27,131,044 of NC_081200.1, read as the reverse complement.
ATGTAAAAATAGGTGTTGATACCTGTAGTTCATTTTAGTTTAGTCTCTGATGCTTGTGTAAGCTAATGTTACATTATTATTATTATTATTTATTTATTTATTTATTTATTTAGCAGATGCCTTTATCCAAGGCGACTTACAGAGATTAGGGAGTGTGAACTATGCATCAGCTGCAGAGTCACTTACAATTACGTCTCACCCGAAAGACGGAGCACAAGGAGGTTAAGTGACTTGCTCAGGGTCACACAATGAGTCAGTGGCTGAGGTGGGATTTGAACCGGGGACCTCCTTGACATTCAAGGACTTGTTACTGAAAGTAGTTGTGTCGTGTGTGTAATAGATGGACTTCGGCGAGTTACAGGAAAATAATTCCATCTAGGATTTCTGTGACGTCATAAATTATGAGACCGATTTATAAACTGTCACAGAAACCCGAGATGGAATTATTTTCCTGTAACTCACTGAAAAGGCCCATCTATTATTTTTTATAATACATGGATACCCTTGTGATGCTAATATTAAAGAAGACGAGGTTCAGCAGTACAATTGGGTTTTTTTAAACATAGTGTTTCAGTGCTGTACAGACGTTCTATGTCGTTTTCCGTTAGTGCTTCAGCTATATTTGGATGATTGCCTTTACCTTGTTTTAATTTCCCAATCCTCTCTACATCATTTTTTTTCATTTCATTTCATTTTGTTGATCATTAATGAACATTTCTGTACTGTGGGTGTTGTCTAGTGATTAAAAACTAGACATTTTGTTTGAATTGAAAGTGATGGTCTTGAGGAGTCGAATGGGTCAAAGTTCAAGTATATTTAGCCTTCATCCATATATATATATATATATATATATATATATATATATATATATATATATATATCACAGAATCATGAAGCCAGGGGTAGAGAAATTGATTTTAAACCTTTGAAGTAGACTTTTCTTTTTACTCCGGAGCAACTCAGAAGTACCTGGTATTCCATTGGCTTCATGTTGTCTGCTATAGGATTCTGAGCCATTTGATGTACGTAGAAGGTACAGTTTGTTGGTTCACTAGCTTGGGTACCAGCCGTTGCTTTCTTGAGATCCTCTCACTACATAGTGGTTCAGTAGGCAGATAGTCTGGCTACACTGGACAAAGCACTACATCGTTTATAAAGCCAGAAAAAGCAAAAATAGCTATATTTATATGTCATCACTATAAAAAAGTAAGAGTCATGCTAAAATTCCTTTGTTTAATACAATAAAACTTGACAGCCTAATGCATAAGATGTCATTTAATTTGAAATCAAGTCATTAGAGACTAAGGCCATACAAGGGTAGAAAAGCAATACTGTAATTAGGAGTTTGGCACACAGACCAAAGAATCTGTTAAGGGTGTAGTGTCCCACAGTGTTGGTCAGGTTTACACTACAACACATTGGGGTCTGTTTAATATTCCACCATTCCATAGTTTACCCTTCTGTGCACTAACACTCTCGTGTGCCTTCTGCTAATAATGCAGAACTTTTGCTAATAATGCAGGGCTTCTGCTAATAATGCAGCAGCAAGAGGTGTTCTGCTTTGATGTAGCTCAGGAGGAAAAAATAGAAATACAATCAAGAAACACTAAAAATGTTATAGGCAATACCATATAACTTTTGAATGTTTTTTTTTTATTAAATATGTCAAACTATTTTTAAACAACCTTAATGATTGTTGCACTGCAGCTTTAGCTCTTTAAGGTACAAGGGTCGTATGTGTCCCAAAAATAAAATGATGCTAACTTTGATATTTTGCAATGAGATGCACAAAACAGGGTTTAAAATGTATCGACAGCTTGGATCTGGTCATCCAAATTTTCAGTTTCCTGAGAGCAGCAGATCAGTGACAGGCCTAATATGAGGACCAACGTTGTGCTCTTGAGATCCGAGGGCAACATCATAAAATAACTATGCAATCAGTGGAGGATATCAGCTGGGAAATACAAGCCTGTTAGAAACTGCAGGCAGATGACAGCAAATCATTTGAGTGCTTTTGTAAGGGCAGGAAAGCTATGAAATTTCATTTTAGAATTGCAGTAAAATATACAAGTTAACAATTCTGCAGCAGAGCCCAAGGTAAGGCACACCAAAGTATAAACCAGTAGCAGAGCACTGGTCTATGGGACTGAACAAAGCTCCCCATATTCAAAGTGAATTGAAAGTATACAAAACAAGTCTACAGCTAACAGGAGGTAAGAAAATGTTTTAAAAGCCCCTGGAGCAATTACGTACCTCACATGATGGGGCACTAACCGTCACAAGACCCCAGGGCAACAAACTATTCCTGCAATGTCAAAAGGCATGTTAAAATAAGGCTGAAATCAATCTGAGTGTCAGGGCAGGCAGGCGCAGGACCATGTAGTTTAAAAGTTTGCTAAAGAAAATGAATTGAAAATTGCTTTCTCGTTATTCATTTTCTGAATCATCATTTCTGCAGGCGTAAATTTACTTAATTGATGTACGCTATTGAACAGTCCTCTGAGTTTATGGCTGAGTTTGGCACTGATATTTCAGTTACCTACCGGATTCCCTTTCATTATCATTCACTGTCCTATTACCAGTGTAATGTATTTTATTAAAAAGAGGGCCTTTTCTTTGTGATATACTGCATGCATTGCAGATATTTTCCCATAAAACAAAACTTGTTTTAAAACAGTGTCACACATAACGCTGTGTTTAAGATGGGATTGACAACTTGCGGGACTCATGGAATAATCAAATAAAATACCTTTTGGCTTGCACAAGAACCTTGTGTTAGATTGAATGTGAGCAATACAAAATTGGGTTGGCTGACAAACTTTATGGTGTGGTTCTGTTAAAGCAATGGATATGTTTGTAACACATGTGTCTGACTGTGCACGCCAATTTAGCAATCAACATAGTTATGTTAATCATGTGCGCAAATACATCCCATGTTTCTTATTAAACAACAGAAATATAGGCTGCTATTTTTCCAAAATCATAAAAACAGAATGACATACATTGCAGTGTCGGTATGGCTTTATATCATCTAAAATGAGTAGGGCATCGGAATTGCATGCTGTTCATTAAGGGTTAGCTATAGCCAGTGTTGTTTTTCCAACTAATTTGTACCTGGATAAGTATATAGTATTGAGTAATGTAGAGTTTTAACCCTGTCATCAAAACATTCCACATAACAGACAGTAGTGAAATCATTTCATTTGGACCCTACACTGTAGCTACTTAAACACCCTTGTAAAATAGATTACAACTGGACATGCAATATATTTTTTTATGGATATGGTTATTTTTATCAGCTGGATTGCAAGGTAGATTGACAAGACATAATTAGACATTACCTATTGAATAACTTCAATTGCTATAGTGGCTGTGGTGTAGAATCCAATATTTGAATAGCTGCAAATGCTCCAATGCATTTTGTACATCCTTCCAATATAATGATTCTGTATCCGCTTCTGAATCCATAAAGTTGATTGTTTAGAACTGCTCAAGTGATAGCAGAGTTGTATAATTTGTCACTGTATCTGCTAATAATATACATGATTAAGCATCTTGTCAGTTTGTCCAGTTATTATAGAGAGGTCTCACGTCTGTGGTATGTGCTTCCCTCCAAGTCATGTGTCTGGTTCAAAGGATTGTCAGTTATTTGTTGACCATGCAAAACATACACTTGTTCCAACGGTATGTTTTTGTATTTCAAGTTTCTGCACTGTTTAACATACGTCACCACCATACCTTCCTCTTCGGTTTCACTGCTAAATTTGGGATTACAGAAAATCCAAAACATTGCAGAAAAACAAATAAAACGGCAGCCATCACGATGATCATCAAAGTGGACGATTCGATCATTGCTTGAGTTACTACAGGCATCATGCTTATAACGGGATTACAACAACAACAATAACAACAACAAAAAATCTGGTTGCTTTTTCGTTTTATGTTGTTGTTATGTTGTTCGTATTATTCGGTCATTTTAAGCATAAAAGTGAACAACAATAAGACGAGGGACACCTTTTCAATCTTAATTTGGTCAAACGAACAGTACCGTTGTACTTTACAGTACAAAAACATAAGAACTTTCAAAAATCAATTTTGCAGAACCACGAATCCATAAACTAACTTTGTGCAGTACTGTTCTGATTAAGAGACCAAACCAAAATGATGTCTGAGGCAGTGGATTTTGTTTTACCACAAAACTTCATTCGTCGACAGTGCACGTGTGCTCGAGCTGTCAGCATATACTCTCCAGGCGTAGTGCATAATACTGTAATCATTTGATTTCATCGTGTTCTTCTCTACTGCATATAAAAAAGTTTAAAAAAAAAAAAAAAAAAAAAAAGGAAGTCCTGCCAATTACACTCACAAAAAGTTGTACAGCTATACCTACTATTGTGATTTAAGGTGCTGATCTTAAGGTGTTCTGGGAGGATATTTATATTTTGTCAATAAGCGTATCTCCTGTGGGGCGTGAAAATCTGAACAAAAGCTCTTTGGATTTAGCACTTTTGACACAGCACCAACCCGCTGTCAGTCTGTAAGGTCTGCTGGTACTCCAAATGTCTAAAACTGAATTGCTACTCAAAGAGATACAGCTTTTATATGGTGCTGATAACGTGCAGGGATTCCATTCGCTTGACAAATTAATCCGTTCTTTAAATTTATTTTAGGTCATGCAAGAAAATGTGTTACGTATTGCATAAATTGCACGGGGGTGAATGGTTTGCTTTTATTGCGCAATAATGTCCAAATTCCTTTAAAACGTTTCCCAGTATTATATTTAACATACCCCATTTTCCCCACACAAAAGGTTAAAAACACTACACGAATCAGATTTAGTTGAGGGCTGAACATCACTGCACTTTACCCACAGCCAAACCTGTGGCCAACTGGTCTTGGAAAGTGTGATGCTTACTACAAGCCACCAGCAGCATCCAAGTACATGTATATTTTGAAATGTTTTCACAGTAAAGCTGCTTTTAATTGACTCCGTAATGCCATGTATGCATCGGCGATGGTGGGCAGATAAATATTCAGAGGTAATTCTTGCTGATGGCCAAATTCAGTCTGACACAGTGCCCGTGAATGTGTTAATGCTGAGACACTCAAATTACATATATCGTTCAATTGCGCCACCTACTGGGCTACAGTGTCTGAAAACCTACCACTAATCATTTAACCAAGTTGTGAACTACGTTTGCATTTACCGTCACATGTTCTTTTCTGTAACCTATCATGTTATTGTACGTTAGGGTTATCCCTTGTTGTGATACTGACTGAACAATCAATGTATTTGCTGGGTTACCTAATGATCATTTACAAATTGGCTACTGTACTTTTAAAGAACGTGTGTAGTTAATTTGTGTTTCCTACTGGGGTTGTACACTGTGTAGACGTGCCTCAGATGTATCCAGAGTAACGTGGGTAAACTAGTGGGCTAAATAAGAGAAGTACCCGATTCTGGGACATGTATGTTATAAAATGGAACTAGGCTATGCACGATCTCGTGTCAGAAACCAAAAAGCATCACAACAAAAATAAAAGCATCAAAGATAAATTATGAGGAATTATAGGGCTGTTTAGTAGTGTAACAAGCTTGTGAATGAAGGAGTGTAGAAGCAAGTAGTACTTCGAAAGCAGCAGGTTATTTTATTTTGAATAGGTTAAACAGCACACACCCACAAACTGGCCCACAGGCCAAATATTTCACATTACGTTTGCTGTAGGTCACATGGTCGGGTTGCAGCTGGAGCAGCTGAATCACAACAGGTGAAATGAGTAGGTACAGGAAGCAGCAGCATGGACATCTCATCAATAGCAACGTCTTTGAAATGTCTTCACATTACAAATTAAATTATAGCATACAAGCAACAAACCTTAAACTGATTTGCACTATTGCTAGTGTTTTATAAGAGGTAAAAAAATATTGATTTTAAAACTTGAAGAACTGCCAAGTATTGTTTTATGATTGACTAGCTGAAGTACCAGGTGTTGCCCGGGGAATTCAATATCTCATGCATGACAAGTTGGGGAACAGTAGCCTTATGGTTTCCTATAAGTTACCAATCTTGGGTGTCGCACAATGCACTCGGACCCCTTTCCCTTTTTTTAAACTTTTAAACTTTTTTTTTGCCATTATTTTTTTTGGTTTTGTGGGTTTCTTTAATTTGAGATGCATGGCTACTGTAGTGATCCAGCAATGGGGTTACTAAATAAAAGTACCCCAGGGATCAATTTTGGATCCAAACATAGCCCTTGACTTTCCCCTGGATGAAAGAGGAGGCCATGCAAAGTTTGGTTGCACTGTCTCCGAACAGACATACAAACTTTCTTCTTTATATATTTAGATAGGGAGGGTCAAGTTAGCCCTAATTGTGTCTTAACTTGATATACAACTTCTATAGGACTAACCAAATTTGTGTAACTTTTTTTTTGTAGAAATCACATCTTTATACAACAAATCATTTTGTAGTAGTGCACAGTCCTTTTTCCATCACTTGGTTATAGGACTGGTCCCTTTATTTGGCAGTTTTTGTACCCCTGAAATGTTTTAATTGGATTAAATAAATCAAGGGCTTTGCTTGCTGTTTGGTTGACTGTGTATCCTTTAAATGGACATCACTGGGTAGGTGGGGTAGCCGAATACAGGCGAGGTCATACAGGTTCAGGTAGCACCACCGCCGCCACCTTTGATACCCAGTAAAGTTTAGATGTATTAAATAAGAATGAAGGTATGTGGGTGCTCAAAGAATGCCAACTACACACAAGAGGTAAAAATCAATAATCTTTGACAGTCTAGTTAAAATCTGCGATCGCATAGCTATGAAATATATCTACTGTACTTTATAACTGCTCTTATCTGTAATGTGATATTTTATAACGTGATGTTTTGTAATGTGATACTTTGTACTGTGATATTTTGTAACAATTGTAAGTCGCCCTGGATAAGGGTGTCTGCTAAGAAATAAATAAATAAATAAATAAATAAATAAATAAATAAATAATAATAATAATAATAATAATAATAATAATAATAATAATAATAATAATACATTTATTTCTGTTATATTTGAACTATGAGCCCTAGATGTGAGACCATGCGATAGTTATTTTATCCGGAGAGCCACTGGGAACTCCCAATAACCACACTTTCAACAAAACCTTGCATAATGTTAGACACAAAAACTTAAGCGTAACTGGGAGACTGCAGCTTTGGTATTGTGCTTTTTTGTTGAATCAACACCAGCGTTAACAAGCATGACCAGGGTTTTATTATGTCCTGTTAAAGTATGCGAATTATTACATTAAGTGCACACATTGACAATCTCCCATTACTGTATATCTCCCATTGGCACGCCCTCTCCAAGATGCACTCAGTGACGTTCGCCTGCCACTTCTCCTACCCTGCCCACCCCCTCCTGTCTCGAACTGAAGTTTAAAGATGGCGTCCATCATGGAAGGGCCGCTCAGCAAATGGACTAACGTCATGAAAGGTTGGCAGTATCGTTGGTTCGTTTTAGATTATAACGCCGGTCTGCTATCCTACTATACGGTAAGAATGCTGAGCAAATATGGATCATCTGTATAGGTACGGGGCTGTGAAACTGTCCTTTATACATCTGTGTAAGTGTGTTACAGAACTGCTTGGCCGAGGGAAGGCCTTTTGCCAGGAGTTGGGAATCTCCGATGCGAAAAAAGGGGGCGGGGATTTAGATCGACGGCAAATCTATCCACTAGCCGCGTGAGTTTTGCTTGGAGTAGCCAATAAGAATATATAGAAGGCGGGTCTTCCTCCTTGAATTTTGAGTTGTGTGTCTTTGGTTCGTGATGCAGCAGGTACAGGCATGAGCTAGGGTTGTGGCTAAATCGATGTTTGCAAATTTTAGGGGACTGTGTTTGATGTCGTTCAAATTATAATGCGGCAGAAAATGCCTTTCTCCGATATTACCTACCGCTTTTTTTTTTTTTTTTAACGGCAATAGTAGCCAGCAACGGTCGCACGCAGTCTTTGTTTTTTTAGGCTAATCGCTACAAATTCAGTACTAAAGGTCGTTCATTTTGATTTATGCGTTATGTAAAAAAAACAAATAACGTGACAGTTCTGTTACGCAAGAGACTCACATGGGTCACTACTACCCTAGAAGATTAAATGTACAAAAAAGCAGAGGTTATAATTGCAAACAAAAACAGATACTGTACATAACGTGCTGGCAAACTTGGTTTATCAGTGATAGTAACTATGAACTTATCTTCAAATACCATTCGCTAAATGCCACCCTGCTACTATGTCTGCAATCGCGATATCGGAACAAATTAATGTTTATTGTACAACTCTCTATTGAGATATTTGAGTCAGCAAAAAGTTCTGACAACACAATCCACACAAGAACCAGCAAATTCAGATGAGACCGAGCATTCATGTGACGGATTGGCTAGATTTTCACAATTCCTATTACTGTGTTTTCTTTTTCTAAAGTTCTTTTAGGATGCACAATAGGCAATAGTTCAATTGTACAGTTACATTACATGAGCAAAGAACAATATTGTATGTTTAAACATTTGTATCCCAAACAATCCCAGCATTCCACAGGCTTGTCTGCAATGGAAACACCAATGGGCATTGTACTGTAGTGTGTTGGAAACAGAAATGAGTGATTAAAGGATATTTAAAATGGCAGATGGGCAACTGTGTCCAGGTGCTTGACTGATTGCGTATGCATGGCCCATTCTTAAGAAGAGGCTTTGCTCTGAAGTATGTCTCCTGAACATTTTCAACACCTGACAAACTGAATCTGTCTACTAAATTGTTAAGTCATTCCAGTCCCAGTGACAAACTGCTTGTGTGGAAACGGTATTAGTGAGGTCTAGCAGCCCTTCTCTTATTCCAGGAATATTTTCATGGTTGGTTGTGGTAGATCCTTCAGGTTTTATTTTGTTTTCAAGCTAATGATGTTATCCAATTGTTATTGCAACTTGGTAGAACATTCTTCAGCTATAGTTTAAAACTATTGTTGTCGATCTCTAAAATAATTAATAAAATTGATAAGGGCATTCTTTAGCATATATTGAGAGTTACTGACACTTCAGAAGGTTTATGTATCTAATACGTCAAAATCAGCCAGGGTCAGCTATCATTAGAGGCATTATCATTTTTATAACCTAACCATCTCTACAGCCTATAGCTACTAAGTGATGTCAATTATTTATGTTCTCCAGTTAAACAATTTTATGATTGAGAATTGAGAGTTATGGATGTTTTTCTATAACTATGTTCTTCTGTACTACTGCAATTTCTTGGCCTTTGGACAGACTGAGACAGCAAGCCTGTCATTTCAGTAATTCTAGTTCTCAATAGAATTTCTAATCAATTCTGGGCTGGTCTGCCGAGCTTCAGTAACTGCAGCGTTTTGAGTTGCTGTGGTGGTCATGCACGCTGAGTAAAGCCTTGCCAAGCAGTGTTGCATTAGCAATTGTCCTGTATCAATACCAGGGAAACTGAAATGGTCATGCTGCGCTATTTTCTTCTTAGCTCCCTGTCACAATGATCGGTATCTGTGCATATTTTTGTTTTCCAAAATTCCTTTTTGTGCATTATTTTCAGAGGTTTAAGCTGCTTGTGATTGTAACTGAATGATCTGTGATTGCGAGATCTCTGGACTAGATATATATATATATATATTTTTTCTTATCGAAGCATCAACCCTCAGTTATCACTGAGGTGTGTGCAAGGCTTTTCTCCCCTGCAGTCCTGTTCCAGCCCTCAATCTCTGGTATTCTTTTGCACAAGTTATTGAGAGAATCTGGAGATCTCTGAAGGCATGCCCCAGCACCACAGCCCAGAAGTCAAAGTGTTGACATGGCTTGGAAAAACCACTGATTCAGCTGAAAAAGTGCACTATAGATTCCTTATTTTACTTGTTCATTTTTGGATCTGTAGTGTGGCATGACAAATAGCTGCTTGAAGAATGAAAATTGACAGGTCATTCGCTGGTTGACCAGATTTCACTAACAGGTCTTGCTGGGGGGAATTGCTTATCTAGCAAGGATTTTCAACCTTCTTATCACAGACCTTGTGTATATCTGGAGCCCCGAGCATCGCACTGTATATACTAGTGATCTCTGGTGAAATGGTCCTGTTGATTTTTTTTTCTTTTTCTCCTGTTTCCTTTCTAGTCCAAGGACAAAATGATGAGGGGTTCCCGAAGAGGCTGTGTGCGACTTCAGGTAAGTAACGATGTACTGTGTGCTTTACCTGGTACAGTGTGCGATGTGTTTCATATTTGAAGGCAATCCCCTTATCTACTACGATTTCTGTTTTGCTATACAGAAATCACAAACATGTAATTTATACCTTCTGCTATCAATGCAGGACCATACCCGTTTTGCTAGAGATTGAAGTTGTCCCTACACCCAAATCTACTGTAATGTAAAGAAACTGGAAGATCAAATGTTTATGTGCACAATGTAACATCATTGTGGGACACCACAGATTTTATTTGTAATGTGATGGTAGTTAAACTCTTGATTGAGGATCCTTAATAAATGCAGATCATCACTGTTCTGCCTAAGTATGCATCTGTCTTGCTGAGTGACCTCATTCAGCTCGTTGTTCTTCAGTCTTAACCAGCTGTAAAACTGGGTGTAGAAATACAAAAAAAAAGCAGATTTAAAACACGATAAAGCAGAAATTGAAATATTTAAAATTAATTTAATCAGTGTTTAAGAAACGTCAATGTACATTTCATTTTAAAATGTAAATATGTTTTAGTTTTGTATTTTAAAAATGTACATTCATTTTCACTTACAGTATTTGATGGTTAAATGCATAAAGATTCCATAAATGACAAAGCTTTAGGGTTTTTATTTGTTGACCTTTTCCAATTATTGGTTAACATCCCAGTTCTAAACAGAATCCTAAAATTCCTTTCAATTTGGAGAAGCCCCTCCCCATAAAGAAGAAACCAATCAAAAAATGTTTTCAAAGAGACTGATGAGCCCAATGTATAAAAACGATGGTATAACATGTAAATATGTTACCATGGAAACTGGCTTGTTCAGACCTAGGCCACTGCACTACAAGCTTTGAGCCTCCACAGCTTCAGTAGGGAATAGGAGGTGCTTTAAGTTAGCCTTTGATGTGGCCTGGACAACCAAAGTATATGATACTTCAAAACCACCTAATTTTTCATAAATACCACCAAGAAGACACAAAATAAGCTGTGGTGTGCAGGTGCACAATAAATAAAGTGCTTTGAGCTGGTGTGGATGAAGGGTACAGTTTAAAATTAAATTCCAGTAATGCACCCCTGTGAGTGATTTAGGCACTGCAAGTGTTCGGATATCAGGGAGGTGTATCATATTTTTAAGCTTTTTCTACCTCGCATAACTCTTTTTGTTGCACATTGAATGAAAGCAGTATTTAGAGCAGTTGACCACAAGCAGTGATCATGTTTATGTACGGTAGCTCATGATTTTAACTTCTGCAGTTTGGATTTTCCTTTCACATAATTTAAACCAAACATGAAGGACTTGTCACTTAATCTTGCCGTGTCCTCTGATGGGTTTGTGCAAGATCCACAGGCTCATCCTGTGGTGTTTGTGTAACTCCCAGGAACTGCAGAGTCATTGTACCAGTGAAAAGGGAGGGAACCATAAGTGACATTTATTTCTGCTGCAAGGTTATCTGAAACAGCAGCCATCTCAAGTGAGTACCCGGGACAGTGTATCAAACTAACTGCAGCAGATTGCTTTAGGAAATTTATAATTTCTAGAAATTTCTCAAAGAATTTTAGGAAAATTTGTTTTTGTGGATGAAGAAAAAGTTACAAGAATTAGATGGTCTACAATTATTTATTTCAGCAATTTTTGCAAAACCCTAAAAATGCTAATTAAAAAATATTCGTGATATTATTGTCTACAGTGAGCTAGAAATTTCAATATGATTATGCAGAACCTAATTGTAGAGAAGTCTAGAAAATGTTGAGTTAGGCATAGGATGATTGCTGTCATTACCAATAAGTCAATATGGGAAAAAGTAAAGAGCTATCTGAAGACCTTAGGCAGAACATTATTTATTGTCATAAAGCTGGAGAAGGATACGAGATTTCCAAGCATTTGAGTATCAGAATTTTTCTTTTGTTTCTATTATCAAGAAGTACAAGACTCATGGTACTGTCACAACACTCCCTCGGTCTGGAAGAAAAGGTTCTTTCATCAAGAACAAGTAGAAGAATTGCGAGGAAGGTTAATAACAATCCGAGATTGACTGCCAAATATATTCAAAATGAACTGGCTGCAAGTGGAACAAGGGTTTCCATTTCAATGATAGGTCAAGTACTGCATGGTGAAGGTCTCAATGGTCGCAGGCCAAGGAAAAAGCCACTCTTAGGAAAATGTTACATGGACAATCGCTTGAATGACGGATATGAGTTCTGGTCAAAGGTTTTGTGGATTGATGAAACATAATTCAAGCTATTTGGTCACGCTAGTTGTTACGTTTGGAGAAAGTCCAAAGAAAAGAACATCATACCTACTGTCAAGCATGGAGGTGGTAATATCCTTCTATGGGGCTGTTTTTCCTCTAATGGCACAGGAAATTTAGTTCCAATACATGGTAAAATGGATTCCATAGCATACAAAAAGATACTGGCCATCTGAAACCCTCCACTACAAAACTTAGTTCCAACACAACAATGAGAAGTCCTCATGTAAAGAATGTATCACGGTTTATTGATAAACAAGGAATCGTTGCATCCCTATTCAACAGGCAGACAAGATTGTTTACATTATCCAAAGGTAGTTTTAGAGGTCGGGACACCAGCTTTATCCTCCCATTGAAAGCTTCACTCTCACTCTCACTCTGAGCCTCTGTAAGTCAGATAGGCTTAGTATCTGAGAGTAAATGACATCTTCAAACAGTTATAGCGACTTATTTCTAAGCTGTAGTTTTGTTATACTGGTAACATTTTACAGGAAGCCTGATGAGCTGATGTTTTCAGCATGAGGATTATTATTTGTTATGATGAGTTACTCATACATTCCACATGGGGGCAGCAAAGCATTGTGTCTAGAACAGTATTTTTTATATAATAAATGTCCCAGTTGTGGTGGATTGACAAATTGTTTTTGTTATGTTTGTCGAATGTACTGTACTGAATTGCAAAAACAATTACAATAATTTAAGCTATTTTTGTCAAGTGTTTATTCCCGAAACTGAAAAACATCTAATTTAAAACATTACAGCACTGTTTGCTGTTTTGAGGACCAAGCTAAACATGCTAATCGCCTAGCCCTCAAACTGCAGTCTAAATACAAGGAACTATGTGGTAATGCACTTTTAATATCAGACATAATTGAATAACAACATTCATAAATATCAACTTAATAATAGTGTCAATACTGTAATCGTACACTACATCCTTTCTTTGTCACTTGGAGGGGGAATCAGTTGTCCCTTTGTTACTCTCATGGAGATCTCCAGTATTATCTGTCAAACATGTTTCCATTCTGATAGTGAGATTCTAGGTTTTTACCCTGCATGTTTTGAATGTCAGAATGGAGGTAAAGCTTTGCCTGTAAGTGACAGTATGGCCTAGGCTGCAGTCCCTATCTGGGAATTTCGAAAGCATCTTGCACGTATCGAATTGTATCAGCGCTCTGGAATTAGTTTTTCCAAAGGGTTTTGCAGAACAATGATACGAAATATAAATAGTTAACGTAATAAAAACAAGCTTTTAGTCTGCATGAAAGATGGAGTACTAGAGACAATCCAACACACCCTGCACTTTTAAAGGGTTTAGTGCACAAATTCTGTTGTCTTTTACTCTAACAAGATTTAAGTTCAAACTAATTTGAAATAGTCAGATAACAGATATTTCTACATTCTCTTTCTTTAATTAGCAGTATGAAAAGCACAAAAGGAATTTTACACACCCCCTGGTAATTATTGCCAATTACTGCAATTATTTGGGTGTTTGTATAAAATGAACATTCATTTTAAAAAATCCTGCTGTGCTATGCTTTATACAGCTGCATGCAGGGCAATGCTGGTGTGACAGCCTTATAGAACCAGGTGCCAGATAACTGAAATGACCAAATGCATTAGCATTAAGTTGTCTGTTGCGAGTTGAAATATAATGCTTTATTTATGAACAACCAAGTTTAATACAATAGAAACCGAGTAGCAAGCAGTGTAAAATATACCATTTAAAACTGTACTGTTTGCAAACAAATGCTTCTCAAGTTTGTCAGGCCTTACAAGACATGTTATTAGAAACCTAAGTCATTTTTAAACTTTGGCTCAAATCCCAACCCTGAGATTTCCTGAAGGGGATTTCTTGTGTTTACTGAATTTTTTTTTTTTTTAAAGGTGTTGCTTAATTGCTTCTGGCCATGATTTATAGGTGCCATTTTATTAGTGCTGATGCAGGAAAATTTGTGTTTGCAGTGTCAAGTGTTTTTTATAGAACACAATGAGAACTAGAGGTCTGCTCGGGCCTAAATTTAAAACCCGACCCGAGCCCGAGGCCTTTGAAATAATTGCATACCCGACCTGGCCATCTGCACAGATATATTCCTTACATACGCTATTGCAACCAAGTATCTTCAGTGTAGAGTATTCCCGGTTTCCAGATAATATGTAAAAAAATAAAAATAAAAAAAAAATCACTCAATCATATCTCATTTACTTCATTTCTTAGTAATCCAACACTGCATGATTTAAAAGAAGACAACAGGCTTCTTCAGAACTTTGTTACCATAAATAGCCACACAGAAGATGCCTTTGCAAATTCGCATACTCATTTTGGACAAGCCTATATCCTATCCAAACCGCTAAATTAACATTCAATAACAAATATTACACCATAACGATGGCTTTTAAAACAGCTACAGGACTAAATGAATATCCCGTCTCTTTGCTGTCATATTTCAGTAATATTTTGCAAGGTTTGCATTGTACAAAGCCACATGGACTTTTATTATCGCTGAATACAACAGTCGTAATTTTGCAAACAGTGGATTTTGACATACCGTTTCCAGCAACGGAACGTTCCACTGCTGCACATTCTCCTGTTATTTATTGATTTATTTTGTGTGTGTGGGTCATGATATAAACCTAGTGTCCCGTTTGCCTATGACCACACATTATGAGTATTACAGTGTTTTAATACTGTACATTTAGTTCTTCTTTAGATTTAAACAAATGCATATAGTTTACTACAGGACAAATACGTATTGTATCATTAACTGGAACAAAACAGTTTGTGTCATTATCTAAAGGCATGAATTGTTGACTGATGAGAGCTAGCAATACTTGGGTGTTTTTTGTGTGCATTTGTATAAAACTGACTTAAAATTTGGTGACGTTGGTGTTTTGTAACTGAACTGTATCCCTTTTAAAGACCACACACCCAGCATTGACAGGCTGCACAAAATGTCGGTTTATCAGCCAAGATGATTATTGGTAGTTGCATTGGAAATTTTAATTATATCCTATGGTTACATTGTAAAGCCCAGCCACGCAGCATTTGACAGGATGCACAAAACGAATAAGTGAGGTTGTGAGGTGATTTTAAAAGAGGTAAATTCTCAAAGAACCTAGAATATACAAACTAAACCCAACACAACACTTATTGTCGGGTCCCATCGGGCTCAGGTCGGGTAGCAAGGCTCTAATGAGAACTACTATAACATGTAGGTTGCTTGCGTCTCATAAGAAGAACAGCATGTGAATCATGCACACATTTAAGGTCCCATAAAAGCTGTGCATAAGAACACAGTGGGGTATTTCCTGGATCTAGACCAAGGCAAATCTAAATACTGCTACCATTTAAATAATAAACAATATATCGTCCATACTTTTAAGACAAAAAAGGTGGGGCGGGGATTTTCATGAAACAGAAAATGACAGCTTTTAAAATGAAAAGCGCTTGTTGCTGGCTGTTAAACTTGTTCGGTTTGCATCCAGTATCACACTTGCACTTAACAAATGCTTTTAGAATGGCCATGGCAGTTATTACTGTTTTGGGATCTTTATCTCCTCTGCTAGGTATGATTTGTTATAACCAAGCATTTTTTTTTTTTGTCTGATGTGGGATTTAACGTGGGATTGGAAGTGTTACGACTCAAATCAAATAAATGTGTTCTGGTGGATGTTAAGGTGAGTTCTAGTCATGGAGAAACTCCTCCAGTTATGACTCACTGCTGACTCGCAGATTGCTGCTGTTAATCCAGCTATTTCTCATCTTGAAATAAGAAGCATGTAAAAGGGACTGAACAAAAAATCTAAAAGGAAATTAGTCATGTATCGAGTTTCTTTCCATTGGAAAGTACTTAAAATTGGTTTTCAGAATGGTGCATGCTTGATGTGGAGAAACGATTGTAGAACAAGTTCTGTGTTATAGCCTACACATGGCTGAGAAGAGATGAGGTAAAATCAGGGTTTTGGTAGTTAACAGTGATAAGGGCTGCAGCAGCAATAGGATGTCTAGCTGTTAAACAAAGCTGTTTAATTAAGGCTGTAAATTGCATTTCAAACTGCTTTACCATTTAAACTAATCAAATACTTGTTAACTCTGTATAAAAAGATCTAGCTATTTTTAGCTAGTGCTATTACAGTATGTAATCTTGATATGCTTTAGACACTGTGTTTTCCTAATGTGATTTGTGCATGTGGTTTATTTTTTAAAAGGGACAATGTCAATATTAAATGTGTATTACAATATATTTTGTAACATGTTAAAGGCACAGTAAGTGGCTGAAGATTTCTTCTCTTTCCTTGATCGTTTTTTCCCCTCTTCCCTTTCATCAGGAGCTGCCTTGATCCCTAGGTTGGCTGGCTCTGCGGTGTTTTTTTCTCCTGCCTGTTCTTTTCAGTCCATTACCTTGCCTGGGCCCCCCCTCTCCCTCCCTGTGTTTGTGTGTGTGTGTGCCGATGACGTCTCGGTTTCTGCTCAGACTCTCTCCTCTCTCTTTGTTTCTCAGGGAGCTGTGATTGGTATAGATGACGAGGACGACAGTACCTTCACCATCACAGTGGACCAGAAGACCTTCCATTTTCAAGGTAAGCTCGGCACTGCTTCTTCCATAGCTGCCACTCGGAGTATCTGCATCCATCAATCAGTTAGACCGGTACTATGTCGCACGCGCACTGCTTCTCTCTCCCTCTCCCCCCTCCTTTGCAAAAAGGGATTATCCATCATTTTGCGTATGCCTCTCTGTGCACATACCGGTATGTATATATGTAGGCATATACTATATCTGTACACTGTACACTGCACAGGGCAGGGGGACAGCATTTTGGATTCAGATTGCAGGTTTGTTTATAAGTGTGTGTGTGTGTGTTTATGGATGCAGCAAAGCTTGTGGATCAACAGGAGAATTTTAAATTAAGGAGGAACAGAACTGGGGGAAGCACGTTGCCTTTCTGCTGCAGACAGCTGGGCACGATCGTGTGGGCTTTTGATTTCTGAACCTTGGGAGATCTGCTGCCTGAAGCCTCACTGCGCTACTGGCAGTGAAAGAGGGTCCCCTCGGTTACCCGGCGACGCAGGACTTGGAGGCAGCCGGATCCCATTGCCTGGCTCTCCACTGGAGCGATGCTTCAAGGACTCTTCTCCAGGTGTCTGACCTCCATCCCCTCGCCCAGCCTTCCTCTCTGTCACCTGTCTCTTCATTTCATCCTGTCCATACGCCGCTCATGCCATCTCCTATTGCTATGTTTCGGCATTGCATGCTGTGGTTCTACGGTAGGAAGGGTAAGCCCATTTTCTTATTTCATTCTGTCTCTTTGGCTTGCTCTCCATGTCCCTCCATGTCTCCTACAGGGAAGAAAAGAGGTAACCCCTACCATCAAACAGATTTTAGATTTTTTTTTTTTTTTTTTGAGCTGTCGGTATTTCTGTAACATGAAATTAAAGCTTTCAAAGGTATTTGTCTTTCAATAGAGTATGTCCTGATGCTAGCAAGCAAAAAAGGACAGTTTATAGCATAGGTTTATTTGCATTTCAAAACATTATAACAGATCATAGTTTTCTGTTTTCTTAGCGTTTGCTTTGCTGTCCCGAATATTCAACTTCTTAATATTGTTTTGACTTCAAACTGTTACAGCAAGTGGAGGAAATTGTAAATGGTATTGCTATAAAGATGCACCCATGGTGAGAAATGCTTTAATCACTATCACTGTTTCTCTTTGTTTAGCAAATTCTGTCAGTATTAGCATATTTAGAACAGATTGTTTTGTTTTTTTAAATAATAATTTGCTCTCCAAAGCCTCTATATTAAATTTGCTGTTTAGAATCCTGGTACACAATAATCTGTATGTAGCTTTCTGATTCTTCTGTCCCTAAAGTACTGGATTGAGTCAGCAGGATTAGAGATTCTGGCATTTGATTTTCCAACTGACTTCTGGGTTTATTTTGTAATATTGAAAAAAATCCTTCCTGCAGTGCAAGGGGCTTATCTTGCTGTTCTGTAGTTTGTTCATGGTGTGGTATTAGACAGAACAATTAAGATTTTTAATTGATGTATAACAATCTGAAGGATAATTAAAGGCAATTAGCATATCGAGCATTTCATGAATTGACAGAGCTGAGATTTGCACTCATGAGCGTTGGTTTGACACACGAGGGTTGATGATAAATTTTGAAATAATGCTGACAGGAAGAAAACCTATGATGTAGGGGCATAGTAGACTTCAGCACCATAAGGAAGTGGCAGTGGCCTAGCACCCAGTCCTGGGTTCCCAAACTATTCGGCTCTCATTTGATCTCCTACCAGTTTTCAGTAATTCCATTTTTAATCTGATCTGGTTAAATGGCTTCCCTAAAACTACCAAGCCAGCTCTCAACAACTATTAACCTACAGACTCGGATGAGCCTTATTATTTCATTCGAGAATTCAATAAGAAAATGCAGCTGTGTTATTTCACTGTTCTTTGGCAACATTCAATCAAATTTCTAGTGGTGCCATATATGTGTTTTTTTTAAATTGGCTAGGGCCCTAAAACAGGTAAATAACGTGTTATGAAGCCCTGCTCTTCGTTTTGATTGAATCTACCTCTAAGTGCTATTTGTTCAAAGTGCATCACTTTACTAATGGTTAGATTGTTACCATTTTGTTTTTTGCAAGATGAAGGGGATGTACTTAATACTAACAGAAAGGAGAAGGTTGCATTTTAGTCTTGTCAAAGGCTCTAATAGATTACATCATTTTGTGTGTATGTGTATATATATTTATATATATATATATATATATATATATATATATATATATATATATATAATATTATTTATTGTCAATAAACTTGATTTTAGTATTTCTAGCCACATGTTTTACAATTTTCCGATTTTTAAAAAAAAATTTAGAAAAAAAATCTAAATAACTTGTGAAACCAGTATATTTTTGGATCATTTTATTTGTAAAATACATTTTTACAACTTTAGTTAATACACCGTTTGGAAGGTTAGTTATATTGGCACAGCCCTTGACTTTATGTTCTGCCTCTTAAAAACACACCAGGGACAACTATAGACTAGCATTGGAGATCCAAACTTTCCCTCAGCTTAGTTACCCAGCCACTTAATTCAAACGTTGACCCATTGCATATCTTCTAATAAGAAAGAAGAAACAATTAATCTGATCACAGGGTCAAGTAAAGATACAAGGTGCATCTGAAAGGACGCCGGTTGGATAACTAATCAGAGGAGTTCTGTCTAATAGTTAATTCAGGGATATAAGCAGTTGATAGCTCGAGGTTAAAGGACTGTGTGGATTGAAGATCCAAGATGGCCTTGCATATCTCCACTAAAGTGTAAATGTAACAGTACAGTTCACTATAGAACACAATCCCATTCCTTGCCCTTGCATCTCTGGAGCACAAAGTTTGATTGCTTGCATGCATTTTGAATGAAAGGTCTGTGTTGATGTTCTGGCTACACTGACTGCAGGAAATGGTGTTTGCACTTTGTACCAGAGTGACTCTGAGCAATACTAGATAGATCTGTTTGTTTGTATTACACTGCATAAATAATTCATCGTGTCCGCAGTTTGCATGACAAATTTGAACTACGCTTTCATAAAATTTATGGGCCATGTCTGCTTATATAGCACACAGTTGCATATTATTGATTAGGGTGAATTACAGTACTGTGGAATACAATTTTTAAACTACTTTCACCTTTTGAAGAGTTTGTAAACAGTGTTCTATGTGCAAACGCCAAGGAGAATATAAATATATATAATCTTTTTTTATATATAAGCAATGGAAAAAAAACTTCCAGTAAGAACGTTATTGCAGTACATTTGTAATTGGATCCAACCTTTTGTGTGTGTGTAAAATATATATATAAAGAAAAACTTCCCTTGACACAAAGTCTGGAAATAAAAAGATAAACCGCAAAGTCAATATTTTGCACAGACTGTCCTGTAGATTGTATTTGGTATTTTAAATTATAACTTGCATAACATACTAGAAATGTATGTTGCCAGCAGCAGATCATTTCAGTAATCTTGCACAGATGTGTGTGTTTTTGCGATTTCCAAACAATGCGCTCTTTCTTTTTTTAGTCCTTTTTAAGCTGTGGAAAATATTTTAGTGTTTTGCTTCATGGGGAAGCAGTCTGCACGCTGCTTCAAGTTAGGAAGCAGTTCACAGGACCCTTTTCAATAAATACCTCGATACCTGGAAGGTGTGAAAAGAACCCAAACACAAGTGTCTGTCTCACATTCTGCGTGGTGAACAGGAACCGCTTTTATATATTTTCACATCTTCTATATATATAATTTAGGTAACTTATTATGAAACAACAAACTCTAATGCAAAGTACAGCATCCTAATGAAACTAGACATATAAAATAGAGGAGTATTCAAATATTAATGTGCAGGAGATATTGTTTGTTGGAGCATAACCTGCTTATAAGGAAGGGATAATGCTGTATCTTTCTCTGGTTACCAGAATCCTATCTCCTCTGGACTTCCAGTCCACAGGAGAATACTTTCTCGATGCTATAAAGGGTAGAGCACCATCTCCAGGACAAAAGTGCAGCATGACTTTGTATGAATAAGGACAACATTAAGGTGTTGTGTTTTCAGAATAGGCTAGTGCAGTTTGAATGGGAGCTTTGTATCACTCATCCTTGCTTCAAGATTGTCAGGGAGAGGCGGCTCCCAATTTTTTGAAAGAAAAAACTTTCCTTCCTTTATAAAGAAGCTGGGGGCAGCTGGTCAGGTTTGTTTGCGATCTTATTAACTCTACTTAGGCGGGTCTATGAGGAACTATGAAACCCTTCTCTTCCCTTAATGAAGGGTACGCTGGGATGGGGGCAAAGCAATACAGTAGAGAGATTTCCAGTGTAATGACTGCAATTGCCTTGCAGTTTAGGGTTTACTGTGACCACGGATGTCCTCTTATTTCAACCTCTCCTACAGGTCTCTGATTTAAACTTATTTATACCCACCAAGGTAGATTAAAATATTCTCTGTTGCCCTGATCTTTATATAAAATCTGAATAAAATACAAAGGTGTCTGGTCCCAGATTCTCTGATTAGTCTGGCACCCTGTCGTTTTAAAACACTGAAATATGTGCATTCAACTGACTGTTGTAAGCCTGCACACTCAAGTGCATGTCATAATGCATCTCCTTTGTATAATATTTCCTTAATAAACATATTAATGTTTAAATATATTTATTTATTTTTATTTTGTTAGTGGCGATCAAGGAATTTTTTTCTCAGTTTCTGTTTTAAAGAGTTGGTCCCATCTTGCTCCTGAATAACCAGAATCACTGTGGTTAATACTCTACCCCCCTGGACGCTGGTGGCTGAAAAGCCATTCTCGGAATTTAATATCACTTAAGCTTTGACGGTCTGATCTATTGCTTTGTGTCTGACGTGAGAACCTTCAGAGCAGCTTACAAAGTGTCACTTCCTGTCAGTCACTGAGAGCCGCAGAGATGCTGAGATTCCCCCACTGCACCAGAGCCAGGCTGTGCACTGTGTTGTAGAACAGTGGGAAGGTATAGCTTACTGTCTATATTTCATAATCTCCTGCCCTTGTGCATTCTGATTTATGTTTCAGTGAATGAAATTGAGGACAAAATATGTATTTTGATTTCAACAACTTACTGAAGCAAAGCTACCCCAAGGCTAGATGTACAGTAGGCTGTGATAGCCTACTGTACATTCTGATACAAAAGAAATGACATCGGTGGATAGCCAATAAACACCGGAAAACACCGGAAAAACTGTGGAAATGGTTAATCAATTCACGTTGACTTTACCCTTTTTCCATTCAAAAAATAAAACCTACTACCAAAAAAATAATAAATATATTTCCCAGTGCTGCTCGGCAATGTCCCGCCTTCCTGACTTGGATCTATCATTGATTTGGTTCTGAATACATTAAACCCGCCCCAACTACTGAGTGACAGCACATTCCGAGATTCACATTGCGAGATTTAAAACGACATTACAATCAGGATGGAGGCTTGTTAGCGGGATTTAAAACTGTAGTACAGTTAAGATACGGAGGAATTAAAATAGAATTGTGGTGAAATGTACAAATATACCTACACACAAAAACCCCAGAAGAATGTGCCTGTGACCATAGGGATTTTGTTGTGGAAGACTGCAAAGGAAAGAAGGTACAACTTAAGTGTGCAAGTACTGTCGAGTTACTACTATACATATTTTGACAGAAAAAAATGCTCAAGCATTTTGGAAAGTAACCAAAAACAGTAATTTCATACAGTATATAAAAAACGAAAGCCCCCCAAAAAAAAGATTTACATGATACTCGAAAATAGCTAAAAATAAGCACCGAAAAATACAAGCCCTATATATATATATATATATGGGGGGGATTTGATGGGGAGGATGGGGGGGATTTCCCTGGCTCTGCACTTTCAGTTGTCATCCCGGGGAGGATAAATTTACAAATGACTGTTGTAAGCCTGGGGGGGGGGGGGGGTATACATTTATCCCCCCCCCCCGATAAAAGATTTTGAATTAACAATTCTTTCTTTGGGAAAGTTTAAACATATTTAAAATGATAAATGTATGCTGCATCATAGTCACGCAAATTGACCAATGAAAATCAACTACGTCATCGTCATTCAGTTGCTGTATTTCAAACTTATTTTTTATTATCGTCTGAAGTGCATACTATACTAAAGAAATGAAGATGGGACACTATTTCATAGTAGCTTTTTTTAAACAGTCCCAGAGCCAAAGACTAACTTTTACCCACTGAGTCACCCGCTGAGCAGAGTGGGGAAAAAAAGCCAAGATTAACAACAATTAACTCCTGCAGATTAAGCTGTTAAAATACGTCTGTTGTATTATGTTCCATTTATTGTTGTTACACTCTGTGCAGTTATCAATGAGGTTATGTGCAACAATGCAAGTACTTGTCATGAGTCGTTTTAACATTATTGTAGTTGTAATGTAGGTAGTTTTTGTGACTTCTTTTGATACCGTACATACCTGCCAAAAGTCCCTATATGGTCGGGACATTCCCGATTTCCTAGCATGTCACGCGTCCCGATGCATAGGAAGAAGGTCCCGATATTTACCTATAGAAAAAAAATCATTTATTCTGCACAGTGGTTAGTTAAAACCACATGCTGTGCTCGTGCTCTTCATGCGGCTGACCACATCCGCTGATCACTAACTTATACAAAGGTAAGAGCACTTCATTGTGTCTATTTTTACTGTCATGATGGTCGTGTCGTGTTGAGTTGGGGTATATTAGATCTATTATATGATAATATATATGATCAGCGTTTCCAAATGTTGGCAAGTATGACCGTATCCATAAAAAATAACTGCATTTTTCCTGCATGATGGCATTTGATTCAGTATAATAAATAAGTAACTTGGTGAACTGTTTAAATTGTGTACTACAGATTTATCAAGGCAGCCTTTGCTAAGGGCGTGCAGAAAACAGGAAGGTATGTCAAGCGTTTCATTGTCTTGTTAGTACAGTACATCAACACTGTGCAGTCGGTTCAAGTGTCTTACAACTGGGATGGCCAAACTTCTGTTCAAAGGGTTGGTAACTTATTTGACTCAAACCAACTACCACTGCTTTTGACCATGCTTTTGAAAACCCAAATCCTCTAACCTTGTATTTGAGTATCTTTTAGTTTTAGCCTTTTTAAAATTAAAATAGATCTCAACAACTGTAAAGGTACTTTATTTTCAAATCTGTTAGGCAGGGTCTGTTAAGAAATTGGTTAGAATTAGCATTAACTAAGTGTAATGTACATAATAATAGCCCTAAGTAGCGTTATATCATAATTGAAGTTGCTGATCTTAAGAGTCAGTGGGCTGGATTCAAAGCTAGCTCTATATTGTCCTTAATCCATACATGCCATTGCTGGAAACATCTAGGCAGAAGAGTGTTACTGTCATATATGCCTACAATGCCAGGAATATATAGTGGACATCCTGCAGTGATGTCACTCCATCCAGAAGTATGTACTTTGGGTTTGTATTTGATATCCTTGTTTCCTCCCAGGGGGGAGTGAAGTATGTACAGCAGGTCATGGTTATCTAAATTTATAATCTTGATCGCACTCCTTTTACAGCCATGGTGCTTGATGTACTTGTCTTTTAGTTTTGAATAGTGTTGCTGTCACTATGAGCGTGGGGAAAATGCAAGCCAGTTTGGTTTATACTTAATTTAAAATTCAGAAACAGGGGACTAGTGTAACAACAAATGATAAATATTCCCAAAGGATCTTTCAGCAGATGCATTCTGGAAGCAGTGCATTAAACTGTAAGATAATGCTCATAGCTGCCTGCCACTCTCCCACAGTGTTCTGTTCTGTGCAAACACCAAGGAGAATGCAACTGACAGTTAGAATGTTATAGTAGTTGACTGATGAACATGCTTTATGTTTTTGTTTCTCGAGAAAAATCTCTTGACTGCTCACTGAAGGAAATGCCCAACACATGAATGAATCTTAAGGATTGCAGAATTATATTTGCATTGATTGTTTTAAGTGCTCCACCTATGATACCCTTTGAGAGGCTGGTGCTGCTGTGTTGGTAGAAGTGTACAGCTGTTGTACAGAGAGACACAGAGAGGACACGTAGCCTCAGTAGAAATACCGGGAACAGCAGGAGAATTGATGGTTGTTCAAAGAACATTCCAAATCTCATTCCAGCACTTGCTGTGTGCTCTTTGTAGAAGGTTGTGTTTTTTTTGTTTTGCTTATTTTTGGTACTGCACATACTGTTCCCACAGTTACGTAGATGAAGTCTCAATGCTCAATTGATTGTCGGGAGTAAAATAAACCAGGTACCCCATCCGATTACCTGCTAAAGACTGGAGAGACAGTAGAATGTGTGTTATTTATTTCAAACCTAAGCATTGGTTTCCTTCTGATACAGTTCATGTTTAAATTCTATTATATGAATGAATACGAACACAGTCTTTTTTCTATTGAATACATTTCAAGGAGTGTTAATTTGATTATATTGAATATTTGTCTGACTGCTACTACTAATAATTGACTGGAAAATTGTATATGCAGGAAGTATCCACTCCCCCAAGGCAATAAATGCTATTAAGACACTGAGAAAATGCTTCCTCAACAGTATACCAACACAATGCACGCAAATAAAAAAGCCAGTTGTCTGTTTGGCTTGGGGCACAAGTCTGTAGGATGTTTGTTGGAGTGAATTATAAAATGCTCATATTGTTTTTAAAAATACTTTCAGCATGCTTTTAGTGGATGTAAGAAATGCATGCGAGAGAAAAATCCCGTAGAATAAATGTGATATTTCGTGGATCTTGGGAAGGGTATTGCGAAGGGTCTGCTAAGAAATAAATAATAATAATAATAATATTGCACGGGGGCATGTAAATGGCTGTACTCTGTCTGGGGTACCACCCTTACTTGTTGAGGCCACCAGGGTGCTTTTAAATTTTTCAAAAAGTCTCCAGGGTCTGAGAACGATTCAAAGCGAATCTTAAACAACAAGTTGGAATAGTTAACTCTTTACATCTGGTACATGAGCTAAAGTCCTATTTGTCCAAGTCCATCATATACAGTAGCTGATAACTGGCATTTACAATTTGCCCTTGTGTTGACGCACCAGCTGAGAACCTGAACTGAACCATTTCTGCCAAAACCCTTTTGACCTAGCCCACTTTGTCTTGTTTTGTCACTATTTCCATAGCAACAAAGCAATGCATTATGATGTCAAATACGTCTGGTGGTATGTGTGTGAGCTTGTTTGCTTTAATTGGAGGGCGGCTATTAAGGGAGTGCCTTAAAGGGCTAGATAGACTAACACGAACGATATGGAACGGTATGGAACAGAAACGTTCCTAATTATTTCAGCCTAGCTGGCAACACCTGCACAATATGGTAGGGATGTGTTGGGGAGGTTATTTAACCTACTTTAGAACTGTCTCCTTGTACTGTAACTGTGTCCTATTTTTAAGTAAATATTAGTTTTATGTGGAATCGCAGGGAGGAGTAACTTGTTAGCAGTAGGAGGATTTGGAAAGTATACTACAGTGTCTGTTTGTTACTTGTGTGTAAATAGCTTTAATCTTGGATTATGTTTGTCTGATATTTGCAGGACAAGTAAGGATTGTGTTTTTTCATTCCACATGTGGTACATCTCTGGGAATAAGTTGCAAAGCTTGTGGGCTTTTCTTGATTAAAAAGGAATATGAAGTAAAGTGTACTCGTGACAAAAAGATTTTGTTCTTTGGCTGCTTAGTGTGGCGGCACTTTATGTGGACAGCTTGCTTAACATACGCAGTGGCAGACACAAGTTTTGTTGTATGTGTTTTGTAATCCTGAAAAATGCTTCTACTTGCTAGCAGTGTGAAGAGTAAACTACATTCTGGGCCAGTGTTACGTAATTGGTTCTGTATATATAACAAAATCAAATGCACAGTTCTGTGATAAAATTCTGGCTTGCCCATTGAGCTTTATGATTGGTAGTTTCTCAGTGTATGCTGTTTTATATAAACTTTTAAGTAATGTATAATTTCTTATTTTTGGATGGTGGGGAGGTAAAATG
Source organism: Acipenser ruthenus (assembly GCF_902713425.1). Lineage (NCBI taxonomy): Eukaryota > Metazoa > Chordata > Actinopteri > Acipenseriformes > Acipenseridae > Acipenser > Acipenser ruthenus. The sequence continues at coordinate 27,103,998 of NC_081200.1, read as the reverse complement.
CTTTGATCTGGAGGGGGGGGGGGTCTACGTTTAAAACTACACTGCAGTTTTACTGCTATTTTCACACTTTTTGAGATTCTAACTCAATAACCAGAACATATCTAGAAAACCGCTTATCTGATTTTGATTAAACTTGGTAAGGACATTCATTTAGCACAAGTTTTTGAGAGTATCATAATTTGGGGATATGTGCATGTGACTGTACAAACGTGTGTCACGTGTTTACATGTACAGGTACGTACTGTGGATGATGGCTATTAACTTTGGATTCGCTGTGTTGCTTTAATTGTAAAGTCCTTTCCCCACCCTGTGCAGAAGGCACACAAGGCAGGCACTGTTTGAGGCGTGAGGCAATGCTGCTTCCCAGCAAGAGTATAACCTTGTGATGATGAGAATGTCCCGAGATGTTTATCACTCTGTGGAAAGGTGTCATCTTCCTGGCGGATGTGAAAGTGGAAGGAGACTGCAAATTGGACCATTGTCAAATGCTTCCCAGTTTCCAAACTAGTATCAGTCTTCCCAAGAAATAAGTTGCTGTACTGTAAGCGGTTACTATGGTTATTGGTCATTTATTCCCTATTTTAACATCAGACATTTAGATCTGTTTTCTGTACTGTAGATCTCCAGTTCATTCTGCAAAAATAATTTTAAATTCTTTTTAGATTACAGGGTGTGCCACATCTCAATTAAAGTACATAGATGAGATCATATTAAAAACAATAAGTAACATATTGTGGACTTACATATTTGAAAGCAGATATATTTCTCTCGTAAGTGATCTGCCTTCATATTAATTTTTTTAAATTTATTTTTTGGCTAAAATAATGTGCCCAAGACTAATATGGCATAAGGGATAATTTCATTGTACCGCACATGATGAATGGGTACATTAACAAATATGAGCCACAGCAATCTCTTCATATAACGGCAGCACGATCAACTGTTATTTATTGTACATTTTACAGAGATGAGGCGATAAATGATCTGGCTTTGTCCCAGCAATTATTATTATTTATTTCTTAGCAGATGCCCTTATCCAGGGCGACTTACAATTGTTACAAGATATCACATTTAGCAATATAGAAGCAAAACCTTGGTGCTTGAGTTTGTTCTCCTGCACACTGCTTGTGGCGTGTCTGTGTAGTCAGCCGTACTGTGTTGGATGGGGGCAATGAGGTTAGAAACCCACAAACGTGCTTGGCTTTTATTGCATATAATCTGAGCAGCAAGGCTTGGAGAATGACGACTGTGTAGTTTGAAGCGGTCCAATTCTTCTATATTGATTCTGCCTCTAATTTATTTTATTTTCCTTCCCCCTGCAGCTCGTGATGCAGACGAGAGAGAAAAGTGGATCCATGCCTTAGAGGGCACTATTCTCCGGCACACACTTCAACTGCGGGTAAGGGGCTTGTTTACCATTCCTGCATCCTGCTGCTTCAACAATGAAGCCTGTTGACTCACAGGTACAGTTGTTTTAGAGTCTTTAATATCTGTACTGTAATATGCGTGTGTTTTATTGTGTGTGTTTGGAGTAAGCTGTCTTAGGTTAAATGGTGCTTGTTAAAAAGCAGCCTGCCATTTATAAAATGTATTCACTGGTGGTGCTCAAGAGTAGTTGGGGAGGCTTGTAGCTGAACAACATGTTTTATATATAGATTAACCTATGTCTGTACCAGTCTCATTTGCTGTCTGCTATTGGTGTTGGCTAGGTTTGTAAGATTCATATTCTCGGGTAGCATGAGGAAATGTGTCCTGTGCTGTGGTAAAGTCCTTGAGATTTGGATGGCTCTAGACAAAGATTAATGTCTGCATTGTGCTATTTATCATTGTTAGTTAAAAAAACAAATTGTGCAACAAGAAAGAAAAAAAAGGTGGTGGAAGCCATTGTAAACTATTGTACACCACGCCTAGACAGTCTTGCTCAACTACAGTATACCCCATCAGTTACAAGTGGAAACTTTGCATGAGACATTACATTGAGGTTTCATTCTGATATGCCCATATTATTCCTGTTTTATATATATAATCTCATACACACACACACATACTGCCTTTCAGAGGAATTATCCAGATTTGGTGTCTGTTTTGTGCAAATACAGTAGCATACGAAACATTAGTTATTAAAATAGTTACTTTTTTAATTGTGTAACCCAATTATACCAGTGTGCAAATAAAGAATACAAAAATGACTAGAGTAAATGTTGCATCAGTTACAAAGGAACTATCTTCCACTTGGAGAGTAGTGTTCTTTATTTCATATGCTGTACCTACTCTGTAACATGTTTTTATGTCTCAGTAGTTGCACATTACACAAAGTGAAAACTTTTAAAATAAAATCACTTCACAACATAGCTATAATGCTGGCGTTGCAGGTTCAACAAGCAATCGGATTGCTCGGGATCACACTAGCCTCATGTTTCTAGGAACCTGCAGTGGTTCAGGGAGTGCTCAAGGACTTAAAGCGGCATTCAGAATGAAGTGAATGGCTGATGCTGTAATACTGTTATGTAGTTTCAGAGGTGTTTTTTTTTTCTGAAGGAGCATGGGATTCGGGGTGACTCATGCCCTTCTACGTGCGGCAGAAAGGTTTCTTTTCTGTCATTAGATTGGCACAAAGAGCTGGGAGTGGCTGTGGGTGGTATAGCTGCAGGGCTGTAGGGAAGGGAGATTCAACTGCACTCCAGAGCATAGACAGGAGGCCACTGCAGGATCAGCTAGGTGCATCTCTGCAATCCCAGGTACACTTACTGTTCTGTACGGCTACTGGGATGAGTTAGTGGATTGTTCAAAAGCTGCTGTTTTTAAAGTTGTTTAATGATACAGACCAGGGCATGTTCAGCTTGTTGGATGTGAACAGGAGTAGATTTTTGGAACTACTTATTGAAGAGACTGGACTGTTCGGCCAAACAAGAGCTACACAATTCAGAAAAACAAGGTGGAACGGTTCAACAAATTAGATTGTTTTTAAGTCTTTTTGGTCTCGCGAAATAATTCCTTTTAATTGTCCTGTATTGATTGTCATATGCATTAAAATACTGATATAATTATGGTAGTTTATTTAAATATTTCTGATTGTCTCACGAGTATTTTATAATACTGGATGATCGATCATGGATTTACAGTTTTTTTTTTGTTTTTTTTTAAGACATTAAATCCATGTGTGCAACCAGGGCAGTAACCAGAGTGGACATTCTACCGAGGTCAAACTGAGGCTTTAAACGCTCTCAGTGTTTATATACATTTACAAGGACTTTTCAAATACCTCATTTTTTTTTTAAAGATGAACCACAACTGTCGGAACAAGAAATGGTGCGTTCTTGGCGAGTATTCTCGTCAGGTTTGCAGTTTTTCTGTACGATTTGTTACTGCTCGGCACCGAATTTGTACTACTTCAGCATTTATGATGCCCACAAAACACTGAGGACACGACCTCTGTGTCCTCCTAGCTAGTTACGACCATGTGTGCAGCCCAATCTAAACATTACAGTATCTACACTCTGGCTTTCTGTACGTAAGGGAAAGTTACACAAGTTTTTCACTCCTATACATTAATTTAATATGCAATTGCATATCTATTTAATATTAATTTATGCCATGCAAAAAGTGATTTTGAAAGTTAGTAATAAAAATTTAATTTTTAGTTTAGTAATAAAAATGTAATTTTTAATGTTCTGACATTTCAACTACTTTGGTCTGTATAGAAAGGTAGTTTAACAGCTTATGGAATTTGACGTATTGGTGTGCAGTTTGACCATATTTAGGAGCTGAGAATTTAGTTTTGGTGTATGTTGAAACGGTGAGTGCTTCTAGGGTGTTTGGGCACATTTCAGTTCGTTATTCATACAGTAACATGATTTGGCAGAATGTGAGTAACCAACTGTACAGTATAACTGTTTCAAGTAATGCAGATAAAATAACATGTGGGTGTCAACCATCCCCTTAATAATGCCCACAAAGCAGGAGTGAACGAAAAGTCAACGATTGACTCTTGCTTTTTGTCTGTAGGTGTGTTGGATTAATAATAAACACCTTTAACCATATATAGTATGCAATCAATGAGAAAAGCCATTCAATAGTGCAGACATACTGTAATTAAGGGTTGGTGAGTATATGGAGAATGTGAACAAATATTGAATATAAAAGCAAGTATTAATCTTGCACTGTACACACAATCTATGGATACTAATGTGATTGTCTATTTGTTTTGTAGGCCTATGTCATTAACAATTGTAAAACAAAGCAAACATTTGAAGATTTTAGCACATGACTGTTACTGTAAAAGCTCCATTAATACTCTTGCTTTTGTTTGAAATTAGATTTACTGTTCCTCAGAAAATGTGCACTTTGTACCTCATACCAGGTTACCCATGCTGCTGTTCTTTACTGATGCTTAAAGGCAGTTCAATTCCCAGGCTAATTCAGTATTGCCAAAAGTGAAAGAGTTCTGAAACGCAACATGGACTTATAATTATCAAACACCTGTTATACAAGGGAGTCTGGCATGGTTATATAAACTTGAATCTTCAACCAGGCACAATCCTTACAAAAGTGTTCTGTCAAAGTCGTAGAAATAGATTCGAAATCAGATGGCACTGTGATTGGATTACTTGCTGTTTTTATAACCGTGTGTGTGTAGGAATGCACTCTTTTGTGTCGCAACTTTCTTTGGTAAAATTGTAATTCATTTAAAATGGAAACATTAATGGGAATGAATGTTAGTGTGGAAGCATGTTTCTTGTTTTGGTATTATGGTATTTAATAAAGAGATTGGTTTTTAATGTGCATTTGTGGCAGGTATTGAACTTTATCAAGTCCCCTTACTGTAGCTGAAAGTAACAACAAGGAAAGTGCTTCCTCTTTCCAAGAACAATTTGTCCCGTTGAAACTGATACTGTGTGTGTTTAGTCTTGGCAGCAGGTAATGCAAAGGTCAGTTCTGATTGGTGGGACACAATTAGAGGTGCAGTAACCTCTGTTTTTTTTTTTTGTTTTTTTTTTTGTATAAGAAAATTGTTACTTTACAAGCCAATGTTGAAATTATTGGCTCTGTTATTAAAAAAAACAAAAAAGCACCATTTAAAAAATGCTAATCCTCCTTTTTTTATATATATATTTGTTTTGCTTCCTGCCCTTAGTAGCCTACCAGATTTGAACTTGTGTGGAAGATCTTTTTTGTTAAAGATAAAATTTATTTATGTGAATGTTAGACATCTTTCAACAAGGTTTTCTAAACTGAGGTTTTGTTGAATGAAAGAACAGTATAGTAAATTAGGAATATTTTGGTGTAAAACAGTCAAGGCAGCTTTATGAAGGTATGCTTTAAGACACAGCAAGAACAGAGAAGGAAAACAGCCAAGATTATAGGCTAAGCAGAAGCGTGCAGCTCCAAAGCAGACAGATTTCTAAAGGGTGTACAGTAAACTACCACCCTCTTAAAATGTGTAGAGCTTTAACCTAAGTCAAATCTCTTACTGCAAGTGTAGACAAGCTGTACCCAAAAGCATTTCTGTATCATGTACGCACTGGAAAATCCACTACAGGAAATAGGCAGTCACATGATGTAAAACTTGAGCCAATTGGGGTGGGGATTGCTTCTCTCCTTTTGTGCTCTTCTCACACTGCTTGGCCAATGAGGTGATCTGATGATATGTGTTTCTTTCTGCACAGTGCAGTCCTTTTTTTTAATATAAGGGAAGTGTTGACTTCCTTTTAACAGCTCTGCAGTTTAGTTTTCATTTAGTATTTTTCTGTTAATTGCACAGTATTGGGTTGAGAAGGGAGAGCAGTGACTTGCTGTTATTGATTCCAGTGGAGTTGGGAAGCAGAAGTTTAATCTTGCCTGTAATGCTTGGAGAGGCATGTCCCACAAAGATCTACGTCCTGTAAGTAACACATCACTGCAAGCATTAAAAAGGGCATGGAGGGGAAAATGAGTCAGACTCCTGCTGTCTGCTCTGCTCTGAACTGTGAGTGTGGTTAAGATGGAGTTTAAACTATTGGTTTGAGGCAGTGCTAGGGTTAGTACATGGCTTGTAAAGGGAGCCTCTTGTTTTATAGAGCATATCTGACATTTGGTAGACTGCATAGCTGTTTGCTTCTGTTATCAGGTTGCTGAGACAGAAACATCACTAAGACAGGACCACTGTTTGCACTAAGAGAGAGGGAGAGAAATAGAGACCGAGAATAGGCCAGGGTCTGCATAATTGCCAGACAGCAGGTTTCTTTTGTCCATTTTGAACTCTTACCATTGCTTCTGTAGGTATATAGAGTGCTCCACAAAGGGCCATGATTTTCCTTTGAAGATCCTGGTCCATTACAGAATTGTATTTCAGAGGTCCTGAATAATTTCTTCCTTTTTGGTTACCGCTCTGTGTATCTTTTGTCTTTGTCATTTTCTGTAGATTTCAGTTGCAGAAAGTGTTCAGCTCAGTAAATGAGAAGTTCAGATCGGCGCAGAGATCTGTTGCACAATGTGCTTCTGGCACAGAGTAGCTGTGAGCCTCGCAGTTTTGCAACGGTGTCTTCTGTAAACAGTCGTCATGGTGTGTAGTGTGGCGATCAGGAGTTGAAATTTATTTTAGATTTGTAGTAGGGCAAACTTTGGTCAACTGGTGGCTGCCAGTATGCATTTTGTACTAATTAATGGAATTCATAGTAAGAACATGTTGCATCCAATAACTAAATGCCAGTGTGACGGTTTCTAATTGGAATTCTTAAGAGTAATGCAGCTGTCATAATTTCAAAACGCATAGGAGATGTAGGCCTGCATATTTGCTGGTTACAGAAATGCCTAATGTTGCGGTTATGTAAATGTTTGGTTTCTGGATGATAGACTATATCAGGGCATGAAGTTAAGGGCATGAAGGCAAGGCAGTGTTAGGTGTGAAGATTCAGGGGCACCAAGGCAGTTCTAGGGGGCAAAACATAAATCCAACCCAAGGGCATCAAGTTGATTTCATACTCCTAAAACAACAAAAAAGAAATGCAGAGTATTCTCAAAAGTATTCAAACAAACACAAATCAATGTTTTCTGAGTGATTCACACATCAGTTGTTACAAAAATAAACTATAGGTTACTTTTCCATTGTAAAAATAAAATGGTGTAAAATTTAAATACAACAAACTTTCATAATGGAAACATACAAAGGGTAATTTGGCAAAAAATATTCAGGGTTTTTTCTTTTGTTTTTTTTTGTTGTTTTTTTTACTAAAGTCGGTCACACACCAGTGACCAACAGCCTTTTATTTATTTATTTATTTATTTATTTAAATTTAGTCGTCGCCAGTTATTTTACCCCGGTTTTCACCCCAATTTAGTATGCCCAATTATTATTTGTATCCTCGGCTCACCGCTCGCAACCCCCCCACCGACTCGGGAAACGGAGGCTGGAACACACGTCCTCCAAAACGTGCTCCTGCCAAGCCGTCATTTTTCGCACTGCAGATCCACAGCAATGCCACCAGACCTATAGTGCCAGAGGACAACACAGATTTGGCGGCTCCACTACAGAGCAACAGGCACCGTATCGGCCACAGGGGTCGCTGATGCACAGTGAGCCGTGGATTCCCCTGCCGACCTAAGCCCTCCCTCCCCGGGCAGCGCTCAGCCAATTGTGTGCCGCCCCCTAGGAACTTCCGGTCACGGTCGGCTGTGACATAGCCTGGATTCGAACCTGCGATCTCCAGGCTATAGGGCACATCCTGCACTCCGCGCAGAGCGCCTTTACTGGATGCGCCACTCGGGAGCCCCAGATACAGCCTTAATGATACAACAGCACAAATAAGCGATGTCGGTGTAGGAAAAGTTAAAGATAGATTTTCAGGCAAACTGGCTGAAGATTTACCCATGGCTAGAGTTTATTTTGAGATTAGTTTTTCGATCTGCAGTGTCTGCGCAATTGTAGATTGCGAACTGCTGTTGTAATACCTATACAAAATAAATAAATAAAATAGAAATAGAAACTTCGTCAGGCAATGGAGAGTGCTCTGCATCACAATGATGAACAGCTGGACGTACATAATGTTAGCAGGGTTTTCAATTAGTTTTAAGGTATGTGGCACTTACAAGGTAGTAGGGAGCACCGATCTCATCTTGGCACGTAGGGCCAATGGGGGAGAGTGTGGGGGTGTCCGTCGACGTGTCCCCATCAAACCCCACCCCCCCCCACCCCATTTTTTAAAACAAGGATTAAAATGGTGCATTCTGCCACAATTTTGGGTGGTTTAAGCATGCGCTAGACTAGTAGTGGTCTGCTTGTAGTGTCTGACAAAGTACTCCATTAGTGCAATGAAGGAGTTTTATTTCAGCACTGCTCACAACAAGGCAAGGAAGAAAAATTGACTTTTGGAGCATCAAGGCCTCTGCAATACAAGACTGGATGAAAATGTGTGTGGAATTGGTGTCCGCACCTTTAATTGTGCACAGTTGTAATATGGTAAATAGCATGCTGCAGCTCCCATGCTCGGCATTAGTCAAGTCCTGATCAGTCGCAAGTATTTCTATGCATTTTTTGTCACCTTTCTGGTCAGTTGAAGAAATAAACTTTGTTTTCGCTTCAACCGCTGACCCTGCGTTAGTACAAAACTCAGCTATATTACTGTTTTTCATTATGGTAACATCTTAAATGACCGTGCTTGCTTCTTTGGCTGAAGAGATAGTATCAGATCATCTAACTAGGGAATCTGCTGCGCAATTAAACTAGGAAAAACTCCTGACGGTAAACTATGTTGCAGCTGCTATAGAAGATGCAACAGACGAAAAACAAATCTGTTTGTGGGACTCAAAACTTTATTTTGGCACTGCAATTTGATATGCAAAAGATAAAGTAGGATTATTGGAGTTAAAAAAAAAAAAAAATCAGCTTGGTATGGTAGCCTTTTCACTTCTTTTTTTGTTTAATTACAATTATTTTTCAGGACATTGTTAAATGCACGTGTGCAACACACAAACCTTAAGTGTTTTTATTTTAGCATCTCTCTTTTTTTTTTTTTTACACAACGGTACTCTCACACGTTTGATCACCATCACAACTGTTGCATGAAACTGGGGTAACCGTATTCTGCTAGTGTTACTATACAGCACTACTCTGCACTGAAGCATTTGTATATCAGCTGCAGGGCTGCCAGGTGCTACTCATAAAATCCCCCTTGGTCAACCAATTTCCCCCCCATTTTCAGACTTTTTTCCCCCCATTTACACAATACCCGTATTGGAAAGGGGGAGTTTCATAGATAGTAATTACCGTCCCAGGATTCAAAAATAATTTCTCTGAAAATATTTCCTGTAAATCAAAAGCCATACAAAATCTACATGTTACCTATCTACTATATTCAATGCAGTGGAGGAGCGTAAGGCGGGACTTATGGTAAAAGGCATGTACTATTGGCTGTTGCAGTAGGCCATCACTGTCAGAAGGCAGGGTTAATATTTTTAAATGATCTTGAAAACACTATGGGAAAGTACTAAGTAGCTCACTACAGAAGACATAAAATCCCCCATTTGTAGCTGAAGCCCCCTATTTGAAAAATATTTCCCCCCCATGTTCCCCCCATGCAACATTTTCCCCATATTTTTCCCCACATGGCTTTGATTTCCCTCACAGATGGGAGGGGTTCCCTAGGGGTTCCCCCCGCCCCAATCTGGCAACCCTGATCAGCTGACAAGGATTCAGCTGATATCCCATAATGCCTTTTTTCTTAAGTGTACAGCCTCTATACATGGACCCCCAATGTTTGGTGCATATGTATAGCTATTTATGTACTATATATTGCCTTACAGTACGATGATACGACAAAAAATTGACTGAGTGATAATACCTGAAAACAATCTTAATTTTTTTATTCACTTTGTAGGATTAGGAGAAACACCATTGTGAGTATCAGTAAATCATACATTTTAATAACATATTAAATATCAAATCAGCATTTCTTTTTTCATTTTTTTGTTTTTCACAAAATGTCTTTCATTTTCCCTCCCAGCCTAGAGTATGTCTTTGTAGATATACAGTGACACCATTTTAAAGGGGCTCTGAGGACACACAAGTTCATTCCATTACCGATTTTAATAATCCAAGCAATGTACGCACAATTATACAATAAGCATAATCAAAGCTATTGTATTTTTGCCTTTAGGGCTTCATTCAAGAACATGTGTCTGGAAATGAGAGGGTGCTGACCTGGTCTGTTAATAAACCACAATATATACACTTATGTCTATAGGCATGTACAGTAGACTATATGCATGCATCTTTAAAACTATACTTTTTATTAGAGATCGTAAAAGAAATACACTGGCAAAAGCGGAGGTAAACAGATGTCTGTAACACTGTACAGTGCATTGACAGATTGGAGCAGATGAACAGATGGCCCAGCCCCCAGCAGGACTAAAGGAGGGCAGCGGATCAAACAGACCACTTCAGCTTTTAAAGATTAGTCCAGCTATACAGTAATCGTCATTAGCACTAGCAGTAAAGAGGCATTAAATACTCACTGGGAGGGTCGGAGTTCCCTCCACCAGACAGCCAGGGGCGTTCAACCTGGTGAATTTAAGTGCCCTGGAAAGGCAGTAAATTGGCACCACTGGTAACAGGAGCACTCTTGAACTGTGGTTCAGGAGTAGTATACTGTAAGCAGCTGCATACTGTAGGTTGACTTTTCTACATTGCAGCAGCCCCACCAGTGTTCTGCAGTCCTGAGTGTTTTTTTTTTTTTTTTTTTAAATGTGCATGTCAGGTGATCAATGTGAGCACTGCAGCAAACTGAGTTTGAAGTCACGGGGTAGGACTTCATGGGATTGAAGCATTCACTTTGGTGTCCTGTTACAGAGTGCTCTCAATTGGATTTGGTAGTATGTTATTATTAGTCTGTGTTCTCTGTAACTTTGCTTGCTACAGTGAATCCCAATACTCTACTGATGGTTTTGATGTTTCACTTCTGGTATTGAAGTTTCCAGTTTCACTTCTCAGATACAAAGTATTGTGTTGGTTTGTATCGATCGTTATATATTAATTTTTTTTTTGTTGTGTGTTTTTTTATTTATTTATTTTTTAAATGTGGCGCTTGCAATGTTGTTTGCTCTGGTCCTTCTTGGGTGTAGCTGTTCTAGACTGCTTGTTTGAGGTTTAGGTAAAGATGCCATGGTTTCTCCAGTGTGCTTCAACCAGGAGGTAATTAAGTGGTTCAAATGGTTTCTGTGATTTTGGGCAACTGTAGCAAATGTGTTGCTTGTCACAATGCAATGGTCAGTGCAGCCACTGCATTGCGTGAATAGCTGGTTGTACTGGCACCATCTGTCTTGCCCCTTGTGAAGTCATTCAGTGGACCGCTTGTCTTCTCTGGAATGGAGTTTGATGCCTACCTGTGCGTTTCTTTTTGCAGGAGGCTGAAACAGAATTTGTTCCCAGCGTTCAAGATTTCGACAAGAAGCTCGCTGAAGCGGATGCCTACTTGCAGATTCTGATCGACCAATTAAAAGTAAATATGTTTTACACATTTCATTGTTTAAAAGATTAATGGAGAACCTTGAGTAGGACAAATCTTGAACTGTTACCTTACCTGCTTTACCCAGCTAAAGTAGTCCATTATGCTTGTTGTGCTCTGTGAAATCAGTCCAAAATGCAAACACGGTCCCTCTATCAAACTCTACTGTGCATACATGTGTAAGTTACTTGGCACAGGCTCATGGATATCTCCTCCTGAATATGGAATTATTAACAATAAATAGGACTGTATTTCAACAATAAATAGGACTGAACTATTAGACTGCCTTGGGTATGGTATCATTAACTGGGTATAGAGAATATCCATGCACAATGCCAGGCAAGGGAGGACCCACCCAAGACTTATTGAAACAATCGTCAGGTTTAATGTAATTACTGTAATCTTGATCTTAAATGCAACATAACTAGGCTTGTTACTATTCGACTTTTATTTTTTTGCCAAATGACGATTAATATTGACGTTTATTTTTTTAAAGAATTTAACTTTTTTTCGATCTTTATTTTTCAATTCAAGCATAAAGACCTTTATGCTTAATATATACTTTTTATGCCATTGAGAAACATCTCATTTAGTTAAACTCCTTTTATCATATTCAACATGCAACAAAACCATGGTTAACAACATTCTAATTTTAAATAATGTTTGGTCACAGCGGAGCTATGCCTTGTGTAGATAAAGATCCTACACAAATTTAAAAATGGTCTCAAACCGTGGAAAACGCAGCATATAAAAGTGTATTACATAGACTTGATGATTGACAGTCATTTAAACGAATGAGAGCATTTTAGCACTGCTTCAGTCAACGAGATCTGTCCTAACAGATGAAAGGACTGACGGTGAAACTACAGTAGCCTATTAAGGGACCACTGAGTTGACTGACAGTGACCCCTGGCCATTCAGAGCGGAACGGAGACAAGACAGACAGCATGTATAAAAACTACACAAACTAGAGATGATTTCTAAATTATTATTTTTGGTAAGAAAAAAAATAAATAGCGAGTGGTTTTACCGACGTTTATCCTATATAAATGTATTTTGGTGGAACTCCAAAATACTTGTGACCACCACTGTGTACACAGTTCTTATGGAAAATATATTGCCATTTGAAGGTTCTTTTATTAATTTACAGTTACCTACAGTACTTTTAATAACATTAAAATAGCAATTGATAATATGAAACCAGTGCAGACAAGAGACACTACAATGTATGCAAGCGTAGCGATGCACAAACACATCTATGGGACTGCGTGGTACACTTTCTAATCCATAGAGGTTAAAAACCGCACACATTCAGAGCTGAATCAGCTGAGGATCCTTGTGGATTGCTGTCATACACAGTTGGCAGTGCAGATGTGTACTCCCACTCATTGCACACAGTATCTGATTTGGAATGTCCCAGTGAATGCCTCTGGGTGTTCTGTGCTCAGAGTTGTGCATCCTGTTGAAAGTCTAAAATAACCAACCTCCTTTTTTCACTTCCAGCTGTTTGATGAAAAGATCGGGAACTGCAAAGAAGATGAGCAGAGAAGAGTAAGTCGAACTAACTTCTTTCTTGTGTTTTAAACTTTTTAAAAATTAGAACAGGGGTGCCATTTTACAGTTATTCTCCATGGTCCAAGCATATTCAAGGAGAAGGTAGGGTTTCTGATGAGGTGGCACTTCCTTGTTAAAGGCATAGTGCTCCAAAACTAAATCAACACTGATTAGCTTACTGAACAATATCATTTGAACGTGACTTGAATTATAAATATTAACTTTGTCATAAGTGTTTGTTAGTAATTTCAAATGCATCGTAGCCTGTATGCTAAATACTAAGCCTGAGTAGGTGCACAGTTAAAGACTGAGCAGTAGACCATTATGTTTATGATTTAAAGAAATTGGTTAGTAGATTGGCAATGGGAATATTAATCTATTCAGCGCGAAGTGTCTTTATAGAAAGATTACCCCTAGGATAACTAACTAAGTAGGATCAGCGTCTTATACTGAAAAAAATTATAACAATGAACATGGCTATACAATCAGCTGGTTTCACAGACCCTGATTAGCACTAATCTTGGTTTATCCAATGTTACTGTAGGTAAGGTAGTCCAAGGTTAGTGCAAATCGGGATCTGTGAAACCAGCTGAGTTTTTTTTTGGCTAGTTTACTGAGCTGATGTTGGAGTTTTACTTCCTATACTACTAGATTGGTCATCAGTTGTGGCGTTAGTCAGCCTTTTACCTGTTATTTTAGCATCCAATTATGGTAGTGATTCAGTGTATTGACCTGATGGCAGTGAAATGACTTCATGTGGTGCACATCACAATTGGCACCAATAGATATGGAGGCCAAAGATTGGGCTGAACTTCCCTCATTCCCCAAGAGGGTGGTTCTACAAGGGCAGTCCAGCACTTTCCACAAGCATTTCAGATTCACATTTTGTAATTCACATGGATTGGGTATTGGTCTTCCTGTGGTGATGGGGGAATAAACAGACTATAAGATATCCCACTGCTGACAGATTGGGGCCGTCCAGTGAAAAATGCTACACAGACTGAACACTTCCTATTGAAGTGGTGTGAGCAGAAATATTTAAACTACTTGAGCATCTGCAACATCTCTGCACATCAGCTGATCACATTGCTCAGCTCCAACAACGCATAAGCTCTTTCCTCTGGATGCTTCTTTTTAATCAAACTAAATTTTCTCTTCGTCAAATGTTAGGAATATTAATATAATGACTTGTTTCCCTTTCTCAGTGCCTAACTGAGTGAGAAGAGGATATTCAAGTAAAGCCAGCTGGGTGTCAATTAGAAAACACTGAGAGAGACTTTAGTCAGAGCATAAGTCAAAGAAATTCTTAGTTTTTACTTTTAGTCCTGTCCAACATCCGCCTTGCCTTTACTCACCCACGAATCAGAAAGACATTCTAAATTCTCATTCATACTAAAATTTCTGTTCTTAAACTTCATTTAAAATTAAGAAGCAAATTAAACTTCCTACCACTTAAAAAAAGGAAATTCCCAACCCAAACGCAAACCTAGTTCTACCTCCTCATGCACCATGCAAATGGCTAAACAGCAATAACAAACCACAACCAAAAGCTGAAGCTTCAGAGGCCGGTAGCTCGCTGACATCCGCTGTCGAGTTCCTGGGAGTAAGAGAGGAAGCAGGCTCGGTTGTGGGATCGGTGGACACCCGCTGAACCTTCAGTTCTCCTGAGCTGTGTGGGGAAATTGCTGCGGTGAGGGGGAAAAATTGATTGGACATTCCAAATTGGGGAGAAAATCAGGGGTAAATTAATTGGGCACACTCAATAAATAATAAAAAAAAGTAATTTAGCCATGAAGTTTATTTTATTTTTTTTTCTTTACACCATATAAATTGACAAACTGCACTTATAGCATCTTCTCCTTTTCACTGCTGTGTGGCACCAAGATTTGTCACCATTACACCATAAACAACTGTGCAAACAAAATATACAGACTTGAAAGGCTTTCAAGTACAACGCTTACAAAGAAAATCACGTGGCTGTAGGGTCGCCTATATTTACATTCTTAAGTTTGTACCTCGAAAGGATTCTACTGAAATTTGCATCAACCCACACACCCATTTTTCCTACCAGTTTTGAATAGCATACTCTTCAGGATTTACAACTAATGCAAATTAACAGGTGTTGAGATAACCCTGTAGTTATGTGTCTGGTTCTAGAGTGTGGTAAAGCCTAGTCGATTTCCATTATAACATCTGTGATTATTGCTCCCTCTTCATATTTTACAGAAAATTGAAAACCTAAAGGCAACCACATGTGTGAGTATCCACTGAAGCAAGCTATTCATTTCCCACCCATTTATTTATTTATTTATTTTACAACTGTCACTGTTTTTTAAAGTAATATGCCATTTCCTATATTTTTCAGGGCATGGTAGAATCAGTCAAACACTGTATAGTGTTGCTGCAGATTGCCAAGGTAACTCATTTTAGTTTTACTTTTTTTATTTATTTTTTTTAAAACTGAGTCATGCCTGCAGAGGGGATACGATCAGCACAACTAGTTTGAGAGAACTGGTTTCAGAATGTCACATATTGCCCATTATTGCAATTCCGAGATCCAAAGGGCTTCCCCAGAGCTAATTTTAATTCAATTTCTACAAGGAATTGACTGGGGAACCTTAACACTGTGGGCTTATTGTGGGTGCACAACTATGCTCCAATATTGAGATCCATCTAGTTTTTCTACTACAGCTGTCACTACCTTGTGTGTTGGCCCCATCTGCTCTCGCTGTAGTACAGCAGCAGATGGGGCCATCAGATTTAAATCGTTTACTCCAGTCTTCAATTCTGTTTAATTTGAAAGGAGGTGATTCCAGTTTAATGTTACAAAATAAGAAACCAAGCAGAAGGGACCTTGAATAATTGTTTGTTTTTCTAGTTTTTCTTGTTTCTTCTCTTTCAAACCGGACAAGTTAAAGACTGTTACCTGCTTTGAGAGCATGCCCAGTCATATGATTTCTCTGAAATCAGGAACCATAAGCAACAATGCTTTCTCCATGCATGACCAAAGGCAGTTGGACAGTTTGAGACAGCTGGAGAGTAAACGTGAATCTGTAGATCTTCACACTGAAGCCACAGAAATCAGAACAGAATGATTGTAAACCAAAAAAAAAAGAGAATGGGGTGGTGGGGGCATTCAAAAATGGCGTTTGTTGGCGTATAGACTATAGACGCTGAATGTGCATAGCGGTACTGCTTCGAAGGATTTGATACCTTGGCCTGAATTTTAAGTGTTATGGCAGTGCCAAAGCTGTACTTTATAATAGACATCCTTTTATTTAATCCAAGACCTTGACAGATGTAATTTCTTTGCCTTCCATTTAATTTATGTTCAAGACTTTTAAAAACTCAAAGATGACCTGTACAGATGGCTTCAATTGTAAGGTTTAAAATAGTTGTTGTTGTTGTTGTTGTTGTTGTTGTTGTTGTTGTTGTTGTTGTTGTTGTTGTTGTTGTTGTTGTTGTTGTTGTTGTTGTTGTTGTTGTTGTTGTTGTTGTTGTTGTATTTATGTTTTTTATTTGACAGGGACAATGTTTAACAATGTTGCACCCAGATTTAGCTATGAGCTCATTTTCATTGGCAGTCCCTGGACAAACACAAAAACGGAAAAAGAAAATAATACAAAGAAAGTAACATTTACAGAAGGGAATAATGATAGAGCATCAGATAAATGGCAGATGAAAAGACACAGCAGACATATAAAAGCAAATGAAGAATTAGAAGCATTTTAAAATGACACAACACATAGCAACACAGAAACACCCCAAAACAGCCAGTTTCCTTTCCCAGTGTCCTTGCATGAATGCCACACACGCTGACGCTCACACCGGCAGGGAAGATGAATAGATATAAAAAGATGTGTAGATATAAAAGATCAATCGATATTTGACTGATACCAAAAGGGCATTTCAGCCTGGCAATAGAAGCAAAGCAACCAAGGCTAAAACAAAATGGACTGAGAATGAAGTTTGATACACTATGACAGCAGAGACTGTGGGTGAAGCATTTGTTGCCAAAAACAAAGCAGACTTGTGACAGTAAACAAAAGAAACTGCGTTTTCAGACAATAAGTCTGTTTGGTCAAACTCTTTTTCTTCACTGCTCTGATATTGAAACAAACAACCCTCATGTTGCTTTTAACGTCTAAATAACTCGACAGGATGGGCAGTGGATATTGTCTGCACAAACTGAGGCTTTGGTCTGGGAGGGGGTGACATGCGCTGAAAGTGCTTTGTTTTATTTTTATGGATTACTTAATTTACAAGCCATAACTAATGCCTCTGCACTGAATGCATTAGGTTCCAGTTTGGGATTTTAGTTTGTGCTAAAAATGTATGGATTGCTCTGTTTTTGTGATTTGAGGAGGATGGTTGTCCATTTGTTTGTGGGATGGTGTGGGGAGTTGACTTGGACATGTGGCGCACAAAGGTGCTCACTGATAGGCCTGTAGAGGAGCCTGTATTTGCAGCGGCCCAATTGTGCTTCTAATGTTGTTGTTGTTGTGTGTGTGTTATTATTTTTTTTTTTTTCTTGCACTAAACGAATCTCATTTCCCTTTCAAGTACGAAATGTATCCATTACATTACATAACTTGCCAAAGCTGTCACGCAGTGACCTGCAACGGCATCATGCCAGTGCCTCCTGGAAGGCACTAGACTCCATGATGACAGCTGAACAGCGTCATTTTCTTTTCTGCCTGATTCGAGTAAGCTGCAGAGAGAGTCATAGTTTCAAACGGCTTCATTGAAAGCTAAGTTTTTGTTTAAAAAACGTTTATCATTCTATTGTATGTTTCCTTGCAGAATTAATTGCTGAATTATTTTATAATTTTAAGCTTTTTTTTCGAAGGTTTTGAGTGTGTTTTGTGAGTCCGTACGCGGCCTTGTGGCACACCGGGAGCCTGCGGCTTGCCTGCACCTCCCCCACCTGCGGATAATTTCACCCTCCTCTCTGTGTCACTGGCTGGAGATAGTCTTGTTCAATACACAGTTCAATACAATGCCTGCATATTCATGATTGATTGATAAATTTAAAAAAAATTATATATATATATATATATATATATATATATATATATATATATATATATATATATATATATATATATATAATTTTTTTTTAATTTAGTAGTCGCCAATTCATTTTTTGTTATTTTCTCCCCAGTTTAGTAGTGTCCAATTATTTTTAGGCTGAGCACACCGCTACCACCCCAGCACTGACTCAGGAGGGGTGAAAACGAACACACGCTGTCCTCCGAAGCGTGTGCCGTTAGCCGCTTCCTTTTTTACACACTGCAGACTCACCATGAAGCCACCCAGAGCTACAGCGTCGGAGGACAACGCAGCCCTGGGTAAATTACAGGCAAGCCTGCAGGCGTCCGGCCTGAGCACAGGGCTCATTAGTGCACAGTAAGCCGAGGACACCCTGGCCGACCTAACCCTCCCTGCCCCTGGGCGGCGCTCGGCCAATTGTGCACCGCCCCCTGGGAGCTCCTGTCCTCGGTCAGCAAAGGAATAGCCTGGACTCGAACCGGCGATGTCCAGACTATAGGGCGCATCCTGCTCTCTACGCGAGTGCTTTTACTGGATGCGCCACTCGGGAGCCCCAAATAAAAATAAATTTAATGGAATACTGCACATTGAAGGGTGATTACTACAGATAACCAGAAAAAGTCCTACTACATATGTGGAGTAAATTAATCATGCTTCTGAGCAATGTATGGACATTTGCATATATTGTAGTCATAAGCATTTACCCTGTATTTGTAGCATTGTAATTTACAGATGTGTTAAACGTTGTAAATATTGTTCAACTTTACACATCAATTATATCTCTTGTAAGGGTAATGAACACTCGTTTATTTAGCAAATGGTAGTCTGTGACATCTGGGTACTCGGCTCAATTCAGCTCGGCTACCGGCTTCTGTTCAAACTGGGCCCTCCCCCCTTCGCGGGAGTGGTCGTGGCTATGGCTGTGGGCAGCAGTGTGTAGTAGTGGTTAGGGCTCTGGACTCTTGACTGGAGGGTAGTGGGTTCAATCCCAGGTGGGGGACACTGCTGCTGTACCCTTGAGCAAGGTACTTTACCTAGATTGCTCCAGTAAAAACCCAACTGTATAAATGGGTAACTGTATGTAAAAACAATGTGATATCTTGTAACAATTTGTAAGTCGCCCTGGATAAGGGCGTCTGCTAAGAAATAAATAATAATAATATGGTCACAAACCCTGGTGGTGTCTCAAGAGATGACGACCCTGTTACTAAGTCGCCCTGGATAATGGCGTCTGCTAAGAAATAAATAATAATAATATCCAAGTGGTAGACCCCCTCGAACTGGAGTCTCGTTACTTCCTGGTGTCCAAATGGAATGGCAATCTCCGACCCATTCTCAACCATAGACAGCTCAATCTGTTGCTGAGGTGCAGAGCGTTCAAGATGCTGTCTACACAGCAACTCTTATGCACAGTCAGGACAGGCGACTGGTTCACCACGGTGGACCTGAAAGACGTCTACTTCCATGTCCCCATACTACGAGGCCACAGAAAGTACCTGCGCTTCTCCTTCCAGGGAAAAGCGTACGAGTTCCTTGTTCTGCCGTTCAGCCTATCACTAGCTCTCGCAATTTTTCAAAGTGCATGGATGCTTTACTGCCCCTTCTGAGACTCAAGGGAATCAGAATGATAAATTATCTGGACAATATTATTATTATTATTATTTGTTTATTTATCAGACGCCTTTATCCAAGGCGACTTACAGAGACTAGGGTGTGTGAACTGTGCATCGGCTGCAGAGTCACTTACAAATACGTCTCACCCGAAAGACGGATCACAAGGAGGTTAAGTGACTTGCTCAGGGTCACACACTGAGTCAGTGGCTGAGGTGGGATTTGAACCGGGGACCTCCTGCTTATAAGCCCTTTTCTTTAACCACTGGACCACACAGCCTCCTAATTTGCACCGACTCTCCAACACAGGCAGCAGCTCACACTGATCTAGTTATCGAGCATTTATGCAAGCTAGGTCTTATGGTAAACGTACCAAAAAGCCAGCTAGTGCTGTCCCAGGTTGTCTCCTACCTGGGAATCCTCTTGAACTCAAGCAATATCACGCCACTTTGCCAGACGAAAGAGTTCAGAGGTTCTCGTCCTGCCTACAGCTTTTTCAGCTCAGCAAGAGACTGAAGGTGTCCACCTTCCAGCAGCACCTGGGCCTGATGGCAGGAGCTTCCCAGATACTTCCTCTGGTTCTCCTCCGAATGTGCCCCCTCGCAAGTGTGGTTCAATCGCAAGGTTTTTCAGCCTGCGGTGAGCCCCAGTCGCTTGCTGGCGACCCAATCCTGGTGGAAACAACTGACCCACCTGTGTCTGGGAGTGGCTCTGGGTATTGTTACCAGGTGGGAGGTCATTAACACTGGCGCCTCTGGCACAGGGTGGGGCGCGGTGTGGAACGACGAGGAGTGCAGGGTGTGTGGCAACCCCCCTGGGTGGGCTAACACATCAATGTCCTCGAACTGCAAGCAGTGTATCTGGCCTTGCAGCATTTTTCTCGGGAGGTTCAAGGCAGGCATGTGTTGATCCGGATGGATGGAACACTACAGTGGTGGCTTATGTAAATCACCAAGGCGGCCTGCGGTCACCCCGCCTCCTTCGAGTAGCTGGCAAACTGCTGTTTTGGGCGCACGACAACATTTCATCTCAGCGGTCATCTGCTGGGAGTGAATGAATGGGGCAGCGGACCTCCTATCAAGGAAGGTTCCCTGCGGATCAGAATGGAAACTTCACCCCGACATGGTGGATTTGGGACAGATTCGGGAGAGCAGAGATAGTTCTCTTTGCCTCCCTGGAATCAGCCCATTGTCCCCCTCTGGTTCTCCATTCAGGAGAGCGAGGCTCCGTTAGGTGTAGATGCCGTGGCCCACAAGTGGCCGAGGGCTCTACTGTACCCTTCCCACTGGTTAGCAGTGCTACCGATGTGCCTGGAGAAGATCAGGTGAGACCGGGCCAGGGTGCTCTTTGTAACCCCGTTCTAGCCCAGGAGGACTTGGTTTTCGGCGCTGTCCCAATTACTGTGCTCAAGCAGGCGTGAGGGACCTGGTGTCACCCCAACCCATCGAGCCTACAGCTCTGGATCTAGTACCTGAACGGCTGCATTTTAGCCAGTTTGGGCTGTCTGAGAGAGTTATTTCAACTCTTCAGAATGCCAGGGCCACTTCTACGTGAGCCCAGTACCGGTGTAAGTTGGCTGTGTTCCAGACCTGATATCTGACACGACACTTCAACCCCACTACATGTCCCATGCCGGTCATTCTGCAGTTCTTGCAAGACCTCATTGATGAGGGGAAATAACCCTCGACATTGAAGGTGTACTTGGCAGTGATTTCTGCTTGTCATATTAAAATCGACTCTGTCTCCCCAGGATCTCACTTCTTGGCGGGGCAGTTTTTGAAAGTGGCTTGGAGGCTGCGCCCTCCCCTTAAGGACAAGGTTTCTCAGTGGTGCTTAACGTAGTGCTTGAGGCACTCATGAAGCCACCCTTTGAGCCCCTGCATTCAGCTGAGCTGAAGCATCTGTCTTTTAAGACAGCATTTTCACTTGCCATCACCTGTGCCAAACGCGTGAGCGAGATGTAAGCCTTTTCCGTGGCGAAAACTTTGTCTAGGACTAAGGTCACGCTCCGCACAAACCCTTCTTTCTAGCCCAAATGTATTTCTACCTTCCACATCAACCAATTGGCAGAGCTGGAGGCTTTCTACCCCGCTCCTTTCCAGTTGGATAGGGAGCGTAAGCTCCATGCGCTTTGCCCTGTTAGGGCATTAGCATATTATGTTGATAGAACAAAAAGTTGGAGCAGAGACAGTCAAGATTGCTTATAAACAAGCCAACTTACCCCATCCTTTGAAGGTCACTGGTCACTCCACAAGAAGTATGTCTACCTCTTGGGCATTGTTCCAGGGTGCATCTGTCACTGACATTTGCAATGCTTCAATATGGGCCACGCCCCATACTTTCACAAGGTTTTACAAGCTAAATGTGCTGGATCCTCAAAACCCTGGCTTTGGGACTAGAGTGCTAACGGCGGCTTCTATGTCGATACCAGAAGCTCCTGCAGAGAATTGATTCCTGCTATGTAAAAATTAAAAAAAAATTAAATAATCTATAATGTGGCAGCCTTACTGTCTGACCCTTTGCAATGGCTTGGGTATAATTACCCATTATGTAATGGATACATTTCATACTTGAAAGGGAATTTTAGGTTATTATCATAACCCTGGTTCCCTGAAATAGAAATGTGTCCATTACAATCTTCGGTTGCTGCGTACATTACACGCAGCAGGCTGAAGAAGAAAAAAATTGACTGCCGCTGTTAAACTGTCATCATGGAGTCTAGTGCCTTCCAGGAGGGGCGGAGAGTGGCGTGATAACGTAGCCGGTCACCGCGTGACAGCTTTTGGGAGGTCTCCGAATTTTAATGTTAAACCATTATGTAATGGATATATTTCTATTTCAGGAAACCAAGGTTATGATAATAATAACCTAACATTGTTGCTTATGTACCCAAGTCCTTCTGCTACTGTTGACACGTTGGTTACTGTTAGTATTGCTATGCAACCAGATGTACTGTAAATGTTTTTGCTTGGTCTGACTTTGTCAGTTTGCAAATGCACAAACTAGCCACCAGCTCTCCATATTAACCGTGCTTGGCATAACCCAGCTATATGGTTTGAGGTATTTCTGCCCTTGCTATTTCAGAAAAGCTGCTATCCCTGCTGCAGACATGTCTGCAGTCCTGCTGAGTCATTGTTTGTTTTTTCCAGACTGCCAGACACATGCGGCACTGCCAAGTATACAGTTTTCATGCCAAGGGGAAAGCAGATTTTGTTTTTGTTTTTTCATATGAAGTAAAATACACTTTCTGGAGGGTCCTTTCACCCTGAAATCAAACGCCACAAAATAAAAAGGTTGTTCGACAAACTCCTGAGCGTTTCAGTCTACCCAGTCAAGCAATCACTAAGAACCTATGTATTTAACTTGATTAATTTATAGCCAACAGAAGAAATATTCATTTTTGATTTAACACTGCAAAATATTTCCAAGTAATGAAGGCAAATCAAGAACAAACAAAATTAAAACTGATTTTTTGACTTCCTCAACTGAATTAAAATCTGGATAATAATGTAAAATAATCTTTTCTTTCCAAAATTAAAGGACCAAAGTAATGAACAGAAGCACGCAAATGGAATTATAGTAAGTTTGATATTCTATAAACATTAAACACTCTCTCTCCCTTCTCCTTCTCGTCTTTAACAATTCAGATGATTTGGAGGCACAAAGCCGTCATCAGTGATTTGCAATCTAGCTCTTTTGCTTTGTAAAGCCCTCTGTCATCTCCCTTTCCCATTTCCTACCTCTTGGGTTTTAATTTGTATGGGTGCTGGGTTCTCGTTTGGTCTTTGCTGAGCTCTTGTTTCTTCTGTTTTTTGGCAACCTTTTTTTTTTTTTTTTTTTTATAAAATTTAGTGTGGGTTGCGATTGTACCTGGTTTTAATGATGGGGAAGGTACACAATGAATGAATATGTGATTTCCAGTTCCTATTCTCCCTCATAGTGCCATGCTATTTTCTTTCTCTGCTGTCTCCACTAGGCCACACTGCCTCATTTAACCTTTACACTGCACCATCTCTCAGCCAGTATTGCTATTGTTACAGAATCACACTGCATCCATGTTCTGTTCTAACCACTAGGCCGCACTGACCCCCATCACTCAACTCCTATTAAAAAAATGTGTTTTTGTTTTATATTTTGGTTACAAGAGCGGTAGGTTAGGAGAGGGACTTGCCTGGAGATACTGTATATCCAGTCCACAGAGCTATGCACAGGTTTTGCAGGTTTACATCATGGAAACCCTGAAATAACAAACAGTATGTAGACATTAAGAGGTTTAATGCGTATTGCATATGTATGAATACCTTGGCTAGAATACAACCCAAAGAAACTAGGCAATCGTGCATATTAGGCTGGATTGGAGGATTAGACTTCTGCCTCAGGACTTTCCGATCAGCAGCACAGCCTGAGCATTATTTGAACCCCAGCATTGCCATGTTGATTCCTGGAACTAACGAATGTAGGGTAGTACTGAATACTACAGGGGGCATTCAAGAGGAGGTGATTTCGGCTGTTTAAAGCCATCAACAGCATCTCTGATCACTGCAACGCTTTTATTGGTTTAAATCAGTGGAACTGTTCCTGCTAGGGTTGATTTAAGGTCTTGGATTCACACTCATAAAACACCACTGAAGGTTTAGTAGGGTTCCCACGCATCCTGGAAAACCTGGAAAATGTCTAACTAACTTAATTTCCAGGCCTGGAAAAGTCATGGAACATGGAGAAAAATAAATGTCTTGGAAAAGCCATGGAAAACAATGACACCATTTATATTAGCAGAATGAATAAAGTATACGCTGGCTAGGGGGCTGTGTACAAGGATGGTCAAGCTGCCTGTCTAGTGCTAATCACTGTTATCGTGATTGTGTTGCTGGATAATTGGCGGGCGGCCAATTGCTAGTACAGTATTGCTGTGAGTGAAATTTCGGTTTGTCGGTGTGGGGACCGGAAAGATAATTCAGTAAGTAAATATGGCAGAGAATGTATTTATGTTCTACCATACATGGTGGTGATTTTTTTCATCATAATTTGGATTATTTAAATCGAACAACATAATTAATTAAAAGAGCAGATTAACAGTGCGCTTTTTCCGCCATGGCATTAACTGTTGAACGTTTTATTTAGCCGCAATGACAGTTATTATGGATTATGTGCGAAGTCTAAGGTTTATCATTTCACAAAAAATCATTGTTACCAAAAGCCTTGTCTTCACTCCTGCATAAGCATATTTTGTAGTGTCAGTGATTTAGCTACATAACAAGAGTTATGATTTTATAACACGTTTTGTATACTGTTTAAAAAAAAAATCGACTAAACTGTAGTTTTCTGTTGCTGCAGGTGCTGTACCAGATTATAGGCATTCAATGTGCACATTTATTTCATAGTATTATTTTTAGGTACGTTTTTATTTTAAATCAAAGATTTTCTGTTGCATAAAGGCAGATCAGATAGAACATAGATACAGTATTTGGAAAAGTTCAGCCTCCTTTTAATATTGAATAGTAGGTATTGCAGCGATGTGTGTATTTGTGTTTATGTACCGTTTTGTGTTTGCATTCTGTGTGTGTTTTTCCCTCCACACTGTATTCCGCCATTGCTTGCTTACCTTTTGTTTGTGTATTCCTGTACCACGTAACCCGCCATTTGACTGCCGTGGACTGTTCCCATTGGTTCTTATTCGTATGTCTGTTGCCATTGGCCCTGGTGTCGGCCAATGGGATGTGTCATAAGACTGGTATGCTTTCGCATAAGGGGCGGGCTAAGTCTGTAAGGCAGTTGTTGTGCTGGTTGCCATGGTTGGTAGTGAATCCAGTGTTGCAGTCAGAGCTGTGGTCTCTGTTCTGGGGGCTGAGAGAGTGTCTAGGGAAATAAATAGACAGGATTTGAACAAGCAACCAACGTCTCTCTGCTTTCTGCCGCCTGCTCTTTAAATTCAAATGCTTTTCATTCAATTCTGAGTACATGATTGCAGTTACTTTAATTTAATAAAATAATTAGGGATTACAACTGTAATGTCCCTGGACTAGATTATATTATAAACAAGTGTTAAACCCTGTTAGTCCCTTAGTATGAATCTACTTTAACTTTTGCGTTAAAGCAAATCAAAACAGACGAGTATTCTCTATAAAATTAGTGTTCTTTACTTTAAGTAATTCATATCATTATTAAAGCGTAGCTAAATTTAGAATTACAAAACTTTTTTTGGCAATTGTGTAAAATGAAAACCCAAAAGAGTGAGAGTGTGTGTGTGTGTGTGTGTATATATATATATATATATATATATATATATATATATATATATACACACACACACACACTCTCACTCTTTTGGGTTTTCATTTTACACAATTGCCAAAAAAAGTTTTGTAATTCTAAATTTAGCTACTTTAGCTAAATTTAGCTAAATTTATATATATATTAATTACACGCTTTTGGGTTTTCATTTTATTTTCCATCTTTTACTTCCCTTAAAAATTACACCTAATTATCTGACATGTAGTTACCTAATTATCATACATGTTACTTTTGAAATTAGTTTAATTTCTTTATTTCCTGCTACGCAAATTAGTTAAACATGTTAATACACCATTGAAAATCCCATTAGGTTACACAAAATATGCAATTAACACTTTTTTGGATTGTAATGTGGTTAATTAAATTTAAAAAACTGAAAAGGCGTGAGGATGGGGTAGATATGAGGGGTGATGCAAGGCTATCAAGTGTCATGGAAAACGGCTGAAATGTCATGGAAAAGTCCTGGAAAATTATTCTTAACCAAGGGTGGGAACCCTGTTTAGGTATTACGCTGTTTGTTTTTTCAATGTATCTCCTCTCTTTTTATTTTTATAGGCTATCCTGTATATAGATCATTTAAAAAACTAAGCATTTAGCTTTAATAATAAAACAAAAAAAGAAAGACCCAGTTGGGGGTTTTTGTTCATAAAACAAAAAGCCGGTTTAAGCAATCATTCTTTTTGACAAACAGGGGACTTGTAAAATGATGTTAGCAAATTACTATATTTAATAACAACTTCTTTAACAAGCTGCTTCAAAATACAGTAAGTCAAATAAAAAAAGCATCTGTAGTACCTGTTAAAAATGATCACAAACTATAAACTTGATCAATTTTTTGTTTGTGTCAAGACAACATTAGGTAATTTTATTAGAAGAATGATTAGGCATTTCCATGAGATTCCGTTTACTGAAAAGCATCTAACACAGTGATCCTGGAAGTGATGCTGGGCGTGAGCAGTACTGGGGTAGCCTCTTGAGCTCCAGTGCTTCATTGCATTGATCTGCTGCGCCCCTCCTACTCTGTCTTTTAGAGATCATGCCATCGCTGTCTGGTGGTCACGTTAGTCACATGGGCAGTTTTCACCTCATGTCACATTTCTGGAGGGTGTTGCGTCACTTGTGCTGACTATCATCCTTCTCTGCTGTTTCTATCCTTGTGTTTGCAGATGTGACTGTTTGTGTTTTTGTTTCTAGAGTACCATTAACCCAGTGGATGGAATATATCAGCCTAGTCCTCTTGATTCTTCAGTAATCCACACGATGCCTACCCAGACTGTCCTACCTCCAGGTACCACAACTATTATTTGTTAGCACTAAATTGTCCATGTAAATGTGCCCCATGTGTAGCTGGTGAAAATGTTTGTTTTCTTATTTTTCAAACATGCTTCATTTCACTACCACACTGTAAAATGGTCAAATTTGGGTTAGGTTTGCACAGGAAAATTAATGATCAAAGGCAACCTGACCACATTTCCAGTATTCTGTCTGATGGAGCAGCTCTGTAAAAGCCATGTAATCTAAAAACTCTACATATTAAGGCAGCAGGATCCAGAAATGTAGGTCAGTGTATATTTAACCTCATCAGAGAAATAGATGTAAATACATACTGTACTGTGGGGTGGGTGCAGGGGGGTTATGAAAGCAGGGAGTAGCCACTACACAGGATTGAACTCTAACCTCTGGAACCCTGCCAGCTCAGTGGCAGACAGCAGCTTGTTAACACTACAGCCGCCAGGCTTCACTGGAACTGTACCAAATCCAGGCTCTTCTGGGGATACACATAAAAACAAATTTCAATGGTCATTTTCAATTTTAAACTAATAAGACCTGTGAAATCACCCCACTAATATGACTAATACATAGTTCCAAATTAAAAGAAAAAATGCAGTAAATGTGAATTGGAAAATGTGCACCTAGCTGAACCCATCCATTTTGATGACTTTCTTCACAATATGATTAAATAACGTTCAACATTTTGTATGTATAGGACTGAATTATTTCACCACAATCACAACTGTATAATATTAACCATGAACATACTGTAACTGCAACACATTTTAAAGTACATTTAAAAAAATAAAAGCTCCAGTACCTGTAGCCATTAGCAGTGGTAATTGCAAGTGCACCTCTAGCATAGTCTCTCCCACAATGGTTAAGTGTTTGCAGAAAGAAACAAATCTACTATTCCAAACAGTGCAGGACGCAAAAAAGACTACACAAGCCAAGCACTTTCACTTTCTAAAACCCAGGTCTTTGATATTTGAGTTCAATTCAGTTTGGACGGAAAGCTGTAGTGACGTCTGCAATCTCTTTCAGATGGTTCCCAGGTGGGCAAAGGGGAGCCACGTCCCACCTCTCTGGCGGTTGGTTCTGTGGTGACTGTGATGGGGAACCACCAGACTCCCACCCCCAACAGCACAGGCAAGTCCAATAGCAAGACGTTGACAGTTGTAGTGTTAAATCATCACGATTTAAAAACATTTAGAGTCCCCTTTCCCCTCCATCCATTCCTAATGAATTCACTGTTTTATTCTTCACTAATTCATACCCTCTTACTTGCCCGCCAGGGGATTGTGAGATCATAATAATCATTGTAATAGTAATATGCTGATTTTACAGATTATGGAATTTTATTAATAATTGGTGTCGATTCAGAACTGATGATCGTTGCATCCCTACTTGACGATATTAAGAACTCTGTTTATTAATACTGATATCGTGGTGGTGGTTGTTGCGTGGCCTAGTTGAATCTCTCCAAGGCAGATGTTTCTCACTGTTCCTGTGTGGTGTCTTAAAGGGAGTGGCCCGTCCGCACCAAGCAGCAGCGTCACCTCCCCCAGTCACGTCAACCTGTCCTCCAACACGGTCCCTGACTTCTCCTACTCCAGCAGTGAGGACGAGTTCTACGATGCAGATGAGTTCTACCAGACCAGCACCTCCCCAAAACGCTGCATAGAGTGAGTACTGCCCTGGTACACTGTCTAGAGAGGTGTGCGCGTATTACTCTGATATTGTTATCCATTATTGAAAAGCATTCCTCATTCAACCCTGTCTGTCTGTCACATTCTACGTGATGAACACAATAACTGCATTCATGTTCCATCAATCTCCTCCAAACTTGTATCATGCACTCCTTATTTTGTATTTATAATTTGTTTTATTGATTTTCAGAAGGACCAATTATACACTTCCAGCCTCCTGTAGACATTTCGGATTGCATTTGGCTATAATCCTGATAAACTCGATTTGAGATGCTGTGTGTTTATTAGCCGATATGAGTGCCTTTCTGTATGTGTTGCACTGGTTTATAGTAACGAATAAAAGTTCTCAAATAGGCGTCAAAATAAATAAATAAACAGCTAAACAAAACCGATATGTTTGTCCGTGTCACAGTAAGGGTTAAGATGAATATTTATTGGTGTTGGCCATTGATGGAGAAGTGAGGTTCCAGACAGAACTGGGAATAAATGACAGGCAAATGAAGATCATGGCAGCTAAATGACTTATCCTGGGCTTTGACACTCCTGGAAAAGCATGCTGTCCTAAAGTAGTGGTGTTGAAGTGAATAATAGGCCTATAAAACTGCATGAAAGAACTATACTGTACTTAAACATTACCAATATGAATTACTATTCTTTAACTATACACTAATTTATGACCTCAAGAAGAAATTTAAAATTGCAAAGCTGTGTTTGACCTTTCTTTTTAATTCAAGAAAGCCAGTATTCGGTTTGGAAATGCCATTAGGTATTTCAATAATTTTAAAGCTACTGCATTCATGCAAGAGAGTGCTTCATTTAGGTGTCTCTTTGCTTTTAGAATGGATGGGTGGAAGTTTGTATGTCACAGGGTTAAGTTACGTTTTGTACATTTTAATGAGTCACATGAGACAAATCTGGGTAGGGGCTTGCCTCAAGTTACAAATGGGTGCGCTTTTCGTTGCTGAGTTAGAAAAACATTGCCTGCCTTCTTCCTGTTCCAACCCCTCGTGAGGCACAGGCGGAGCCTTCTTAATCCGCGCAGTTCCTCAAATGTTTAGTAATAACACAGAGATTGCAGGGGAATGTCAGGATTGCAGTGACACTCTATGGGTGCTTGGGAAGTAAAGTTTACCAGCAAATGGCCCTGGCTTCAGGTCTCAGTGTTTTGGGAAGGAGGGACTGGGGAGTGGTGGCAGAGGAGAGTGGGTAAGTGTCTGCTTTGCTTAGGTTGCACTAAGAGGTAAATATTTTACTGACTAAAACTCCTTTCATCCAAACTTTAATACAGTACATATATACATAAACCAGACAGATCACCCTTGTCGTTAATGAGTTGGAGAAAAAAAAATATATAGATAGATATAGAGATATATCTATATATATATATATATCTATAGATCTATATATCTAGATCTATATATCTATAGAGATATAGATATATATATATATATATATATAGATATCTAGAGATATAGATGTATATCTATAGATCTATATCTATAGATAGATAGATAGATTTATCTTTTTATTTTAACTTGTTTAATGTATTAACTCTAGTTACTAGATAACCAAACCATCCTATTTACATAGCCGCATTTGGTTAAAGAAAAGAAGTCCCCTGTTTGAAGAGCTGTTTGTTTTAAATGACAAGAATCAGGACATGGGAATCCCCACACAGGCACGGGCCACTGTTTATCCATTGCAAGGAAACACCTTACATTTTTTTGAAAAATTGGTACTTTAATCTCTAAGGACTGCCTAATTTCCTTACGCTCGTTTAATTTTTGTAATGATTTTATTGATCATATTTTAAGGGCAGTAGTAAAGAAATAATTAGTCACTTTTTTGTTTTGTTTTTACATCTCCCTGGCAACTGGGGATATTTTTAAAGTGCCAGTGCTTACTGCTTATCCAACTGTGATAAAACTCATTAAAGACATTCTGTAGCACAAGTTATTACACACAGTACAAGAGAACTGCTTTTACAGTTCTGATGCATCTGGAAGGCACAATGTGGATGTAGCTGTACTTTTTCATTATACACTTCTCTTTTTGTATTTACATTTTATTCCGGTGCCACTACCAGTACGGTACTACCTTTAATATTGCCATTTCATATTAATAAATAAATAAAGAGAGACACACACACACACACACACACACACACACACACACACCACAGTCAACCTCGGTTAACTCAACACCGTTGCTTATTTCCACAAGCAATCTTGGCCTTGAATTTTCTCCATATAAAATATATGTATCCTGCCTCTTAATTTTTTATTTTGACACCATGCTTTACTCGTAACTCGATACTTATTACGGGTACCGAAGGGATAAAAACTATTGGATAACTCGACAGATGTTGTTTCAAGTGACCTCTGACTGGAAACCGATCATTCATTCGCAACTGGCTGTGTGGTTGGTCCAGTGGTTAAAGAAACGGGCTTGTAACCAGGAGGTCCCTGGTTCAAATCCCACCTCAGCCACTGACTCATTGTGTGACCCTGAGCAAGTCACTTAACCTCCTTGTGCTCTGTCTTTCGGGTGACACGTAATTGTAAGTGACTCTGCAGCTGATGCATAGTTCACACACCCTATTCTCTGTAAGTCGCCTTGGATAAAGGCGTCTGCTAAATAAACAAATAATAATGATGAAAAAAAAGAAAATCTTAAATACAAAATTGGAATTTTCAACTGCTTTCATTTAATAATTTATATTGTATTTGTTTGTTCAGAGTTCACTGCCTCTATAGCCACCAATCAGCCTGATTCTAAATGCTCACTGCAATATTCATGAATCACTATCATCACTTTCACAGACCCCATTTGGATACCCAAGGTTTCTGATTGTGTAAAGCAGTCCAGTGTGATAATTCAGTTTTTTCAGCCTAAGCAGCTGTCTGCTGGAGTCCTGTATATTGATTGAGTGTTTGCTCTCAGTGCAGGGTGGAAAGGGCACTGCAGTGCTACAAAGAGGTGATGCGGTTGTGGTTTTTCTTCTTTTTCTGCACAGTCCGTCTATGACCACGGCAGTGCTGCCCCACAGCAGCACAGGGAGCAGTCTGAAACGACCAGACACCAACGAGTCTCTCAACTCCTCCATATCAAATGGCACCACTGATGCAGGTAAACCCAGGGGGACAGGGTTGTGAAGCGGGGAAACGCCCTGGAAATGACAACCTGATTTGAATACATCAAGCTAGATTGATTTTGTCTGTCCCATTGTGTTCACGGTTTGTTATATCCTGACGGGAAAGGGATAGGAGAAAAGGTCATTACTGATTTGTAAGCAGACAGACCTGCCCTGCATTTCATTTGAGGCATGATGTTTGGATAGCACTAATAATGTTTGTTTAACTATATTCTCTTTCTCAAGAAGGATGCGCTCCAGCTGGATTCATTAGGTCATGAGAATGTAATTTTCTGAAAAAGGGAGTGGGAATCCATTTATTTAATCACTGAAGTGAATAAATAAGAGCACATATGTTCAGGAGTATATGATGTTTATGGGGGAGGTGTTCTACCTTACCAGACATTTAATGGTAACATTGAACGAAAAACAGGTAAAGATAAAACTGTCCCAAACCTTTCTTAATGAATGAAGAACAGGGAAAACTGTGAACTATGAGAGAACATTACTCTGTACAGTATGAGAATATACAGTAGCTAAACCTCCAGAAGTCTTTGAGGAAAACCCCAATGCAATTCAGGACAGAAATAATTATTTGTTTAAAATATTTAAATATCTTTGCTAAAACACGCAAGACATGCATTATACATTGTAGGGGTGTTTCCATGCATACCAGAATTTAAAGCTATCAGAATGACTGTTTATCTGTAGATACTGTTATTGTATTGGTGTACCATTATAAATCAGTGCAAATGACTTCAAAAAAACGCAATAATACCTATTGTAGAGGGAGTTACCACTAGAGATCACAAAACATTTTTCGTCTAAACACACCCCGACACATTTACATTTATAGCATGACCAGGACCTTGCTTGGACTCCCTCCATAATTTAAATTATAATCCCTGACAGCAAACCCACACTGACAGCTAGAAAGCAGGTTAAGAGACTCGTTGCTGTTGTTCACAGATCAGTTTGACAGCCATGATGACCGGGATGACGATGGGGAGGGCGAGTCTGTGGAGGAGCACAAGAGCGTCATCATGCACCTGCTGTCCCAGGTCAGACTGGGGATGGACTTGACCAAGGTGAGAGACCAGCTGTCTGTCAGAACTGCAGGGTCTGGTGATGCTGTTTCAGAACCTGGGATTGCTGGAGCTGTCCAGTGGATAGCTGAGCTCCACAATGTGGCTCTTTTGATTTAGAAGTGGAGTGTCCTATCCAAGGCACTTAATAATAGGTTTGAAAAGACTACAAGGGTAATTAATGTTGTACCTTTTTGGTTTTTCAGTAGTTTGCAAAATGAGACAATAAGTCATTCACCTTTTTAGAGTATGTGTTTGCCTGGGGTTCTTCATCGGAACAGCATAAAAGCTGTTAATTATAGAACAAGTTTCGCCTCTTTTCAGTTTGTCGTTTCTGACCGGCCTAGCTGACGATGTGTCGTGATTTTGAGTGGGGTGGAGATACTGGTACTAAAGTAAACAGTAGGAAATTGTCAGGTATGACAGGTATGATTGACACCTGCTTTATTTGCTGTGATGTTCATTAGCTTGAAAATCTCTACCCCGGTTGCATTTGGTCAAATGCTGGTCGGAAGCATTGCATTAAGTAGCATCATGTCTCAATTAATAACTCGAGTCTGCTCAAAAATAAGTACGTTCCTCTAAAAGGGGAGTGGTTTATTACAGTATTTTGTGAGCCCCTGAAAAATAAACTAGTTCTAATTGTATGTTTAATGAGCAGTGCAGTCAGGTTACACCTTATCTCTCTTATATCTAAATCTATATATAGATAGGTAGTATGGCTGTTTAAGTTTATAAGTAGACATGACCTCTAACTTAGAAGAATGTAAACCGACTGGTTAAAGCCTGCTTGATTATCACTATGTAACACAATTTTTGTTCCTGGGTAGTAAGTGTTATTTCCTAATTGCTTATGCCTCAGAAGTATAGAAAATGGCTATTATTCCCCAAAAACTTTGCTTTTGTGACCAGGACAGTGATATTTAGAAATTTACCTATTTCCAATGAGAAAACGGGCAAATTTGTGTCTTTTCGTTCACATAACGTCAGAAAAAAACAACATATGAATCCAAATTAACATGTATTTATACTAAAGTAATACAAAAATGACTACAAAAGATTTAGAAGTGAGTAGTTTTTCGAGATTTACGATTATACTGTAAATCACTTTCACGAATCAGCCCCCAAATGTAGTCTGCCATCATGTTCTCGTTATACTGTCCTTGGTAGCAGTGTTCAAAGTCCAGTATATCCTGGTGGAAGCGCTCGCCTTGCTCCTCCGAGTACGCTCCCATGTTCTCCTTGAATTTATCAAGATGAGCATCAAGGATATGGACTTTGAGGGACATCCTACAGCCCATTGTGCCGTAGTTCTTCACCAGAGTCTCAACCAGCTCCACATAGTTTTTGGCCTTGTGATTACCCAGGAAGCCCCGAACCACTGCGACAAAGCTGTTCCAAGCCGCTTTCTCCTTACTAGTGAGCTTCTTGGGGAATTCATTGCACTCCAGGATCTTCTTTATCTGTGGTCCGACGAAGACACCGGTTTTGACCTTTGCCTCAGACAGCTTAGGGAAGAAGTCTTGAAGGTACTTGAAGGCTGCCGACTCCTTATCTAGAGCTCTGACAAATTGTTTCATAAGGCCCAATTTGATGTGCAGTGGTGGCATCAGCACCTTCCGGGGGTCCACCAGTGGCTCCCACTTGACGTTGTTCCTCCCCACAGAGAACTCGGTCCGCTGTGGCCAGTCCCGCCTGTGGTAGTGCGCCTTGGTGTCCCTGTTGTCCCAAAGGCAAAGATAGCAGGGAAACTTGGTAAAACCGCCTTGGAGACCCATCAGGAATGCCACCATTTTGAAGTCTCCTATGACCTTGATGCCATCTCAGAAAAATACAGATATGTATCCACTTAGGCAGCTGGAACTAAACTGAACTGGTGGGCTTAAGGCCCCTGTATTTATACTACTATTTATATTACTGGAAAGTTCTAGAAGTTACTCCAAGTTTACTCAGCACTGAATCTATCTGGAATGTTCTGGAAAATAGGTAAATTTCTAAATATCACTGTCCTGGTCACAAAAGCAAAGTTTGTGGGGAATAATAGCCATTTTCTATACTTTTGAGGCATAAGCAATTAGGAAATAACACTTACTACCCAGGAACCAAAAAAAAAAAAAAATTGGTTACACGGTGTTATGGAAGAATATAGTAAAACAGACACAGAGAAATTATATTTTGGTGTAAAATTGGTGCTTGATTTTTAATTGTTCATTTGAGGAGTGCTTTCATTCTTCGCAATTTAAAAAAAATAATAATAATTTAAATGCAGCATTTTAATTAGACGGGCTCTAAGCTTAACTTCAAGTTTTCCAACAGCAGCAGCGCCACCAACCTTTTAATATGTTTAAGTTATGTAACTGTGCCCTGTATTACATAAGGATCCTGATACAAATGTGCTCGGAAACGGTTTGCTACCCAAGATAAAGGACCTTTACAGAGTGCTTTATTGCACAACTCCAGGCAGGAAAATGATCGATAGCAGCATTTACACAGACTTTGGACAGTACATGGTTTGAATACAAAAAAAACCCAACTGTTTACTTTGCCATCGATAGCGAGGATCAGAACAAACAAATAAAAAAACAATTTAAAAATAAGCCATCACTGTCCTCCAAGAGAAAGCTTACTAAGTTATCTGTAAAAACATTGGCTGAGATTTTTCCACTGTGGGCAAATTGTCAATATTCTTACTGTGAAGTCTGAAATTTGCCACACTGAAAACTATAGGTCATTGTGTAGAAAGGGCACATGCAAATCACAGTTTGGAAACTTTTCATAAGTTTCTTGCCTGGTAAGTTTGTGTTTGTTTTGTAGTTACAAAGGACTGTGGCAGGGGATTTACAAACCACTAAGTCATCAGATCAGTGTTTTTTTTTTTTTTGTTTTTTTTTTACTGTGGTTAACATATCTTTACAGGGATGAAAAGAAGACTAATTGCATTGTAGTTTGATCCATTCCTGATTTGACCATGAGACACACACAAGAACATGAGAAAGTTTACAAACGAGAGGAGGCCATTCGGCCCATCTTTCTCGTTTGGTTGTTAGTAGCTTATTGATCCCAGAATCTCATCATGCAGCTTTTTGAAGGATCCCAGGGTGTCAGCTTCAACAACATTACTGGGGAGTAAAGATTCCCATGATTCTCTGTGTAAAAAAGTGCCTCCTATTTTCTGATCTGAATGCCCCTTTATCTAATCTCCACTTGTGACCCCTGGTCCTTGTTTCTTTTTTCAAGTCGAAAAAGTTCCTTGGTTCGACCATTGTCAATACCTTTTAGAATTTTGAATGCTTGAATCAGATCGCTGTGTAGTCTTCTTTGTTCAAGACTGAAGATTCAATTCTTTTAGCCTGTCTGCATATGATATGCCTTTTAAACTAGGAATAATTTTTGCACTCTCTATAGAGCAGCAATATCCTTTTTGTACCGAGGTGACCAGAACTGAACACAATATTCTAGATGAGGTCTTACTAATGCATTGTAAAGTTTTAACATTACTTCCCTTGATTTAAATTCAACACTTTTCACAATATATCCAGCCATCTTGTTGGCCGCCTTTTTTATAGCTTCCCCACATTGTCTAGATGAAGACATTTCTGAGTCAACATAAACTCCTAGGTCTTTTTCATAGATTCCTCCTTCAATTTCAGTGTCTCCCGTATGGTATTTGTAATGCACCTGAGCTTGTCATCTGTTCACTGGTCAAGCATGTATTAATCAAGCACATATTAAAACCTGGAATGGGTGAGTGCTATACAATAGGTGTCTTATTTCCATCCCTGCTTTAGATTAAATTGCGGGGCGTCTCAGACTGTCTGGATATTATTCTCTGCCAAGCCTTTCTGCATGGAAACACATTTTATTAATCATAGATGGGATCAGTGCAATTAAGCTGTTTTGGTTACCAAGGGGGGAAAAAAACAGTTTTAGGGCCTTATAACACAGTTAAGATGAGGGCAACCTTTTTAAATGAGAAGTCTTGCCATCTCT
Source organism: Acipenser ruthenus (assembly GCF_902713425.1). Taxonomy (NCBI): domain Eukaryota; kingdom Metazoa; phylum Chordata; class Actinopteri; order Acipenseriformes; family Acipenseridae; genus Acipenser; species Acipenser ruthenus. The sequence goes on along the minus strand of NC_081200.1, from coordinate 27,066,824 downwards.
TCATTTTGACAGTTAAAATGAAAGATTTTATTTTGAATCAGTGTCTCACATTTCCTGTTTGTTGCGGCAGGTGGTTCTTCCTACATTTATCCTGGAGAGGAGATCATTGCTGGAAATGTACGCAGACTTCTTTGCACATCCCGATCTGTTTGTCAGGTAAATATATACTACATCTAAAGAACCCCTTTGTAGTTTCCCCCAAATCCCGATATCCACAGGTCTCTATTTACTGGTTGTCAGATCTGACTATTGGGGTTCATAGACCCTCTTGTGTTCTCCTAAAGAATATGTTATTTATAACTCTGCAGACCTTTAGGAGTGTGCAGATACAGCTTTCTTTCTGCTGTGTCTGACTACAGCTCTTCATCATGTCAGCTGACCTGGGGCGTTGGGCATTTTTCTAGAATTGCATCATAAATCTTACAATGCTTTAACCAGATAGATAATATCTAGGAATTATTGGCAAGTATTTTTAAAGGGGTTGCTTGTCTTGTAGCCTGTGCCAAGAAGCATGGTGCAGAGTTTTAAAGTCTGTGGGGGCTTTGCTGATTTACAGTGCTGGTTAGATTATATTGCAAGACAAGCAGTTTTTTTAAATGTTTTGAAGGCATTTTTAGGTCCAACAAGAGCACTATTGTCCACAAGCTTGGGTTTATCCCATCAAGATCATGCTAAAGGCTGAACCTGCTGTGCAATGGGATTTTACTGTTAATTTGTAATCCCAAATAGCATCCAATCAGAATTCACTTCCAGACCCTGCAAAGTTATCCTTCCCTCCTTTAACATAACATCAAAACCATTGTTGTTATTATTATTATTATGAATGATCTAATTTACAAAGAGCTGCAGACTGTTGTTGATGTTTAGACACCACTTCAACTCTACAGACCCATACAAATGACTCTCACTTTTTGTATGTAGATGGTTTTATAGATCATATTAGTGTCCTTAATGTATCTCATGTGCAACAACTTTACTCTCTAAACACTAAACATCATTGAATGACATATGAATGGATATATTCATAGACAGATACAGATACATAGAAGAACTGATTGATGGGTACATGTTTTTTTTTAGGGTATTTTCAGTACCATGATCACTAATTTATTCCAAAGGATAACAGGCAATGATAGAATATGTAGTAATACTAAAATAAACTTTGTAGAATTTTTACAAAATACATTTCTTCTAGATTACTGCGTCCTTGTTTTTGGTTTATAAAATGTCATGGAACAAGCGAAGTGCTCTGATTTGGTTCTTGTAGCGCACTTCTTGGGTGGTCGAAGGCACTTGGCTCATAACAACTGCACAGTCTGTCATGTGTTGTTATTTATTTAGGTTCATCCTCCCGCAACCAGGTTTTGTAACTTCTCTCCAGCCTGCAAACCTGGTGTCACTCAATGTAGCTGGGTGGGTGATTCTTGCCTCCAGCCTCTGCTTTGCTCTCTCTACAGCACGTGTCTAATGCATTTTTGTGATAGTATTGCAGATCAGACGGATCCCAGGGACCGCATGGTGCAGGTTCTGAAATGGTACCTCTCTGCCTTTCACGCAGGACGGAAGGGCTCCGTGGCCAAGAAACCCTACAACCCCATTCTGGGAGAGATCTTCCTGTGTTACTGGGACCTGCCTTCAGACAACGAGGAGAATGTAGTGAGTGCACAGTGTGTGTGTGTGTGTGTCTGTGTGGCTGACTAAACAGAAACCTACAGAAAGTAGTGAAATGCACCAGTTACTTGTTTTTGATGTAATGTATTTCACCTGCTTTACCAGTCATATCTCCTCTTCAGAATGGTGCTGCTTGTTATGTGTTTGCTGGCATTTCCACAGAGAGCAATTGCATTTTAAGTGCATCAATTTATTTTTTCATGCATAATGCAAGTGGAAAAACTATCCTTTTAAATTATGCATATGGTTAGCTTTAACCTCACTGACCTTTTTTAATTAGTATTTAGTATTTGTTTATTTAGCAGATGCTAAATTAACCATCGAAAGTTATGGATTTTAATATCAGCAACCCTTTGTAGGCTGGTTAGCATGGATTTTAAAACTGTTTCCAACAGCCTACCCAATAGGCTGGTTATAAATAACTACAGACTGAAAGCCTGATTGAACGGATGTATGCATTTTCAGTGCTAGAAAGTTCATATGGAATGGCCCACTGGCACCCAGTGAAATTCAGAACTGACTTTAAACTTCTCTTGCATATGGCAAGCAGTAATCAAGCCCCTGTCTACAAATCCAAACTCCTCCTTCCTTATAAGCCTCAGGGTTGATTTGGCCAACTGGTACCATTTTAACCACATCTGGACTTTAAAAAAACAAAAACATATTACAGAACCAAGCAATCCACCTGTATTGCAGCAACCATTTCTCTTTTGGTGGTACTCCCAGGATAACCACAAGTAGGTGCTTGATGCAGTCCAGCGTGGCTTCTAATAGTTTGCTCAAACTCAGTCTCAAATTCAGTCTGCCCTGGGCTAGTTCAGTGTGCTGTAGACTAGGTGTCATAATCAGGGAGATTTGGGCTCACAGTTGCTTTGCCACACTAAATTGTGTCTTAAGACCCATTTGTTTGATTTTGGCTGTAGTTGTTGTTGAGTATTGTGACACGAACACAATCGATCCCCTTGTTTCTCCCCAGGAGCCTGTTTCAGAGGGGCCTGCTCCTTGGTGCAGTAAGAACGATGTGTCTTTTGTTGCAGAGCAGGTCTCGCATCATCCACCCAGTAAGTCCTGCCTTTTTATTAAAAGTATGTCGCGAGTCACAGTGGATTTACAAATGATCATGAGCGAGTTCCAGCCATGGATTGGCCACATTTGCATCACAGTTTATTGATGAGAATTATATTTACATTGTATGAAAGTAAGACTGCCTCCACTGAAATTTGGTAGTAACATTTAAGTTATGAAGAATATCTTGTCTGTGTCTTTTCATCTATCTGTCCCTATGTCACAATTCAATTTTTGCATTAATCTGGAGAATCGCTTATCAAATTGTGACTAAACATTTAATTGCTAATTCTTATCTTGCACTGTACTGTTCTGTAACCCTGCTGATGTATTTTATGTCATCAACTTTTTCATCATACCGATGGCTCTAGTTTTGAATTTACAGCTGTGGTGGGGGCTGTATGTTCCTGACATTCCATTTGTTTCCATTTACACTTTAAACTTTTACAGCCTTAATGTCACATAGGGGATGAACAGGATTTCTCTGGGGTGCATGGATGTTACTCATTTATAGCACAGTATTAAATATTTTACCAGGGAGAAGCCACAGTGGTGCACTGTAACCACCTGTTCACAGTGAAACTGCAGTGTCTGTTTATGGCTATTGATTTGCCTCCTTGTCTTTTCTCTGCTTTGCAGTTTCTGCATTTTATGCTGAGTGTTACAGCAAGAAGATTCAGTTCAATGCTCACATCTGGACAAAGTCCAAATTTTTAGGAATGTCAATTGGGGTCCATAATATTGGACAAGGTGAGTTTCTAAAGTTTCTTTTGAATTCGCTAAGAACAAGAATTTGTGTAGATCAACAGGAAGGAGCGAAGTTATTTAAGTCGGCACAATCTATGTTGGGTTGTTCCCATGATCTAGATAGCTGTCTAAATATTCCAACTAACTGTGCCTGTCTCTAGTGTGAAGACTAAAGACTATGACTAAGACTGTGCTTGTAGTGTGATTTTTTTCTCCTGGTCTAAAATGCATCCGCTGTAACATCTGAATACTACAGATATTATAGGAATGTGTTTTTATAAATATTATTATTATTTTTTTAAGGGTGTGTATCGTGTCTAGAGTACGATGAACACTATATTCTCACTTTCCCCAATGGCTACGGAAGGTATGTATTCTGCTCATTTGTGTGTGTAATTTTCATAGTGCTTTTCAAACTTTCAGTGTTATGTAAAACAGATACTATTTAGTCAGGTAAGATGTATCCTATACAGTATTGGCAACCCCCATGAGTTTTGTTTTTCTCTCCTGGCAGGTCCATTCTCACAGTTCCTTGGGTAGAGCTGGGTGGGGAGTGCACAATCTCTTGCTCCCAGACTGGATACAGTGCCACCGTCAGCTTCCACACAAAACCTTTCTACGGCGGGAAGAAGCACAGAATCACAGCCGAGATCTTGTAAGTGCTTTTAGAAAGTTATTTTAAAAGCCCTTGGGCAGATTATAATTCATGTATAGTGATCGAAAATTTCTGTAGATATACACATGTATCTCATTAGTCGCGTATATATGAAATTATAATTTATAGTGGACCCCAGTATTAATGTGCTACATTGCAGATGGCTTGTATGAAATGATGTTGCGTTAATAATATACTATGTATATATATATATATATATATATATATATATATATATATATATATATATATATATATATATATATATATATATATATATAATGCACTGATACACAAAAGAAACACAACATTTAGGTCTAATGGATTTAATCAAATATTTTAAACATAGATATCAAACAATCAGAAAATATGAACAAAAATACAGATCAAAAAATCTTAAGTTTTCAGTATGAAACGTGACACTGTGAAAATGAAAACATTACAAAGTTAGTATCGGGTATGATCTCCCTGAGCATTAACACAATCCTGGCAGCGCTGACACATAGTCCTGATCAGCATGTGGATAGACTGCTGTGGGATGTTCCGCCACTCTTCCTGTGCAGCTGCAGCCTGCTGGCAAAGGTTGACTGGTCACGGTTGTCTCCTGTGGATGGCCCAAGTGATTTGGTCCCACAGATGCTCTATTGGACTCAGGTCAGGAGAAAAAGCTGGCCACGGCAAGACCTCGACATTGTTTTCTTGATGTCGTGCAATTGTAATCGCTGTTCTTGCGTTAATTAAAATCATGTCTTTTCGAATGGCTATTTACAGATTCTTAATCAACTCATTTTGGCAATTTTAACTCAACTCAAATACCAAAAGCTTAGCACCTGCCGTTTTTATGAAATCACATGACTAGAGCTCAGTGTTTTGTTATCCCAAAGAACAACACTACTCAATCAATCAATAAACCTATCCGCTCACTATTTAAAATATAGGAGGAGGCTGTGTGGTCCAGTGGTTAAAGAAAAGGGCTTGGAACCAGGAGATCCCTGGTTCAAATCCCACCTCAGCCACTGACTCATTGTGTGACCCTGAGCAAGTCACTTAACCTCCTTGTGCTCCGTCTTTCGGGTGAGACGTAATTGTAAGTGACTCTGCAGCTGACGCATAGTTCACAAACCCTAGTCTCTGTAAGTCGCCTTGGATAAAGGTGTCTGCTAAATAAACAAATAATAATAATAAAATGCAAATGACATTATGTGCCCAATGAGCTATTGATGTAAAACCTAGACTGTTGCTTTTTCATTGTGCATCAGTGTTTGTGTGTCTATCTATCTATCTATCTATCTATCTATCTATCTATCTATCTATATATAAATATAAATATAAATATAAATATATATATCTATATCTATATATATATATATATATATATATATATATACATATATCTATATATATAGATATAGATATAGATATAGATATAGATATATATATATAGATATATATATATATATATATAGATATATAGATATATATAATTATATACAGTTGTAGTCAAAAGTTTACATACCCCAAAGGAAATTTCTCAAACAAATTATAGGAAATGTAGCAAATGGAAATGGAAACCCCAGCCCCACTTGCAGCCAATTCACTTTGAATGTCTTTGGCAGTCAATCTTGGATTGTTATTAACCTTCCTCACAATTCTTCTATCTCTTCTTGGTGAAAGAACCTTCTTTCTTCCAGGTGAGGCTGTGTTGTGAAAGTACCATGAGTCTTGTACTTCTTGATTAATAGAAGCAATAGTTGAAATTGGGATACTCAAATGCTTGGAAATCTTGTATCCTTCTCCAGCTTTATGACAATATATAATTTTCTTCCTAAAGTCTAAAGAATAGCTGTTTTACTTTCCCATATTTACTTATTGGTAATGACAGCAATCATCCTTTGCCTAACCCTTTTATACTCTCTAAAAATGTTCACCTACAATCCAGCATTATCTAGACTTTTCTATAATTAGGTTGTGCATTATCATATTGAAATTTCTAGCACCTTGTAGACAATACTATCATAGCATCAAAGGGTATGAATACTTTTGAATTAGCATTTTTGGAGTTTTGCAAAAACATTGCTGAAATAAATAATTGTAGACATCTATTTCTTATAACTATTTTTCCTCATCCACAAAAGCAAAACTTTTGCTGCAAAAGATTTTTCCTAAATTTTTTTGTTTGATAAATTTCTAGAAATTATACATTTCCATTGGGGTATGTAAACTTTTGACTACAACTGTGTGTTTACACACACACACACACAATTGTCAATATGTAGTAATGGTATACCCTGATACCATTCAGTTTAAAGCACAGTAGTTGGTGTTTCTTTCCTAGGTTAAATTATTCTCTTGTATCTTTCCCTCTGATTGCAGTCCCCCCAATGATAAGAAGTCATTCTGTTCCATTGATGGCGAGTGGAATGGTGTCATGTATGCAAAGTGGGCATCAGGGGTAAGTGTGCACCTCTCTCTCGTTGAACCCAAAATACAGACTTCCTGAAATGTTACTGTGTAATACAAGGGGTCCCTTCTTTTGATGCAATAGAAACTACAGCTGCTTTTTACAAATGCAGGATGTAAGAAGCCATGTTAGAGTTTTTAATCCACTGGTTTCAATAGTATAGCCAGTTTGTTATTATGGGGGCTGATCCTGATGTTTTGTTAATCGTAGTTGTTTCATCAGCCTGCCCATGTGACCGCTAATGGATGTAAGCAGAGACCATGTGCAAATATTAGGCTTGTCTTGTAGGAGAGCAACTTGTTTATCGACACCAAGAAGATGAGCACGATCAAGAAGAAAGTGAGGAAGCTGGAAGACCAGTTGGAGTACGAGTCCCGGAGGTGAGGAGTTGTTTCCCTTTTCTTATATAATATACAGAGATGATGTATATAACTAGGTGATTTATAAAGACAATCTGCCACTGCACAGCTGTGGTGGGATAAACACTCCTCACAGAGCAATAGAACTTGGCAGATGCACACATTCTCTAAAAGCAATGTCCAATTAAAATAAGTGATATGAAAGCTGTGTTTGATTGACATTTTTTATAATGCCCTCTAAATAAAATTGATCACTGCATTGTGCTAAAATTGATACAGTACCTGGGGAATATGGTACCTGAAAACCATTGTACACCTGGCACACTGCAAGCAGTTTCAGTATGATTATGACAGAGTTAGTGTTACTGGAAATGCAACCCCCTAATGCTGATGTGTTTTCACTTATCTGCCAGTGTCATGTGATGGATTAAGACAACATTAACCGATTTGGCAGGAACTTCCCTTGCTGCAAATGTGGCAGCCATGAAGTATTGTATGTATGTCACTGAAACAAATTGGGGAATATTAACTAGACACAAGTAACAAACAAAGGTTACTAATCTTGGATTACATTACCTAAAGCTGCACAGTCACAGCTGTCCTTTTTTTAAACAAACCTCCTCTCATTTCAGCCTCTGGAAGGACGTGACAGTTAATTTAAAATTAAGAGACATTGATGCTGCAACAGAAGCAAAACACAGCCTTGAAGAGAAGCAGAGAGCGGAGGCCCGAGAGAGGAAGGAGAAGGAGATGCAGTGGGAAACGCGGGTGAGTACACAAACAGTAATCTGCTGGCTGTTCACTGAATGCACGGTGAACCAGAAATCTTAATGTACATAAAGGTGTTTTTTTTGTTCCCCAACCATGGTCCTCAAGTACACAAAATTGCACTGCAGTATGGTGATAAACCTAGACTCCAGTACAATCAATGTAGCTCCACACTGTTTAAATTCCTTGCTGAAATAAAAACCTGGAGTTTAGGAGATACCCAAGGACCAGGGCTAAAATACATTTCCAAAACTAAACAGTGCAATGTATGTATAAGGAGTTATCTAGTGCAATGTTTTCCCATCAGAAGATATCCTTTGACTCTTGTCAGATTTAGGATTTTTATTGTACCACTAGGATGTTCTTATCTTGATTTTTTTGTTTGTTATTGTTCTAATAATTTGGGGTTCTAGTTAACAAGGATCAGTTGGCATCATTGCACTTCAGTAACTCTTGTTTCTGCTTTGCAGTTATTCCATGAGGATGGAGAATGCTGGGTCTATGATGAACCCCTTTTAAAACGTATGGCTGCCAACAAACAATGAGAATGGGTGGGGGGAAGCAAGGACTTTGAGTCTTCAAAAGAACTCTTTAGAAACCACTTATCATTAAAGCCTTTGAATATGTACTCCCCTTCCCCCACCCCCCTTCAGAAGTGAAGATTTCTCTTAAGGTCTGCTCCGTGAGCCACCGCCATCATAGATTTTTAAGCAAGTCTAAAGAACCCTGAAGTATCTTACTTTTTTTGTTTTTGGAGGGGAGGAGAGGGGTTGGTCTGCATCTCAGGGAAACTGATGATTTGAGGAAGAAACAAACAACAAACACAAATTTCAGAAACCTTTTGTGGAGGAGGGGGAGAGAGTGGGAACCTTGCTTGCTGAAGTAGCCGCAATGGCTGTATTTTTTCCTGTTGATATTGGCCCTGTGAGGATATGAGCACCTTCAAACCCCGGGTGTCCTTATGCATCATCCAGAGAACTTTGTCCAATTTTCCTAAACGATCTCTCCCTCTCTTGACCACTGTACAAATGTATATTGAAAAGAAATCTGCTCAGGCAGTAGGGCAAGTTATAGAAACTGTTTTCCAAACCAGTCCATTAACACTGGACCAGGCTAGAGTCGGTGGATCAACAGACCAATTCCTTGCGCACTCTGTTATTTTACGTTAAGGGACCAGGTAATAATAGCAAGCTTATTTTTTAGCACTCCCAAGAACAAGGCTTGCCAATTTAGTAAACATGAACCAATCACATCTAGTTAGATAAAGAAAAAAATCTGTGCTTTTGTCATCAGATATAAAAGCAATTCACTACAAACTTGCAGGCTCTGTAAAAGTTCCTCTAAGACCTAAGAAAAGCTAGATGTTCACATGTATCCTATCCTAGCCTGGTTCCAGTGATCCTGTCTTAGTGTGAATAGCAATCTGCTTAGCATACCTTCTACAAACAGCAAGAACTCAGTTTTATTTCTTTTTAGATCTGTTTATTAAAGTAGACACCAAGAAGACATTTAGGAATATAGATATATATAGATATTCTCAAAGTCAATGTGTTTTTTTTTTGTATTTGCTAATTAAAACGAATTGATGCCTTGCTGTTCTTTACGGTGTCTCTCGCTTAAAAAAAAAAAGAAAATCAGTATTTTCTATTTTGAAGACTTATTGTTTCTAAACGTAACCAATGATTGTACCAGACTCTCCTGTTTATTGGATGCAGATATTAAACATTTAATGAATTTCCCTTTTTTGTTTTGCATATGTTTCATGTATTTGTATTTAATTCATAATAAAGCTGTAGCGTGATAATTCTTTTTGATTTTTTTTTTTTTTTACTACAGTGATGCGCTTATAGCAAAATATATATTATTATTATTATTTGTTTCTTAGCAGACACCCTTATCCAGGGTGACTTACAATTGTTACAAGATATCACATTCTTTTTACATACAGTTGGGCTTTTACTGGAGCAAGCTAGGTAAAGTACCTTGCTCAAGGGTACAGCAGCAGTGTCCCCCACCTGGGATTGAACCCACAACCCTCCGGTTAAGAGTCCAGAGCACTAACCACTACTCCACACTGCTGCCCAGACACTAGATACGTCTTGCTAGAAAAAGTTCTAACAGGCAACATTCCTTGATAGGGATAGGGTATACAATGAAATCACATCAGCAGGTTTACAACCAATTTAATAAATACAGTAAACTGATTCCATGATTTATAAAGCAGTCTCTGTACACTGCATCTCTCAAATCAGTATTGTTTTAGGCAATCCTAAGTGCTTGTTTGAAGTGACAAGTATGGTGCAACATTCTCAGTGTTCCTCAAAATCATATGACGTTACCACTCCCTCAAAGTAGTCATCTATGTCGACAACATATGGCTTTGTCCTTGCCACCTGTACAGAGCACTAGAGATTGCCAACCATAATCTGAAAAGGGAAGTGGAATAAATACTTCTATTTGAATACACTGTATAGAAAATTGATGCAGTGTCCCACAGCAGTGAGTATCCTACTCTTTCAAAATTAAAGGGTGGTTTTCAATAAAAGGAAAAAAAATATATAAGTACAGTTGAATCCACTCACGTGCAATGCGTGTTTGTGACAGGTGATAGATCATCAGGATTTCTCGGTGCGCCATCTTTGTCCCCTTCAACCCAACCTACCAAATTCATCTAACTGTCAACTGAATTTTTGGAAGGTAAACCTATATAATAAATACTTTAAGTCTATTCTAAGACCAAGTTTCTGTATAACAGTTCAAAGTAACATTACAGTTAAGATGTAAGGCTAAGTTAATGTATACACCATAAGTTAGCATTACAGTATGTACTGTAATTACATTACAGTATGTACTGTAATTATTGGAAGTACTCGTGACTTCAAGGTAACTGTGCATTTTACTCACATAAAATACATTTTACACAAGTTTAAATTGAAGAGTAAATTACACAATGACCCAAAATGTCGCTATTTCTTTAACAGTAGAACATATTATTGTAAAGAATAAGTGTAGTAAATCTGCATTTACTGCTATATTAATACTGCATGTATGTGTCCCTACATATTACATTTTAATTGCTATTTCTACTGTAGAATTAAGATTAGGTCTTGCACTTTTCGTTTTTAACCGATAACCCTCCTCTCAAAGCACAAGGTACAAAAGCAGAAAACAAAACAAAAATATGTAAAGCTCTCTTTCAATCCAAGACTGGAAGTTGGCACACCCAATGAATAATAATAAGAAAAAATGAAAAAAGACATATCAATTTTCTGCCTAGGAAGGTAATGGAGAAAGAAATGCTGTCCTGGCTCTTAACAGGATAGTTGAGCAGATTTCAAGGTATTGATTGCACTGCAAGAGTTGTAAATATTCATGTCAGAATGAATACCAACCAAGAGATACCAACAAATAGACACCTGCAGCTGTCCTACTGCAAAAACCTGTTTCAGCTCATCACTATTCTTTTTAGCCATCTTACTGTATATATACCAACCAATGACACGTACACAAAAATCATGCTCTCAAAAAAAAAAAAAAAAAAAAAAAAAAAAAAAAGAAGGAGACCTTTCATTTTAGGGGATGGAGTTACCTAGGATTTTTTTTATTGATTACAAATTAAATGGTGATGGTTCTTAAAAGTCCTTGTGTTTTGAATCTGAAAGTATCTCAATCCAATTACCAGCATCAGCATACATGGGCATACAAGATCACAGCAGCAAGGAAAACTCTCATAACCATGAGAACTGTAAGAAACTTAAAACCAGCTTTGATGAACACCTTGATAAAATGAAGCATAAAGCACGTGACACAGCAAAGGTTTTTCCTTAATTCTGGTTTAGAAGAGACAGCATTGAAGTGGAGTTGAAAACCTTAGATTCATCAGCTTTAGTGGGGTGGTTCAATCCCGGTAACTTCAGCAGGGTGGTTCAATCCTGGTAACTTCAGCACAAGCTTTCTAATGAAAGTGCACTGGCATTACACAGATACTGACCAAAGCTTACTCAATATAGTCCCACAAAAAAAAAAAAATAATACTTCAACAGCACCCTTTTTTTAATGTAGTATCAACAGTCGCTGTCGAAACACTGCAGCATGTCAAAATCTGCTCCTGGTTTATCATATATTGTTTTCAACACCCCTCTAGATTAATCCTGACCCATCCTCCCTCCCCTCCCCAATCTCATCCCTGAGGAAGTAGATCCCCGAAGCAAGCAGGGCTGCACAGCAAAAACTTGCCACTTTCTAATTAAAAAAGATTATAATTCACAGCACGAGGAGAGGAAGGAGAAAGGTCAATGTGCCTAGAAGACAATGTTTTAATTTCGCTGAGTTGCCAGATACTAGCTAGCATTTTGTTGCACGCTGAGGAATGCTGATCTTTGAGGAGCTGTGTAGCCTGTGCCTGGCTGCCAGGGTGAGCAGGCACTCTACTTGAGGATCTTGTGGAAGGGGTAGACGTGCAGGGTGGAGGTAAAGGCGCGGATGTCAGCGATTGCGGTCACGTCTGCCATGATCGGGGAGACAGGAAGGAATGTCAGCTGGGACACCTCTCCATAAGAGGAGCTCTGCGAATCTGGAGGACTGGAGCTGCTGGCAGTATCCTTATCCTTCTCCTTCTCTCCATATCCAACCACCTGGGAAGAAAACAAAACAAAAAAAAGAAAAAAGTTCAATAATTTTCTACCTATTAATCCCTTGGTCAGTTTGGTCTTGAACCATGAGAAAGCAATACTGATAATTTGCATACAATAAAAAAAGCAATAGAACTGTGCTTGTATGGCAACAACCTCAGATATTTAGAAATATTCTTCTGAACTGTGACTATATAAAAATCAGTCACTCACCACTTGGTAAAGGGACTAAGTAGTATTCATGTATTTTTACTTCTATTTAATACTGAATGCCAGGGTCGGATTAATGGGGGGCCCAAAATAAAATTTAAAAAAATAGTAGATACGGAATTGCACGCAAACTGGAAGAACTTCACTCACTGACACTGACCGAGGCAGCGTATCTCACATGTGTTCAAGTAAATTCCAGGTCAGTCAGTAAGATTTTACTTGAATACAGCAAACAATGTCTCTTTCAGGGGCAGCAAAGCATAAACACAAGAAACGGAAGAAGAAGAATGCAAGTGGCAAAGGGGGGCATTAGAAATATTTTTACAAATCTGTGCTGAAAACCCAATGCTCGACCCAGGAGAATGGGCATTTTCTTTAACGAAGCGTGTCAAAAAACACCTCCCATAAACAGTAAAGCAAGGAAGGCTCACTGCCTTTGCTGTATTGGCGATTGAGAAAAAAGTAAGCCACTTTAAACTGCATTTGACTTAAGGTTGCCAACGTCCATACATTTAAGGCCAGTCACAAAAAAAAAAAAAAAAAAAAAATTACATTACATTTTAACACTAAAACAAATAAAAGAAAATGTCAGTGATTTTGGATTGAAATAAAGGATGCTATATACAGTCACCTCCAAAATTATTGGCACCCTTGATAAAGATGAGCAAAAAAGACTATAAAATAAATACAGTACTGAACTATATTGTTATTTTCCAACATGTGGAATATATTTGACTTTATTAATGATTCAATGGAATCAACCAAAATTACACATTTCTCAAATTATAAATTTATTTCCAAAAAAAAAAAAAGAAGTGTCACAATTATTGGCACCCTTGTTTTCAGTACTTTGTGCACCCTCCCCTTGCAAGGATAACGGCACTGAGTCTTTTTCTATAATGTTTAATGAGATTGGAGAACACATTGGGAGGGATCTTAGACCATTCCTCCATACAGAATCTTTCCAGATCCTTGATATCCTTCGGTGTGCGCTTATGGACTGCCCTCTTCAATTAAACCACCGGTTTTCAGTGGGGTTTAAGTCCGGAGACTGAGATGGCCATTGCAAAATGTTGATTTTGTGGTCAATTTTGGGGTCACCGTCTTGCTGGAAGATCCACTTGTGGCCAAGTTTCAGCCTCCTGGCAGAAGCAACCAGGTTTTTGGCTAAAATGTCCTGGTACTGGGTAGAGTTCATGATGCCGTTGACCTTAACAAGGGCCCCAGGACCAGTGGAAGCAAAACTGCCCCATAACAAAGATCCACCACCATATTTTACAGTAGGTATGACGTTCTTTTCTGCACATGCATCCTTCTTTCAACGACCAAACCCACCGCTGGTGTGTGTGGCCAAAGAGCTCTATTTTTGTCTCATCTGACCATAGCACCCGGTTCCAATCTAAGTGCCAATGCCATTTAACAAACTCCAGGCGCTTACGTTTGTTGATTGCTCTCAATAAAGGCTTTTTTCTGGCAACCCTTCCAAATAGCTTATTGGCATGGAGGTGGCGTCTAATTGTAGATTTGGAGACTTGGTGACCCCAAGATGCAACCAAGTTCTGTAATTCTACAAACTGTGGCCCTTGGATTTCCCTTTGCCTCCCAAACCATCTGCCTCACTGTGCGTGGGGGCAAGATACACTTGCGTCCTCTACCAGGCAAGTTTACCGCTGTTCCAGTGGTTGTGAACTTCTTAATTATTGCCCTAATAGTGGTAAGTGGTATATTTATTTTTTTAGGTATTGTTTTGTACCCATTGCCTGATTTATGAAGGTCAACAACCATTTGTCTCTTTTCATTTGTGAGTTCTTTGCCTTTCCCCATGGTGATGGACGACAAATGGATTTCATATGCGTGTTACCTCATTTTTATACCCCAGTGAAACAGGAAGCCATGGAAGGCACAATACAGTTCCTTAAGACTGAGATGAACTTAAAGAAGTAGAATGTTAATGCAGATTTAATTTTGTTTGATTTTATTTATAAGAATCTTTAGGGGTGCCAATAATTCTGACACCTATCTTTTTGAGAAAGTTTAAAAAAAAGTAATAAAAAATTCTCTCAGCAATTATATTAAAAGAATATGGTTTTCCCATATATTTGAGCATAAAATATAGCTCATTACCTGTGTTATTTTATACAGCCTTTTTTGCTCATCTTTATGAAGGGTGCCAATAATTCTGGAGGTGACTGTATTATATATATATATATATATATATATATATATATATATATATATATATATATATATATATATATATATATACACACACACACACACACACACACACACAAACACACACACACACATACAGTACTGTGCAGGCAGGTGTGAAAAAATGCTGTAAAGTAAGAATGCTTTCAAAAATAGACATGTTAATAAATTATATTTATCAATTAACAAAATGCAAAGTGAGTGAACAGAAGAAAAATCTAAATCAAATCCATATTTGGTGTGACCACCCTTTGCCTTCAAAACAGCATCAATTCTTCTAGGTACACTTGCACAAAGTCAGGGATTTTGTAGGCATATAGTCAGGTGTATATTTAAACAATTATACCAAACAGGTGCTAATGATCATCAATTCAATATGTAGGTTGAAACACAATCATTAACTGAAACAGAAACAGCTGTGTAGGAGGAATAAAACTGGGTGAGGGACAGCCAAACTCAGCTAACAAGGTGAGGTTGCTGAAGACAGTTTACTGTCAAAAGTCATACACCATGGCAAGACTGAGCACAGCAACAAGACACAAGGTAGTTATACTGCATCAGCACGGTCTCTCCCAGGCAGAAATTTCAAGGCAGACAGGGGTTTCCAGATGTGCTGTCCAAGCTCTTTTGAAGAAGCACAAAGAAACGGGCAACGTTGAGGACCGTAGACGCAGTGGTCGGCCAAGGAAACTTACTGCAGCAGATGAAAGACACATCATGCTTAGTTCCCTTCGCAATCGGAAGATGTCCAGCAGTGCCATCAGCTCAGAATTGGCAGAAAACAGTGGGACCCTGGTACACCCATCTACTGTCCGGAGAAGTCTGGTCAGAAGTGGCCTTCATGGAAGACTTGCGGCCAAAAAGCCATACATCCGACGTGGAAACAAGGCCAAGCGACTCAACTATGCACGAAAACACAGGAACTGGGGTGCAGAAAAATGGCAGCAGGTGCTCTGGACTGATGAGTCAAAATGTGAAATATTTGGCTGTAGCAGAAGGCAGTTTGTTCGCCGAAGGGCTGGAGAGCGGTACACGAATGAGTGTCTGCAGGCAACAGTGAAGCATGGTGGAGGTTCCTTGCAAGTTTGGGGCTGCATTTCTGCAAATGGAGTTGGGGATTTGGTCAGAATTAATGGTCTCCTCAATGCTGAGAAGTACAGGCAGATACTTATCCATCATGCAATACCATCAGGGAGGTATCTGATTGGCCCCAAATTTATTCTGCAGCACGACAACGACCCCAAACATACAGCGAAAGTCATTAAGAACTATCTTCAGCGTAAAGAAGAACAAGGAGTCCTGGAAGTGATGGTATGGCCCCCACAGAGCCCTGATCTCAACATCATCGAGTCTGTCTGGGATTACATGAAGAGAGAGAAGCAACTGAGGTTGCCTAAATCCACAGAAGAACTGTGGTTAGTTCTCCAAGATGTTTGGGCCAACCTACCTGCCAAGTTCCTTCAAAAACTGTGTGCAAGTGTACCTAGAAGAATTGATGCTGTTTTGAAGGCAAAGGGTGGTCACACCAAATATTGATTTGATGTAGATTTTTCTTCTGTTCACTCACTTTGCATTTTGTTAATTGATAAATATAAACTATTAACATGTCTATTTTTGAAAGCATTCTTACTTTACAGCATTTTTTCACACCTGCCTAAAACTTTTGCACAGTACTGTATATATCTATATATATTTTTTTTTTACTCATCAGCACAGGGAAGAGCATTATGACATGTATGTTGCAATCGCTCGTTAATCAAACAAAATGGCAGTTTCAGTGATAGACAATAGATGGAATTATACAGTTAATGCACGAAAGATTGCAATAGTTAAACAGTACACCCTCGCTATAACGAACCTGTTGGGGTCCAAGCCTTTTGTTTCTTATATCGCGGGGTTCATTATAGCGAAAGGACAATCAAAATGAAGGACAAACTGTTGGAGTAAGTTAATGAGATAAGATGAAATAAGAATTAAAGCTTAACTTTTCTTCAAAATCAATCTGACAAGAATCGTTTCAAAGTGCACCAAATCTCAATCCAACATGCAAAGACTCCCAAACTGAGTTTTTATTCCAAATCAACCCGACAAGAAAACTTAATCAGATCCTCAATATTTTTTTTGTTTATTTATTTATTTATTTATTTATTTATTTTTAATTAAATTTTGCTTTGCCGCATGGTTGCTGAACAAGCCAAAAAACGAGTGCTTTTTGACAAACTATATTCATGACAGAGATATGCCTGCGTTACCACTTTTTTCAAACAATCAATATAGTTTCCAGCTTTGTTGCAACATAAAATGATTTTCGTTTCAGAGGCAGTTACACAGCACGCGTTTCTTATTAAGACAAAAGGGTTGACTTCACTGCGAGGTGGCATCCCGTGTGTACAGACTGGGATGTTGACAGTGTGTGTATATTGTAACAAAAATACTTAACGCTGTAAGAATGAGCCTTCAGTTGATTCAGGGCCAAATTCGATCTTATTACACTAATAAATGATCGAAGACAAATCTGCCTATTGTTAACTAACAATTAACACATCGCTGTGGGCCACGACCTACGCCGCTAAAACTAATTCATTTTTAAAAGGAATCTCAGGGAGGAACTATTCTGTCTCTGCTTATTCACTTCTCTCTGCTTCACAACAACAAACAGTCCCCATCACTGGTCTTTATCCCCAGTTAGTCCCCACCTCGTCCCACTTTACATTATTTTATTACTATAACATCTCAAAAAAGCTCTGCAAATGTCTGTGTTATTCTCTGTGCGCTGATTCAGTAACAGGCAGCTTGTTTCCTTATGGCCGCCCATATCTGATGCCAGGGGCAAGTATGACTATTCATGAGATAGGCATATCTCATGAATAGTCATAACTGCCCCTGAGATCAGATAGGAGCGGCCATAAGGAAACAAGCTGCCTGTTAGTGTATCAGCGCACAGAGAATATCAGACATTTGCAGAGCTTTTTTGAGATGTTATAGTAATAAAATAATGACTTGGATTGCATTATTGAGGAGTTTGGTGATAAAACGAGTGATCAGGAGATGATTGATCAGTATGTACGACTATTATTATTATTATTATTTATTTCTTAGCATATGTGAAAGCTATAGCGAACGAAAGGGTGGGGCGGGGCTGGAGATGCCTAGTGAGTGCTTTGTTGATATGCAGGGCCTTTTAAACCCGTTTGACTGAAAAAAAAAATACTTTTAAACAGCGTGTCTAAAATTAACTGCACGTGTGAAAATAAATTGGACCTGACATGCCTGACGCACACTTAATAAATGGACTGCAAAGGGTTAAGGTATAATCACAACACCATCTTCTGATTTAGTGGGGACATTTTATTTATTAAAATGGAATCCTCAATAGAACTGGACAGGTTACAATTCTCCTCCAGTCTTCTCAGGTTAGCACTGTAAATGAGAATCTGTTCTTAAAGGATTTTATGGCATATTCTTTACTGTACAATGCAAACGTGAACAATGCAAATGTGAACACACCAGGATCCTGTAATCCAGATGAATTCCTACTCAATACAGTATTCCTACGGTGTGCAAGTCTCTGATCAATAAGACACCCTCGCCCCCCTGCCATGGTGTGTGGTACTCACATGCACGCTCAGCTTCTTGCTGCCTGCCCCGCGGTGCTCCATGAACCAGGATACCAGCTCTGACTTTGTGATCAACTTGAGGGCCTCGATCTGCAGGGGAGACAAGACAGACAGCGCCAGTCATGCAGCGCAACAGCTCTGCAGAGGTATCAGCAAAGGACACTACAGGATAACTAAAACACTCAAACACGATTCAAGTAAACAGAACTGTTTGCAACACTTGGCTCTGTATACTGATCTTCACAGAAGCAAAATGGAAAAATCGAAAATAACGGTTCTCAGATAATACTATGCAAAAAAAAAGAAAAAAGTGTATATATATATATTATATATATATATATATATATATATATATATATATATATATATATATATATATATATATATATATATATATATATATAGAGGCTTGAACACAGTTGCCGTTTACCCAAATAGACGCAGAGGAAGAAATTGTTTACTACTTCAGGGTTCCCACTCTTTACAAGAAATAATTTTCCAGGACATTTTCAATGACATTTTACGATAAATAATAGGGAGACATTACTCACTGAGTGGCGAAACACGCAATTACTATCAATGATTGGCTGCCACACAGCCTCAGTAGGTACCTCGTGTGTAAAAACACTGTCATGTCACACCTCTCCTCTGCACTCGCCACTGGCCTCCGGTGGCAGGGTGCATCAGATTCAAGACCCTGGTGCTTGCCTACAGGGCAACTAAGGGAACAGCTCCAGGCTATGGACTGTCCCTACACACACCAGCACCACATTGGTGCTAATCAATCTCTAAACCTATCAATGAACCCATTTTCAAACAACAATATTGACCTCCCTTTTCTTTACTACTTTAATATCTAAAGATTTACTAATAGGCTTGTGTTCTTCATGTTTTTAAACTTCAATATTGATCCTCTTGTTTCTTTATCAGGCTACTTTCATATCTTCCAGCCAGACTTTTCATTAGGTTAGTATTCTTCACTTCATGTCTTGAAGAGCTGCAGTGTGTGCAGGCTCTCTATACAGCCCACCATTAACACACCTGATCAATTAATCAGCAAGACGACCTTTGTCACCGAAACAAAATCTTGCACACACTGCACCTCTCCAGAACAAGGCGTGGAGAATAGTAGAAACATGAAAAGCACATCCAATGTCATAACTTGAACTGAAATGAAACAACCAACATAAGTACTTTAGGACAGATATGGAATACTTTATTCACTTTCAGTCACTCAATATAACACACAGCTATTTATCTCTCAAAAATAAAAAACCTTTTAGTCTCTTTACTTCAATTGTTTCACTTTCTCTTTTAACTGTGCAAGACTCTGGTCCAGAGCTGTGACACTCTTCCAGTAGGCGTTTGACTTTGAGAGTAGTGCGAAATCTTGCTTCTTCTCTGCCTTTTCTGCCATTTCATCCGCCTCTCTCTGCATTACTTCAATGCTGTTGATAATCTTCTGCCTCTTCACTGTCTGGTGTGCTGTCAGACATTAGCTCCTTTCTTTTCCTGTCATTCTCTGTTGCAACTTTTTTCTTCTTCTCATTCTCTAGGTACTGTACATATCTCATCCTTGCCGCCTTGGCATGTTAAAATTGGGCCTTTGGAATGGCATCTTCCATGGGACATCCAGCCAGAGAATCCTGGACCAAGTGGAGTGAAATAAGAGTCCTCTCCTTTAGATTCTCAACCAGCATGTCTTTGTAAACAGAGTATCCTCTTTCAACTCCTGCTTGCCCATGTGAGAGTGAAAAGGCACTTCAGCAAATCCCAGAGATTCTCATTTTCTGCTCTGCCACTTACAAATCTCCCAAAGAATTCATCAACCCTGCAGGAATCACCTTTGTGGACAAAATCCAGAAATTCAGCCTTGTTGTGCTGGATCATCTGTGAGAGGAAGTGTTTGTACTCTGAGAGGAGCTGGTCACACTGTGGAGCGGTGCACCATTTTGCATTGAGAAGGAGTTGCAATAGTTTTTCAAATTTGAATATTGAACTTTTCTCCTCGGTTACCATGGGCACTGGGTCAAGGGAGCTCAGGAGTATTACCGCAGGATACACCAGAGGGCTTCTCTCCAGCAGCTTTTTGCTGGTTGTTGCGAGGAAGGTGATGCATTCCTTCTTGAACTCTTGTCCCATCAGTGCATTTGCTTGAAGTTCCTGTGATGCTTTATCCAGAGCTTGTTTGGTGGCAAAGCCAATGTCAAGCTGTGTGAGTGGTACATGCAGTGTTTTGTCCAGTGGGTCAAGTTTGAGCATCTGGAGGACTGTCTTTGTGTTCTCCAGGACATCTCTCTTGATGAAGCAAGACAGCAGGCTCATCAGAGTAGATGGCAGCTCTTCTGGCAAAAAGGGCACCATTGGTGCATCTGTCTGAAAGGTTTCCAGAAATGGTTTCAGCTGTCTTGCAACAAATGCAAAAAAAATCAGTTTTGCCTCGAAGAGTGGGTCAGCAGCTGCCTCTTCCACCAAAGTGTAGGACACTGAGGTTGGAACTTTGCTTTTAAGAAGTTTCTTGTGGCTGTCAATATACATGAGTACAGCTGGCCATATCTCAATTGCACGCTCTGCAACTTGCAGAATTCCACCCATCTGTGGGCACAAAACTTGTGAGGAAATGTTGTTGTTTTCGTCAAGTCAGCAAAATCTTCTGGCCGGTGTGTCGTGAAAGAGCTGCCACAGGGCTCTCAGTGTTTCTCCCAGTTTCCAACCAGTCTCTTTCTCACCCTGTTGAAAAACTACCATGAACAACATGCAGACCACAGCTTCCCAGGTTGAGCAGATGTGGTAGACTTGGGTCCATTTGTCTTCTCTCCTCTTCAAATATTCGCAGAAACTTCCAGTTTACCTTTGGGCCATCCATGGAGATTTGAAGGAGCTTCTTGGGATCAAGAGGAGATGAACTTACTTAGATTTTCTCAAGGAGCTGCTCTGCTTGAGTGTGTCCCAAAAACTGAGTCAAGATAATGCAACACAACCTTACACTCATCCTCACTCCAGTATCGAACGACCACATCCATCTGTCCTGTCTGTGTTACTTTGTTTAGGCATTCATCAAAAGAGATAACGTAGCACTTTGACATTCGTATGTCCTTGATTAGCTTCTCTTTGAAATACGGTGACAAACCAAAACATACAAGGTAGGCTGCTTTCGTTGCACCACACGAAAATGTCCTTGCAATTTCACTGTCTAGAAACATTTTTCCAAAAATGTCAGCCACATCTGTGCATGAATTGAAGGAGTAGTGTGACATCACCATTTGATAACCCAGCGGATCTCTGCTTCAAGTACAGCTTCGTTCGAAAAAAATAGTTGAAACTGAGGAAGACCATTGTGGTCCTGAGCTTGTTACCTCACTGGCACCTACATTTGATGTTTGTAGTTCTGCTCTGCTTCCTCCCTGACTGCCACTTGCCTCAACTGCTGTCTCAGATGGCCTTCTCATAAAATGTGTCATGCAAGGCTCATTTTCTAACTGTCCTGCTACTTTCAGATGTCCTTGGCCTCGTGCACGACGAGTGCCGAGATGCCCATATTACCAACATCAAAGGACTTCCTACAAAACTTGCAATATGCCCTGTGCACATCTCCTGATACTTCCCCTATCCAGTCCCTGAACAGAGGCTCTTCTTTCCACTCCACTTTAAACTTGCACTGTCTTCCTGACCTCCTCACTCACTCCTTTAATAAAACACAGCAAAGCATTAAATCACTTTTGCAAATTAGATTGAAAAGTGTCTAATGAATGTAATGATTAGCAAAGAGCCACCATAGATAGAGCTCTAACTTCATTCAAACTTGGGAGTAAGAGCTCTGTATGATTTTGCTCTATATGATATCAAACCAATGAAAATTATAACGCACACACAAAGTTGCCTACTGAGGGATTTTTATTACTCAAGCTATCATATCAAATGAGGGTTTATGTTCTAGCTTCATTGAACTACACAGTCAATGTCAGGAGGAGTCAGCTGCACGTGCACACACCCTTCAGTCACATACTGAGAAAAGAGACCAGCCTACCTATGGAGATCCACACACACAACCAAAAGTGCGCGCACACACACAGAGCAAGCAATAATAGGTGCATTCACACAGATTTTGGATTTTTTGATAAGAGACTACACATGGAGATACATGTTATGTGTGCGTGCAAGTGTGTGTGTGTGCGTGCATGTGCATGCACACACACAATACACAAGCACAGTGCACAAACACTCAAAGCTGCATTCACACAGAGTTTGGAGTTTGATAAGAGACTACATGGAGATACACGTTGGGTGTGCACACACACACGCACACAAAGACAGTACAAGCACTCATAGGTGCATTCACACAGGGGTTTGAGTTTTTGAAGAGACTACATAGAGATACACGTTATGCGCACATGCATGCATGCGCGCGCACACACACACAGAAATACAGTAACATAAGCACAGTGCACAGACACTCATAAGTGCATTTACAGAGTTTTGAGTTTTTGATGAGACTTCACACATGTTGATACACGTTGTACGCGCGCGCGCGACTGCAAGTCCGCTCTCATTCTCAATGCATTACCCGAAGTGAGCATGAATCCGTCAATGAGGAAGAACTGCACAACAGCTACTTTCATGTTGCATATTGTTTCCAAACAACAAGATTAGCTAGCTACCAGCAGCCTACGTTTCTGAGAAAAGATTACCACAGCATCAGGATCACACTCACGCACCATCTCTCACCCCAACAACGAGTTGATTAGCTCGGTAGCTTGCTATCGTTACTAAATTTGATTCCAGCTAGATTACCAACCAGTCTCAATGCATAATGTTAGCGACACAAATGGTCTTACTTCTCACCACATCGCAGTTTCTGTCCTCAACGAGTTGAACCGAGAGCACGGTCAAGCGGCGCAGTTATTGATGCTTTCAACCTGCACTGAATTGACCTTCCCTGGACTCTGATGTTGCCGCCGCGCTAATACAAGCTACAGTATGCCCAAACACGTTTTGAATTGATGCAACTGCTTATTCGTTCGAGTTACAATGGCATCTGTTATGTTATATGATTTTTCCAGGACACTCAAAGTTTTCCAGGACATTTTATTTTTTTTCTTCTCATTTTCCATGTGTTTTCCAGGCCTGGAAGACTAGTCTTTAATTTTCCAGGTTTCCCAGGTTTTTCAGTCTGGGTGGGAACCCTGTACTTTCTTCTATAGTTTGGAATTCTGTGTAACTGACATTTATCAGAAAGCAGAATTTTGTTCACAATCCATTTGGTTCACATGCCAAAAGTTAGTTTTAGCTGTAGGGACACAATCTTCCTCACCCCCTTGAAATCTGTTTGCTATCATGCAATATAGGTCAGTCTAATAGGCATGATCCCATAACTTGCAGCAATAGGTTATAACATTCCTGTAACTCGGGAAATACCCAAAGAGGTACGAGGGTAAGAAATGCGCCCAGGGGCAACTACACCTGTACTTGGTGTACCTGGTGGTCGAATACTGTATTTGTTGTAAGCATCTTGAAAGGGAAAGTAAGAGTCAAGACAGTGAGCAGTGCGCTTACCTCACGGTTTAGCCGGTCAAACACATACTGCTGAGTGACGACTTCAAACCAGTTCCTGTCAACCTCCTCGCCCAGGTGAGTGTCCTCACACTCCTTCAGCTTGATCAGGGCAACCACCTGTTCATAAACAACACCAAAACACCAGTAAAGAAAAGGCCACACATTGCTTCAAGAAAACACTAGTGACAGACACAGCCCTTAGCAGGGGAGCCAATGAGTCAGAAGGACCAAAAAGTAGAGCAGCATCACGTTTGTTTACCACATTATGAGAAATTTATAAGCACCATCTGTGCAAAGTTTCACAATTCATGCAAACAAGGTTAATTTCAATAATCTAAAAACAGTGGCAGATCTTGTTAGTGCAGTCCTAAAACAACCCCCTTTATCGTCACTAAAAACAGTGGAAAGTGGTGGTTTAAGATCCTTAAGGCTGTCATGTATGTAGAAAGTCTATTCTCCGCTCGTCAGCACGATCACTCTTCACCTGCATGAACACTTGTATAGTGGGGCTGAAGGCAGGAGTGAAGTGATCTTACCTGTGTTTTGAATGCTTCATCTGTGAGGCTCGCTATCTTCTCTCCGAAGCTGGTGAGAAATTCTTCGATTTTTTTGTCAACTTCCTCGGTGCTGTGGAATACAGTGCAGTATATCATCAGTTTATTATAAGTGATACTGAAGGAGGAAGATGAACTGGTGCTACTCTTGATCAAACCTAAAGCCGTTCCTTCTACCAATGTGCCAACACAATATGCAAAAGAAATGGAAGCAAGTCGCTTATCTGCCAGCTCCCCAGAATGTTTTATAAACAAACCACCAACATAGCAAAACTCACTTGAATTTGGTTGCCTGGGTTTCCACAGTAACAGAGAATCCCAAAACCCCTGAAGTATTTCTGCAGGTGGGGTAGACATTGTACCTAAACAACAAGGGATTCAAACACAATAGGTTTTCAGTCACCTTCCGTGGACAGCTCTACCAGCATATGCCAAGACATACAATAACTTGTTAGTTTTATTCCAACACAGCCTTTCATTCCTTCATGCAAAGTATCTGCTCTCACCCAGTTTGTACTAGGACACCTAGTGTTTTAAATTGTAAGATCTGCTTTAAATTCTAATATTTGTCAATGATTAATATCAAAGTCAAGTTGTGTTTCTTGAATTTTTATTATTATGTTTTTTCACTGGCTTGATGTTTCCAAGTTACCTACCCAAGAGTCTCCTTCGTTCTCAGAAAGTCAAAGCAAGGCTCCTCCATGTGCATCTGAAACACAGACAAACTTATTTTGACGAGTCAATTACAGATGTTTCAAAGCAACAATTCCAATCAAATTTAGTAATCGGCAAATATCCAAGATGAAAACAAAGATTGGTCTACTATCATCAAAATCTAATATTTAAAAAGGAAGTTACAATTTGTAGCCTTTTTGGCACAATCTTGGCTCAGAAATGCCCCAAAGCAGTTGTGGTAAGTACAGTAACAAGTTTCAAGACAATTAACACATATAATAAGAGATTAATTTAGAGTGACTCAGAGAAGAGAGACCTCCAAGTCTACCCACTATTCCCCAGCTAGCCCAGGGAAGCCCCGGCACCCCCAGTCCTTCTCTGGATATCTCACTCACCACAAGCAGCTCCATCAAGGTGTGCTCCCTCAGGTTCCTGGGGCCCGACTGGAAACAGACAAAGATTCAGGTAATACAATAGTGTTCATTAGTAAAGATGTAGGGTGACAGTGCAGAGGATAGAATTAACTGGTGCTCATTATTAAAGGTGCTGGGCAACAATGCTTTGTATGTAATGTATGATTGTGTACAGTAAAGTGAAGGTGTACCATGTGCAAATCAAATGTTATCTAAAGAAACACAAATGAAAGGTGAATTTACCTGATAGTAAACAGTGACCTCAGAGTTGGCATCCCCCTTGTTCAAAGACTTCACTTTACACAGGTGGGGCACCTTTGGTAACTCCACCACTCTGAAGTGAACAGGGACCTCTACAGACAGACGCTGGAACTGCAGTTTCCTGGGACAAACACAAAAACGATTCATTGTTAGACTTGTACCATTTTCACACAGAAATGCAGCTACTGTGCAGTCTCTGAAACATTAACAAGTGTGTAAAATACCCTCACACAGCATGAAATTGCTCAATCTATGCCAGTGTAATACCGACAACACTTTCACACAGCCTAAGAGACTGCGCGAGCACAACTTTCAAACCTGTAAATCAACAGACTGTTCTCATGGCAACAACAGACTGTTCTCATGCAATCTGAAACACTGACAAAACCCAACACATGCACACAGTGCTTAATTTGTAAATAAAGAGGTGCCAGGGCGCAAGCAATGACAATAATACCGACCCTAAGAAGCGCACATTGAAAATCATAACACGTTTATTTGAAAGAGTATTGTACGTACTAGTGTTAGATGTTTACAATCACGTATTCTACATCATATACAAAAGTAGTAGTACGTGCAGAAAAAATTATTTAAAAAGGCAACCGCAGGACAAATTAAATAAAAAAAAAGCCTGTATACATGTTGTTATGGTTTTGCATTTAAATGGTTTAAAAACAAACAAATTAAAAGGCATTCAGAGGCACTCCAGAAGGACGACATTGATGAAAAGATACGCACCCCAACACGAACATTGGTTTGACCCACGGTTTGCACTATTATCAGCGATGTGTATGAAACAGAAGCCACTGGTAGATTACAAAAACGATTAATTAAATTTAGGCTAGGTAGTTGTTAACTTAGTATGTTTTTATTCTCTATTAATTAAATTATATTCATTGAAAAAGCCAAGAGAACCAGATTGTTACTAATTTTTTTGTTTTGGTTTAATATAATATAGCAGGCTAATGTTTCTATTGAAGTAGACTACAATATATTTTTTTTCACCAAAAAGTTGTTCTTTGTTGAAATTAATGTTCAGCTTTCATATTTTCTTGTCTACTACTCATGTAATCAAACCAAGTAGTGTAAGAAGTTGCTTGTATCGTTCATGACATTTTTCAAATCAAGTAAGCTTATTTGTGTATAAAAAACGAGAATAGAGTTACAGCCAGTGTCATCTTACTTAACCACTTCAACACCATGACGTACGCACATACATCAATTGAAAGCCCCCATACAGTACCATGCCGTGCCTGCGTACATCAAGTTTCCCATTCTATTCTATGATTGGTTTCTCAGTCTAGCGTTTCAGGTTTCATTCTCTAAAGCAGTGCTAGTACTGTGGAATGTGCAATGAAAGTTGGGTGAGGGTCAGGTGACATTTTTATCCAATTGCGTATCATGTAGCGATTGCAATCCAACTGGGCATTTAGAAGGCTGAGATTGCAGGAAGCCATTCAGCTTTTACAATTATATATTAAATAATTATGTTTTAACCCTTTGCGGTCCATTGTCGGACTGGGTCCGACATTGCAATTATTCCTCACAGGTCCTTTGTCGGACTGGGTCCGACATCATTATAGCAACGCAATAAACGGGTGTTTAGTCGTTTTTTCTCCGGAAAAAGCCGAGAAAACCATTCAATTGCCGAGTGGTAGCGACAGGAGCCGAGACAAGTCGGGGGAAAAAAAAAAAAAAAAAAAAAAAAAGGCGTATTTCATGAATAGTCATACATGGTATCAGGTATCAGATAATGGGCGTCCATAATAAACAAGCTGGCTAAGTGCGTCAGCGCACTGAGACTATCATGGACATTTGCAGAGCTTTTTTCAGATGTTATAGTAATAAAATAATGACTTGGATCGCATTATTGAGGAGTTTGGTGATAAAACGAGTGATCTGGAGATGATCGATCGGTATGTACGACTATTATTATTATTATTATTTATTTCTTACACAGCTGAACGCTATAGCAAACAAAAGGCTGGGGAGGGGCTGGAGATGCCTAGTGTGTGCTTTGTTGATATGCAGGGCCATTTAAACCCGTTTGACTGTGAAAAAAAATACTTTTAAACAGCGCGTATAAAATTAACTGCGCGTGTGAAAATTAATTAGACCTGGCGTGCCTGACGCGCGATTAATAAATGGACCGCAAAGGGTTAAATTATAATTTTTTGATTTATTATTAGTTTTACTTGTTTAGTTATAGTTTATAGGTTTTTAGTGAAAGCTAAACATGTCAACGTACATGGTCTTTCTATAATGAGCAACGGGAGTGAAGTTGGTTCGGAGGACTTCGATACCAGCGACAGTGATGCTGACTTATCACTCAGCGATTATGATGAAGAGGATGTGGAGCCAAGAACAGTACAAACTGTACGAACAGAAGAGCATGCAGCTACTTCACAGGTAAGCCAGCTGCAAACGGGAAGCTGTTTGGTTTGAAATGGCAGTGCTGTGACAAAATACTATCAAAAACACAGCACTGGGTACAGGCAATGCAGCAGCCAGATCCATCACAATGCCAGTGCAAAGTAGCTGTGTACACACATTTGTGACTATCCATCCAACACAAGCGAAGCAGACACCGTAAAAAAGGTATAGGGTCTGCTACGAAAAACAAAAGACAAAAGAAAAATGTGCAGTGGTTGCGAAGGCAATCCCAGGTTCTGTTGTATTGAACATTTCAATAAATGGCACAGAGCAAGTCGATACTGGCACACGTTTTGATGTTTGATTTTTATTTGATAATTACTGTTTAAACTGATTATTGTTATTAGCAGCGTTTTTGTTTTCATTGTTAAAAAAAAATAAAAATGTTTCTCTCTATTGAATATGGGTATGTAGTACACAGCAGCATAAAGGGTTAATGAAAAACACAGTTTCAGTCATTTTTTGTGTTTTATTCATCATATGTTAACATTTTATAGCAATTACAGGTTTGAAAACATTATTATTATTATTTTCAAAATCTGGTACCTGGGAAGGGGTTTCATTTTTATATCTGGAGTTGAAGTGGTTAAAAGCACTCAAGCTAAAATCAAAGTAATTTAAAGTAGGCTACAAATGTGGCAGCAGACTGTCTGTCTTTAGAGCGCACACAAGAACTTGCAGACTTAATGCAACTGTGTTGAGATTTTAAAAAGAAAGCATATCAGATTTTTAACTAGAGGTACCGACGTTATGCCTGCATGCCCAGAGGTTCCGGGGCTGTGCCCCAGCAAGCCCCGGCACAAATTAAGCACTGCATGCACACCATTTACCTACCTATGCTATGGTCTCGTGGCATATTGACTTTGAAACCACACCCACTATAGCGCTTCAGTGGCAGTATAGCCTCACACAGGCAGTTATGACAGTTCAGTGCCGTCTCGCGAGGTGGTTCAGAGACGGCATAAAATATGATGGTTCTGTGGCGGTATAAGCAATTCACACAGACCTATAAGCCGCTTCAGTGGAGGTTCTGAACCGTCATAACTCCTCTGTGTGAAAGCACCTTTAGGCACCCAAGGTCATGGTAATACAAACCCTCACCCATATTGATGGCACAATCAGTCTACCCAAAGACTACAGTCTAACTGAGCAAACACCATCAAAATGTGCCAGATTTTCAAAATGTTTCTGTTACATTGACCACACAGCCCATCAGGCCAGAGCTGGTATTACAAAAAGCACAGCTACTGTGGCCAAATAGATGGTTTCAAATGCTGAAGTGAAAAAACATGTGCTCTCAAGCACTCCCTGTATTCTTCTATTTTACAAAAAACACAAAATGCAATACTCACTGTATAACATAGTGCAGGAACTCCATTGCTTCCTAGGGCAGAACAGAAAGATAGTTTCAGTAAAATGATGTATTTTTCACAGCACAGGGTATTGGGGGAAAGATGTATTGGAAGAATCCGAGATTGTTAAAGCAGCAGAAAGCATAGTAATCTCATCTCTGCTATCAGTCTAGGTGTGACATTTAAATCCAGATCACTAAGGAGTACTGTAAAATTCACTTTAATAGATCTACAGTACAACAAAGTAAGCAAACAAGAAAAAAGCAGTTGAAAAAAAAACATCAAGGATCTTAATTTCATTTTTTTTGTTCTGGTGGAACTACTGGAGTATATATATTGTATTTGTGGCAGCATGGCACACTCACTCTGCTGGTGAAGTTCCCCTGCACCATCCCCTCTGCGTACAGCTGAGACTTGAGCTTGACAACGAAGGACATGAGTGACTCCACGCTGAGGCCCTTCATGATGGCCTGGTACTTCTGGATCATGGACCAGCGCGAGTGCTCCAGGATCAGCAGCCGGGCATCCCTGCCATGAGAGTGGGGGGGGTGGGGGACAATCAGAGAGCATTCAAATACAGAGCACCACAGCAGCAGAAAGCCTACAGATTAATGTGAGGTTTCTAGTAACCTTATATGATACATATGTACGGTTGCTGCAGTTCTACCAAGATTTATAATGTTGTCATGCAAGTATTGCCATGTGTACACTGCTAAAGACAGGCTCTGCCAAGTCATCATGAATACTGTACCACAGGCATTGCAAGAAGTGTAATACATTAGAAGGAGGTTGGCTTGTAATAATAAATTAGAGTAGGATGTCTCTAAACTAGCATGAAGAATATAGTAGACTTTCGCCGGCCTAAAGTTACTCACTTGCCCAGTTTATCTGGTTTGATGAGGATGTTGAAGTAAGTTTTCTTCAGTTGCTCAGAGATCATTGAGAAGACATCGGGTGCAGCAGTAAAATCGGCCAGATAGTCAATAATCAGATTAAACAACAGCTGGAAGGCAGAGACATGCATTCAATTAAAATCAACATTTACCTGGAAGTCATCAACGCTAGCAGTCACAATGTATTGTGTATTTTGCATCTTTCAATCCTAATTGATAGGTAAGTGGGAAGTTGGAAAACAGCAACCACCTTGTGTAGATCAGACAGCAACTTGTCAAAGAAGCTGTGATTCCAAATGAATTGTGTGGACGAGGCTTCAGGTGACTTTATACACCAGGCAACTTTCCAGGCACTGGACGCTTTCCATAGGCAGCATCCTGCTATTGTGGGAAGTTTCCAGATGCACACAACCACACCAGGTACTCTCCAGCAATTGGATGCACCTAGTTGAAGTTGCTTAGTGTTTGGGGCTGTCTTAAACAATTAAATCTCTCTCTTGGACTGTAAAAGAAGTTACTTACAGGTAGTTTATGGTTAAATCCCTTGACTTTAATGACAAATCCATGCTCTCCAGCCACTAATTTGTACTCCAGCTGTGCAACATCAGCTTCATAGGCAGGCTCTGCCAGGTTGTGTGCCAGAATATTGACAAAGATGTCAAATAAAACCAGGCTGTGGAATAGCAATGAAGAAATGCATTACATTTATCAAGATTAATAAACCATTTCAGACACAAACCCTAAAGCAGCGCTTGTCAAACAGGGTCAACTGCTGGTACATGAATATATCTGTGTCACATCATGCAATACCTCAGACTACCAATTATAAAGTAAAACTAGAACACAGAGCTACTAAAATAAATCTCAATGTCTTCATGAGATAAATACTTTTCATCAAAACATTTGTTAGTGTAGAGAGATTACATGCAGCCCAGGCTTCCAGAACAGCTCAGATTAGTAACCAGTACTTACTTCTCTGGAGATTTCTGGATCAGTGGGGAGATTAGGTTGAATCTAATATAAGCTGCCAAAGGATGAAGAAAAAATATGTAATATAAATGTAAAAATAAATAAAAAAAGGTAGGTTTAAAAAAAAAAGTACACAAATATTTAACCAAGTTTTAGAAAGCTGGTTCCAGCATCCCATTGTCTAGAGAGCTTGAATTCAGGAACACAATGCTGTGGGTTCACCTACTGATTGAGCACTGAACTGCAACTCAACCATGGTAGTGAGGCTGACCAACAGCACTGGAAGTGATCAGTAAGGCAGGTGTTTTGCATGAACTGCTAAAATTAGAGCCATTTTTCATAAAATTAAAAATCTGCATTTCCAATTTGTATTCCATTTTCTAAATTTTCGTATTTTCCAGTTTAGCATTCAATTTGTACTTGGATATTTTTGAAATCCTTAAAATGTGACTATTTTCCACAAGACCACCATTTGCTTTTACAGACCTGCAATTCACTATTATGCACACCGAAGTTCTTTTCTGCAGTACTGCGAGAAAGGAGAAGGCTGTGTGAAGTCATGAAAATCTTTTGCAACTCACCCTTAGGAATCTTAAACTTGTTGTCTTTCTTGTACCACAAGCAGCCTTTCTCGTTGTTGACGATTCTGACCGGGTACTCTGTGTCTGGACAATCGGATGTCTTAAGGTTGAAATCCGTGGCTAATACGGGGGAGAAGAGGAGACACAGAATGTAAGCGCTAAATGCTGCTGAACCTTCTCAGTACTATTACAAGTCTACTTGGGTAACAAACAGTATTTTACCTACCCTTTAAATTCCTGCTTTCTGAGCAAGAGAGACAATGTAGTATCTCACATTGCCTATAAAATATTTATATATATATATATATATATATATATATATATATATATATATATATATATATATATATATATATATATATATATATATCACACTTTCTTTTTTTTAACATGAATTACTGTTTACATTCTAAAATTTTAAAACTTTTCTTTTCTATTTTAAATGTATTTTTCTTGTAACGTTTGTCCGTTACAAGGAAGGAATGTCCATCACATGAATTCTCCCAAGTTCTGCGAGCTGTTAACACTCACCAATAAACTTGTTCTCGGCTGGCAAGTGCAGGTCAGGGTTCAGTTCAAAGTCTCCAGACCACCGCTCACTCCACTCCTTCTCTATCTCTGAGGGGAGGATGAGGGACAGATATGTTCATGCTTTACAGTAGAGATGTGCATCGATCAATCGTGACACTTTCTTTACTTGCTATATCGTATCATATCTGGGTTAGGGTTAGGGTACCGATCATTTGTATTGTGATACAAGACCAAAAGCACAACATAGTTCATAGTAGCTCACCAGATGGCTCTTGAATGTAGAGTAAGTGTGTTATATAGTGTTATAGTATGAATGAATACTCTCCATTTATCTTGTGAGTTTTAACAAAATGGTCTATTTGGCTTTTTAACAAAATGGTCTATGGCCATTCGGGACTATCACATGTACTGTGATACAAATCTCATCGCAATCTACATATCCCGATATGTACTGTATTGTATTGTGACATTTGTGCATCACTATACCCCTTGTAGCATCACTGATGGAAATATAATACAATATTTTTTAGGTTCTTGGACTGTTTCTCTTATTGTATTTTAAAAGAAACAGTGTATAGCAGACACATAGCCTACATATGTTGACAAAAATCTACCTTGCACACTGTACTGGGTTCCAAACCATTTCTCCTTCAGTGGGCAGCTGCCCTCGTTGTTGGGAGACAGCAGCAGCAGGTTGGCTTTGTCTGGTAAGAGCAAGTTCAGGGCAGCAGAGATAACCTTCAGGAAAGAGAATGGTGCAAGGCAAGGAGAGAGACATTAGATATTAACCATTGTCACAGACCTGATCCTTATCTGGCAGTCTGCCAAACTACAGAAGACATGTGGTTTCACATTCCAAATACAGTATATGCAGGCATGTATGCGTCTGTGTACAATGCTACAAACCACTAAGTACCTGAACTCCCTGTACGCGGCTCTGGAAGAATTCAACATGTATGTGTTTTCATGTTATCATGCATACTGTACTGAAGCCTTTCAGGTGACCAGTTGGGTACCTACCAAATGCTTCATCTTAACTGGGTACAGTTCAGTTACAAAACACCAATGTCACCAAATTTTTCTTTAACACACCAAAACCACCAGGTGCAACACCTAATTGATAGCTTTCATTAGTCAATTAAGGCTTTTTTTCGATAAGGTTCCAGTTAATGATACAAAATGTATTTGTCCTGTAGTAAACTATATGCATTTGTTTAAATGTGAAGAATGACTAAATGTACAGTATTAAAACACTGCTCTTTAATTCATCGTTACTTTTCTTTCTTTTTTCCCCCCCTCGCACTCGTAATGTGCTGTAATAGGCAAACATGAAACCCGGTTTATCTCATGACTCGCTTTATATCACCAATTATGCCTACACGGCAAATCATGACAAAGCGGGTTCATCTGTGTGAGTGTGTGTGTAAGTAAATAAATAAATAAATAAATAAATAAATAGAGAGAGAGACACACACCACAGTCAACCTTGGTTAACTCAACACCGTCGCTTATTTCGACAAGCAATCTTGACCTTGAATTTTCTCCATATAAAATATATGTATCCTGCCTCTTAATTTTTTATTTTGACACCACGCTTTACTCGTAACTCGACACTTATTACGGGTAAAAACTATTGGATAACTCGACAGATGTCGTTTCACGTGACCTCTGACTGGAAACTGATCATTCATTTGCAACTACCAAGTGCAGCTGGCTACAGTGTCAGTCCATAATGAGTGAGATGTGAAAAATGTGTTCTCATTCAATTGGATTTAAAGTTCAGGTTATTTGGGATAACAAGCTTGTCAGCAGAACTTTCAAAGCACGTGTTTTTGCATGTGAAACAATCACAACTGTGTAAAACTGTAATTTGTTTATTATTGTTTTTGTTAATTCTGTATAATGTGCATGTGTTAACTTTTGCTATTTAAGCTGTCAGATTAGATAGTACAAACCAATACCTAAAAGTATAGTCAACAGTTTGTGCACAGTTTGTGGTTGGATTGTTTTCGTAAAAATAACGCTGTAGTTATTTTATTAATTCTCATTTCAATCGAACTATACGAGTTGTACTGAGTCTGTACAGTTCTGTATACTGTAATTGCATCATTCACTGCAGTTCTTTCAACCATTTTCATGACATTTAACTACAAATAAACTTTAATACTATAAACATGTCAGTTCTGTTACTTATATACATGTTAATGCCATGGCTCATGTGCACCAGTGGTTAACTCGACACCGTGGATAAGTCAACACTAAATGGCATCCCCGTGGGGTGTGGAGTTAACCGAGGTTGATTGTATGTATGTGTGTGTGTGTGTGTGTGTGTGTGTGTGTGTCATTATATATATATATATATATATATATATATATATATATATATATATATAAAATGTCTTTACAAACTTCAAATTGATACCCAAATTTGTATTCTTAATGAAAACCTGTAAGGCATGACTTACATTAATTATAATGAAACCTAAAAAATATATATATATATATAAAATGTATTTTGTTTTAATTATTAGTTACCTCGGGTTTATACTCAAACATTAGCTGGTCTCCAGTCAAAATATCTGGCTTTGGGAAGAGCTGCATATTCTCACATACATTCTCTACGTAATCAATGGGATCAGTCTGTCAGAAAAATAGAAAAGAAATACATGTCAATGTCGCATTTCTACTGCATGTACTGCATAATAAAGCATTATTCTGCATTACATATATACATTCATATCCACATATGTAGTACAATTTTACTGTACACAAAAATAACAAGCCTCATATTTAAAGGGCAGAATAGGGGGCATGAAATACCTGTTCCTGGTAATGGAATTCATTGTCCTCAATCTTCTGAATTTCATCATAGATTCTATAGAACAATAGAATACAGTGTGTTTATGAGATTAGGCTACAGATAGCCCACTAAACATGAGCATACGCTTCTCTTATCTGTAGTCCTGAAAAAAGAAAATGCAAGTAGCGTTTTTCTGTTTGCTTTTTGTACCCAGTTGGTTTTTACTGTCCTGAAACAAATACATGCTAACAAATGACCTTTCTAAATTACGGATGATGATAACCCAAAGATCTTCTGTTAAAGAATGCTCATACCACGTTTATTCTCAATATATATGGGTGCTTCTACTCCGCTGACTGGGATATTTATCCCTCTCAGGAGACTATAGTCTAACAGCGCATTGAGTGGAACATCTGTATTTACAATCGCTTTCAAGTCAGAGACTGTGAGGCCCAGCAGTTACATAAAGAATGTTATTTACACAGAGAAGCACAGTACTGTGCCTGCCTGCTGATAAATAGCATTTGTGCTCCAGCTCTGTCAAACCCTCCTATTAGCTTTGTCAGTCACCTGCCTATGCTGAACCTGGAAAATAAATAAGACTCCCATTGCATAGCAGTTTGATCCATTCCTGGTTTCACTATGAGTTTAATAAGACACACCTGAGCTTGTTACCTATACACTGTGGCTGACCAAGCTTGCATTAAAACCTGGAATGCGTGAAACTTGTATGCAATAGGAGTCTTGTTCCAGAGATGGTAATATCTCAAATTCTACCCAATAACAGAATGAATCTTACCTCTGCTGGGGGCCACTCTTCTGAAGCATTTTCAGATACTGGAACACTAAGTGAGCAACCTAAAAAAAATATATATATATATTATATAAAAAGAAAAAACGTATATAGTCTTATAGTGCTTGACACTAGAAGCCAATGTATATTCCGCAGATGATTGATCATCCAAGATGAATAGAAACAAATCACAAGTTATGCTGAAAAAGATATTGCAGGAATACTGAAAATGTACCCTAGAGGCAGCAAAGGTAAGCAATTTGTTTTGTAGTTACCACTGCAGCCTATACGGTAACTCATTCCACCACTAATGTAAATTATAATGCAAGACCATTAGCTTTGCATTGGGACAGCACAGACAGCAGGACGGCAGATAGCGAGTTATACCTGGTAGTAATTCTGGTAACCTTCATCAGTCAGAGTGATGGAGATGCTGAAGATAGAATAGGTGGAGTTCTGATCAAAACCAGTCTCACTGTTCCCTCCGTACAAAGCAAGAGCCCAGCACCTGAGAGAGTATAAAGGGGCTCCAGTCAACCTGATGTACATATCCGCACAGACCTCACTACACACTTTCTATCTGAATTGGGGAATGGGTAGTAGAAGTAGACTTACTGGTGTTCGCTAAAAAAAGGGAAGTTTACATAGAAATGACATTGCTGTAACTTTTCTAAAAGAAATCTAACAAAATAAACCAACTACAGCAAGCTGTTACTCCTCAGTTTTATATTTTACAGATTAAGTGTGGTTAGTAGTAAAAAGCAGAGATGTGTCTCTCAGTTTAGATAAATAGTTTATACCGTCCACATTATTTGTCTTGTCCTTATTGTATTAACATAGCTTATGCTCACTGGCATCACTCACTTTTTCCTGAGCAAGGACAGAATGCTACCTGTACCCTCGTGACCAATCAGCCAGGAGATGAAGTGCAGCGGCTTCACCCTAGAAATGAAACAGAGACACTTAGTATTCACAAGGACTCAAGCTCATCTGCACTTAGCATACAGAACCCCTGCTGGGAAGGGGAGAAGCTACAAGGTTAGCAGTCAATGCAGTTGAGCAGCTCAGCATGCTGTCCACATTTATTCTGGCACCAAGTTCAAGTAAAGGATTTCACTTCTTGATGCAATGATGGCATGATTCAATGTCTTGATCTGTTATGAAACTCCAACTGTGATTGAAGGAAGCTGGATACGATGCCCACAGGGAGAAAGCAGAATCAGAACCAAGAGATAACACTACTTTCTTTCTAGCCTGTAAATGTTGGAACCAATTTTCAAAATACCATGAGAACGATATAACGGCCTTGCACAGCCAATACTGACTTGCAGTCTTAAACTGTGGGTTTGAATCTTGTATATATTTTATAGAGTTGTTCAAATAAATAAATAAAACACATATTTTAATCATTTAGACTGAGCTGATTTCTGCAAAACTACTCCGATCTCTCTTTAAATATCTTTTTGCAAAACAGGTTTTAAAAAAAAAAAAAAAAAAGACAGCTTTCTAGCCAGCAGTCTGACACATGGTGAATTATGAAAGACTTTACATGTAGAAGCTACACAAACTAATCCACATTGATAGTTAAAAAATGCATATTGAATCTAAATAAGTAAGATTTACAGAGAAAAACAGGATTGATCTCAGTTGCATAAGTATTCAACCCCTTTGCTACTGCAGCTCTAAATCAGCTCAAGTGCAAATTATTTGTTTGAAAGGTCACAACATTAGTGCAATGGTTTCAGCCTATGTGTACTCAAAGTAGTTTAACTTGTAGATAATTTCCCTCAGGTATATAAAGACTTTCACTGACCAGTAAATTTCATTTTGTACATTTTCTTTGCAAGTTTTGCTGACATTTAACCTCCTCCTCCTCATATAAGTGTTCAGCTTAACCACTACAGCTTTGAATTAAAAAAGTTTGTTTGAAAAACTGTATATTAATTATTTGTAATTCAACAAAATGTGACATTATTGGTAGGGGGTGAATACTTATGCAAACCACTGTGTGTGTGTGTGTGTGCATCCCCATAACATGATTATATAATATATATATATATATATATATATATATATATATATATATACACACACTGTATATGATTAATAAATCCATCTAAAGACAGACTTTACAGATGCCTGAATGTCTTCAACTTCCACAAAGAATTCCACAGAAGCAGCTTGACTGTACCCACCTGTAATGCTGTTCCTGGGGAAGGAGTGCCCAGGTGATAGTGAGGGCATGAATCTTCCGGACAGGTACAACTGGAAGACAAATGCAGGGAAAAGGTCAAGGCTAGTCCATGTCCTACAGAGTGAAATAAAAGTCTGCTGTCCACAATAAAAAGATGTGCTATGAAACAACTATCCTTGCTGTGTCAGTACCTACCTCTGTACAGTTTGTTAAAGGCTGGCGTATCAAATGGGTCAACTAGATGAGAAAAGTCTGGCTTGGGCAAAGAACTGAAAAAGGGAGAGATATTGGAAGGATTGAAACATTTATACAAAAATACAATACATTATTCTTGTTTATGAAAAAAAATAAAATAAAAGTAGAATCTGCTGGGAGCAGGATGAAAAAAATAAAATAAAAAAGCTCTCTATAACTACTACAGTGAAGAACTAAATGAGCCCCCGTCTCTGATCCGAGAGTCCCAGAGGAGCAGTATTTTTCATCCGAGGTCCTGCTGTAATTGAGAGTAGAAAATAGAAATGCTTCCACAATGTACACAACAGAGGTACTAAGCTCATCTCGAAAAAAGCTACCACATTTACCACCAGTCCAGTGTACCCACCTATATACAAAAGACATTTCCTGATTATTGATATTACAAACAATGTTTTAATGGGGGTCAGACTCACTTATTTGGAATCTTGCTGAAGATCTCTCTCACCCACTCTTCCAGTGTATCCAGAGTCTCTACAACCCAGAAAAGAGAACAGCCATCAATACCAAAGCAACTTTGAAACCCAGCTAATGTTTCTCAACATCTTAACCCCTTCAGGAAGAACCTAGTGTTTTTGGAAAGAATTTCCCCCATGGAAAATGAAGTGCGTTTTGTATCGTCTCAACACAAGACAAGTCCCTAAAAACTACACTCCAAAATGTATATATACAATTACTAAACCATTTTCTTTACTGTGAAAAACAATTTACATGTGTGAATAACTGACAGATCTGGACAACCTTTTTAGGACTAGTGCCTTCATCAATATAATTATACTATTATGGGGGGCTCCCGAGTGGCACATCCAGTAAAGGCGCTCCTCGCAGGATGTGCCCTATAGGCTGGAGATCGCTGGTTCGAATCCAGGCTATGTCACAGCTGACCGTGACCGAGAGTTCCTAGGGGGCGGCGCACAATTGGCTGAGCGCTGCCCGGGTAGGGAGGGCTTAGGTCGGCAGGGGAATCCACGGCTCACCGCGCATCAGCGACCCCTGTGGCCGATAGGGCGCCTGTGGCTCTGCAGTGGAGCCGCCCGATCTGTGTTGTCCTCCGGCACTATAGGTCTGGTAGCATTGCTGTGGATCTGCAGTGCGAAAAATGACGGCTTGGAAGGAGCACGTTTCGGAGGACGCGTGTTTCAGCCTCCGTTTCCTGAGTCGGCGGGGGGGTTGCGAGCGGTGAGCCGGGGATACAGATAATAATTGGGCATGCTAAATTGGGGTGAAAACCGGGGTAAAAATAATTGGCGACGACTAAATTTATAAAAAAATAAAAATAAAAAAAAAATAAAAAAAAAATTATACTATTATGGATTTATTCACGATCTGCCAGCAAATTCAGTATTTTTTATCCAAAAGGTCAATGATTGGATTGGATGGGTGTGGAAACTAAACAGCTCCTTTGCCGTCTACCCCAAAGAGGGTGGTCTCTCCAGAGCAGTCTGGTTGACACTGTAGGAAGGGAGGGAGCTTTACCTTTAGACTGCACAGCCAGGGTCATGTAGTGGGCAGAGTAGTGCTGCTCCCAGAACTCTCTAAGCCGAGCGTAGATGTCAATGTTCTTCTCCTTTGGCTCGTGTTTCAGAGTCTGTGCGTTCCCTGCGAGAACCAAGAGATCAACACACTAAACATGGCTTTGTAATAGTGCTGGTACAAATATCCGCATATTCAAACAAATATTTTTTGACATGTATTCGGATAAAAAAATCAGATGTTGTATTTCCTAGAAATAACAAAAATACGTTGCACTCACCAAAAGTTGTGCGACAGTTTTAAAAAAGTGGCCAATGAAAAAGAGCTCTGTGTTAATAAATATATATATATATATATATATATATATATATATATATATATACAGACGTGCTCAAATTTGTTGGTACCCTTACAGCTCATTGAAATAATGCTTCATTCCTCCTGAAAAGTGATGAAATTAAAAGCTATTTTATCATGTATACTTGCATGCCTTTGGTATGTCATAGAATAAAGCAAAGAAGCTGTGAAAAGAGATGAATTATTGTTTATTCTACAAAGATATTCTAAAATGGCCTGGACACATTTGTTGGTACCTCTTAGAAAAGGTAATAAATAATTGGATTATAGTGATATTTCAAACTAATTAGTTTCTTTAATTCATAAAGTCTTTAAGTCATTCAGCCTATTTAAATGGAGAAAAGTAGTCACTGTGCTGTTTGGTATCATTGTGTGCACCACACTGAACATGGACCAGAGAAAGCAAAGGAGAGAGTTGTCTGAGGAGAGCAGAAAGAAAATAATAGACAAGCATGGTAAAGGCTACAAGACCATCTCCAAGCAGCTTGATGTTCCTGTGACAACAGTTGCAAATATTATTAAGAAGTTTAAGGTCCATGGAACTGTAGCCAACCTCCCTGGGCGCGGCCGCAAGAGGAAAATCGACCCCAGATTAAACAGAAGGATAGTGCGAATGGTAGAAAAAGAACCAAGGATAACTGCCAAAGAGATACAAGCTGAACTCCAAGGTGAAGGTACGTCAGTTTCTGATCGCACCATCCGTCGCTTTTTGAGCGAAAGTGTGCTCCATGGAAGAAGACCCAGGAGGACTCCACTTTTGAAAGAAAAACATAAAAAAGCCAGACTGGAATTTGCTAAAATACATATTGACAAGCCACAATCCTTCTGGGAGAATGTCCTTTGGACAGATGAGTCAAAACTGGAGCTTTTTGGCAAGTCACATCAGCTCTATGTTAACAGACGAAAAAATGAAGCTTTCAAAGAAAAGAACACCATACCTACAGTGAAACATGGAGGAGGCTTGGTTATGTTTTGGGGCTGCTTTGCTGCGCCTGGCACAGGGTGCCTTGAATCTGTGCAGGGCACAATGAAATCTCAAGACTATCAAGGCATTCTGGAGCGAAACGTACTGCCCAGTGTCAGAAAGCTCTGTCTCAGTCGCAGGTCACGGGTCCTCCAACAGGATAATGACCCAAAACACACAGCTAAAAGTACCCAAGAATGGATAAGAACAAAACATTGGACTATTCTGAAGTGGCCTTCTATGAGTCCTGATCTGAATCCTATCGAACATCTATGGAAAGAGCTGAAACTTGCAGTCTGGAGAAGGCACCCATCAAACCTGAGACAGCTGGAGCAGTTTGCTCAGGAAGAGTGGGCCAAACTACCTGTTAACAGGTGCAGAAGTCTCATTGAGAGCTACAGAAAACGTTTGATTGCAGTGATTGCCTCTAAAGGTTGTGCAACAAAATATTAGGTTAGCGGTCCCATCATTTTTGTCCGTGCCATTTTCATCTGTTTTATTATTTACAATACTATGTTGAATAAAAAATCAAAAGCAAAGTCTGATTTCTATTAAATATGGAATAAACAATGGTGGATGCCAATTACTTTTGTCAGTTTCAAGTTATTTCAGAGAAAATTGTGCACTCTTCGTTTTTTGTGGAGGGGTACCAACATATTTGAGCACGTCTGTATGTATATAAGCCAGGCCAGGTACTGAAGAGGCCTGTGTGGTGAGTAAAGGTATTGTGTAAACCTGTGTTGTGTGAAAAAGTGCAAAAGTACCATTCTGTGTCTGAGTCTGTGTGTAAAGCCCTGGACAGACAGGCACGGCACGCGAGGCATTTTGCTGTCTGTATGGCTGGCATTGCTTTCATATAGTGTTGGACACATCAGCACGGGTCGATATCGCTAGTCCCGCAGTGCCGCTGCAAACTTGTCTATGGAGGTGTCCAAGCACCCTGAAGTGTTTGATCATTCCCATATTTCACACAAGGACAGACAAATCAGTATTTTATACATCGCCCCTGATAAGCATCCTTCTTGTAGCCAATTTGATATTGTTATCACGTTTTGCCTTTTTTATTTCTGTAGTTTACTACTATTTTTACTAAACAACTGGAAAAGGATATATTTTCTAACAGTAGTAGGCTACTTGCTAGAAGCAACATATTGTATGCTTCTTTGCTAAGCTGATGGCTCATTTCGTACACCTGCATATAGATGATAGAAAAACAACTCTGAAAAACACACCAGTGTTTTTATTTAGTAGATTATATGGGGGCATTACAGCTATGGCTAAATCATGCCCTATAGAATTAATACACTATGTAACACAATTTTTGTTCCTGGGTAGTAAGTGTTATTTCCTAATTGCTTATGCCTCAAAAGTATAGAAAATGGCTATTATTCCCCACAAACTTTGCTTTTGTGACCAGGACAGTGACATTTTGAAATTTACCTATTTCCAATGAGAAAACGGGCGAATTTGTCTTTTCGTTCACATAAAGTCAGAAAAAAACAACATATGAATCCAAATTAACATGTATTTATACTAAAGTAATACAAAAATGACTA
Source organism: Acipenser ruthenus (assembly GCF_902713425.1). Lineage (NCBI taxonomy): Eukaryota > Metazoa > Chordata > Actinopteri > Acipenseriformes > Acipenseridae > Acipenser > Acipenser ruthenus. Next base: position 27,023,822 of record NC_081200.1, on the reverse strand, counting down.
CAAAAGATTTAGAAGTGAGTAGTTTTTCGAGATTTACGATTATACTGTAAATCACCTTCACGAATTAGCCCCCAAATGTAGTCTTCCATCATGTTCTCGTTATACTGTCCTTGGTAGCGGCGTTCAAAGTCCAGTATATCCTGGTGGAAGCGCTCGCCTTGCTCCTCCGAGTACGCTCCCATGTTCTCCTTGAATTTATCAAGATGAGCATCAAGGATATGGACTTTGAGGGACATCCTACAGCCCATTGTGCCGTAGTTCTTCACCAGAGTCTCAACCAGCTCCACATAGTTTTCGGCCTTGTGACTGCCCAGGAAGCCCCGAACCACTGCGACAAAGCTGTTCCAAGCCGCTTTCTCCTTACTAGTGAGCTTCTTGGGGAATTCATTGCACTCCAGGATCTTCTTTATCTGTGGTCCGACGAAGACACCGGCTTTGACCTTTGCCTCAGACAGCTTAGGGAAGAAGTCTTGAAGGTACTTGAAGGCTGCCGACTCCTTATCTAGAGCTCTGACAAATTGTTTCATAAGGCCCAATTTGATGTGCAGTGGTGGCATCAGCACCTTCCGGGGGTCCACCAGTGGCTCCCACTTGACGTTGTTCCTCCCCACAGAGAACTCGGTCCGCTGTGGCCAGTCCCGCCTGTGGTAGTACGCCTTGGTGTCCCTGCTGTCCCAAAGGCAAAGATAGCAGGGAAACTTGGTAAAACCGCCTTGGAGACCCATCAGGAATGCCACCATTTTGAAGTCTCCTATGACCTTGATGCCATCTCAGAAAAATACAGATATGTATCCACTTAGGCAGCTGGAACTAAACTGAACTGGTGGGCTTAAGGCCCCTGTATTTATACTACTATTTATATTACTGGAAAGTTCTAGAAAGTTCTAGAAGTTACTCCAAGTTTACTCAGCACTGAATCTGGAATGTTCTGGAAAATAGGTAAATTTCTAAATATCACTGTCCTGGTCACAAAAGCAAAGTTTGTGGGGAATAATAGCCATTTTCTATACTTTTGAGGGATAAGCAATTAGGAAATAACACTTACTACCCAGGAACCAAAAAATAAATAAATAAATTGTTACACTTTGTAATGTTACGTTGACATTTTGAAATTACATATCGCTTTGTAGTTTTCCAAAAATTGAAAAATATGACATTTTGAAATCTAACATGAAATACTGTACTACTATTGTAGACTTTTGAGATACCTTTTTTTTTTTTTTTTTTTAAATTATGTCCGTATCATAATATTCAACTAGGTGATGCAAAACTTTTGCTTAAGGGTGTAAAGTGAGCCTCAGCTGGTAGGCTACGTGTTACAATATATATTATATATACGTACATACTTATATTGTAAACGTAGCCTACTGGCAGTTCAACACTTTCGTGCACTTTTATTATTTACAATCAAAACAAAGAAAACAAAAACCTAACTCCAATTCTTGTCTCTAAACCATAAATCCGGACAGCTAAGCCGCTGCTTACATGTTCAAAACACTTTCTCATACACACAGTACCTCTTCTGGCTGTTTCTCCTTTAGCCTGGCTGCAAAGGGCTGAAATAGATACCTGCAATTATTTATTTCAGCAATTGTTTTTGCAAAAATGCTAATTTAAAAGTAAACAGTAAAGAGCTATCTGAAGACCTTATTTATTGTCATAAAGCTGGAGACAGATACAAGAAGATTTCCAAGCATATGAATATCCCAATTTCAACTATTGTTTCTATTATCAAGAAGTACAAGACTCATGGTACTGTCACAACGCTCCCTCTGTCTGGAAGAAAGAAGGTTCTTTCACCAAAACCAAGTAGAAGAATTGTGAGGAAGGTTAATAATCCGAGACTGAGTGCCAAAGACATTGAAAGTGAATTGGCTGCAAGTGGGACTGGGGTTTCCATTTCAACCATAGGTCGAGTATTGCATGGAGAAGGTCTCAATAGTCGCAGGCCAAGGAAAAAGCCACTCTTAGGAAAACATCATAAGGACTATCGCTTAACATTTGCAAAATGGCATTTGAATGATGGATATGAGTTCTGGTCAAAGGTTTTGTGGCGTGATGAAACACAAATCAAGTCTGGTGAGGTGTACAAAGAAAAGAACACCATATCTACTGTCAAGCATGGAGGTGGTAATATCCTTCTATGGGCTGTCTTTCCTCTAATGGCACTGGAAATTTTACATGGTAAAATGGATTCCATAGCATACCAAAAGATATTGGCCAATCATCAAACCCTCTGCTACAAAACTTGGTTTAAAAGTGCAACTGGCCGTTCCAACACAACAACACATCAAAATCTACTTCAGAATGGTTAAAGAAGAATAAAATCAAGGTTCTGGAATGGACTAGTCAAAGTCCAGATCTAAATCCAATTGACAATCTTTGGTATGAGTTGAAGAAATCTGTGCACACGAGAAGTCCTTGGAATCTGAATGAACTGGAACAACTTTGCGTTGAAGAATGGTCAAAAAATCACTAAAGAATCATACAAAAAGCTCATTGACAAATATTCTAATCATTTAAAAGAGGTTATTATTGCTAAAGGTTCCTCAACTAGCTATTAAATTTAATTTGAATAGTTTTGAATTAGCATTTTTGTAGTTTTGCAAAGAAATTGCTGAAATAATGTGTCTCTTCTCGACTTGACTACTGCAACACTCTCTATGGTGGTCTCCCGGTACGCGCCATAAACCGACTGTGGCTAGTTCCGAATTTTGCTGCCAGGATCCTTACCAGATGTAAAAAGCGTGAACACATCACCCCCTGTTTTGCCCAGCTGCACTGGCTACCTGTAAAGTTCAGGATTATTTTCAAAACTATCCTGCTCACTTACAATGCCCTTCATCACACAGGTCCCATTATATATATATATATATATATATATATATATATATATATATATACACACACACACACACTACTGTGCAAGTCTTAGACATTTGCATTTTTCTACTCTTGATGCATTATGAGCATCAACAATTTACTCAAAGCCTCCACTAGTGTTTTCTACTATTATAACAACCTTAACTTGCATAAAGAAGGAAAAAACATTAGGTGTAATCGCTCGCATCACTCGATTTTTAAGGTGTGGTATCTGAAGCATAATCAACAAGTACAGAGAAAGATCATCTGAAATTGACAAATCCAGGACTGAAATTCCCAAAAAGTTCCTCATATACACACACACACACACACACCCACCCACCCCTAATATTCCAAATGCAAGACTGGTAAACATGATCTGCTAACATTCCAAAAAATCAAATCAAACAAAAAAGTTGCCGTCATTTCATCTATAAATTAAAATCTTATCCTGGAAACAGCACCAAAAGGGAAAGTTGGTCTGACTGTTTAGTCACAGTGAAGCAACTGCTTGTTTGAAAGGGTATTTGTGCTGCCATAAATAAAATAAAACAAATGCATAATTTTTGTGACCAATATAGGCAAGCGAGGGAAAGTTAAAATGTTTCAATTAAACAATAATAAAGCATTTATAAATGGTATTCTTACCCCAGCAAAACTTGCCCATAGGGTGCCCAGGCTTGGCTAGACTTCCAAAGAGCATCTCTTTCCTATGGCTATCAGATGGTCTGGCAAGTTGGTACTCTGCAGAAAGCAGAAGAATCAACACTGTTTATTATACAACTGTTCAATATACATTTACAATAGTTTATTTGATTCATTATTCAAGAATCTCATATTTATTAATACTTTACACTGCATTGAAGTTGGGAGGGTTGGTGGCTTGCCAGGAAGGTTTAAATCCTGCCTGGGGTCAACTGGATAAGTGCATTTGAAAGGTTGCTGCCTTTTTCTTTTTTAACCTTTTTATAATATTTGTTCTCTGTTTAGTTATTAAAAATTGCCTCCGTAGTTGTAACTACTGTCTGTATATACTAAATTACTATATTAGAGAGCAATCTGCGCAGGCATTGTCTTTGATTTTCTCATTCCAGAAAGTCATGCAATACTGTGACCTTTCAAAACTGCTGGTCCACCTGCTCTGTAGATAACTATATACTGTTCAACATAGCTTGAACCACATGTGAGGGTGCACAGGGAGCCAGACCCAGCAAGCAGACAATACAGTCTTCCAGAGGCAACAGTTAAAATGTCCTGTGGATTGATTTGGTCTGGAATTACTGTTTGGCAAACTAAAAATGTAGAAGTTTTTTATTAAATGCCCTATCAGAATGGTTAGATTTGCAAGAACATTATCTTAGCCTTTAGTCCTTGCTGTATTAACCCTTTGCGGTCCATTGTCGGACTGGGTCCGACATTGCAATTATTCCTCACAGGTCCTTTGTCGGACTGGGTCCGACATCATTATAGCAACGCAATAAACGGGTGTTTAGTCGTTTTTTCTCCGGAAAAAGCCGAGAAAACCATTCAATTGCCGAGTGGTAGCGACAGGAGCCGAGACAAGTCGGGGGAAAAAAAAAAAAAAAAAAAAAAAAAGGCGTATTTCATGAATAGTCATACATGGTATCAGGTATCAGATAATGGGCGTCCATAATAAACAAGCTGGCTAAGTGCGTCAGCGCACTGAGACTATCATGGACATTTGCAGAGCTTTTTTCAGATGTTATAGTAATAAAATAATGACTTGGATCGCATTATTGAGGAGTTTGGTGATAAAACGAGTGATCTGGAGATGATCGATCGGTATGTACGACTATTATTATTATTATTATTTATTTCTTACACAGCTGAACGCTATAGCAAACAAAAGGCTGGGGAGGGGCTGGAGATGCCTAGTGTGTGCTTTGTTGATATGCAGGGCCATTTAAACCCGTTTGACTGTGAAAAAAAATACTTTTAAACAGCGCGTATAAAATTAACTGCGCGTGTGAAAATTAATTAGACCTGGCGTGCCTGACGCGCGATTAATAAATGGACCGCAAAGGGTTAAGGCTCTCACCGCTGTCCACAGCCTCCACCTCCCTGCCGATGGCATCCTTGATCATCAGCGGAGAGATGAAAAACTGAGCCCACCTGCAAACACAAAGAAAGACCCCCATAAAGTTGCATTCATTTGTTTTTATTTTTTTAACAACATTCTTATGACCAAACTTGTCACCTTAACGTGAGTGTTAATAAAATATTTGAAAATAGACCGTCAAAAGAAAACTGAATTAAGTAGTATTATTTTGCTTAGGGAGAGAACACAGTACACGTGTGTATATATAAGCAAAAGCACTACGGTTGCTAGGGAGTTAAATTTGCAATCATTAAGGTTAGAGTCATGGTCCAGAATAACATGTTTTTTCTTTTTTACGGTACCTTGTAACAGTGAATAAGTTTTTCAATTATGCACAAATATGAACTGCTTTAACACTAGAACCGCCACGGCAGTCATTTTGATGGTTTGAGGTTTTCAAATTGAAATTACTCTGCGTGTCAAAGTTATGCAGCTGTCCGTTTATGACTTTTCCTAAATACATGTATTAAATACCCTGACGGCGTTTGAAAGGCAGGATCATGAAAATAAGGAAGTTATAATCCCGCCCACCTAGAACCGCCAAAGCAGTAATTTTGACTGCCTTTTACAATACATGTTTTTATTTTGAATATAACCTACAAATATTCTATGTGTGTGTGTGTGTATATATATATATATATATATATATATATATATATACACACACACACACAATCCTGTTATCTCTACTGGACCTGGCAGCCATCAGTTCTTTCATTTTGTACAAGGAATGCACCGGGGAAAATATCAGTAGGAGAGATTTCATCTTGAAGCTAGCCAAAGCACTTCGGCAGAAACATTTTTATGAGAAAACTGCAAATCAGCAGGCTGCTGCAGCTCAGCCTGGATTCTGTTTCTTTCGTTTTAAATTTAAAAAATTAATTCGTTTTTACAGTTTTGTATGTACATATACCTGTTTACACACTAGTTTCATTTGAAATGTTTATTTTATTACAGTTTTTCATTTTCTGAAGTAGTGCTTTATATGTGGCAAGTTAGAAAATAAACCCTTTTATGTTTAATTGTTCACTTAAATACGGCTTTTCGTCTGTGCAGATGTTTGACATGACGTGTTTGAATAAAACTTTTGAGTTGTATCCAATAGTTTATCTTTCATTTTAATATTGATGCCGTTTAAAATGTAACCATCATAATGACTGCCGGCAGAAGTTTTAGGTATGAGTATAACCGCGGCGGTTCTTGTGTTTTCAGCTTTTTGCTGGAAAAAAAACAAAACAATCACAGTTTCTGTATTTTTAATGAACTTTAAAAACAAATTGCTCTATATTGCAAACTATAAGTAGCAAATTTGTAAATGTCTTGAAAAGGGGCACATTTTTCAGGGTGCGATCACACTCTTCAATATGAAGGGCTGGTTTAAGAGATCGGAGCCACTGTGGGTGCTGAATATAATAACAGTGGAGCGTACGTCTTTGTATTGTCAGATACAGTGTGCGCTGATTCAAAGCCCCTACACACACACACACACACACACCTGTCCAGTGCCTCCCTGAAGTATTTCCTCTGCACGTCAAACTGGAACACAGTTCTCTCGCAGTCTGTGGAGGCGTTGTCGCTGCCGCCGTGCTTCTTCAGGAAAGCGTCAAAACCGTTCTCAGCCGGGTACTTCTCACTGCCCATGAACACCACTGCAAGACAAGCACACCGGACCCCTTTACAATGGCTTCAAAACAAGGCTTCTCTTTTATCACCCCTGAGCCGAAGATTCACGATTTTCCTCCATTACCAAACACTAATTTTACAACGTATGCTGCAGTCAGATTTTCTTACTTGTCTGTAAAGACATGTTATCATAAAATAATAACAACTATTAATAATAATAAAAATAGTAATAAGCCCTGCTCGATGCCATTCCTGAATCTGTCTCCTGCAGCTTCATCTGACAGATTTATAACCACTAAGCATATTACCATATATAAAAATATACTAACAAAGAAGAAAAGATTTTTGATGCAAGATCTTAAAACTTGCACAGAGCAGATGGGAGGTCCAATTTTTAAATGAAGCAGTGATTATAATAAATAAATAAATAAATAAATAAATAAATAAATAAATAAAATAAAATAACTTACTGTGTTCAAGAAAATGTGCCAGCCCCGGCAGGTCATCTGGGTCACTGAAACCTCCGATTCCAACACAGAGGGCAGCTGCGGACTGAATTAACATAACAGCATTAGAGATGCCACATGCCCTACACAAGTCGAGAATTCTAGAACATGTACCATCTGCAAGAACTAATTTTTCAGTACATCACTAAACATTTCATTGTATGAACCTTCTAAATCTTGATTTTGCTGTTGCCCACAAATAGGCATGGACAGACAGCAGAAGAGCCAGGCCTGTATCATAAACAGAAAGTGTACATACCAAAAGAGTTAATGGAATGCATTGAATTTTGTATTTATGTGGAGGGTCTGGTGCTGTTGATTTGACTGTGGGTGGTGATCATTGTTCATGAACACAAATTATAGTCCCTAGATGTTATCTGCTTCACTTGAATACATATAGGGGTCTTTGTATTCTGGACAAGAAAAACAAAATGTTCTTCTATCAAGTATGCTAGTGAAATATAGCATAAAGAACATTGAAATGAGTATGTTTAAAGCGTTCCAATGTTTTTACTTATTTAATCATGCTGTGTACATGTATGGTATAGTAGATTGTAATGAAAAGAAATAGTATTAAACATGATTGTATTCAATGTAATATCAAGTACTACCTGCTACAGCAAAACGGCATATTTGTTGTCTCAATAGTTGTGTGTTTTTAATGCTTCTTTTGCCAGGTTATTGGTGAACTCCTGAGAAAGTCAACTCCACGTACTGACACTATTTTATACTTGGTGCCTTTAAAAGGATATTAAAAGATTGTGTCTGTACATTAGCCTTTCGGTCTCTCAAACAGATAAATGACCATTTGTTTTAACAACTGGGTCTGGGTTATTTTCACCTGTTTTTCAGAACAGCTCTTTTTCTTCTTCACATCACTCTCATCTTCCAGCTCTTCAAAGTCACTGTCCTGCTCATCCTCTTCGTGCTCTGATTCTTCTTCAGTTCCCTCCCCAGAGTCACCGTCCTCTTCCGCCACTTCCTCCTCCCCGCTGCTGTCTTCCTCCGAGTCGCCCTCTTCCTCCTCAGAGTCCGACGGCTTCCCGTCTGTGCCTCTCAAGTCTGAGATCAGGAGAGCTTGCAGGCCGTTGTCCAATTTAATATACCTGGATCACACACAGAACAGTGATTCCTCAACTCCAACCCTCAGGGACAACTTCCTTTCTGTTTTTAAGCCAGACCAATGTGTTTAAAATAGAGATAAATAAATACATCTGCAGTGCTTTCCAGTGCAGATAAAACAGAACATTCTGGAAATGTAATGTACAAAAAGTGGTCTTTCACGTTTGTAGTGTACATGAACTAGGTTTACATCCACAAGGAATCTATCCTTTTGTAATGGATTCTTTTGAATCCAAAAACAAAATGTGCAGCAAACTCAAATTGGGTTCTGAGGAAGAAAAGCTTCGGAACATTCTGCACTTGAATCTGATTAAATCCACAACCAGATTCTTTGGCACAAGTGACATAACATATTATAATCTATATTACATGGAGGCTGTTTGTCTGCCAGGCAACTGTTTCTGTGTGTCACACATTTTAACATACATGAAGAAAATTGCTTGTCAAATTGTGACGAAAGGACATTCTTTAGCTAAAATTACTGATTACCAAAATCTGGAGGTCAGACTGTTTACATGTTTTCATTTGTCTAGAGAGCTGCTAATAGCGATGAACTGAACTGTCCTGTCCACTGAAGTGGTTGTTTTAGCCTGCCTGTCAAATGGAAATGTGGAATTAAAAGACCATTTGCATACACCATACATAACCCATCTACTTACATCCATTTGGCTTCATAAGCCATGTGTATAGAAAGTGAGTTTGTTTGTTTAAATTGACAAGAGCACCTGTAATGTAAGAGTAACTGCTATATATATATATATGGTGTTACTGTCAGATGTATAAAGCTTTTTTTATGCCAACTTCACTTCAAGGAGCTAAAATTACACAAACGTAACTTGAACCTCTTGCTATCATAAATTCTGACTCCAAGTTACTCTTGTACTTAATTCAGCAGTGGGGATGTGGTATATTTTCTATAAATATTTCAATGGAACCTTTCAGGATAACTACATCTATGAAAGAAAAAAGAAGCAATAACCGTATATTAAATTATAAAATTCTTTCAGAACATCACAAGTAAATGATCAGACAAACAACAACATATACATCGCAGACGCTATCCCAGCTCTCAATTAATGTAATTATGACAGTTATTAGCTGGACCACCGAAATGAATTATTGAGGTCTGTCAATAATTAACGTCTTAACATGGCAATTTAACCTTTGCATACCGGAGGCACAAAAGGACATTTTCAACAAAATTTAACCACATGTCGGCACATCTTTATGAAGATTGTTGGATTATTACCTGTAATGTTTGGGATCACTTGGCGATTTGACAATCTCAGAGTCCCCAGGGCTTTCGCCGACACCTCTATCCCCAGACGCCCCTTCGTCTCTCGCTTCAGCCAGGGGCTGCACTGGATCTTCATTGGGCTCTGGTTGTGATGGCTGCGCGGCCTCAGCGCAGGCGCCCATGTATTTGTTGGTCACCGGCATGCTGCTGGGTCGAACCCGAGCCGGGATGGGGATTAAACCAGGCGGGAGAGCAAGCTGCTTAACGCAAACCCTAACTAGTTTGTGACGTGCTAACTTGTATGATGACGTTTAAGTGGTAATTGTTTTGCAATCTATGATAATTTAACTAGTAGGAAGTACTGAATGTGCAACTAGCACAGAGCTTCACTTGTGAAACTAAGGGGCAAATCACCAATGAAACGTGATGAGTTTACCTTTAAAAGCAGGTTGAACAAGTCTGGCTCTATAGTATAGCTCAAAACGTGTTTAGTCTGAGATGGTGCACTGTTTTAAAATTTGCCCACACTGAGGCAATACGGTTGAAAAAAATATATATTATCTCAAGATAATTTTCCTTAAAGTTTGCATACAGCGTTAATTCTAAACTTTATTAACAACTTTTTAAAACACACAAACCAAAAAAAGCGTATACGTGCATAAACATATACTTCAATTAAACAGCAGCGCAGCTATGTATTATTTTGTAGAAACACTATTTAATACTAGCATCCCGAACACAGGCCACCGGTAAAGATATCAGCACTAACCCTCTCTCGGTAGGGCCCATGAACCTGTGATAACTAACGTTAACGTGGTTAAAATAAATTATTTCTTGCCCAGCGGTTTAACAATAATTGAAATTAATTCCTCTCTATCGCCAAAAGCCTTGTATTTAAAAAGTATACCAGATGTCGATTTTCTTGCTCCAGCAAAACACTGTCATCCAAGCCAGCAGCTCATCCTAACCTGCTGACTGCACAAACCCGGCTCGAAACCGCGAAGCTCCTCACTCATTGGAGCTGCGAGCAGTCGTGGGCCAGCTGTTCACCAGCTGATTGGGCGATTGCTGCTGTCACTCCAAAGGAATCAGGGAGGGGAGGTGGTAGATTGAAGAGCAGCACAGAAACATGTGCTGGTCTCGTTTTAGTTTGATTTTGTGATTTGTCAGAGATGTGCTTTTTAAAGTGGAACAGGGCGAAATAATATACCGCTAAATCACAGGGATTACCTTGCCTAATACAAATATCGCTCTACAAATACAATCGACACTACTCCACAGTTCCACGCCCTGTTGTTTTTCATACTCGGTGCTGCTGGACAATTCAAGCTGCTTTGCAGCCAGGTTTTGTGATGCAGTGCACAGCCACATCCGCCTGTTTGAGAGGGGTATTGCTGCGGAAAGGAGGCGCACATAGAGTAGTGCTGCGTACGCAACTCGTAATAGACGTTTCTGCCTATTTAAAAGGGTTGTTGCGTTATCCATCCGCCCAGTTGGTCTTCCCTGTTAAATGTCATTACACAAACACAAAATGGTGTTTCCTTAATATTTCTGTTTTGTTCTAATGAGTTACAACAAAGCTTGAACATGTTGCTTATATCATTTCCTGTAACTGCAAGAACTAATAACCGACGAGGGTTTTGCCTCTTATTCCTGCATTTAAAGTACAAACTACATTTGGTAAAGTAAACCAACTAGACTGTCAAGTGTGCACTAAAGGCAAATCCATGTAAGAATATAGTCTGATAGTGGAATACTGCAACCTTAGAATGCATATGTCATTATGTGTTTTTAATGTACAAGTAAAAAAATGCTTCCTATCATTACAGGTGATCTAGAATGTGCCTATCATTCTAGCCATCACTGGTAATAACTGACTAAAATACCTCTTATTAAAGAAAACACCTTTCTTTTCTATCCAGCAGATGGCGCCATATACTGATTAAGCAGATGCTGTATTATTATTATTATTGTATGGTGCATGTTTCAGGTCTGGACTGGAATAACTGCTTCACTCTCTAACATCAGAAATTACGTTATTGACAATGCAATTTGTTTATATTTCCCAGAGGTAGTTTATGCAAAAGGGAAAAGGGCGAAAGAGATCTTACATTTGGCATTCATATTACTAAGTACTCCAGCATAGATGATGTACCTGCTGCTGAAGGAGGGATGGTCAGAAAGCATGTGAGTCTGCAGAGAAAACTACCTTAGCTAAACAAACTAGTAAGCCAACAGCACATGGTTTCTAGTGAAGCAGAGAGCACAGAAGGCTAAATTATGGAAGAATATAGAAAACATTCACCCAGGAATCATATTCAATTGAACAATATTGTGAGACACCACAGTTTTAAGAGCTACCTCTGTTTCTATTTTTAATACAGACCACAGACTCTGTACAAGAACTTCATTTTTCAGCCAATCTAAAATATTAAAAACATGTTATAAAGCACCTTTAGGAAGGATTGTTTAATGTTTTCAAGAGCTAGTTATAATTGTTATAAAATGTACATTTAAAGTCAAACAAAAACTTCTAAATGTTGTTCAAATGGCATACACTGTCAAATATATATATATATATATATATATATATATATATATATATATATATATATATATATATATATGTACAGTGCCTTGCAAAAGTATTCAGTCCCCTGACCAATTCTCTCATATTAATGAATTACAAATGGTACATTGAAATTTCGTTCTGTTTGATATTTTATTTTAAAACACTGAAACTCAAAATCAATTATTGTAAGGTGACATTGGTTTTATGTTGGGAAATATTTTTAAGAAAAATAAAAAACTGAAATATCTTGCTTGCATAAGTATTCAACTTTCTTATATTCAAGTCTTTTGGGGTAAGTATGTACCAGCTTTGCACACAGTGTCGGAGTGATTTTGGCCCATTCTTCTTGGCAGATTTGCTCCAGGTTGTTCAGGTTGGTTGGACGACGCTTGTGGACCGCAATTTTCAAATAGTGCCACAGATTCTCAATGGGATTGAGATCAGGACTTTGACTGGGCCACTGTAGGACATTCACCTTTTTGTTCTTGAGCCGCTCCAATGCTGCTTTAGCATTGTGCTTGGGATCATTGTCCTGCTGAAAGGTGAATTTCCTCCCAAGCTTCAGTATTTTAGCGGACTGAAGCAGGTTCTCTTGCAGTATTTCCCTGTATTTTGCTCCATCCATTCTTCCTTCAATTTTAACAAGATGCCCAGTCCCTGCTGAAGAGAAGCATCCCCATAAAAACGATGCTGCCACCACCATGCTTGACAGTTGGGATGGTGTTGACTGGGGGGTGTGCAGTGTTGGGCTTGCACCAGATGTAACGCTTGGAATTTAGACCGAAAAGTTCAAATTTTGTCTCATCTGACCACAAAACCTTTTTCCACATTATTATTATTATTATTTATTTCTTAGCAGACGCCCTTATCCAATTGTTACAAGGTATCACATTATACATTATTTTACATTACACAGATATCACATTATTTTTACATACAATTACCCATTTATACAGTTGGGTTTTTACTAGAGCAATCTAGGTAAAGTACCTTGCTCAAGGGTACAACAGCAGTGTCCCCCACTGGGGATTGAACCTACGACCCTCCGGTCAAGAGTCCAGAGCCCTAACCACTAATCCACACTGCTGCTGTATCATCTACATGCTTTTTCGCAAACTCCATAGTGCTTTAAGATGAGGCTTTTTGAGTAATGGCTTCTTTCTTGCCACACATCCATACAAGCCAACTTTGTGTAGGGACCGGTTTATTGTTGATTATTTGCAGATCTCTCAAGGTCATTGTTGGCTTCAGAGTGACATCCCAAACTAGTTTCCTGCTTGCCCGGCTGCTCAGTTTGGGAGGGCGACCTGATCTGGGTAGTGTCTGGGTGGTATGATGCATCTTCCACTTCTTAATGATGGACTTCACTGTGCTGAGAGGGATAATCAGTGCCTTTGAAATTTTCTTGTACCCTTCTCCTGCTCTGTGCCTCTCTACCACTTTATCCCTGACTTGTTTCGAAAGCACCTTGGTCTTCTTGGTTGTTTTGTTGGATCACTATGTGAATTGCAGCGTGAAAGTCTTTATATACCTGAGGGAAAACACTTTGAGTACACACAGGCTGAAACCATTTCACAAATTTTGTGACCTTTCAAATAAATCATTTGCACCTGAGCTGATTTAGGGCTGCAGTAGCAAAGGTGTTGAATACTTGTGCAACTGAGATGAATCTGTTTTTCTCTGTAAATGTTACTTATTTATATTCTATATGCATTTTTTAACTTTATCAATGTGGAGTAGTTTGTGTAGATTCTACATGTAAAGTCTAATTTGAAAGCATTGTGGAGTACGCTCAGGTGCCAACAAAATGTGAAAACTTTGCAGGGGGGGTGAATACTTCTGCAAACCACTGTATATATATATATATATATATATATATATATATATATATATATATATATATATATATAGCTGTGCTGGGGATTCGTATTGTTGTATTGGCTCTGGCACTCCTTCAGGTTCACCTCACTGTGCTACAACGCCTCTTACTAGCCAAATGCCTGCAGGTCCTCCAGGGGCCTGTAGCTCACCAGTATCCTCAGTAGAGCATCAAGGTGTGAAGAGGCGATTGGAGGATAAAGCATGTGCCATAACCAAGCAGGGTCTGGGAATGGTTAACCATGGTAAATGATGGCAGTGTTAGGGTTCACCGTGTTATTAGTTGCAATGTGGTTTAAACACAGCACATTATAATACCACCCTACATTCCTCCAGCTATTCCTTCTGGTCCGATGAGCACCAATATAAACCAATGTTATCTTAGTCTGTTATACTGCCTCCCTCACAGTTCACCATCTGCCACAGCACCTAGGCAAGCAAATGTATACAAATCATTGCAGTCTCCCTCACTCTACCACCAGTGAGATATTCAAGCAAATGAAATAGCAGGAAATAGCTGCTTACCCTTTGGCACATTATCCTCCTTGGTGTCAGAACTGGGTTTGGCTAGATTGCAGCAAGAAAATGACAGCTCAGTACTGTGTTAAATGTTCAGGGTTAATAGTTCTATTGTGTAAAATTATGAGCAAAAAAACTACTTTTACATTGCTGTCCGTGTTTAGGGTTGGTTTGAGGAAAGACAGTTTGCAGTATGTTAAAAGAACCAGTTTATATTATCTATAAGGCTCCTCAAGGCTGATTGTGGGGAACTGAGGTGGGGAAGTACATTACCGTTGTTTACAGAAGTCCATAGGTGAAGGATTGTGCACTGAAGCCTGTGCAACACTGAAATGCTTCCCCCAACCTCACGTCAGTCTCACAGTTTTTGCCAAAGTAGTTAGTAAACATAGCTAAAAATGATTTAAGACGAAACAACAGCACATAACAACATATTAAATACAGAATTGCCAAAGTCAGATTAGTGTGATTAAAAAATATTAGATTTGTGATATTTCATTATAGACAAAGAGAAGGAGATGTGATACCTTTTTATTGGACTAACTAAATAATAAATAATCACAAGCTTTCGTGACCTAAAGGTCTCTTCTCCTGGTGAAAGCAGGAAAGAGAGATTGATGTTTACATCAAAATGCATTGTCATTTCCTTTATTTTAGGAGACTGCTCAAATTGAGACTGAAAAGTACTATTGAACTGCAGCTACCCTCCACGATGTCAAGAACAAATATTGACAAAAGAGAATAGAAGTGGGTGAAAGGTGAACACTTCCCAAAAGCCAATAATGCTCCACTCCCATAGAAAGTGGCTTGCTTGGTTCTTTCAGTTCTGCAGTGGTGGAGTCTTGTGTCACTGAGAAGGGAGATCCAAGATAGGAGAAAGCTAAGCTTTGAAGGAAGCTCTCCCCATGTGCTCATGATGAGCTCTCATAAAGTTTGAAGTTAGACTGTGCCTCATTTTCAAAGCATGGTACTCTACTTTGTCTACTTTGAGTAAATCGCTATTAAAGAGTAGCTTCAAAACATTTTAATCAACTCCAACAATACAACTGAACTGGAGTCTGTGATCCAACAACTTTGATGTTCCCAGTCTTTAAAAGTTTTCATTGCATGCTTGCCAGGGTAGAGTACTAATATGGAAATTATTCCAGGGTGTGTCAGTACTTAGGAAGGGCTCTGTATATCTCTTTGTAGAGAGGTCCAATTGCTGCTGCCTTTGGGTAGTTTTATTTCTAGGGTTTATGAAATTCATGTTTATTCTGGCAGTGGTGTTTGTTTTTGTTCCAATGTTAATGATTCATGCAAAACAATACATCCTGAGCATTTCATTTCTGTTACTTGTGAAGCAAGGCCACTCAAGCCTCTTGGATTACAGAGATAAATGCACATCAAACCATGGAGAAATCGTGGTGTGCATGAAGAACAGTTGTGCAACTCATGCCACACATGGTTAGAAAGTGTCTGAAAGCCTTATAAAAGTTTACCACGGTATTTCTGCACTGTATTTATTCAGTTTTCCCATAGTTTACCCTTGTTTGCCATGTTTATTAATATGCTTTACCATACCTTGCTATTCTTTACACTGCTTACCTATGCTTTACCATGCTTCCACTATGCTTTATTACATTTTGTTATGCTTTTACTACGAGAAACTCTTATAAGAGAAGTGGTAAAAATGCCCACCTTGATGAACATTTTTGGGGTTTTTTTTTCCACGTGACTTAGACTATAAACCTTAGTTTCATTTTATAGCTTGTTTCAAGGCCTTTCCAAAAATATATATATATATTTATCATTGTGGAGTAAACCCCCCTTGGTCTTGATACCCCTCTATTTTAAATTCTCAATAAAGAATACAAAAAAAGACACAGGAACTTTCATCAGCATATTTCACTTTTAATTTGATTATTATTGATCATTACTGTCATTTTGTAAAGGTACAGGTTCTTTAATCTCCAAAATGCACATACACAGTAAATCTACCACTGAAACCCTGACCCGTCGCTTCAACTGTTACACTTCACAAGAAAAAAAAAAGAGCAATTTGTCAACTTTTCACTCTAGCAAAACTTTATAGAGTCTGAGGCACACACACACACACACTCACACACACACACACACACACACACACACACACACACTCATCCCGCTTTCTCAAACACAGACACAAGAAGCTGGAAGCAGCACAAACAGAAGTGACTTTAAATCATTTATATTAATATCTAAACCGGTATTGCTAATACAGTGTATATATATATATGCAGAGTGTTTAGGAAGTAAGTTTACAACATCAGTGATATGGTGTGTTGATGTGCTAAACTTACTTTCTAATCACCCTGTATCTTTATATATGTGTATTTATATATTTAAAAAAAAGGGGAGAACACATTCATTCATAGGCAGTTGCTTCAAAGACCTGTTGATTGGAACATGGACATTTCTCAAATTCCACAGCTATGATCATGAAGAAGGCTTAATCCATAACTTTAAACGCTAACTTTAAACCACAACCATTAATGATTCATTTGAATTGGGACAATATGTAACATTCAAGTCAACATGCAGAGAAGTATTTATTTTTTGTCAAATGTATTGTCATGACGTTTTTTTAATGCTACCAAATGATATTATTGAATACATCTCAATAATGAACAGTACAAGTGTAAATGGATAAGAGTGCCATGCTTGCACTTGAAAGGCTGCAATTTTAATGACAGTACATTTGGTTTGTAGCAAATTGCATAATGTGTTATGAATACTGGTGTGCGTGCTTTGTGGGTTGTCAGTGATTATGAAGGCTCTTCGATATTACATCACCTTTATGAAGGTGTTCTTGGTCCTTTTTTATTATTATTATTATTTAATAAATATACATGCTTTAATTTCATTTCCTATACATTACAAATAATCACTGTTACAGAATGTTATATTCCAGATACCAATGGTATGATTATTATTATTTTTTTTCATTTTCAGAGGCTAAACTTAAGAACTTTTTTTACCTCCAGTGTCCAGTTCTCACCTGAAGAGGTGAACTCTGTGGCATCGCAAGCTAGTGTGTATATACTGTATATTCAGCTGGTCCTATTAATAGGTATCACAAACAAACCCTTTGTTGTACAGTTTTAGTGACTATCTCAATGTTCTGTTAATACCAGTGTGAAATCTGGAAAACAAAGTAGGTCAGCAATTGTTGTTTTTGCAGGATAGATTTCTTAAAGATTAGCCTAGAATCGTGGATGAGCATGGTTGGGCTACACAATGTTTCTAAGTGGGTAACTTATTATTTTATTAAATTGATTATTATTTTTGAGTTAACCACAAAGAACCTGTATGTTTTCTTTTTATCCCACATGTAATTAACCATTTTCTTATGATGATAGATTTAATGAAGTGATTTATTTTTGATTCAAGGATTCAAAATTGCCGTTGCCATGGGGAACTCGGAACTCAAAGGCTGACGAAGCCACTATTGTGACATCACTGCAGCAATAGGCCTTATGAAATGTGAAAAAAAAATACATTTTGGAACATCCACATGTGCTGTATAAATAAGGCTATTATATACAGATGAAAACAATTCATTAACCCCCATACTAACCTATTTTGCTTTCAGAATGAAATGATCCAACCCTTGTTACTTCTGTAACTTGTACACAACAACAGCCTGCCTTGTTCCTAAATTTCAGCTTGCTATGACTGGCCCACCATTAGGAATTAAAAAACGAATGCACATGAAATATAACCTTCACCCAACCCCTAAGTATGCACACAAACTTATATAACTAAAATACCAACATTAAAAATAGGATGTTTTCACTGATAGAACCTGGGTCATTGTGAATAAGGTCATGGAAATGGATAATAAAAAGATGAATCTTTATAAAAACCCTGCCCTTTTAGACTAGTTCTTTTAATGTACAGCAGTGGTTGGCAAATGGCGGATGCCTCCTGGCAGGGCTGTATCAAGGGCTGAGCGAGAGTGGAACTTCATTTTAATATTACCTCAAGGGGGCTGTCATGGGGGATTCTCCCTATACCCTTCATATATTTCTTGCGAGTAAGCAGAAATCCTCATGAGGAATCCTCATATGATAGGCAGGAACGCGGAATAACATAAAGCACAATTCAAAAGTAGCACACATTTTTATTTTATATGCTTCATTGCATTATGACAAATTTAATGAGAAAAATAGCACCTTCATTCTGCGATCAGCTTTAGAACACCAGATGTGATAAACGTGATGGCGATACGTAGGCAGTCCGCCAAAGATTCAGTCTGTTTCATGCATCTGTATTGCAAGTGGCCCACTCTGCGGCTTCCCACGGGTCATTTGGCCCACCGTCAAATTTAATTGCTGACCACTGATGTACAGTATCATGTACATGCCACATGGCAGGGCTAACATATCAGCCATACCATCATACCAAGTCTAAATCCAATCACTCATAGCCCAGCCCCCTGTTCTATAAAGCATCCCACCAGCCTTACACAACTAGAAAGCCTAACCTGTAGTTTTCTCTATTACCTAAAAAAGTGTTTGCAAAGTAAAAGCACAAACCAGTTACCTGTTTGCTGCAACAATTCACAAAGTATGATGCAAACACAGAGCAAATTAGTGTCAGCTTAAGTAAAACAATCTAAAATAAGTTGACAACCTGCATTAAACACCACTGACAATTGCGTTTTCTAAAAAAAAAATTAAAAAAAGAGACATTTGGAGAGTTGAATTATCATTTTTGAATCCAATGCTAAGAGTGATGCTTGTTTTTACTGGATCTGATTTTGAATCTATCTTACATTCATTCAAATCCAACAACAGAATGAGAAATCAATGGCAAATCACATGGTTCCAAGTTACAAGCTGATGCAGAGCTTGATTTAAGATGATTAATTTAGGGTTGAATATAACCTATTTTCAATATATTTGTCTTGTTATATTGAACTTGTTATTTAAACTAAATACTCCATGGATCGTTGGCTAGTTTGCCATCCTGATTTGTGGGATAACTGAAGTGCCCATATTTCATGGACAATTCTTGACGATGGTCTCTCCTCACACATGGATTTTTTCTGCATCTTCGAATCTTCCTTTGCCATCTTCTTAGCAAGTTGTATTCCCAAGTAACATAAAAAGTTTCCTGTCGTTTATTTACAAGGAGCTAGTGACATTCTAAATGGGAGGTGCAATGTGAAGTTTAATAACAAAGGCCAGGAACACCCCTTTTACAATCAATGTCACCAACAGAGGCTAGCAAAGATGCTTTCTTTTGGGTCGTCATGTGGTTATATTTTTGACTGGGCTTTACAAGGTCCTGGATGTCCAATCTCCCTAAATTTCTAATACTGTAGATACAATTAAATGGTTGAGAATATTAAGTATCTGTTCAAAGCAAATTTAATAATAAAAGATGTGGTTGGAACAAATGCCTATAGTAAAAAGGCCATATTGGCCTTCCTCCACACTACACCAAATAGTAAAATGAGATTCGCTTAAAATGAGCTTATATTTTTGCATTTTTGTGGAAAAATCAGGCTCACTGCTGATACTCTATGACCTTTTCACAAGCACTGGCAGATAGTCCAACATCTTATTTCTTTTAAAATGTACATAAAGGGAGGGTTAGTAGGTACATTACCTTTGAATTTGGATATCTGAGTCTCATATTTAAAACAGAGAACTCAGTACTGGGGATCCTAGAGCCAGCGCATGGTATATAGACAGTACAGTGCTAAGAATTTCAAACAGGGAATTCAATAAACTACATTTTTAATACCTCAGAGCATTAGTCGATCAAATTAAGCAGGGGATAGTGGATCCCAGTAGTATTAGCAAACGATATCATACTTAAACCACACTATATAAATATGACTTATTGGTCACTGTTGTACTTCTTAACTACCGCTAACAAATAATTTACTACTCAGTTAGACAGCCTCAAGTAGTTAATGCAGCAGTAATTTATAGTATCATAGTACTTTACAAACTTAAGTCTTTGACTGTGACTAATGGCTATGTAGTTTAGCTATAGACTGACTTTTTGTGGTTTAACAGAGTTCAGTATATACAGTAATCTTGCAGCAGAAAGACAAGCTAATGCCATGGTTGTTTAAATATGCATTTGTCAGGCAGATAAACCTTTTCAAGCTCAAGTGGCAAACACCAATGACTGCAATGAAAACCCATAAATTCACCCAAAATTAGGACCTCTACAAAGCACCCCTAGTGACTGCCATAAGCAAGTAAGCAGATTAGATATCCAACTTGAAGCCTCTTTTCATGACAGCAGGCATTTCAACAAGGGAAGTTTAATGGCACACAAGTCGGTGCGCCCCAAGCCAAACAGGCTTTTTTTACAGGAAAAGAATTCCATCTAGGGTTTTATATATATATAATTTCTGCTCTGACTTTCCCAGGCAGGATTTAGACTAATGAAATTTAGACAAATGAAATTGAGCACAAGATTAATTATTATCCCATTCACAGGCATGAACACACACACACTATAATATTATTATTATTATTATTATTTATTTCTTAGCAGACGCCCTTATCCAGGGCGACTTACAATTGTTACAAGATATCACATTATTTTTACATACAATTACCCATTTATACAGTTGGGTTTTTACTGGAGCAATCTAGGTCAAATAAATTGCTCAAGGGTACAGCAGCAATGTCCCCCACCTGGGATTGAACCCACGACCCTCCGGTCAAGAGTCCAGAGCCCTAACCACTACTCCATATTGCACATATTGGCCCATTTACGTCCCTCTGGTAAGAGGTAATTTGTTTTGGAAATGGCAGACATGACACAAATCCATTCAATTCTCCTCCCAGGAGTTTGGTTATTCATATATGTTTTTTTTTTTCTTAAACTAACCATGCTACACTTTTAATAAGCTCCCCTTTTTTATAAACCCTTTGAACTATTGCACTGTATACTTTGCTGAAGCAAAAGTTTTAAAATTAGGATTCATTTTCATTCTAGAATTGGTACAAATCTAGCACTAAATTAATAATTGAACTGCTCTAAATTGTTTCTTGGTAGTTTTATTTTATTAAAACTGATTTTGATCCTCTGGGAAAGTCTGTTTCAAAATAAGGCCCCTAACTCCAAAAGATGCTGTACAGGCAGTAATGGAGACTGAATTCTTCTCAAATTATACAAACAGCAGAGGCAGCGATGGCAATGTGAGCTACCCTGCATCACCATACAAGAAGCCTGACCTATAGGAGGCAGTTTAATTACCATCCCCTTCCAATCTAATGCCCTCTCCCTGATGAAAAAGCTGCACAACACCACCCTGCCCTGAGTCTGAGAAGTATGCACTGCAGTAATCCTATTAGTGTGAACATAGTCCCACAACATACACACAGACACCAATCCAAGGACGAAACTAGAGACTGGATATTCAAAAACAGCTGATTAGGAAATACAATTGGTTTCACAAAAGAAAAGTATATACAAATGTTTCTGCGAAAGGCTGGTGGTATAGCTATTCGAAAAAGGAGTGTGCCAGAGCCTCTAGCTCTCCCTATACCCTCATCGAACGCTCCTCAATGGCAATGAAGCTGGTATACTACCAGATTATCAGTACCTGACAATACTTGTTACAAATCCATTGTGTTGCTATTGCTGGTAAAGATGTGGTCCTGCTGTGGTACTGCAAGGGTTCTTCAGAGTAATACAATGGTATTATATTAGTATCCTAATTGTATGTTTCAAACTGGGTTTTGAGATACAAATGAATAGTTCTGATAACAAATGTATTTGTCTTCTTGCTTAGAGTCACTTTGTATATACCTTCTTTTTCAGTCATTTAAAACTCAGTATTTTAAAAGCACCCCTGTGGTCTCAATAGAGCTCTTAAACATGTCTTCACTCTAAGTACAGCTGGTACACCAGAGTGCAACATGCTGCTGGGTGAGGATGTATGAAACACATCAGTGAGAAATGCCACATAAAACAAATATGGTATTTTTTACATCCACCAGGTGTTGCAGGGGGACAGGTTAATGGTTACACTCTGGTGTACCAGCTGTACTTAGAGAGAAGACTGTTTGAGAGTTCTCTAGAGGCCACAGAGGCACGTTTAACTTATGAGTTTCAAAAAGTCACCAGGATGTGATGACTGAAATAGAAAATTATATACAAAGCGATTCTAAACCAGAACAAGAACACATTATAAAAATTGTAAAAATAATGTGATATCTTGTAACAATTGTAAGTCACCCTGGATAAGGGCGTCTGCTAAGAAATAAATAATAATAATAATTATGCTATGTTTCATACCTATACCAAGTTGCTCTTAAAGACAGATCATTTTCTCTTTTATTCGGTTTAGTTGTAAGCTGACTGATCCCTCTGTCTAATAACAAAAATACATTGAAAACAATAACCCTTAACAATTCAAAGCATTCAAAAACACACATTTCATGTATTTCAAGACACATTACAACCTGTAGACTGTAAGTAAGAATTGCCAGTCCTATTATAAGTGGCAGTGTTTCACTCTTTAAAATATAGACGCTGACGGAATGTCTAAAGTGTAAATTTTTCATCCACGTAATTTTTCATTATATTATACGATTACCATTACTGTAAACAACAAAGAAATAAACCCACCCAACCTTCTATTCACACAATGGAACAGGGATAGCTTTTAAAGCTATGGTCAAGAAAACTATACTATCAATTTCACTCTGAGGTAAAACTAAAAATGAAGTAGACAAGCATTTGGGTTAGTGCTCTTCATCAATATTCACCTGTTTTGCTGTTGTATTTTATACATGAAGAAAAATATTTGTCGCCCCTCTCTCTGTGAAAATTAGGTATTATGATCATTTTAGTGGTTACATTTTAGTGGTGCCAAGTTATTGTTACATAATCTAAATTGTATAGCTATAAATGTAGTATATACAGGTAGTGGACCAAAAAATGGAAACACCTGGGTACATGAGGGACACCAAGTATATTAAAAGCAAGGGCTTCCACACAGGTGTGGCTCATGCGTTAATTAAGCAAATAACATCCCAGCATGCCTAGGGTCATGTATAAAAATGCTGGACAGGCCTGGTTGCCTATAATTATGGCTAGCATGGCTGCAAGAGGAGACCTCAGTGACTTTGGAAGAGGGGAGATTGTTGGGGCGCGTTTGGCAGTAGTTTCAGTGACCAAGACAGCTCAACTTGTTATTATTATTTTTATTATTATTATTTATTTATTAGCAGACGCCCTTATCCAGGGCGACTTACAATCGTAAGCAAATAAACTTGTTGATGTTTCACGAGCAATGGTGTCTAAGGTGATGTCGGCATGGAACTCCGAGGGAAAGACATCATCAGCAAAGGGCAACAGTGGGCAGCCAGTTTCATCAAAAACGGTCCGCCGAGAACTCCACAGAGCAGGATACCATAGTGGCCCAACGCCCTATTAAGTGACTTTACATTGGTGTTTCCATTTTTTGTACAGTAATACCTGTATATGTGGTCTCCTGAACTAAGCCAAAGAAATAAGTAGCCACCAACAAGCATCTTGGTGACCGACAGTCAGTTACGTTTTCACCGTGTCTTTTGGCCCCTCAAAAAGCTTGAATTTTATTTAGATACTTTTTTTGTTTTTGTTTTGATGAATTACAGTTCATGAAAGTGTTCTTCAGCATTCTAAATGTCATTTCAGTAGATTGTTATGAGATGAGGAAGTCAGTGTTCACTGTCAGCAGTTAAGATTCTCACGCAAGCTCAAAGAAATATACAAAAATAAATTGATAGCAAGATTGAGAATGATCAGAAAAAAAGCAAAATGTCAAAAATCAACTACAATTTGACACTGCTTACTGTTTCATTCATCAAAACATGTGTTAAAGCTTTTTGAAAAGGGATCTTTAGCATCTGCTTTCACAGACCCTGATTAGCACTAATCTTGGACTACCTTACCTGAGGTAACATTAGTTTGTCTGTGATTAGTGCTCATTAGGGTGTGTGCATCCAGCCGTATATCACAGGCCCAAAGCCTTCAATAGATTTGATAAATAAATAAATACATCCTTTTTTTTAACAATCCCTTAAGAATTCAAGTGACAAAAACCTCAGCACATGTTTACCTTAAAGCCCTGTATGAAAGATTGACATGCTGCTTTGCACTGCAAATTAACCGCTTGGTGATTAAAAGATGGGGACTAATTAATACAGCGTTGTGGAAAGGCATCGTTCCGCTTCGCTACGCCTCATCAGGAGATACTAATTGAGGGCGGAAGTGTGATGAGAATGGAGTGTTTCTTTTCTGGGTAATTATTAGAAGCTAATATAACCCTTTGGTTTCCAATGACCTTTGTGCTTCTCCAGTCAGCCGATCACATTTTTGAGCTTAAATCTGCATTTGAAATGAAAATCCCTTCCCCACCATCCCCTGACAACCTCCTTCTAATCAAAAATACAATAACCCATGTGGAACAGGATCACTGTTGAGTGGCAATGCAGTGGTTCTATGGGATGAGCCATTGGTAGAAGGGCACCACAGTGGTAACATTTTCATATATTAACGTACAGTATATAACATCAATAAGCTGTTAATAGTTTTGATGGGGTTTTCAAGTTACACAGGTACATGACATCTTAATGTGATTTTACAAACATTACTGTAAGGGTGGATGCAAAGAGGGTAAATACATATAAACATACCCCAGTTGACTAACCATGGATAAATATCTGACAGAAGTAAGATTCTGGGTACAAGGAGTTATATTTTTGTATATTTTATAAATCATTTATAAAGGACCCTTAAGATAAAGTGTGATTTTTTTCTCTTTGAACTTTCAGCGATTTCCCAACCCCCCCTTCCCCCCCCCCCCCCCCACCAAAAAAAAGTAAACAACATTGTTACGGGTCAAAGGTTAAAGGCTGGGGAGAGGTCACTAGCAGGAGCAGTTCTGCTGCAGGGGCGGAGGGTTGTCAGTCAGCCGGGTGTTCTTGGCTCCGCTGACCATCGAAGGGTCCGTGTCCACGCTCTCGGACATCTTCACGCAG
The DNA here is from genome assembly GCF_902713425.1 of Acipenser ruthenus. Lineage (NCBI taxonomy): Eukaryota > Metazoa > Chordata > Actinopteri > Acipenseriformes > Acipenseridae > Acipenser > Acipenser ruthenus. The sequence continues at coordinate 26,998,357 of NC_081200.1, read as the reverse complement.
ATGATGTCCACCAGCCTCTCGAAGACCTGCTTCACATTGATGTTCTCTCTGGCACTGGCCTCGAAATACTCGAACCCTGGGGAGAGGAACAGAGACAGGCGTGGTTTATAGAGAGAGTATCGCATAGGCTACTGTGAGACACAAGCTTAAATCCATCCCAAGAAGAGCAACATTCTCGCTAGCCGCTCGCCACGTCGCCACAAGCCAATCGTTTTCCCCAAGTTCGCCACGGTGGCAAAGGCACGATTACTTTCAAAGTGCGCTGGTAGATGAATCAGTACAGACTGTTTAGTTTGATTTCATTTCGCAGCTAAGTTTTTTTTTTTTCCGTTATTTGCTATCTCTTTAAAATGTGTTGAAATATATTTTGGAAATATAGGAACAATTTAATAAAAAAATAAACACATTTATTATTTTAAAAAGAAGGATTCGTCTCACTATGATCTATTGACTTTTAACATCAGAATCAGTGCAATATTACTGCCAGTACTCCTAGTTGAAAGAACACGATAAAAAAAAAATTAAACACAGTAGTGGCTGTACAATCCCACTAATATTATTAATCACATTAGTACAAGCTTGTGTAACTAGAATAATACCAGTAAAGTTCCAACAACATCCAATGACTTTGCCAGCTTGAATATGGCTAAAACTGAGAAAAATAAGCTGAGAGTTTTGTTCTGCTTGCATTTATATTTTGCATAATGAAATGAAAACTGAAGGTGATGAGGTAAAAAATTTAAAAGGACACACACACACACATATATATACTGGCACAGTATATAAATTAGTCATAGCTGTTCTGCTTGCAATCCTGACCTAACGTAACTCTTCATATGAGAATGATAAATGGAGATAACTGGTGAAACGTATTTTAATGCACTTCAAAGGAAAAGTAAAACTCTACAAACACCAGTGTTTGGGCAAAACTAACCACCATCAAAATGACACTCTGTAAAGTAGGTAGTTCAGTTTCACAATGACCCCATCTTGACCCCTCGCCCCCCCTTCAATGACCCAAAATAGGAAAGGATCAAAATGGGGTCATCCACTCAAGGACAGTTACCGCCCTGTACACACACTCGCTCACATAATACTATAAGTACACATTTAAACTATATGAAGCACTACACCTTTGACAAACAGTACGTTTCTCTGTGGCGCACAATCAATTGACTATAGATTTTCACAGGGACAGGATTGTTTTGAATCAGGTATAAGCAGCTTGGAATCTACAGTACAGTCTTTTGAACAAGATGAAAACCCACAAAGACAGCCACAAAAGCTCATTAGCTACCCCAGCTTTCTTACATTATCTGCATTGAGGGTTAGGCTATGAAAGACAGTACTTAGAATGGAGACCACCAAAGAAAGGGTTGTAAAATACCCTTACAATACCATAATACTAATGTATTTCACTGAGGAAACCCCAGCACAACCATGAGCAGACCACAAAATTACCAGAAATGGCAACAGAATGGATATTGAAACAAATGTGGTCCTGTGTCCTTATAAGACAACGCACCGATATGGCAATGAATGGGATTATCTGTGTATATCTTAATAATACCACAGGTAAGTCAAAATATGACAATATTTCCTCAGTGGTATTATTCTACCAACAGCTCATATCACAGTAATTGCTCTTGTGTTACCATTGCCCAAAGGTACAGAACCATTTGAGTGCAAATGTAGTGCCAATGTTAGCTCACTAGGCGGGGCTCTTCTGTCTCAGACACACTGAACTCAGCAAGTCCTCTAGTCTGAGTACAGCTGAGGCTGGGATATTAGTACTGATATGATATCCAGTGCAGGAGAAGATACATGTAAAAATGGAAGCGTGACAAACAGACGGACTTGTGTACAGATAGAGAGAAACCTTCATGCATCCCCACAATCTGTTACTCCCAATAACCTATGCTTTAATAATTATTCAACTTTTATATTTATTTTTCACAATTAACGGCAAGGTTGGAACAAACCTCTGAACTGATCAGTTCAACAAATGAGGCTGGTACAAGGACTAGACTGGATTGAATAAGAGCCACAAGTTAAGTGAGTACCACTGCGTTAGGGGGAAGAGATTCTGATATACTTGACCGAGAAAGAAGTACTTCAGTGATAAGCTGGTCAAGACTGGGTTCACAACAGAAGAAGGTTGTTGCTTGTTTGGACTAGTGTAGTGTGTGTACAGACAGGATTGTGTGTTTCTTTCCTAATGAAATGCCATCATCAGTCAGTCAACTCATTAGGCTGAAAGCTAGTCTGTCTCCAGTGCTGTCATAGCAACCTGTCAGATGAAAATCTCCAGCCTGCTTGCTTTAGTGCAGCCTGTCAAGCTGACAAGCTGATGGAGGCAAGCGAACACTGATGCTGGATCAATGTAGAGAGAAAAAAGATATGCAGAAAATTCAGATAACAGTCCAGCTACACTGTATGAACACTGTTATTTTAAATAGATTTAAATTTCAAGTGCTCTCTGTTTGTTTAGTCTTTCAAACAATCAAATTCTTTGTCATAGTGGTGCTCATAAGTATACATTAAGTGTTTGGTCACTCCAGGGTTCCATAGTTGTCAGCTGTCAAACACCATTGACTTTCAACGTGTTATTTGACAGGTTGGTTTCCGAGGTTGATTACATAAAATATGTTTAACAACAGCACTTGAAATGATACAGTGCTTTAATCTGAGATGCGTGAATCCTGATTTTACATTCTGTAAAGAACAGACACGAAAAAACTGGGACCATCTTTCAAGGTGCCAGGTTGATAATGTTTAGAACCGTCACCCTTGGAAACGGATCTACAAGGACGGAAGTAGCTGGGTCTCCCATACATCCCCCTCTTCCTCCCCTTGATGGACTCACCCAGCTGGTCTGCAAGGCTTCTTCCCTTCTCGGCTGGGACCAGCCTCTCATCTTCCATGTCACACTTGTTTCCCACCAGGATCACCTGTGCGTTGTCCCAGGAGTATGTCTTGATCTGGGTTGCCCTGGGAGAAGCAGGGGAAAAGCATAGCTTAATTAAATATTAACATTACGAAACCATTAAAGGAGTACTAGCAACATTAGCACTGGTTTTGAAGATATTTTGGTTCCTTGTTTGTATTTTTGAGAGGTCAAATTCCATCCTGTGCTCTAGCTCAGATTCACTCCAATTACCTAGCTGCAGTCAGGCCATCATATATACTGTATTTAGGGCAGTATTTTTTTACTCACATCCAAAATTGGCTTATTTCACAGCATTTCACAGTCTAAAACTACATATTTCAAAATATTACATCACTAAAGATAATATTAAAAGCAGGGAAAAAATGCATTGTCACATTCAAATGTATCATTTTCTCTAATGTTATTATACAACATTTAAATGCTTACCGCCTTTTAAACATACTCTACTTTCACCACAAGTGAATTATCAAAACAAAATAAAAACATAATAAAATGTAAAAATAAGACTATATAGACCTTGATACTGATGTGGAAATGTTTTTGTAACTGGTAGTTTGTATCTGATGCAAATGACTTCATATTAAGATTAGCTATGCTGTTTTACTATTTTTATTTTTAAAAATATTATAAATTCAATGACAAACACATCTTTTTCAATGTCCTCAAGTGTAGGGTGCTGTAAGATAGCAGCAGATTGTCACCCCACTAGAAGTCAGTTTCTGGATATCTGTTCTATCACACACCACCCTATATGATGTATTACTTCCTAGGTCATTTCACCTCATTTCAACCATGTCTGTAGGGGAAGCTGGTTGTATGTGATGTGATGGGACAATTTATGGTGGCTCATTGAGGACATGGACATGTCTAGCTAATTTATCTTGTGATCTCAATATAATGGTTTGAAAACTCCTCAGATAATTTATCTTGTGATCTCACAATTTCCCACTGTCCTTAATGAGACACCTTGAATTTCACCAAAAAGTGTACAGATACCTGAAAACAAGGTTTTACAGTAACAACTTAATGACAGAAAAGAAGCCATTGAAGGGGTGGGGACAGTGTCGCCCTCTCACCCTCCAGGTTACATGGGAGTGCAAGTATAAAGTAAAGCAAAGTTGTTTAGCTAGTGAAGGATGTCACTTTTTAAAATAAAAACACACGTTTGCAATAACATGTAGTTCTTTCACAACTGCACATTTAAGACCTATGGTGAATGGAAGTGCCCAAGAGATACGTTTAATGGAATCATTTTATTAGCTGCAACCTGTTTAATGCCTATTCTTCAACAAGAGGAAGAACAAGAAGTGTGTCTACATCTGTACAAAAACATAAGAGGAGTGGAATTAGAATAGATGTTGTAATACCCTACATTTCCCAGGAAGTTTGGTCATGCATTTGCAGTTTCTTTGAACACATCAATACTCATTTGGCTAAAGCCACTACCATGACTCTCTCTGTATACAGAAGCACAATTAAATTGCAAATTAAGGTAATTTAAGTCAAATTGAATTCATCGAAAAAATCATAAAGAGAAGTGAACTCGGTGTCGCCTACTTACCATAACTAACATGCTAAGAGGTTTTAGGTTGTTATTTGCTTGCCCACATTTATAGAAAGGGGTCTTTTTATTGGGGCGGTAAGGTTGCACCCCACACAAAAAAAAAAAGAGCAATAGTACACTCTCTCTCTCGTGTTGCACAAAACAATTATTCAGATAAACTCTCCACAGAGGAGGGTCATTGGTTTTGCTTGGGCTAATTACCATTCCAAGAGAAACAAGTGAAGAAACAGATGCTTAGATTTGTGCTGGTTGTTGCTTTTCACACAATCCACACAAATCTCAGCAGCTGTTTCTTCGCTTGTTTCACTTGGAATGATCAACACCAATTACTCTTTACATGGGCTTGGTGGCTTGAAAAAGTTGTAACCAGAACAAAAATCTTAGCAACTTCAGTGTGACAAGATTCAGAGTTGTCCAAATCTGCTTCCAACATCACATTCCTTCCAGTCTAAGGTTTTATTAACCTGTACCTGTAATTATTTTTTTACTTTGGCCTTCAGGGGTATTTTCTTAATAAATGTTATTTTAGGGTTATTTTAATTTGAACAATTATTAAATGGGACTATAATTCAAATGTGAGGCGCTGTTCCAGTTAAGAGTATTGTAGCAAACTTCAGTTTACGCAGGCAGGCGCATCACACAGGGTGAAAGGAAGGCCGTTTCGAGCCGGCTCTTTTTTGTACAGCGGTATCAGCGCTTTGCTTCAGTGCGAGAAGTCCCAGGTTCGCGCCCGCCCTCTGCCTGTGTGTGGATTGCCTCGCCCTGTGTGATGCACCTGCCTGTGTTTTAACCAAGATCGCTACAGTATGATAAAATAAAATTCAGGTCAATATTGCTCTGTGTTAAAATGTTTACACTTCAAAATACCACATATGCCCTTGTCATAGTGTGGATGTTGTGTTTGTTCTTTGGTTGTGATAGTGTTTTGCCATCAGTACACAGAATAACTCAGCAGACCTCTGTTGTACACACAAATGTATAACCTTGCTTTAAGCATTGCTGACCTTTTACTATGGTGTATTGCATGTAAACTTATACAGACACCTCAAGTAACAGGTCTGACTTGTGAGACTCAAGCATTTGGACCTTGTGTCTCTCATGCTTTCACCATACAAAACATCCATTCCATTCAGGCAGTGGACTGAACTCTATACCAATTAAAAGTAAATTCAACCCAGAGAGGTCACCAGAATGGCAATGTACATGACACAGCAGAAATATTATATGCAAGAAGTCTAGACAATCCTATTAATATAGATTACAGGGCTGTAAGGACTTTGTTGATAAACAGTATTGATCTGTGCCTATAATGTTTATTACATTAATCTAATGTGGAGTTGTGACAGCATATGTCACAACTCCACATTACCTGTCTAAAATCTAGCACACTTTTTTTTATTCTTGTCTGTATTTTATTTATTTATTTATTGTGAATTAACGATAGGCTTTTCTGTCGCTGTTCAATGCTTGTTTTGTATCTGTTTAACTATAATTAGTACAGATTCTGTGCTTCTTGTAATCTCATGCATTACAACTTTCACAAATTGAGATCTCAGAGAAGGACTACAATAGGTAGAAAGATGACACAGACAGACAGCGGATGAGAGGAGGTCAGAGAGAGGTACAATTGATTTAGTGGCTAAGCCCCACTCCAGGTGCAAGAAGTGATTGTGTACAAGAGGGGTTATCTGTTGCTGCTATGGTAAACACATTCAACAATAAGCGTATTAAACCTGATTGTTTTCTCGAAACCTGCAGCTATAGAGCATGCTGTTACCGGCAGCAGCTTGAGGGCAGACCAGACCAGGCCAGAGCATTACTGAGAGGCAAACCATGGACACCGACTCTACAAGTGATTGAGACAGTGTGGTCCTGTGGTTGTAGCTGAGGACTGCTGGGGCACATGACCTGGAGCAGGGAAAGGGAGGGAGTGTAGCCTACTGGTTAGAGCTGAGTAACTGGGAGGCACTGAGGCTTAATGGTTAGAGATAAGGGAGTGGAAGCAGGTGTGGCCTAGTGGTTAGAGCTGAGAGACTGGGGACAGTGAACCTTAATGGTTAGAGCTAAGAGACTGGGAGTAGGTGTGGCCTAGTGGTTAGAGCTGAGGGACTGGGAGGCAATGTGACCTAGTGGTTAGAGCTGAGGAACTGGAAGGCAGTGTGACCTTGTGGATATAGCTGAGAGACTGGGAGGCAATGTGGCCTGGTGGAGAGAGCTAAGGGACTGAAGTGATTGGATTGCCCCCCCCCCCCCCCCCTCCAAAGCTTTCTGTCTACTGTAACGCTGTAAACTAACAGCCATCCTTCTCTACCTACTGGGGCTAAGTTATGAATGCCGTATGGAAGCTAAAATGTTTTTTACCTCAGGAAAACAAAAACAGAAATGTATCAAATCTGTTTGTATACTGATAGAATTTTACAAGAAACCCCTGTTAATATTTTCAACTTTGGCCTGCGAGGCCACAACCTCACATATGGAAAGGTGATTTTGAACTGGATGGTGTATACTGAACAGCTCTCTGCGAGCGCTACTCACCAGTCCTGCACAGCGTTGAAAGACTCCTCGTTGCAGATGTCATACATGAGGATGAAGCCCATAGCGCCCCTGTAGTAAGCAGTGGTGATGGTCCTGTAGCGCTCCTGTCCAGCAGTGTCCTGTAGAGCAGAGAGAGAGAGAGGAGACACACATGACTACAAAAACAAGCATGTCAGTGACATGGCTGCAGATACAACAGCTATCATCATCATCACCATCTATATTCAATGTATGCCTGTGTACAAGTGTGTGACACAGACATACAGCCTCCATATACCCCCAGATTACGATTCTCTCAAGAATGTCTTTTGCAAGTTTCATTAGAATTGGACAAATTCTAGTTAAATGTGACATACAGCCAGACAGCCAGACAGACTGCTCCAATTCCCCTTCACATTGTGATACACTCAAAAGCTTGTTCTGCATTATTGTATTGCATCACAATTGCACAAGCGGTTCTTTTCATGTACTGTATGTAAAACCACAACCTCAATATACCCCTAGATTATGATACATTAAAATTTGTGCTAATGTTGCATCACAATTAGACAGATGGTTCTTCGATATTAAGCACAACTCTAATAAGAATTTTAAAATAATTAATTTACCTTATTATCAGTTACAACATTGTCAACATATAGCAACATAAAAACTAGAAGATTTTCATCCAAACAAATACCTTTTTTTTTGACTAACCAAGTATTAAAAGGATTAGATATTGTGTAAAAGGTCAATAGAATTGCCTCGTTCTACACTTCCAGTGATTAATTCATTGTAATACTGAAGACCTTACCCTTTGAATTTGCTTGACATACATTTTATATCTTCTATATGCCTGGTTCTGTGTGCGAGTTCAGTCAGTCCATTAAGGGTGTAATACACAGTACAAAAAAATGCCATGCACAGCCTTTTTTTTATCTTGAATCTGTGTGCTGTCACTTTTACCCAGAAGCAGAAAGCAACAACGAATGGAGTTAAGAGACAGAAATTAATTGACTGTGTCTCTACTGCTGTGTAAAGCAGAGAGCATCTGTATAAAGCACACTGTCATTTCAATTTGATAGGCTTCAATAACCAGAATTCATTCTACCAGCACAATCTGCAGGGCGGGGAACTTATTTAAACATGTATTCACAAAGCTATAACTTTTTACATTTTCAACAATTTCATATGTTCCTTATCAATTGCGGTTAAGATGTTAGTGTTAAATGTGAATATATAGTGTCTGTTTACTATATTCTTCCTTTAGCTGAACCTTCTTTAACACAGACTATGTTGATGGTCCAGTTTGTTTACATTCTTCAAATGTTATTTATAGTCATTACTACTCCCCTCCCAACACACACACACAAACACAATTGCCACTATCTCACATGTGAGACAAATAAACATGTTGCTTCTGCTACTTACATCAGTAAGAGGTTATAAATACTGTTAACCTTTAAAAACTGTTGTAGTGCTGGAAAGAAAGAGGATTGCTTATTTATAGTGTCAAAATGAGCTAGAAGACATTATTTAGGGAGCATTTCCCCAGAAGACATTCTTAGTGAGACAGGATCAAATAATATATTATAACTATATTATTAATAGTATATTTTATTGTAATATATATTGTATTGTAATAAAATAAGGGCATAGTTCTGTCATCAAATATTAATGTAGTTAATATTTTCTATGTAAATCCAGCATTTTGATTGGTTTGGGAAGGATTTAATTAATTGTTTAAATATTTAGTAAAATCATAATGCTGCATTGGTAAACAGCTCTATAATCTTTCAGCTCTATAATCTTTGCCTGTCCTTGTTAATTAAATGGCCTGCTGCCGCTCGCTCAGAGGCATTAATATTTGGTATTCGCTGTAGTCCCACAAAGTGCACCCTGGTTGCCATGGAGACCAGTCTTTCCCTGTGGCTGATCAGGAATACATTAGTCAATGGGACTATTTACATGATAACATCAGTGGTAATGCTTCATTGCATGATAAAGGGTTATTGCTGTTTATCTTTCTTTAAACAATCATGTCTCAATGTCATACTGTATTTGTTCAAATAACACAACTTTAATATAATATACAACACTGTAAACCCACACTGCTCAAATGCTGAATGCTATTCTTAGCTCCACAATTACATCTGAATACATTCTGCTTTCCTCATTAGATAAATAACTGACATTTTCTGAATGTAGTTCAATATCCTGTTGTGTGGTTTTTATAACCCTCTGTTGCTGAATCTTATTTACAAGGTTTATTAACTGATGTTTTCTTTCCAACTGCAGGGTCTGCTTCTGAAAAGACTCCTAAAAGCAGGCTTTCAAAATGAGCACTAGGGATGTTCAACTGACATTTTATTCCCCTCTGCACCTGTGACTGTTAAACCCCTTTCACACTGGCTACCCGGTTCTGGCTACCCGGGTCACAATCCTGTATAGTGTGAAACTACGTACCCGGATGTGGGTCGACACGCTTTGACTTGGCCTGAGGAAGACAAAGTGCATGATGGTCGTTCGTAAGCCGACGAAATAACAAACAGCCACATCTGCGTGAAGGTTTCACTTCCGCAAGGAACATTTCTGTTTATTCTGTTTAGCCATATTTTCTTTATTGAGACACGCAATGAGTCAGATTGCAGCAGAGATGAAAAACATTTGGGCCGACAGCATCTGTAAAAAGCTTCTTCTGGGCCATTGATACACGCATTGCGTCTGTCACCCAGGTCAACCCTGCTTTATCAAAAGCAGTGTGAAATCGCGTAGCCGACCCAGGTAGGTTCCAACCCAAGTAGAGCGTGCGAGCTTTAGTAACTGAAAAATCTCCACACAAAACCAGTTACAGAAGTGACATAAAGTACAGATACACACCCATTGTTCAAACCACCTACCTTAATTAATTAATTCAGCTTAATGGGAGTGTTTTCAGAAAGAGAAGGCGTGTTGTTTTATTCACCACTGCAAAGAAACTGGTGAGACGGAAGTACATGCACCAGTGACTGGATTAAAACAGTTTGGTGACATCAATATGGTGACTAGTTGTAGTAGGAGAAAACTTTGTGCTGTGGCAGCAGGCAATGCTTTAACAGACTGGCTGTTGTCAGAAAGACATGTTTAAGAATGACATGCAAAAATACACTTGCGATGCCAGTCACACTGCACATAGCAACTGGCAATTCCCAGCATTCCAAGCTTCCAACTCCAATCTTTACTTCACGGTTTTCTTGCTCTTCACAAATTTATCATGCAGTTTTCTCCATCGGGCTTTACATTCTCTCCAGTCCTTTCCTATTTTTTTCTGAATAATACACACCGACGCAGTTTCTATATTCTTTAACTAAGTGAGGGGTTATATAAAAGTGGATGTTTACAAACTTCTTCTATTAATCGTTTTTTGTGCAGATAGAAATTAAAAGTAAATTCATACAAACGTTTTGACGTGTTTTTTTTTTTTAAATGTATTTCTTATTATGCTAAGCCGTACTCTTTTTTTATGACTTAATTGCTATGACATTAAACAGCAAGGTTAGATAGTAAAAATAGTAATCTTTACAAAGTCCATCAAATTAAATTCAAATGTCTTTGTTTTTGGATTTGACTACTTAAATGGAAGGGAAAAGATCATAAATGAATGGGATTTAGTAGGACTTCTATTATTTACCATTTCTTAAACGATTTGCCATCAGAGTCGACCAAAATGTTTAGTTTGGTCTCCCCACACTCCACATTGACAGTCTCCATGGCGGCGTCCATGTTGTTTTGGTGAATCTCACCAGCTTTCTAGCCCGGTGAGTCTGGTGGCTCATTAGCGAGTTTAACAACAGTTCGTTGAGCGTGTCACCAGGTAAGCAAACAGTGAATAAAACAACGCGCCCACAGTCAGTGATTGCATTTTTTTCTGGAATAGTTTTGGTTTAAGTAAGGGGAAATGATTACTGATATGGTAGCAGTCATAATTAAACTGTACACATTTTCTAGTGCTTTAGTTGGCAACTTATTTAAAAGTGAGGTTCAGAATCCCATTTCCATACTCCTCATCACAACATCCACACATGTCACTGTGGCAATGTGCCCCGCCCCTGTGTGTATTTTTGTGTTTTATGTTGTATGTTGCGTGTGTTAATGTTGGTTTATTGTAGTTGGTACACGGGATATAATGTGGGTAATGAGCACAAGTGTTTAAAATGTATAATTGTATTTAGGCACGGGGATTGCACTTCACTTCACGTGCATTTAAAGTATGTAATAATATGTGAGCACAGGGTTGCACAGATTAGTTCACGTGCTGGGATTCAAGTGAATAATTAATTGGTAATTGAATCCCAGCACAATTGTATATATAGATACACGTCTCATTCACTCGGGGTTGTGTGTTCAGGGCGAAGGAACGGGAGAGAGTGAGGAGGTAAAGTAAGAAGAAGAAGAAGAAACAACAACAACAACTGCTACGAGTGCTGGAAGCACCAGCACGGTACTTGTTTTGTGTTTAGTGTTCGTGCCCTGTTTGTTAGTGTCTGTTTGTTTTGTTTGTCTATTTATTTTGGCTGGAAGTGCTGTGTGCTGTTTTTGTTTAAATTTTACAATAAACGCACTGAGCGCCACCGCAGTTTCCCCCACTAGTACTGCCTGTCTGTGTACTCCTTTCTGGCCTGACGTCACCCCTACAGCCAGCCTGTTCAGTCCCTTACCATTTTTCTCATGTTCAGTCCAGTTTATCCTGCCACTAAAACATATATTAACTTCCTGTGTAGCAGAGAATTTAGCCCCCCTTGAGCCTAACACTCATAGTCTAGTGCTGGGTTCAGGCGACGTCCAAATACCAGCTGCTCATGAAGTAACATAATGTAAAGTGTGGTGGCAGGATCGATTCCCTTCAGATAAGACAGAGTATCTTGAAAACGAATTAACCAATAGCAAACTTTACCATGCTACATTAAGCTTTGACAATGGTGCACTGCAGTAAACGTTTCTATGGACTATCAGTACTGCCACACCTTTTCCTTATTGCAAAGGAGAGGCTGAGCGTGTTTGCATAGGACAATCTGTTTGAACAGGACCCACTCAATACCTACTCACTGAAACAGGTGCTCTAAAATTGACCTCTTCCATTTCTGAGTGTCAATTTCAGTTTTACCCCTTTGAAAAATGATATTGGTAAACCAATATGAGGCACTATTAAAAACATTACTACAGATGTTTGTGTTGTACAATTGTAATCTTATTAAACTTGCAAGAAACACTATATAGTATTGTTCTCAGTCGTATCTTGCTAGTAGTACAGCATTAACATTCTTTTATTCCTGTCCACAAATTTTTCATTGCCTTCAAAATATACCATATCACTTTCATCTGACACTTCAAAATACAGGTACATTAACTTTAAGTGGTTACACTGTGGTTAACATTTACTAATATTTACTACATGCACTTAGCACACAATTCTGTAATTGTGAGAATGGAATGTACATTAAAAACTGGTATTTCACAGAGTCATTTTCCAGTTCACAAATCTTTATTGTGAGTGCATGTATTAAATAATGTAACAAAAGCGCAGTGTAGCAATAGTGTAGTTAAAGTACTAGACCTCTATTTTGAAGTGTTTGAAGCAGACCATAGCATTATCAGCAATGGCAATGGTTTTGGTCCTGATTTGATCTGTCCTGTCTAGTACCGACATGGTACAATAAACTTGCAATGGTGAACACCCAAGAATGTTGGCCACCGGCCCGCCACTGGGTTACAGATCAAACACATTTAGGACATTTAGGACGCTGTTCAGCAGTGGCCCTGGGTGACCATCAACCAGTGGGACGTCAAGTCAGCTTCAGACAGAACGCAGCAGGCCCGAGCTCTCACGCCTGAGGGGGCAGTGCTGCACAGAGTCCTTGAAAGATGCTTCCATCACTGAATAATGAAACAGCTGCCAGCCAGCTTATCCAAGCCACAAGCCTGTCCTTCTACCGGCGTGGCTCACACCGCCATTGCTGAGGTTTTTTATTTTCTTTAAAAGCTTTTCTATCCTGAGGGACACATTTTTCCCCTGGTTTTTACAGCTGGACAATTTCTGAGATCCTAACACTGGAGGAGCACAGTAAATCATACAATCGTGCTGGTAAACCTGACAGGACCCAAATAGAAGAGGTTTGGAAGATTCCTGCTGCTGTCACATCTCAGCTATTGATCTGTATTAGAAAGGATTTTTACAAATCTTAGGGGTGCAACAGTTCTTAAAGGAGTATAACCATAGGGTTTTTTAGACCTATTTTCTTTACTTATACCAGCATGAGCAATGTTATCCTGCACTCCAGATAAAGTTTTGGGTCATGGAGTAATTTACTCTCCAATTTAGACTATGTAAGTAAAATGTGTTTTGGATGAGTAAAATGCAACATTACCTTGAAGTCGTTACTTTCAATAAATACTGTTCATACTTTAGCTAACTTATGGGGTATGCATTAACTACAGCCTTACATTTTAACTGTAATTTTACTTTGAACTACTGTACAAAAACTTGGTCTTACAATAAAAACAGCAATTATTATTTGCTTTATTTACCACAAATAATATGTCTGTGAAGCAAATAAACAGATGGAATATACTTAACAAAACGCCTGCATGCACATACTATATACCAAAAAACTGTAGCGATATTGCACTAATGCAATTAAAGAAACCATAATATTGTATTTCTGATTGATCGTCTTGCTATAACATTATAAAGCATCCTGACTCTCTCCAAACACAGAATATTGTATTCATTATATAGATTTACCTTCCAAAAATTCGGTTGACAGATAGGTAGATTGGTAGATTAGAATGAGGGGGACTAAGATCAAGAACCCAGTTGCTTATTCACCAGTCCCAAACACTGCAATTGGCAATTCCCAGGCAGGCTCAATTGACCATTGAGACGCCAGGAACCAACGCAGTGCAATAAGCTTGATAACATGTGAACTCAAGCTGTGCAACCAAATTGCTGTTCATATTCTTTACGCATTACATTTAAATATCATACGTAATTCATATTTTTTCAATGTGTAAAACACCTTGGACACAGCTTATCTGGAGCACTTATGCTATCACTGTCTTTCTTTTTAATTCTGTTATTTGTTATAATGAAGATATTGTGGTTGTTTGCTTGTACACATGACAACTGTAGTATGTCAGTGTTGCCAGGGGACAGGTTCACTGTTACACTCTCTGGTGTAGCAGTTGTACTAAGAGAGAGGACATGTTGGAGAGCTCTATTCAGGCCACAGGGGTAAGTTTAACTTCTGGGTTTCAAAATGTCTCCAGGATGTGATGACTGACACAGAAAAATGACAAACAATATGATCCAAACAACAGGAAAAATACATTAGTTAAGATAGCTGTGATATTTCATAACTGCATCAAGTTGTTTGTTTTATAATTTGACCACCAAATGAGCTGCATGCCCTTGTCTAGTTAACGTTTTATACATCATTCTTCAGTCTATTCTTGAATGAAACACAATATTATTTCAAGGTTTCCAATAACCCTCACTAAACTGCATCGTTTACAAAGCCTAACGTGAAGCTAGCCATCATTTCTGGAAAGCTAATTGTGAGTGACTTTGCAGTCTGTCACAATCACCTCTTAACCTTAATAAGTAGCGCTGGAGTAAATGTTTCTAATCTCTTATAATATGTGACTCACAAGATAACGTGACACACCGCCGCACCGGTGAGTCCTACAGAATATTCCTAACTAGCGGCACATGTTTAGGATCAGTCTGGCTCTGCCAAATACTAGGGCAGCTGAACTCCAATCTCCTCTACCTTCAGTATCTGCAATGACACCAACTGAGCTTGAACAGAACTTTTATTTGGATTCGGAACGTATCCAAGAATTGAAATGTTGTTGGATTCAATGCAGGTCCAGGAAAGCGGCAGCAGTATTGGATCAATCCTTCTGGAACGTTCTTTTTAATAAGCAAGTACCTGTTTTTATACACTTCCAGAGATCACGAGAACCTCAATCACAACATAATGCAGTTCTTAAAGTGGTTGTAGCTGACAAAACAATCCCAGAAACTTTACTTTCATTCACTACATAGGTCCCAAATATGCAGTTAGCAATGATACTTGGTATTGCACTGGGTAAAAGAAAGTTTGCTTGCCTGATTTCACCTCAGCAGTATTGTTGAGGTAAACGCATGTTGCATCTTGTTCAATATGGGAAGCAGCTGGTTGGTTAATGACATGAAAGAAAACTTTGAAGGGGTGGGGACAATTTCACTCTCTGGGTGAGATTACCATGGAAGTGCTAACAGATATTTGTTTACCTAGTGAACCATCCCTTATAAAAGTTTACCATGGTAAATTAGCACTGTAACTTTGCTGTTCTCCCATGGATATACTATGTATTTACCATAGTTTACTATGGTTTGTCATGTTGTTTAAATATGCTTTACCATACCTCTCTGGGCTTTACAATGCTTACCTATGCTTTATTACACTTTGCTGTGCTTTTACTGTGGTACAATTTTATAAGGGATCAGATGCTACACCTTGTTTTAAATTAAAATATATATTTACACAGTTGAGACCTATATAGCTAATGGAAGTCCATGACAAGAAAATGTATGGAATTATTTTGTTAAGCTATAACCACTTTTAAAAAAGTATCCTTCTGATGTATTGAAGAGCCTGACATTACTATGGGATTCACCAAAATTGCAAAAACTAAAGAAAACCCACATTGATTTTAACCTCCTACACAGCAGGTTTTTCTACAATGCATTAAAGCAGACCACCACATAATTTGTCACAGCTGACAGTTTCACCCGAGTGGCCTAGGACTGAATGACAGGGTGATGATGTCAGGATTGATGTGCACTCTCTCTATCTCGCTTGTAGGGCCATGAGGGGCATGACTAGCACAGACCCTTGTGTCTCACCTGTTAATATTAATTATTACTGTGACAGGGTGGCTGAGTCGGTGACGTCACGGCAGAAGCAGGAAGGAAAACTGACACCAGGCAAGTACTGCAGTTAAAGGCGCTCGCGCCGTTTTATTTTTTAAATAACAAAAATAAATAAAATATTTTAACAAAAAGAAACTGTGTAAACAAAAATAATCACGAACACAAAATATATAAAACACAGGTCAGGCTGGGCAGATTGCCTTCACTGTTCCTATGCTTAATTTTAGTTTCGTTTTTCTGTCTCGCTGCTCGCTCTCTCCTCTCTAACACCCATCCTGAGTGCTGAGAGCTGCAGGCTTTTATATTCAGGTGATCTCCCGATTAGCAACAAAATTAATCACTTAATTAATTTGGGAGATGGCCACCTTCTGCACGAGTTTATTAATTATTCCTGGCAGAGGACGAGCACCAATCTCGACTCTGCCAGAACACGTTTTTAAAAATAAACAAAACCACACGGCGCTCCCCGTCATTTAAAATACATAACTAAACACAGAAATAATAACAGAATACACGGCGCCTCACCGTCATAAATAATAAATACATAAATAAACACAAAATAACACAGGGGCGGAGGGGGAAGCCCCGTTCTGAAAATAAATAAACAAATGAATGTACAGGGCTCGCTACCACCCTGCTACAATTACCTACATGCATGATGCTTCTGGAAAAGAGGAATTACATCACTGATGTCATTTCATAGTCGAATGACAGTAGTTCAAACATCCCTTTGTCATTTAAACACATTTTAAGAGCTCAAGCAGCTGCCACTGCGGTTATTGCATGGTTTGTAACAGGTATGAGACAGGCAGTATGTTGTTGGGTAGGGATTTAAGAGAAGTGTGTTGAGATGGCTGCTGTTTGCTGCACACATGAAGCTTTTTGGCTTAGAGATTGTATCTTCCCAGGACTGTTAAGGGGAAAGGTTCTGGGATAACCAGGGCAACCCGGGTGGAACCCACTGGTGGTCTATTGCCTGGGGCCACAAAAACCTGGTGCCGGTCCTGTTTTCCACCATTGTGGCTTCTCTCAAACAGCTTATATAGATATAACAATGCCCCATAGTAAAAGCACAGCAAAGGGTAATAAAGCAAAGTGAAAGCATGATAAAGCATAGGTAAGCACTATAAAGAACAGTGAGGTATTGTAAAGCATAAAAAAACACAGCAAACCAGGGTAAACTATAGTATAACAATAGGAATTATACTATAGTATAACAATGGAAAAAGAATGGAAACCTGCAAAAATACCATGCAAAAATACAGTGATAACCTTTTATAAGGGACATGACACATCATGTAAACACATTACTTTGCATACATTGCAGATAAGGGTATTGTCTAATTTGATCTTTTATTTTTTATCTCTAATCTGTTGGCAAGTCAAGGGGGTACTGCTATATATAGAATTTACATATCCATAATATTTCATTTCTTACCTGTTTAACACCCTATTGTGTGTGTTCTCAATTATTCTTTATTGCTGTTTCTGCTTTCATTATTTACCTTGCTTTCTACTATTCCAGCAAATATATCTGCTTCTGAAATTACTCTTAAAAGCTACATTTCTGTCCCTCTGTCCCTGTGAATTTCTACAGAGATTTTCCATTTACTAACTCACAGTTAGTAGGAAGAGGACTACTTGCCGCTCCCGCCCTCCACCGCATGAGGGAAATTGCATGCTGCTCTCGCCTCCACCACCAGGGGGAGAAGTGGAGCTCCCGCTGCCGCCTGCTTGACCGGGGGCTCCCCTCGTGCCTCCTGCTGTCGCTTCCCGAGGGTCCGCTGCTGCCGTCGCCTGGGGATGCCAGTTTGCCTGTGGATGCCGGTTCGCCGTCGCCTGGGGTTGCTGCCTGCTCTGCTTCGCTTGGGGTTGCTGCCTGCTCTGCATCGCCTGGGTTTTCTGGCAGCTCTGCTTCACCTGGCTTTGCTGGCAGCTCTGCTTCACCTGGAATTGCTGGCAGCTGTGCTTCGCCTGGGGTTGCTACCAGCTCTGCTTCGCCTGGGGTCACCTGCTCGCCGTCGCCTGGGGTCGCCGCCCGGGGATGCTTGCACGTCACCGCCCGCGGATGCCTGCACATCACCGCCCGGGATCTGTTGCCACAAACAGCAGTTTCGCTGCTGCATTACTAATGGCCAGAACCCCAGAAGAGGGAACTGCCGGCTACAAAGAAGAGGGGGGAGGTGAAGAGACCACCTTCTCCACAGCCTCGACCACCCAGGTCGCAGCACCGTCAGGCACAGTTGGTCACCTGGTCTCCTGCTCCGCTCCCCCTGGTAGATCAGACATCGCTCCATGGTCGCCTGGGCTAGCACCTCTGTCTGGGGCTGCAGCCAACTGGTTGCCTGCCAGCACTACCGATGCCCCATCCACTGCGCCTGGGTCCAGTCGCCGGGTCTCGGTCCCGCCTGGAAGGACGCAGGACTATGGAATAACCCTTCCTCAAGAAGAGGAGAAGAAGGACAATAGGAGACTTGAGGGAGGGTGGATGGCTTTCAAGAAGGGGAGAGAGATGGCAGTGGGGGCCATCTGTGCTGTGCACATAGGGGGGGGGGAGGGTGTATGTGGCAGGGCAGGGCCCTGCCTGTAAATAGTGTTTAGGGTATTTTGGTGGTGGTTGGCAGGGATGGGGTTAATTTCCTATCCCTGCCAAAATACATTGGAGAATGTGGCTGGAGCTAAATTGAATGATTGATGATTAATTAAGCTCCAGCCACATGGTATTTAAGGAAAGAAAAATTCTTTGTTTGGAGAGTTGGTGTTTGAGAAGGGAGTGGGGTAGGTTTACACTGTGTGTTTGTTGGTATTCTGTGTAAAACTTTGTAGTGAAGGCTAATGCCCAGCCTACAATGGTTTGGTTTTCTGTATGAACCTTTATTTGAGCTCTTGAGCTGGTTATTTTGTTCATGGTGTTAGTCAATTGTTTTTGTTGAACCTTTTTATTTTGCACTGTGAGCAGTGTTTTTAGATTTATTTTTGTTTAATTAAAACACGCAGCCACGCTTGAACTGCAGCCTCCCTTGTCTCTGAGCCTCTGTCCCTGCCGACATTGCCTGGCCCCACAACGCTACCCTGTCACAGCCATGTACAAATATTTTTATTAAAAAAACATTGCTTAAATCTTACTTTTACTGTTTTGAAACAGCAGTGAACCAGGATTTCGATTTGAAATACTTTACCTAAGAGTGCTTCTAATCAGGATCTGTGAAACCTTTGGAAGCATATTTCATACTTCACTTATTCCTATTATTTGTTCTTCCTGATTTCAATTCCATCATTATTTTGCAGGTTCATATCTTGCCCACAGGGCCAGCATAGGTACATCTCAATAGTGCAGCACTAATACAAAGAGAGACCTAAGTAGACCATACGCAATAATAAACAATGCAACAATTATTATACATCCAAGAACTATCAATTAAAAAAAAACACATACACATGGGTATACATACAATACACAAATATATTAAAAGATGAAGATATTTACAGTTGTAGTCAAAAGTTTACATACCCCAATGTAAATGTATAATTTCTAGAAATTTCTCAAACAAAGAATGTTAGGAAAAATCTTTTGTAGCAAAAGTTTTGCTTTTGTGGGTGATGAAAAAAAGTTACAAGAAATAGATAATCTATAATTATTTATTTTATTGCAAAACTCAAAAAATGCTAATTCAAAAGTATTCCTACCCTTGGTATTGTCTACAAGGTGCTAGAAATTTCAATATGATAATGCAGAACCTAATTCTAGAAAAGTCTATAAAATGCTGGGTTGTAGGTGAACATTCTTAGAGAGTATAAAAGGGTTAGGCATAGGATGATTGCTGTCATTACCAGTAAGTCAATATGGGAAAAAGTAAAGAGCTATCTGAAGACCTCAGGCAGAAAATGAATTATTGTCATAAAGCTGGAGAAGGATACAAGAAGATTTCCAAGCATATGAGTATCCCAATTTAAACTATTGTTTCTATTATCAAGTACAAGACTCCTGGTACTGTCACTGACACTCCCTCAGTCTGGAAGAAAGAAGGTTCTTTCACCAAGAACAAGTAGAAGAATTGTGAGGAAGGTTAATAACAGTCCAAGATCGACTGCCAAAGATATTCAAAGTGCATTGGCTGCAAGTGGGACTGGGGTTTCCATTTCAACTATAGGTCGAGTATTGCATATTGCAGGCCAAGGAAAAAGCCACTCTTATGAAAACGTCACAAGGACAATCGCTTAAAGTTTGCAATGGATATGAGTTCTGGTCAAAGGTTTTGTGGAGTGATGAAGCAAAAACCGAACTATTTGGTCACGCTGATAGTCGTTACGTTTGGAGAAAGTCTGGTGAGGCATACAAAGAAAAGAACATCATACCTACTGTCAAGTATTTAGGGTAATATCCTTCTATGGGGCTGTTTTTCCTCCAATGGCACAAGAAATTTAGTTCCAATACATGATAAAATCGATTCCATAGCATACAAAAAGATATTGGCCAATCATCTGAAACCCTCTGCTACAAAACTTGGCTTAAAGCGCAACTGAACGTTCCAATGCGACAGCGATCTAAAGCACACATCAAAATCTACTTCAGAATGGTTAAAGAATAAAATCAAGATTCTGGAATGGCCTAGTCAAAGTCCTGATCTAAATCCGATTGAGAATCTTTGGTATGAGTTGAAGAAGGCTGTGCACAAGAGAAGTCCTCAGAATTTGAATGTACTGGAACAATTTTGTGTTGAAGAATGGTCAAAAATCACCAAAGAATCATGCCAAAAGCACATTATCAAATATCCTAATTGTTTAAAAGAGGGTATTATTGCTTCAACAAGATATTAATTTCATTATTATTGCCTCAACAAGATATTAATTTCATTTTCCTTGTCAGGGTATGAATACTTTTGAATTAGCATTTTTGGAGTTTTGCAAAAAAATTGCCGAAATAAATAATTGTAGACATCTATAACTGTATATTTAAATTTCATTACAACTAAAACAAGTTCACCTCAAATGCAGATAGCACTGAACAACAGTTTTAAACCCAGAGAGGATTGGCAATGACACAATGGCACCCGAAAGGAAGAAAGGATAACGATCACAACTGAAGGTGAAAAGGACTGATGGTCAGAGCAGCTCTGTGGAGACCTCTCAGCCCAGGTCTATTACGAGTACAGACCGACATAGAGGTAGAACACAGTGAATGCAGAACCTTATAGAAATGAACGAGAATAAAATAGGACCTTCTGCCACTTAATGGTTTAACTAAGACTAACAAGGTTGTCATAAGTAGAATCCCAATTCCAGTCATTCAATACAATCCTACAAGCACTTTTTTGCACAGACTCAAGCTGTATTTTTAAAATGGGTCCCAGACAAAACAGTACTTTAAAATAAGTCTTGCCAAACTCTTGTAAAGATGTGAAACATTTGGAGGGGCCAAGGAACAAAAAATAAACCCCAAAGTTCTCCTTGCTTTGCAGCAAACATAATTGGCATGGTGTGACCACAGCAAGTTATCAGGAGCTTATATACATATGTAACCTGGCCTCTCTCATTAAAAACAGGGTATCCCAAAATAAACATCAACCTGGGTCTGACTCCCAGAGGAAACACTGTGCATTGAGCAAAGCATGGCTACCATGACAACCAGTGTTCAGGCTCGGCAAGTGCCTTGCCAGCAACAGTACCTACATGGAGCATTACCGGTGGTGTAAAGGAGTGCAATGAAACAAGAGCTCTGGTACAGTATTTTCTAAAAATAATAATCATAATCTGATTATATCTAGGCTCCGAGCCAAGCCTGCGTTCCTTTTTCCAAAGGGGCAACACACAGGAAGGACACCTCTTAGCTCGACTTGTAATCACAGCTGTCCTGGTAACCTAGGATACTCCAGCTGAAATGGCCCCTCCCATGTTATTTCGCATTGGCCTTAAAGAGTATATACTGTAGCTTCAACTCACAATGTAATGGTTTTTCTTTCCTTAATGCTTTATTTTGTGTGACAAATAAGTTTAGCCATTTATTGAAGTTCGAAAATGCTTTGCTATCAATTTATTTTCTTATAACCTTCCCAGGTTTACTTTAGAAGCCCGGTGTAGTTACTTGGACCTCTCTGTTTCAGTACTGCATTGAAGGAGGAGCTGGTTCTGCTTGTCCCCTATATATATATAGGAGATCACCTCTTATAAAAGTTTCCCATAGTAAAAACATTGCAAAGTGTAATAAAGCAAAGTGAAAGCATGGTAATCAATCTTTATTTAATATAACGCCCTTTGCAACAAGTTGCCACAGAGCGCTTCACATGGGCAAAACAAGAAAATATACACAGCAGTAAGCATTAGAAGCAGACCAACACATTAGTAAATACAATAAAATACATAATGATGAAATAATAAAAACAATAAAACATACAGTAAAAAGGCAATAGTAATAAAACAATAAAATAAAACATTCTATAAAGATATGTCTTCAGCCTAGTTTTAAAAGCTACCATAGTTGGTGCCTCCCTTATAGAGGCTGGCAATTAATTCCACAATTTAGGGGCCCTGTAGCCTAATGCTCTACAACCTGTGTTCTTTTTAAAACTTTTTGGAAAGGTGAGATACCCAGCATCCTGAGATCGGAGTGGGAGACCTGGAACTTATGGAACCAATAAATAAGTCACTCAGGTATGATGGAGCTAACACATTTAAGGCTTTATAGGTTAAAAGCAGGACTTTAAAATCAATCCTGTATCATATTGGGAGTCAGTGTAGGGATGCCAATACTTGCATAACATGATAAAACTTTCTTGTTTTCATTAGGATCCTGGCAGCAGCGTTTTGCACAAGCTGCAATCTGGACAAAACACAGTTTGGAACACCAGAAAATAGGGCATTACAGTAGTCTATTCTAGAAGTTACAAAGGCATGCATCAGTCTCTCAGCATCCTGTGCTGAGAGGAAGCGTCTTAATTTAGCAATATTTGTTAGATGGAAAAAAGACACTCTAGTTACGTTCCTAATGTGGGATTCAAATGAAAGATCAAGGTAAAAAATGACACCCAGATTTTCTGTCTTTGACTCAGTGGGGTAGCTGTCCACTGTACAGGCACATTGATTTACCCTCTCTCATTGATTTTTTGACCCCAAAATTATGACCTCTGTTTTATCAGAATTTAACAGTAGAACATTTGTTGACATCCATTTCTTAATATCAGTGAGACAGGTAGTTATGATGTTTGCAGATGTGGAATCACCTGGTTTCAGAGATAGATACACTTGTGTGTCATCGATACAGTGAAAGTTTACCTTGTGTCTACAGACATCGCCACCCAGGGAAAACAAGATTGGCCCAAGAACAGATCCCTGCGGAACACCACACATAACTATAGATAAGGAGGAGGAGTCATCCTCAATTTGAACATATTGTAACGTATTTGAAAGATAGGATTTAAACCAAGATAGTGCGCAACCTGACAGTCCTACAAGATTCTCAAGACGGTCAATTAAAATCTGATGGTCGATAGAAGGATGAGTCAGAAGATAATAGCACATTGTTTACCACTTTGATAAGGGCCGTCGGTAAGCATTGTAAAGAATAGCAAGGTATGGCAAAGCATATTAATAAACATGGCAAATCATGGTAAACTATGGTAAATCCATATTATAAGTATGGGAAAAGCATGGGAAAACTGTAAAAAATACCATGCAAAAATACTGTGGTAAGCTTTTATAAGGGACATGACACATCATGTAAACACATGGCAGACAAGGGTATTTTCTAATCTAATTATTTGTTCTCTAATCTATTGGCAAGTCAAGGGGGTACTATCTGTGTTTCTGTCTTTCTCGACCAAGATGCCTTGACAAAGAACTGTTACGAGATCAAAAAATAAGCTTCTGCACCTTTTTATTTTATAAAGGACTAAAAACAAAGGTTTTACATGTTTGTTACTTCAATAAGCATGAGCGACCTTACACATGTATTTTGTGTAAGTTACTGAAATCCTCCCTGAAGTTATATTAAAGAGCAATTTGCTATGGTTCTTAAATACTACAGTTATCTCAACTAAGACATTACTTAGAATGCCTTCAAGTGCCTGAGGAGAGGATGGACCAGCGGGTTGTTACTGGCCATCATTCTCTCACCTGCTTCAGATATTATCGGCACGAATCCTTCCATTCTCATATCACACTGGATTAACGGTTTTGACTACGTGTAATTGTAACATTTCTGCGATGTCACCATTTGATTGATTCATTCTATGAATCTTCCAACTAAAATTGGCTGTGTGGCTTTGAGGAGAAGTGGAGTGTGGGGCAGATATATTGTTGATGAAGGAATTCACAGTTCCTGCTACGGATCCACAGAAAACTGTTGATTTGCCAATGAAACTAGTCAGAACAATTCAACAGAAAAGCGAATTCCATTTTATTACGCAACAATCATTTCAACAATTAGTTCATTCGTATTATACATTTCAAATGTAACACTTAGAAACACTTGCAATTTCAGTTTAGCATTTCACAGTTTAGGCCCTATATAGCTTTTGCATTTCTTTTGTTTAACCATTGTTCAAACAAGATTACAGCCCTCACTTACATTTTGCCCGACCTGAGTAGGCCTACTTCTCGAAAACCAATCACTGGCAATGATATTTAGGTCTTCATCTGTTTTAGGTTCAGCAAAACGATCGATAACTTTACTCTCCGTTCCTGGTTCACATTCCTTTGTTTTTTGCATTTTTATTTTTCTAATGCCATTTTCATTTCTACATCTAAAACATAGTCCTCGCTACTATCTTCACTTACAACATACACTTTTGTCTGTGCAAGCAGGGTTTCAAACTCAATCTCCGAGGAACTCATGAAAACATTCCCGCAATGTGAGACAAACATTTTAACTGTTTGAACCAGGGCTTGAATTAAGAACATAAGAACATAAGAAAGTTTACAAACGAGTGGAGGCCATTCAGCCCATCTTGCTCGTTTGGTTGTTAGTAGCTTATTGAGGGGGAATGGAAGGGAACGTCGTTCCCCTTGTTAACAGAAAAATTGTGTTCCCTTTGCTACAGGCAGTCATCAAATGGTATGAGCATGAGGAGAACGACATTGTATCGGTCAAGATATATTAAATATTGCTCCCCTCTTAGACAGAAATACTTAACCAACTTCATAAAATTAACAGCAGTCTGAAATGATCCTGTATTTGCCTCTCTGCGCTTGCGGGGCCAGGCGCCAGCTTGTTTGATGCAATTCAAATGTGTCGATATTCATTTAACAGACAAACTTGAGAGGCAGTCAAATAACAAGACACTCTCCTTCTACTTACACGCCGCTGTACTTCCGCAAGACTTCACAAAATGTCAAGTAGGAAGAGAAAAATGTATACAAGGATTACAGACTGTAAAGACCTCAGGAGCATTTTTGTTGTGAAAAGAAAAAATCCGAAGGGAGTATGAATGAAAGCTACAATAGCCATCAAACTGAAAAAACAGGTAAGAAAATCAACCCTGGATTCATAGTTCTTCGTCATTACAATTAATAATATAGTAACGGTGCACCTGCTAATCTTTTTTGGACATTATTAGAACTGTAAAAGGATGTTGTACATTAAACATGTTAATACCAATTTTAAGCGTTGTTTTTTTTTTGTTTGTTTGTTTTTTTTTAAATTTGGAATCGCCAATTCTTTATTATTTTTATTTTCTACCCAATTTGGAAAGCCCAATTATTGTTTATTTCAATCTGGCTCATCACTGCCACCCCCGCGCTGACTCAGGAGGGACGAAGACGGACACACGCGTCCTCCGAAACGTGTGCCGTCAGCCGTCCACTTCTTTTGACTCTGCTTTCCCGCCATGTAGTCACCTCAGAGCTACAGCGTCGGAGGACAACGCAGCTCTGGGCAACATACAGGCAGGCCAGTAGGCACCCGGCCAGTCTACAGGGGTCGCTAGTGCGCGGTGAGCCGAGGACACCCTGGCCGATCTAATATGCTGTCCAGGCAGCATCGAATATGAGTTAATCATCGCTGGATCTCTCAACACTTATTTTATAAAAGTACAAAAGCAGATCTCGTTTTCGTTTGCAGGCTACAATGTAGAAACCACAAGCTAGGCTCGGTTCCAGTGGCAGGTAGAAACAAGGGTTATCAATGGAACTGTGAATCTGTCAACCCTCCTATCTCCCAACAATGCTGATTAGGTGTCAGGAAGAAGGAATCAGACCTGGGGATTCGTGAAGCACCCAGCTAGACACATTCTCTGTTACAAAACCAGAGGTGCAACTAGCCACCTCCATCACACAAGGGGTAACATATTAGTACTTAATAAACATTACAGGAGCTTTATAGACTTTACAAAATGTATTAAAAAGATTGCAAACTATATTATATGACAAGTGGAATATACTAGTCACTGCCATTCATTTAGAGTTGCCAGCATTAAAACGACACAATACAGTTTGGATAAACAAACGCCATAAAGAGTTTACTGACATTATAGCAGCCTCTTGCTGTGCTGAATGTTTACTATATGTTATCATATTTTTACAATGCATTTTTCTAGGCTTTTGCCATGGCATACAGCAACATTAAAATGAAGAGAGCTTTGCGTGCAGAGCAGCCTCATATCACGGTGGGACTTGATCAGGGAGTGGTAGAAAGAAATTGGAATGACAGCAACCTTTTTAGAGAGATGATATCAGAATAAAGAGTCTTAGAATTTAGAGTCTCTGGGGACCCTATTGGAACTCTATGTAGAAACCTGAGTTTCTGTCTCTTCTGTTTATCTAACTTCTATAGTCAATATGACGTAGAATAAATTGTGTCAGTTTATTATTCACATTGCCAGTGTACAGCTTTGGCCAAAAGTTTTGCATCACCTAGAATTTTAGGATTGAGACATAATTAAAAAAAAAGCTACATGAACATAATGTAGATATTTTATTTAACATCATGTAATCAAAGAAACTACAAAATGACATTGCAAAAGTCTACCGGAAGCTATAATAGTAGTACAGTATTTCATGTTAGATTTTGAAATGTCACATTTTTCAATTTGTTAGTTTATCGTTAGGTATATGGAAAACTACAAAGTGATATGTAATTGAATATGTTAATGTAACATTATTCAGCAGGTTTCATTCGACTTTATGAAGCAAAATTAGTTAATTCTATAGGGCGATACAAAACTTTTAGCCATAGCTGTACTATCTCTTTATTGTGCTCGTGATAGCAAATCAATAAGCAAATCAATAATGTTTCTATTCTTCTCCAAGACTCACATAGGATTTAGTGGAAGCACCAGTACTGATATAACACCTTAGCTAGAAAATATTCATCCTATTGTCAAGAAACTGCGTCTGTATGGATACCTCCACTCTTTCTATGCTACTGTGGGTGTGTTAGGGATAGTAAATGTCACTTTGTTACCAAGACCTCTTGTATGTGCGTGACAACAGATGCTGTGGTGATCCAGTGCAAACATGTTGTATAATCTAGTTTCCTTATATCTTATATGAAAGACAATATTCCAACAATGGAGCAAGATTATTATTATTATTATTATTTATTTCTTAGCAGACGCCCTTATCCAGGGCGACTTACAATTGTTACAAGATATCACATTATTTTTACATACAATTACCCATTTATACAGTTGGGTTTTTACTGGAGCAATCTAGGTAAAGTACCTTGCTCAAGGGTACAGCAGCAGTGTCCCCACTGGGGATTGAACCCACAACCCTCCGGTCAAGAGTCCAGAGCCCTAACCACTACTCCACACTGCTGCCCAAGATGTACAGGAAAGAGCACATCACACGTATTACAGATTCATGGGTGATTATCCTCAGGCCTAATGTAATGGGGGTCCTTGAGCCAAGACAGTTTGGCACCCCTGTACTATCTTTGATCTGTTATCTCTGTTTCTGCAGCTAGATGATGGTGTGCAAGATCAGGACAATCTGTAATTAGCTGGATGTTTGAGATATAGCTGGGAACAAGAAGCACTCATTTAGAAACAGAAAGAATCCTGTGGCGAGTCGCCAAGCTTATCTCTGGTGTCATTATGGATTTATTTTGCCTGGCATGCCTAATGCTGTCAGATTGGAGCAGTAGAGAGAGTTAATGAGTTTCAGCATGATGTTAAAGCTATTCATTTGATGACTAAAAGGTGGGGTTCGTGGGACCCTGACTCCCAAAGCATTATTTAAAAAATGTGTGAATATTTGGCATTATAAAATGCTTAAATTACTGTCATGCACGACAAAAGAGTCATTATGGTATCCAGTCTGAATTCAGGTTGAATGCAAAAATGTAAGTTATCTTGCGCTTTTTGAATCTGTGACATATGTTAAATTCTAAGAATTAAAATGTTCAAAAGATTATGGCAATTATAGACATTTCAATTGAAGAAGTACAGCACTATTTTTTTTATTAATGTTGTTCTATTTCTGCAGTGCCATGGGGCATCCTCCGATTCCAACACCAAGCCAATCGACTCCTTATACCCAGGAACTTAAGCTACAGGCCCCTGGCGGACAAAGCCAGCCCTGCAGGTGTCCGCTTTGAGCTAACCAGGCACCTGGCCAGTAGGGTTCTCTGTAGTGCAGTGAGGAGAAACAGTCCCTGCCGACATTTTGCCTCCCTAACATACTGGCACACCAGAGCTAATACAAGTCAAGAAAGAAGAACTTTGCCCAGCAAGGACACTCCCATGACTCTATGACTCACCCTGCACTCCAGACAGACATGCCTTTACCAGGAGATCCACTCGGGGACCACCAGATCATTCTTTTTTTAACAACATTATGAATTGATATCTTTTGAATGGTGCACTCACCCAGATTTGCAGCTTGACCCTCTTGTCGTTGCGGTACACAGTCTTCACCTTGAAGTCAATGCCCACGGTGCTGACGAAGGAGTTGCTGAAGGAGTCGTCAGCGTAGCGGAACAGGAAGCTGGTCTTTCCCACACTGCTGTTCCCGATGATCAGCAGCTTGAACATGTAGTCGAAGTTCTGATCCGATGTGTCCTTGTGACCGAACCGCGAGTCCACTGAAGCCATCTAAGAACCAGGGGGGACCACAACTTCAGAACCAGTCTCTGGGTTATTTTGCTACCCAATATATTGGACTTTTAAACGTTTCAAAATGTTTAACCATGAACAATATGCATGTTAAATATAGATGTTAGCCTTTTTGTAGTACTGTACTGCATAGGGTAATTTAAGGGTAAACTATAGGAAACTTAGTCAAGTACAGCCCTATGTGAAAGGTTTGTCTAATAGTAATTGACTTTGTCTCTTATAGTTTTTACCTATACTACCCACGCCTTCAAGTGTGTTACTGACCTTTATTTTGAAACTGTGATTTTCCTGATTGGAATGAAATGAGATCTGACCCATTGATTATAATCTCTTAAACATGTTTCCATTCCAAGACAATTTACAAATAACATTTACAGTCAACATGGCCTAATTAGGAATAAACTGGTTTTGTGACTTATCAATTCAAGATATAACAATATAATATACATATATTATATTTTAAATTGATTTATTTGAGCGTACGAACAGTAACATAGCTTATAAACCCCATATGATATTGGGTTTTTGTTTTTTCCTAAATAAGGCACATTTGAGGTTAAAAAATATATATGTCTCAACCAATTGTTCTGCATTCGAAGTAAATTGATAATATTTGGTGTCTGGTTGCACTTGTCGGATAGTTTTTGGCACAACATACAACAGATCTGTTTCAGCTGCTCAGCACTTCCATATTTTACATTTAGATTATAATCGCAAATGACTGGGAAACTGCAGCTTTAAGAAGAAATTGAAGTGCTGGTATGTTCTCTTCCCTAATGATATACTGTAAGAATTCTACCTGTGGTGGTGGCAAAACTGTAAGTCGTGTGATGTCATTAACCAGGTGTGCTCTTACAAGGTCGGTTTGTGCTGCCGTTTTTCTCTTGCAATCTCTCTTGTGGAAAAAATAATACGCTTAGTAAAAATAAATAAATAAATAAATAAATAAACCCTTGCTGTTAAAAATGCATTCTTAGCGATAGCTGGACGGCACTCCCATCCAGGCGCGTGCCAGCTACCCTCTACTGTCAGGTAATTGGATTTCAAAAACGATACTTTTTTATTTCTTAGCAGAATACTGAATTATTATGATGTTTTTATTATTTTTGTGAACGCCTAAAGTTATTATGACGACGCTCGTCCCTAGGTGAGTCGTTCTATTCAAAGTAGAGATGCAAATTATAAAATATGTTTTGCCTATTTGCATCGCTGAACTGTTAAGCCCCCGTGACCACAGAGCTGCACGCTCATCTTTACATTTTTTTGGAGGACGTTGACAGTAAAAGGAAAATAAGACCTCGCAATGGAAACAGTGTTCCAGGTCACGTTTTGAATGCACGGGTTTTTAAATAATGAAGTGTTAAAATGTGTTGCCTATGCAAGAACATACACTACAGGGATAAACACACTATACATATCAATCTACATTTTGATCAGTGTGAAAAAATACATTTGTAAACATATTAATATTATTATGAATAGTAATAATAATAACTATAATGCAAACAATTATTTTTGGAAACTGTATGTATAAAACGAGAGCAATAAAAAAAATGGTAATAAAAACAAATGCATTTTCCCCAGGTGTAGCACCCCTACCCCTACCCCTACCCCTACCCCTACCCCATCCCCATCCCCTACCCCTACCCCTACCCCTACCCCTACCCCATCCCCATCCCCACCCCCACCTTAAAACATTAAAATTAAAAATACATTTAAAAAAGCCTCACCTTTGTTTGCGACGTTTTGACGCCAAAACCCTTTTGCAAACCAAGCAGAAGAAGTAGCGCTCGGACCCGGGTAGCAGCGGGTGGGATGTACTGTTAAACTCAAGGTCTTCTTGACAGTTACGTTGCTGTTTTTCTTGTATCCCCACCTTAATCAATATCTAGTGTATTTTGCTCGCTGTTAAAGGCAGTTTAATAGCCTACAATTAATTTGTCAGATGCGCTGTTTTTCACAAGGCTCCCCTCTCGAGCTCAATGCTTGCCTTAGCAAACTGATGACATTAAGGTGGAGCCACAGCTGGGATTACAAAATGTTTCACCTCCCCCTTAAAATACACACACACACACACACACACACACACACACACGTAAGCAAGCTACATACATGGCATACATACAGATTCATATTCTCCAACTTATACGTTATAAAATAGGACATACAGTACTCAATAGCGCCTAATTCACATTCATATGATGTATTATACCGTAGCCTACGCCTTGGTTTTATTTAAGAATTAATATTAATATAGAATAACGTAATTGCATAGACTAATGTTGGAGATAACATGTGTGTAGATATATTTTTAAACATGGATACTTTATTCTAACATGAAACGCACAGAATGTATTAAAATTCCTATTGATTTAACAAGCCGTTTGACTGCATATTTCTTTATCATTAGGTATATGGCCAGGTGCACAGCAATTATGCATTTAGGACAACCGCATTCCTTACTGGCCTTCAGAATCTTAGTTCAAAATAATACAATGCTGACGATTTTCTTGAAATGGCACAACTAACTATCTTGAACCAGCTACCTCAGTCTCGTATTAAGCTATCATGCGATAGTTCTAGCAGGCAACATATATTCTAGCAGGCAACATACATTTCTTGATTTTAGGTGCATAGGTGCACAGAAGAAACTGTATTTTAGTGTACCAATACATTTCACTGTAAACAGCTATAATTGTATAGAGAAGGGGACGTAACGTTTTTAACCAGCATAGCCAGCACTATCCTGTTCGTACCTGAAGTTTGCCTCTGCCTCTGAACTGCTCAGATAATCTGTTGACAAACAGGTGTAGTCAGCCTTTGTGCCTTTTACAATAATAAGCACATAGCGCCCTCTTGTGGTAATTGTAGCTAATTACACGAAATTACATTAATTCATAAATTGGTTGACGAGAGGGCTGTTGTGTAACTGGTCGCTCTTCTTGAAATATACAGTATGTAGTCTTTGGTAGAAGCGGGTACTGTCAAAATACAGCCCTGTCCATGTGTGCTCCTGTTAAATCGTATGTGCCAGCGCCTTTGTCTGTCAAACAGAACAGTATCATTTTATGAGAACCATTTGTATTAGCCAGTCTCCTGTGTAACATTTACAAGTTAAAAAAGGGGAAAAAAAGTACCGCCTTTCTTTTGCATGGTTGGAAATAGCAATTCAGCAAGGCGGAGAAATTGGTTACAGAGCACTGGAATTTGGCAGGTAAGTGCTGCTTGCCATGATTCTGGTTCCAATCCATTCAATCCAAATCCATCCATTCAATCATTACTGTTCATTTCTTTAATGACACCGTCCATTCTGTAATAGCAATAATAACAATGTATGCAAAGCCCTAAAATGACATGCAGAAAGAGTCGGAAGAGAGACAATCAGTTTCCATACACCTCCGGATTATGCTACTCATGCTAAAAAAATGTCCTTAGCAAATGTCATCCCAATTAGACAAGCAGTTATCTATATGTTAAATGTAAATGTGACATACAGTCAGTCAGACTCACACACTCCATATACCCCACAATTATGATTCACTTAACACTGTGTTAAAGAAGGTGCTAGGCAAGTTTCATCACAATTGTGGGTGTCTAGCAAAACGTAAAAGAGTGACATAAATGCTACAGTACATATACCCGTCTCCACTATACAACTGCATTCCCGGGAGGGTTCATTTATTATATGACGTGCTAGGTGACAGAAAAAAGGAAAACATATGCTGAAGTCCTTTCGTTTGCTATTTTTGTGAAAACCGCAGGCCAGCACAGGTCTTATCTCCGCTTTGCACATCCTATGCCCATGCCAACACAGGATGCTGTTTTTTACGTGACCAACACGCAGGTGTCTTATCTACACCCACGCATTACTGTACCACTGTGCCGAACCTTCGCTATATTCCTGCTGGAAAATAAGTTTAAAATAATTATTTTAACTAACATTATAAGCATGTTTATTTCTGGAGTGATCTTAAAACAGCAGTTTCCTGCGATCATGTTATCATAAAGCCTCAATTAAATGTCTTTGTTAACTACTTTCAATGTGTTCAACTTATTAGAAAGCAAAGCTTGCTGACAGTCCAGTAAGTTTGTTTTATTGCAGAAAGGCTGGTTTCGCTGAAGAGAGTGAGGGGTTGATTTGATCAGCCTATATACCCCGACAGGATAAACCACCCTGAATTGCATCAGCTATCTAATCCCTAGAAATAAATCAGTGATACAACTGAGAGGGGTTCTCTAGAGTTGCAAGAAGGAAAAATATCCAGCTGTGGTTTATCGTGTCTGGGTATAGGTTGACCAAATCAGCCCCTAGCTCTCCAAATTCACGGAAGAGTAACGCGGGTTATAATAAACTGTGGTTATCAGTAATTCCTATCGTAATGTAAAATATGTAAATACATCGTTCAGATATGCACTTTGTAAACCTCCATAGCAGAAAGACTTCGCACAGCTAGTAGACGGTTTTTAAGTCACGTGACGTCACAGTGGTCGGGCCCCTAAATCTTGCGATTTGACGTCAGCGTGCCTCGCTGGTGTTTTTGTCCCAAGATGGCGGCGTTGAGATGATTGAATAGCCTGAGAACATTTACGGAGTTAACGACATTTCTATCGGTCTCCCTTTCAGTAGTTTTTTTTCTTATTGTTTCATAGTTAGTTAAATAAAAAGAAAGCTTAGGATGGTAATATGACACAGGGGAAGAAGAAGAAGCGGGTGAACCGCAGTATTATGCTGGCGAAGAAGATCGTTATTAAGGATGGTGGCACGGTGAGTCTGGAGGGGGAAGTGTACACACTGGGGCGGACACCTCACTATTCATTGTTTATATCGGTTGGGTCACATTTGCTGTGCCAGCTGTCGGAGTCTATTGTATTGTTGAATTAATACATTGAGTGAATCGTTCAATCGAAGCAAAATTGCCTGCCTGCTGCTGTGTATTCAGCAACAACTAAGACCATCTGGAACGTCATGCTGTACTTTGTAATGCGTTTATACAAAACAAGTGTAACAGATACTGTGCCTCCCCAAAACTTAAGTGATTATATATATATATATATATATATATATATATATATATATATATATTATATATGCTAGTTTTATTATATTTGTAGGCGGGTTTTACCACCTTATATGGGAATGTAATTGTAAACACGCCATATTCTGGTTATTAAATTAAACGTCTGGGAGTTTAATTAAGGGTTTCGTTACAGATGTTTTAATACATTTAAAATAATCTACATTTAAAAACGTAGCGATTAATATGTGTTTTACCTGGAGCAAACATGTGAATTATTATTATTATTATTATTTATTTCTTAGCAGACGCCCTTATCCAGGTCGAATTACAATCGTAAGCAAATACATTTCAAGTATCACAGTACAAGCAATAATACAATTAAGAGCAAGATAAATACAATGAATCTGTTCTGTGCTGTACTGCGATAATGTAATTTCTAGTGTAAATGTCAGTTGAAACGGTAGCAGTTCCGCAAATAGTACTGGCAGGAAACTGTCAAGCGGCGCAAAGTGTTAAAATTGAAAAGCGGATCCTGATTACCGTCACAAAACCGCGAGGTATGCAGGACAGCAGGCCAAACAATGTGCGGTCTGGTGTGAAGATGCGTATTCATTCTTTGTTTGCTAAGACCATCTGTACACCGACGACATAAGTCACTGTTTCTACTGCTGCAACTTACTGACGGTCGCAACAAGACGACTCGGTGCTTTGTTCAATTGTGGTTAAGGATCGGGTCGTCTTTTCTGAGCAGTTACCAGAATTACATTTTTATAATGGAAGTTTCAAAGAAGACAGTTTCAAAGAGCTGGTGGGTAAGTATTGAAAAAAAAGTAAACGCTGTCAAATATGATTATTGTTACCAATGTAAAGTGACGAAGGTATAAAATACAATCCCTTGTAGTTAAGTTTGGGAAGTGATGTAAGGGCAGCAGTGTGGAGTAGTGGTTAGGGCTCTGGACTCTTGACCGGAGGGTTGTGGGTTCAATCCCCAGTGGGGGACACTGCTGTTTTACCCTTGAGCAAGGTACTTTACCTAGATTGCTCCAGTAAAAACCCAACTGTATAAATGGGTAATTGTATGTAAAAATAATGTGATATCTGTATAATGTGAAATAATGTATATGTGATATGTTGTAACAATTGTAAGTCGCCTAAGAAATAAATAATAATTAATAAGAGAACAATAAATGTACAGTATGCATGATTTTAACTGGCCTAGTCAGAATAGCATACATGTTTGCACTGCACTTGCAAAAGCTCTCATGTACAGATTTCAATCCATATGGATTAGAAAATTCCTGATTGTAGGTATTTAAATTCACACCCCATTTTTTTCCTCAGTTGGAATCATTTCTAGCATATAGGCCAAGGTGTTCCTCTTTTTTCTGCTTTAAACAATTTATTTCCTCTGTTTTCCTGTTACTTGATACACGCATCGCCTCTTGCTTGCAGGTGTCTCTCCTAATAGTATTATCCATTCCATGCTGTCAAGCTTGCTTTACAATAATAATAATAATAATAATAATAATAATAATAATAATAATAATAATAATGTATAGAGTGTGGAGATGTAGTTAGGCTGCTAGAAACAGCCATTATTTTGTATTTTGTATTTCTTTTAAAAATCTATACCCATATGTTAGCTTAGCAGTCTAGCTAAATTGTTCTTTATTTTATTTCTCAATAATTGGTGCTTATTGCTGATTTTGGTGACTGTATGGGGCTGGCAGGTGCCATTAAAT
Source organism: Acipenser ruthenus (assembly GCF_902713425.1). NCBI lineage: Eukaryota > Metazoa > Chordata > Actinopteri > Acipenseriformes > Acipenseridae > Acipenser > Acipenser ruthenus. The sequence continues at coordinate 26,962,564 of NC_081200.1, read as the reverse complement.
AGGCTATTATCACCCATGTGTACCTCTGGTGTGACAATGACTTTATAATTGAGTTAGTGCTTCACTTTCCCTTTACTTGATATTTTTACTTTACAAAAACTACCTTTTTAAAAAATATATATAGTATTGATGTTTAATCTGATTCAGTATTATCTGGTTCTATAATGCAATCATAAAGATGTTTATTTAAAACAAACATTATAGTTCTTACAGATACTGTGATTCAAATAAAGCTTATGTTATGCAGGGATTTTAGATCAGTTACTGTATTTGAATCGGGTTCAGTGTCTGGTTTTCTCACCGATTCTCAGCACAACTGAACAAGAGTATCCACATAGTTTAAATGGCAAATCCAAATGTGTTAAGAAAGCCTTAGTAGTCAGAATGCTAACCGGAACAATCAATTGACATGCAAGTGGAGTGTAATATTCCTAATGTCAGCCTTTTTACCTAAAAAAGGCATAGTAGTAGCCCTGGTCATGTGTTCACCACAGATAAAGCATCTTGCACTGAACAGCAGTCTATTATAACAATTAAGGTTTTTCTATGGGCTTAGTTAATCACACACTAGCTAACTTAGACAAACCATACTACTCATTAGTTCATGTGTGACTTACGAAGCTCATTCTTTTTATTTACATTTCAAATAAATGTCTGTTCTTTTTATTTATTATTTTTTTTTGCTTTTTCCCCAGCCACAAGGAATAGGAGCACCCAGTGTGTACCATGCAGTGATTGTCATCTTCTTGGAGTTTTTTGCATGGGGTCTTCTGACAGCACCCACACTGGTGGTAAGAGATTGGAACACATATATGTGGAGTAGAAATGTATTTGAAGTGAGTTGGTTAGTGAGGGCAAAGGTTCTGCAATATTGGCAAGGCAGCCTAAATGGGAGCAAAGGGCAAAGGGAGCAAGAGGGGGTTATATGGAGTTGTCCTGTCTGTATGTCGCACTTCACATGCATACAGTTATAACTGTTAAACTTTCACTTGTGTTAAATTTGGAAATACTAAAAAATGTAATAAATTCAATGGCAAACGTTTTAACTAGAATTTGTTTTTTTAGGACATTTTTCAAATCGACTTCTAATCGACATGTTAATCATTTAATTTATTATGTTTCTTTTAGTAATTCTAGATGGCGGTCATGACAGTTTATTTTTTGTGTTACTGATAGATCTAAGTTAGGCATGTTTTTTAATTTGTCATCCGCACAATTGATACCACTATCTCTGGAGATATTATAATTAAGACAATCTGGGATGCATTTTATTTAGAAAAACTGGCAGATTTCCCCCTTATTCACTTCCAGAGATTTGACTTCTGGCTGATTTCAGATGTTTTTTTGTTGCTGTGCAAATTTGGCTTTGATTAAATATTTTGGTTAATGTTTTCCTTCCAAAATTGATGTTGCTCCTAAGTTCTCATGCCCAACAATATGTAAACTGCAATGAAGACTCCGTTTTTCATTTGGAAAGATCTAGACGTATTTTAAAAAATAATAATAAAAAAAAAAATCTACTTGCACATCTTTGTATATTAATACATTAAATGAATACAGTATTTTATAGAACTGCAATAATGGTACCATTTTTTTTTTTTGAGTGCTCCCCAGTACGTTATATTTAGGCTTGCTACTTTTTCAATATTAATTGGTAAAGCTCGTTAAACGTTGAATTCCCAAAAAATATGAGTTCGACTGAAATAAATTTAATATACGATAAACATTGGTAAACCACTCGCTGTTTTTTATTTTCTTACCAGAAATAATAATTTAGAGATCCTCTCTAGTTTGTGTAGTTTTTATACTTGCTGTCTGTCCCGTCTCCCTTCCGCTCTGAATGGCTGGGGGTCGCTGTCAGTCATCTCAGTGGTCCGTTAGTACTGTAGTTTCACCCTGTTCTGACAGATCTCGTTGACTGAAGCAGTGCTAGAATGCTCTCATTTGTTTAAATGACTGTTAATCATCAAGACCTGCACTGACTGCACTTTCATTTGCCAGCTACAGCGCCTGTCATTCAAAGCGCCTACTTTGAAATTAGCTGGTTAAGGTGTACATAAGCTTTTGCTTTAGGCATACGGTGACAGGTTACTAGTTTGATTTGAAAATGGGGCGCAAGAGAAAAACACAATGAATATTGTGCACAATACCCTGGCCGACGGCTGAAGTCTCCACGGAGGAAGAAGCGGGCCCGTCTGCCTTGCCTTCCAGTGACTCTGAGTCAAGCTGTGCTGAAGCAGGAGAGGGGTGGAGCTCAGACTCCAAATAAGTGCAAGTTAGTTCTGTTCATCTATGTAATGTTTTGTTCTGTGCATATTTTTACTCGTAAGTTTATGCTATAAAAGTCTGTGTAATACACTTTTATATGCTGTGTTTTCCACGGTTTATTTGAGACAATTTTTAAATTTGCGTAGGATCTTTATCTTTACAAGGTATAACTCTGCTGTGACCAAACGTTATTTCATTTAGAATGTTGGTAACCATGGTTTTGTTGCATGTTGAATATGATAGAGGTTTTGCTAAATGAGACGTTTTTTAATGGCATGTTTTCAAGTGACATCTACTGACTGCTCTGTGCAACAATACATAAGTAGTGTTTCGCTGTGGAGCCTCTAATAGAAAAATATTTTGATTGCGTATATTATTTATCCCCATTTGTCCGTTGTATATTCAACTCATTTTAATTGCTTGATCAAATTAAACTTTTAAGTGAGACTTCTGTCCAAGTTCAGCAAGGGGCAGCAGACAATGGCCCAACTGTCCTTGGCATTTTAAAACAAAATTATTCAGAGCATATTTGCAGATGTGTTCATTTATTTAATCTACTGCAGCTGTGAAGTTTGCTCTTGTAAACAGAAAAAAATAGTCAGCTTTCGTTGATGTATAAACAGGGTTTTAAAGGTGTAGTACAGTTTGAAAGATTCATTAAACATTGGGATTAACTTCAGATTTGTTCATTTCTATCAGCAACCCGACTAGATCAAATTACAGTTAGGATTGCGAGTGGGAAGAACTCAGTCACTCCGATTTACGCAGGTTATGGAAGTTACTTAATGAGGCTGGTTTTAAGTCTCGAACTGCAGAAAGAAACGTATGGGCTGAACATAGTGGATGTGAATACAATTGTCAGGGAAATTGCAGATGGAACAGACAGCAGCCACAGTTTAATATCAGAAGGACTGGGCATCTAGTTTTAAAGACTGGTTTCATGGTGCAGATGGAAAAGTGAAATTATGGAAAAAAAACTGACTTGTATTATTGATATGTTGGACCTTCAAAGCATCAATTTAAAAAATGGCCAAAAAAACCACAGTAATAATATATTAATCTATGGATTGATTATTGTAAATTAGTTAGTATTTCAAACTATAAAAAAAACTAGTTGCAAGCAACTTTATGGCTTCCAGGACCAGTACAAAACACTTTAGCAAATAGTGCAAAATGCCAGTGCCAGTAATAAATACTTAACAAATAGTGCAGAATGCCAGTACCAATACCAGTACCAAACTGCAGAATGGCATTTTTACATAGTAACCATGACCCTATGTGCACTCTATTATGAGTTATAAGGCAGTTTTACATTTTACCTTTAGGAGAGGTCAAAGTTCACAGGCAATGACATTTGTTTAATAGAGCATATATGGGTTACTATATGTGTTCCATAGTAACCATGACCCTATCTGCACTCTATAAGGAGTTATGAGCCAGTTCTGTATGTTGATGATGTCATCCAACATGGCCGCCATGTTTTTCATTGTAGCAACTTCCCTTTTAACACCCTTTAAAGACAACCACACTACGATCATATGTGCCACTGGGTTTGTTTGTCGGACTAGCGGTTTGGGAGAAGATCTTCGTAGTTTGTGATTATGATGTCTGTACCGTGCGATTTTGCAGCATGGCCGCCATACCACACAACCTATCGGCTTCTTACGAACACCAGTTAATCCTGGACTATCCCTCAACAACTATACTAACTTTCAGCACTCTGCAATAAGTTGTTTTCGAAAGACGAATTTTTACATTTTGGCAAAATGTTTGGTTTTTTTTCAATCCAATATGGCAGTCAAACCATGTGAACTACGACATAAGTTCTTTAGCATTTTCCATCTTCCCATAAGCATCTACCAACCTACCGAAATCAGGTGAGTTTTTGAGCAATAATGGCGGAAAGAAAAATAATAATAATAAAAAGAATAATCCCAGCAATAACAATAGGCTTCCCAGCCTATGGTCTGGAAATCTAATAATTAATCTGGGAGAGGGGAAGTTTGGTGATGAGTAAAACTTCACTTTCACACAGATGAAAAATCTTAATAATGCACAGGATTACATTGGCTCTTGGAACACAAAAGAAAATGATGTAGATCAAAAGATAATTGTCAGGATCTGTGTGGTTTAGGGTCTGCTAAATGAGAATGCAGGTTAAACCTGCTCAAGCTAACATATATATATATATATATATATATATATATATATATATATATATATATATATATATATATATATAAAAATATTGTTTTCAAAGCAGTGACGCATAAAGGGTAAATATATGTTCTTTTCTGTTCATTTTCCTATATTGTAGGTTTTACACGAGACATTCCCGAAGCATACATTTTTGATGAATGGCTTAATCCAAGGAGTAAAGGTAAGATTGCATACAGTATGCTTGTAAACTCGTCTGCAAAGAAAAAAAAAAAAAAACACATACAATAATCACGGCATCACTGCTAGGCAAGATGATGTGGTTTGGCTTGTTTCTAATATAAACAGAACTTCATAGATTCCCTTTAGGAGTTTCTCTACATCCTTGGGTGGGGTGAAACAGGACTGAAAGGGCTAGATTGCCACATATACTTAGTTTATTATTGTTGGGACAGAGGAATAAATACAGATATGAAAATGTTTTTGGTATCTTATGAATGCCTCCGATATTTAAAATCTTACTGAGCAATTCAATCCAAGTGCAGTAGTACCCCAGATATCTATTTACCATAGCTAGACCCACAGAACAACTTTTTCATTTTACTCAATATAGGGGATAACTTTTCATATTTACACTTCATTTTAAAACAGAACATTTTTATAAAAGAAATCCTTAAATTATTTAAAGATGGACTGTCCCTTCTCTGTAGCATCTTTGTAGTAGCTCATATTATTGTATTATTCTTTGTTTCATAAGGAGTACAGTAAAAATGATCAATCCCTAGATTGTACTTTGTTAATTTAGCACAATCAATCCTGGTCCAATTTGGTTTGTGCAATTTGTGGAAATATTTGGAGATGTCGAGGCCCTGTTGGTCTGTAAGGAGAGTGTGTGTGAGATATTGCATTGTGCTGTTTCCATTTCTGTACACTAACTGTTAAATTCCTGTGTGTTTCAGGGGTTGTTATCATTCCTGAGCGCTCCCCTAATCGGAGCCCTTTCGGATGTGTGGGGAAGGAAGTCTTTTCTGCTACTAACAGTGTTCTTCACCTGTGCGCCCATTCCACTCATGAAAATAAGCCCTTGGTTTGTGAATCTTTCTGCCACTCGATCATATAAGACGCAGTCTCTTTAGGGTTCTGCATGAAATTACCGGTCCACTAATATCTTATTATATGTAGGTAGTTAGCCTTTTAAATTATACTGTGGTTAAGTTGTAAACGTTTATTGGTTTTTTTTTAAAGAAAGATTTACAGTCTTAAGTACTTTCGTATATTATTTCAAAGGGTAGAGTTGTGTGCTCGGAGATATTGAGTGTCCCTGGTTCTCTTTTTCAGGTGGTATTTTGCTGTTATTTCAGTGTCTGGAGTTTTTGCAGTGACCTTCTCTGTGGTATTTGCTTATGTAGCTGACATAACCCAGGAACATGAACGGAGTATGGCCTATGGACAGGTAAGTACTTCACCACAGCTTATGTGTTGACATTTTAGTTTATTTACTGCTAATCAATTTTTCAAATCCAACTGACCCTCATTAAAGGAAAGCATGACTATGCCTTTTTCAATTCCTTGTGTTCTATTCCTGTTCAACTCAAGGCTAAAATATATGGACTTCTGCATTGTAGTACAATCCTAGTTTTGCCAGAATAACCGGCAGTCCATTGTTTATATTGCGCAACAAGTCTGAGTGATAACAGAGTAACGGGACTTGCCATCCTTTCAAACATGAGCATGTTAACACACAATAGACCCCATTCACTAACTTATAATGCTTCATTTAAAACTGCAGTGATCCACAACTGTTCAGTTAAACACAAATGTTATTTAGCCTTATGGGCGCTGTTTATTGAGAACTTCTGTAATGACAATTCACAGTGAAATACATGTTCTTGCTTTAATTTAGTATTATTCCCATTGCTCAATTCAATTCTTCTGTGATTTACTTTGAGTCTGACTCGCTTTGCCTTGTGCAGCTCAATAGTCGCATGGTATAAGGAACTGGATCTTTTTAAATGTAAACTAGTTTCAGAACTATAGAGGGTGGAAAAAACCTGCTGAGAGGTGTTCTATAAACGTTTTATAAATATTAAACTTTATTGAATTAGTCACTTTGGGTTAATTCTTAAACATCTTGGTGACTACATATAATCGCAGCTCTTCTCGGCACTCAGACACAGGATTGAGCAGTATTGTGTAGCATTAGGCATGACTGTCAGCTGACCAGCTCATCGGCCTAACATTCATTGTGTACCAGGCAGTACTGATATGTTAAACTCTATTGTAATGTCTAGTGGTTATAATTGGGCTGTCCACTCTTGGAAAGACGCCCATTGTAAACAAACCCAGCTAAGGATGTCCTGTATGTATATCCTGAAATAGTAAAATACTGTAGATTCCTTTTTTTTCCCCTGTAAATTAATAGATTTTTGTATTTGAATTTCAGGTATCTGCCACTTTTGCCGCCAGTCTGGTGACAAGCCCAGCTATTGGTGCCTACCTTTCCAGAGTATATGGGGACAGCCTGGTGGTAGTGCTGGCCACAGCTATAGCGCTGCTGGATATCTGCTTCATCCTAGTAGCGGTCCCAGAATCCCTGCCAGAGAAAATGAGGCCGGCATCCTGGGGAGCCCCTATCTCCTGGGAACAGGCTGATCCATTTGCAGTGAGTGCAGTCAAAGCTATTACAGTAGTTTATCATGGCATTGCAGAGTCACCTTTTATTTCAATATCTGATCAATGTTTTTTTCACATTTTGATAAAGCAACGTAGCATTTTCCCCCATCCTTCTATGGAAGTTTAGTAAATGAATCATAACTTGCCCATTCCATTATTTATAGATATGATGATACAGTATGTTAAATTATTTATTGGGAGATCTTCAGCATTACAGAAAGACTTTGAGCATTACCAAGAAAATGTTGTGCAAGTCGTGGTCAGTACTGTACCTTTCTATTGGCCAGAAAAATGAATGAGTGAATGAAGGATAACAGAACAGGGTGTTCTCATATGGTCCTATATTTCTGTCTTGTGGCGCCACTGATTAGACAATTGAAGGAATACACAGGTCAGCCATTGCTTCACAAAGGCAAAAACCTGTCACCCAGGTCTGATTGGCTCTGAAAGGGATAAAACAAACATGTTTTATGTATTAAAAACATTGCTGCCATTTACACTTATGATGATGAATTGTTCTCAATACAGTACTGCTGTTAAGCATATTTAACTGTTAAGCTGTTAAATTGACTGTGGTTCTCCAATTTCTTTCCTAGTCTCTTAAAAAGGTGGGTCAGGATTCAACAGTGCTGCTGATCTGCATAACTGTGTTCCTTTCCTACCTCCCTGAAGCAGGCCAGTACTCCAGCTTCTTTCTGTATCTCAGACAGGTGAGTTCAGTGCCGGTGATGAGAGAACCACCATCGCACTTCATATAACAACCTTTAAAGGCTTTTTAATAAAAAGAACATTTAGACTTGTACTTGTTCTTTTAAATGTTTTATTAATTTATACATACTATATTAGATTGCAGTAGTTTGTTATATCGAACACAAGTCAATTGGAGATCAATGAAAGCACCAGCTGAAATGTGTATATACTTGATTCAGGGTTTGAGTTGACCAACCTATACGTTGCCAGAATTTGCAAAAGCTGGATTATTGTAGAACATTATACACTACCAGGTAATCCACCTGGATTGCATCACATACTTCTTTTTAGTGTTAATCCCACAGATCCAGGGTGAAAGTCCAGTGCTGTAAATCCAGCTGTGGCTTTTCCCGGCAAGTAAGTGTTGATTAAATCAACCAATACCCTAGGTTTCAAGTTCAGACCCAGCCCAAGTATGAGCAGGAGCTGTTCAGGGGGTTAACTTTCATAATTCAGATTAAAGCTACTTGAACTGCAGAGGTTTAGATGTGGCTAGACTGTTGTATCAGTAGGGATCTAGAAAACAATAACATCTCGTGTTTGTTTAATGTCAGAAGGACCCAGAAAGCATTTTTATTTCTTTCTCTCAAAACGTTCCGAAGCTGGGGCGAGAGCTCTTGAGTGCTAACTGGTAGAAAGAAGTGTCTGTGTACTTGTAATACTCCATAACATTAATAAATAGATGTCCATTTCTGTTTAGATCATGGGGTTTTCAACAGAAAGTGTTGCTGCTTTTATAGCAGTCTTGGGCGTACTCTCCATCATTGCACAAGTAAGTATTTACTGTTTAATACATTTGAAATTGACTGTTATGTCCTATTGTGGATACTGGAAGAGTGCATATACAGTGCCTTGCAAAAGTATTCAGACCCCTGACCAATTCTCTCATATTACTGAATTACAAATGGTACATTGAAATATCGTTCTGTTTGTTATTTTATTTTAAAACACTGAAACTCAAAATCAATTATTGTAAGGTGACATTGGTTTTATGTTGGGAAATATTTTTAAGAAAAATAAAAAACTGAAATATCTTGCTTGCATAAGTATTCAACCCCCACACATTAATATTTGGTAGAGCCACCTTTCGCTGCAATAACAGCTTTAAGTCTTTTGGGGTAAGTATGTACCAGCTTTGCACACAGTGTCGGAGTGATTTTGGCCCATTCTTCTTGGCAGATTTGCTCCAGGTTGTTCAGGTTGGTTGGACGGCGCTTGTGGACCGCAATTTTCAAATAGTGCCACAGATTCTCAATGGGATTGAGATCAGGACTTTGACTGGGCCACTGTAGGACATTCACCTTTTTGTTCTTGAGCCACTCCAATGTTGCTTTGGCCTTGTGCTTGGGATCATTGTCCTGCTGAAAGGTGAATTTCCTCCCAAGCTTCAGTTTTTTAGCGGACTGAAGCAGGTTCTCTTGCAGTATTTCCCTGTATTTAGCTCCATCCATTCTTCCTTCAGTTTTAACAAGATGCCCAGTCCCTGCTGATGAGAAGCATCCCCACAGCATGATGCTGCCACCATCATACTTCACTGTAGGGATGGTTTGTCTTGAGGCATGGGCAGTGTTAGGTTTGCGCCACACATAGCGCTTTGAGTTTTGGCCAAAAAGCTCTATCTTGGTCTCATCTGACCACAAAACCTTTTCCTACATCGCAGCTGGGTCACTCTCATGCTTTCTGGCAAACTCCAGACGTGCTTTCAGATGGTACTTTTTGAGTAACGGCTTCTTTCTTGCCACCCTCCCATACAGGCCAGTGTTATGCAGAGCTCTTGATATGGTTGACTGGTGCACCATTACTCCATTCCCAGCCACTGAACTCTGTAGCTCCTTCAAAGTGATTGTTGGCGTCTCTGTGGCTTCTCTCACAAGTCTCCTTCTTGTTTGAGCGCTGAGTTTTGAGGGACGGCCTTTTCTTGGCAGTGCCTGGGTGGTGTGATGCAGCTTCCACTTCCTGATTATTGATCCAACTGTGCTCACTGGGATATCCAAACCCTTGGATATTATTTTGTACCCTTTCCCTAATCTATGCATTTGTATTACTTTATCTCTAACTTCTGTAGAATGCTCTTTGGTCTTCATTTTCCTTCAGATTCACAGCCTGACCAATGATCCTTCAACAGTGGGGGTTTTTATCCAGAAAATGTGACAGCAACTTTAATGGTTCACAGGTGGAGACCAGTGGTAAGGTAATTGTGTCCTCGTTAGGGCAATTTCTTTCATCGGTGTAAACTGGGAGCTTCCACAGCACAGGGGTTGAATACTTATGCAAGCAAGATATTTCAGTTTTTTATTTTTCTTAAATATTTCCCAACATAAAACCAATGTCACCTTACAATAATTGATTGAGTTTCAGTGTTTTAAAATAAAATATCAAACAGAACAAAATTTCAGTGTACCATTTGTAATTCAGTAATATGAGAGAATTGGTCAGGGGTCTGAATACTTTTGCAAGGCACTGTATGTAGCTGAACATAAACTTTGATTAATAAACAGTTCAACAGCAATAATACCCCAAATGTGGCTTTTTTTGCGTGATGTGTGATTAAAGTGTGTTTTAATGCATATTGGAATATGGTTGTACCAATATAAAGCCACGTTTTTCAGATTTTTACAATTTTTCTGTTTCAGACTGTAGTGCTGAGTTTGCTGATGCGCTCCATTGGGAACAAGAACACTATTTTACTGGGTTTGGGATTCCAGATCCTGCAGCTTGCCTGTTATGGCTTTGGATCTGAACCCTGGTATGCAATGTACCATCTTACTGTACTGTTGGGTCTTGATGGTCATGCTTAAAAGCTGTATGGCTTTTAATTAGACTGTTGATATTGGAAGTTTTCAGCTGTAATGCATGAACATCATCTCTCTGTGGTTGGTCTGTTCTGGGCTGCAGGGAGTTTCTAAATGTCTAATTTTATTGGTAAAGGATATTAATATGGCTGCTGATATGGAATGGGTATCAACGTGCATTGGGCCCTGTGAAATTCATTGGTTTTCCAGCAGCTTTTTTGTTAGATGGTAAAGATCACTAGTATGCTAAACAAAAACTTCTTCATATTGTAGTTGGTGTGATCAGACTTGCATGTTTTATGTTGAAGCAGATAACACTTTAAAGAAAACAAACTGTAACCAACCGCTCAAGTTCATTATTTCTCCATTGCTGTGTACCTATTCACATTTACATTATAAATCTTAAATGTAGAGGTACTAAAAAGCAACTGGATAAACACTTTACCTCAAAACGTTTGTCTTTGAAGATTTCTTCTTGTGCTTCTGTAAATCTCATCAATGGCTGTAAATGTAAGTTCAGTTCCTGTGCATTGACCCTGAGATGAGGCTGTCCCTCAGTACTGTCTTTCTTTGTCCAATAGGATGATGTGGGCAGCAGGAGCCGTTGCAGCAATGTCTAGCATTACCTTCCCCGCAGTCAGTGCTTTGGTATCAAGGACTGCAGACCCGGATCAGCAAGGTAAGCTGTACTAAAAAGAATGGCATTTCTCTCTGAGCATCTTTCTTTAGCAGGATTAAGATGTGTACCTAAGGTTATAGAGAAGGATAGCTAAGGTTTATATAATGTACACTTTTTTCCATTGCATATACATGTACTAGCTTTGGCTTTCTTGGTATGCTTGTGAAAGAAACAAACAATTCAAGCTACCTTAGTTTGTAAGATCTGTATGTTATAAAGTGCCGTTGGTTAAATGTGTGATAACTTTTAAAGTATAAAGACTAAAAATGACCAAAAGGTCTTCAGCACAGAAAAAGGGAACCAGTTACAATTTTGGTAGTACTAATATGGGTTTTAAAGTTTCCCTGTTAACCTGAGATTCTAAAAATAATTTTATGTATCTTGCCATGTTTGCAGGTGTCGTCCAAGGAATGATCACTGGAATTCGAGGGCTTTGCAATGGCCTGGGACCGGCACTCTATGGGTTTATTTTCTATATATTTCATGTAGAATTTGATAAACCTCAAGAGCCTGGTGATAATGTACATAATTTGCAGGTAAGGAGTGTTTTCCATCTCATCTGGTAAACTGGGTACACGCTCACTAGGTTTTAACCCTTTGCTGTCCATTTATTCAGCGCCTGTCAGGCATGTCCAGTCCTGTTTATTTTACACACGCTGTTTAAAAGTAATTTTATTCACAGTAAAATAGGTTTAAAAGGCACTGCATATTAACAGGACACTCCATACTGTACTCCAGCACTGCCTCATTCCTTGTTCGCTGTATTTATCACATATCTCTTCATAGTAGTGCATACTGATAAATCATCTCCTGATCACTCGTTTTATCACCAAACTCCTCAATAATGCTATCCAAGTCATTATTTTATTACTATAACATCTCAAAAAGCTTGGCAAATGTCTGCAATATTCTTTGAGCATCGGATGCGGAAGCAGCTATCTTGTTTGTTTATGTCTGTGGTGAAGGGACTATGTGTATTGCTCAGATCTGCCTCCGTTGTTGGTTGTTTTTTTTTTTTGGTTGTTTTTTTCCCCGGAAAAAAATGATTGGGGACCTGTGCTTGATATCTTTGATGTCGGACAGGTTCCGACATCGGACCGGAAAGGAAAATTGTAATGTCAGCCCTGGTCCGACATAGGACCGCAAAGGGTTAAAGCACATACTGTAGACTTTGGCTAAGAGAACACCCCTCGGGAAGCAAGTGAAGTGTTCTCTAAGACAGAGTGGACAACCAGACACAATGTGAATCAGTGAATAAATAAATAAATAAATAAATATGTATTACATGTCATGATGCATGTACATCAACATATGAAATGAACAGAATAAGTAAGAGAAAAGCAATAGGCAAGTGTGGTAATAAAGTAAGACCAACATAAACTGTCAAACTAAATTAACACAGCACCCCTACATACATTAAATGCAGCAGCAGCTCTAGATTAATTATGAATACATGTATAGGAGCAACTCAACAGAACGGGAAACGCCAAATTGCTCGGCAACTTGTGTCTGATTTCAGGTTTTTTTTCAAGAGCTCAAACAATTTCTAACCTTTTATAGCAAGAGAAACAGCAGTGTGTTTCACCGTTTTTTACATGCCATTTTTGTAGCGATGAGGAGCACTCGTAGTGGAAATCGGCATACCAAACGAGGCAATAAAGATAGCGGTTCTGAAAAGATTTAATAAACCAGTCAGTGTGCCTCAAGACACCCTTGATGAGAAGCCACATTTATCATCACATTCAAAAGATTTAATAAACCATTTGAATTTAAGTTTGACAAGTTATCAGGTTACAAAACAGTACTATATCAGTTGTGAATGAATCGCTATTGGTGCAAAAAAGGTGTTCTTTTAAGCGAAGTTCCTGTTTCTTAAGGCGAAACATTTACAATGGGGAAAATTCAGTTTCACCACAAGGTTGTTCTCTTAGCCAAAGTGTTCCTATATGCAGAGACTACTGTACCTGGGCAGGTGTAGAGGTCATAGTGTCTATTTGTGAACAATTGTGCAGGGAGCAGGATTTAACCACTTCAGCTCCAGATGTAAAAATGAAACCCCTTCCCAGGTACCAGATTTTGAAAATAATAATAATAATAATGTTTTCAAACCTGTAATTGCTATAAAATGTTAACATATGATAAATAAAACACAAATAAATGACTTAAACTGTGTTTTTCATTAACCCTTTATGCTGCTGTGTACTACATACCCATATTCAATATAGAGATGAAAAATGTTTTTTTTTTTTTTAATTCAATATAGATAAAAACATGTTTTTTTTAGTTTTTTTTTTAACAATGAAAACAAAATCGCTGTTAATAATGATAATCAGTAAACAGTAATTATCAAATAAAAATCAAACAACATCAAAACGTGTGCCAGTATTGACTTGCTCTGTGCCATTTATTGAAATGTTCAATACAACAGAAGCCAGGATTGCATTCGCAACCACTGCACATTTTTCTTGCGTGTTTTCTTTTGTTTTCATTTTCGTAGCAGACCCTGTACCTTTTTTACGGTGTCTGCTTCGCTTGTGTTGGAGGGATAGTCACAAATGCGTGTACACAGCTACTTTGCGCAGGCATTGTGATGGATCTGACTGCCGCATTGCCTGTACCTAGTGCTGTGTTTTGATAGTATTTCGTCACAGCACTGCAAAGTAGCTGCATGCTCTTGTTTGTACTGTTCTTGGCTCCACATCCTATTCATTATAATCGTTGAATGATAAGTTTGCATCAGTCGCTGGTATCGAAATCCTTCGAACCAACTTCACTCCCATTGCTCATTATAGAAAGTCCACGTACGCTGCCATGTTTAGCTTTCGGTAAAAACTATATAAACTATAAACATGTAAAACTAATAATAAATAAAACAATAATAATTTAAAACACTATATATATACTTGTAAAAGCTGAATGGCTTCCTGCAATATATCTCAGCCTTCTGAACGCCAACAGCTAGAGACTGGAATTGCTACATGACACGCAATTGGATAAAAAAAGTCACCTGACCCTCCCCCAACTTTCATTGCACATTCCACAGTACTAGCACTGCTTTAGAGAATGAAACCTGAAACGCTAGACTGAGAAACCGATCATAGAATAGAATGGGAAACTTGACATACGCAGATACGGCATGGTACTGTAAGCGGGTTTTCAATTGACGTATTTGCGTACGTCATGGTGTTGAAGTGGTGACTCCTGTGCAAAGTTTGTGTCTTGTTTATTTTAGACACAAACTTGTTTTTTAAAGGAACGGACACATTTCATGTTGGAAATCTTTTAATATACTAATTGCAAACAGCTGGTAAAATGCCTGGTGAATGTGGTCCCTTGTTTTCTAATGACTTTCCAAATATCTCCCTGCAGTTTCTGCAACAGCCTATAGTAGTTTAAATTTAAGAATGTGTGAGGATAACTTCCAAATGACACATTAGACCAGTCCTCGCTAAATATTTGTAACTGTTACATTGACTACTCAGAGAGCAATGGTATAATTAGCCTTTTATTCCACGCTCATTTGAGATTGCAGTTTTTTGTTTTCCTATTGCAAACAACCCTCTCCCCCAGCAGTCATGCAGGTCCCAAATGCTTCTGATTTCTATACAGGAAGTACAGATGTGATCTAAATGGGCTTTTATAAAACAGTTCCCAAAGTTTTTCTCATGTGGCCTTACATTTATTTTTTAATTTAAGTATAGAATCTGTCTTACTTAAAATCTGATCTTTTGACAATTCTGTATTGTACTATTTTTGTGTGTTTTGAATTGTAAGGTGTAATCTGCTTTTTCCCATCTGTTAATCATTGTGTGTGGTGGTTGTTTTTTATTTATTTATTTTTCCCTCCACCAGGGTTCAATTATCCCTGGCCCTCCCTTCCTCTTTGGAGCATGTGCTGTGCTGCTGGCTCTGCTTGTTGCCTTGTTTATTCCTGAACACACAAATGTAGCGGTAAGAAGCAGCAACTGGAAGAAGCACTTGGCAAACCACGGCCACCCTCACTGTCTGCAGGCACCTGACGATAAAGAACCTTTATTACAGGACACAAATGTATGACTGATGTCATTTATAGTCTGTTTTAATAGTAAAAACTGATGGGGATTCACATTCCTCTTTTTTATCTATTTATGAAGATATCAGACATGTACATTTCAAGTTAGTGTTAGGAGTTGGAATAAATTGTACCATTTGTAAAGAGAGATCAGTCCAAAGGCACTATTTGCAATAGTTTTATTTATTTCAGTTAATATTTCACTTTTAGTTCTGGAGGAAGTTTAGTGTTTTTGTTTTTTGTTCATGAAATTCTATATTGGCATGGCTTATTGTAGGACTTGTGCCATGTAGAACTGGAATGTACTAAACACAGTGTGTTTGTTTTAATCATTCTGCTTTGATGAGAAGTGGAAAAAAATGAGTAATAAAACAAGAAACACAAAAGCAATTCCCCGGAGAGCCCAATTATTTCCTAGAGTAAAACTGTATGCAGACCCAAGTGTAATAAAAGGATAACAAGTGTGGATACATTGCATAATTTATATAGTATCTTAACTGTATTGATGAAAAGCCTTAATAGATTCACTTAAGTACAAAACAAATTATAATTGTTCATAAAGTCAAGTTGGAACCTCATTAAAGTTGAAGAGTTGAATGAACTTGGTACTACAATTTTCTTTTTTGTTAAGTCGCACTCCAGAGGCAGACTGCTTCATTTATTTGTATATCTCTATGCGTGAGGTGGCAGCCTGGCTCTGAATAGGGTGCAATATACACGTTGTTTTACATATTGATGAATATGTGTGTAACAATCCATCAGTGGATTTCATGTAAAGCTATGTTAAGTATTATGACAGGCAAAATAAACATTTGTTTTCTTACAATAGTGCTTTGTAATAACATTTTTTTTTGCACTGTGTTAAAAATGCAGTATTAAGAATTTTAATGTTGACCGTAGTAGCAAGTTTATGAACTAGGCAGTTTTAATGTTGTGCAGCTCTGCTTTTTAAACATTATAACCACATAATATAGACTTATAATGGACCTCAAACTTGTCTTATCAAACAAAATCTATAGCCTTGAAGTGTAAGATCTTTGTTTTTATAGTGGCCTTCTCCAGTAAGTATTCCTTGATTGTCACACATAAAAACAGATGCTAATCTACCAAATAACTGATCACATATATGACAGGTGTGAATTTGTCTGAAATTGTATATGTGTGTGCTTGTAATATTTGAATATGATTTTGTGTAAGATATGATTAGTGTAAAGTACTGTAAGCTCAGTTTTTCATCATGTTCTGTGGTTATATTTTACTGCCTTGTTTTATTTTCAACTTTGAACAGAAGCTGGTGACAAAATCCTAAAAGTTGTAAATATTAAAAAGTAAAGTTCAATAAAGTTACATATTTTATTGTACTGCGAGTGACTTGTTTTATGTGAATTGCTGACAGCTAGATATGTATTTCAAATTGCAAAGTTTTTTTTTTGTTTGGTTCTCTGACACACCCAACTGACCCATGAAACAAACAAAAATATAGGAAGACCAGTCAGAGCGCTGTAAAGGGCAGATTGATTCAACATGACAAAACATTTAGGAAGATTATGTAAATATTCCTCAAAGAATCTGCAGAAAAATCTGGTTCTCCAGTGTGGCCCAGTCATCGCTTTGAGATGGTGACTCATGAAACACAGTTGGTTTCACAGGTCTTGGACAACCTTATCTTGTTTCAGTTCACAAGGGAGGTTCCTTGATGGGCCAGATGGCCTTTTCTCATGCTCAAGACTAATACCCATCTCATGAAGACTTTTACAACCACAAATATATAGCAACAGACTGATTAAAACAGTATGGTCTGCTAGCCATAAGAACAATTACCCTTAAATAGTGTGAAGTTTAACCTTTCATCTATGAAAAATGCAGTACTGCAATAAATTAACTTCAAAATCATGCCAACTTAAAACATTGCTTTAATTATACACCACCACTTATAAATCTCTGAAAGAAAATATATACATTGCAATTTTTCTATAAAACATTACTAGTTAATGCTTTTCAAACAGCACTCATGATTGAAAACAAAACTTTACAATTTATACACAGCAAAATCATTTTTAAAATGCATCAATGATTTAAAAAAAAAAAAAACATCCAAAAGAGGTAGAGTAATAATTTGCTTTTCAAACCACAAATAAGTAAACCATATTGTTTTTTATCCCTGTTAAGGTTTTGTAAATATTTAAACCAGTTACAGTAGTAACTTTAACATTCAAGTTTCTTTCCTTTTAATACACTTTGTAGTTTGATTTTTACATCCAAGCATTTAAATTTAATTTCCACTTCTTTTAATCTCCAAGGTGTATGAATTTATGAAAAACTTGTCTGTGACTAGTTATGTTTACATTTTTGAATAATTCTATCAGATACAGTATCTACTGTTAAATACTCGGTTGTAATTGTTTGAAACAGTCCCATCTTCAGTAAGTATCACTGGACCCCATTAACCCTTTTGTAAAAAAATAAATATTTAACATTTGACATTTCTTTCTAACCTTATCCAGATGGCACATGAGCTTAATGCACTTATCTGCATTTTCTTGAATGAAAGCACATATTGTTCTGAACTCGGGAAGAACTGAAAATGTAAATTAATATGCAAATTCTGTACAAATCTTACTGAAATACAGTTCTGGAAACTGCATGAAAATTAAAGTAAATAACTTGCAATGGTGTAGTTAAAATTACCTTTTGAGTATGAAACACATGCACAGTACTAGGTGAACTAGAAAAGGAAAATCCCACAACGCCTATAACTTTAGCACACCAAATGAAATTAATCTGATGATGTATTAAAAGCCCTCATTTTCATTTTATATTTGGTTATGGTTAAATAAGCACTGATGTAGAGTAAGAATTTCAAACAACTTTTGAGAAATAAATACAACATCCCGAAAAAGTATTTTGGAGGAAATTGGCTTATTGTTCAACTTCTCTACACTATGAGGTTAAAAAATTGGGTCAAAATAGATACACATATTAGTTAATAACATGTACAATAGTCTATATATGGGATCACTTTTTACATTAGCTTTAAAATGACTGAAAAGTCATTGACTATACAGTTGCTTTTTGTAAAATGTACAGTAAGTTCAGGTGGGGGTTGGAAGAACCGAGTGCAACATTTAATAATCCTGGCTATTGTCCAGGGAAGTAGGCAGATGCTGCAGAATAGGGTCCTGGTTTAGAAGATGGATGTGCAGCACCCACTTGGAGTTCTGGAAATCGGGGGGGGGGGGGGAGAGAGAATATAATCATTATCTCAAAAATGTTTATATGAATTATAAAACTTGGCTGTAGTATTTTAACGACACACTTGAAGAAACAGACAAGAGGGAGAGTAAAACATTTAACCAAATTTCTATAAAACAAAAAAACCCCTCTGTATTAAAGACTGTAAATCAACCTTTAGATTTCCACTGTATAGGAGTCTTGCAGCAGCTCATCCTCATGAACAATGTTCTAGTGCTTCAGACAATGCAGCCCTTGTAAGGTTGTAAACAGCCCTTAACTCATTTGTCTTGTGACTCCTAGCATTTATTGTACACATACCTTTGTTTTGTACAATTCCACGCAGAGGAATGCTGTCCTCACGTTTCTGAAAATACTTTGATTCCAGCCCAAAAGGTTCACCACTGAAAAGAAATCATCGATGCAGTTTTTATTCAAAGAGAAAAACCCTTGTGTTATTACCAGGGATCCTAGCAATCAGTTGGCTGCAGAATAACCAAATCAATGCTCTTATCATATACAATCATCAACACAGGCAATTTTACTTTACATTTACGTAAACATACTTGTTCAATAAAACTGCTTCTGGTGCAGAGGCCAAGGTTAATTATCCAGTGTGTTGTTACTGCTGAACAAGCTATTTAAAGATGCTGAAAACGATAAAAACCACCCTTAAAGATTGGGTCAATGACTTTGGCAATAGCCATCCAGATGACAAAGACTAACTTGGAGATAAACTAATATGAACACTATTTTTTTTTTTTTTATTATTACTACACAGAAATATTTGTAATGTTTAAAGTAAAACGGTAAGTTTGTTTACATTATTGATTGTGTTAACTGTTACTCAATAATACTGTTTGGGTATTATAATGTGAAAAGGGGGGCTCAATTTTAGCCTTTTATTTTAATTGAGGAATAATGCAGAATTCTATTTTTTTTATTGGTGAATTATTATTTTTTATTTCAGAAAACTAGGATCCCTAGTTATTACGCATGTGTATGAACAATGTTTTTAAACATTTTAACTTTAACAATTAAAAACACTAATATTTTTAGAACTCTTGTAACCAATCATAAAATCCATCAGCCCTCAAATATAAAATATATTAAAAAACTGTAAATTTAAAAATGGCTTAAAAAAATTACATTGTTCACAAACCCACATAACAGTATACATAAACAAAGACACAAACTACTAAATTCACATTTACACTGTTGTACAACATATTCTAAATACATCTCTTCAGTATACATACTTTTCTTTATTTGAGAAGGCATGTGCATTTTGTGCTGTAGGAGCCCCTGGTTTTATGTCGACAGGAGACACACTGGGTTTAGACATCAGAGGATTAAACTGGACCTGTGCAGTAAAAATAATAATAATTATCTGTTAACACTGGTGCAGAGAAAGGATACAAAGATCATGCCATGAACTATCAGTGCAAGTACAGGTCACCACGATTTGAGGCATAGAACTGAAGTTTTAAATGCCTCCACAAAAAAGATTTCCAGCAGTATTTATCAAAAATACCTATTAAACTAATTGTATGATCGCTACCAGTAAGAAAATTCGGTTTCAATAGCCGTACTTAGTTCTTGCACGGAGGGATTCAATTATTGAAAATTATTTTTATAGAATTGCCTAAAAATATGTCTAATACATTTCAATTTAGTACTAAAAATAGGCTACAACTGGTTAGTACAGTATATGACAAAATATGCCTGCCTTTGGTCCATAGCCCTGATTGTGGAGTGCTAAGGATGGACGGCTGCCAGTGCTAACAGCAAAGGACTGTGGGAAGAAGGAATACTTTGAATTTAAAGTAGAGGTAACAGGATAGTTTGTTCCCGAGGCAGAGTGAAGGGGTCGATTTTCAAGCTGGAAAGAAGAGAGAAAGGGAGGAAAAGGAAAATGTTTAACAAAAAGAAGCTTTAAAAAAGGAAAATGGTAATTCATTTTCATTCAGTATTTCATTAAAAATACAACAATTTGAACTCTCATCATAAAAAGGTATGATTGATTATCCTTGGCAATTAATACTGCTGAAAAATACATGATTACAAAATGTAGCTAAAAAGAAAAATCTAAGTGGCATGGGCTACCATGGTTGTAGAATGCTAATCAACAGAACCAAAAAATGATTACAGTAAAACTGGTCTGATTCAGCATCTTTTGGGACCGGAAAATTGTGCCGGATTATACAGTGTGCTGGATTAGAGGTACTGTAAAATCTAATACTGTACTCAAAAATAATTAGGTATCAATGACAAAAACTCTATTAAAACTATAATTTTCATTTAACTTTTTCCATTATGTGAACATAGATTTTACAGTAAATGTACCATACCAGAATAAACAGCTTCTATTGTAGATGGTATCATATCAATAATTTCAATAGGGACTAATAATGCCAATGCATACATAATGACTGTTCACAGAAGGGCAGGATTAGACAGGTTTTACTGTACTTATAATCTATTTTAATGTAATGAGCTACTGATCAACCATAAAAGATAATATAAATAAAGTACTCAATAGGCTAAAATGGGAAGAAGCAGCATCAGCATCTTAAAAATCCCCAAATCTTTCCAGTATTAGAACTGCCCAAATATGTACGAATTTGGAATGATTAATAAATGTCACTCTTACCACCATATTCTGAGCTAAAGTTCCAGTTCTGAACCCTCCACTGGAAGAAATACCAGGCGGCGTTTCAAACGTTCCTAATGTTTCTTGCTTTCTTGTCACCTGGTTTTCATTAAGTTGCTTGTTAAGCCATGTGATCACTGTAAAGAATAAACAAATAACTGAGTTTTTCACAAATTAATTTTAAACCCACGTAGCACTAATTTGAATGCTAGGGTAAAAATTCCAATCAATCAATCAATCTTAATAAAAACAGTCCCTCTTTTATTTACCTTTTCTTGGGAAAAATTTAATTCCGAGTTCCAGAGAGGCAGTTTTGAAGAAAAGTTATGCGTATTTGTCCCTGACCTACCTCTTATCAAGTTAATAGCTTTTTGTTTGGGGAAGACTACCACAAAGACCAAGATGAGCTTTCTCCTGTAGTAGAATTTGGTAGACGATTTTTTTCTGCACAGAATTGTTCTATAATCTCTGGGTCACAAAATGCTACTTTATAAAGCTGAAACTACAAACCATTTTCATTAGTTTTAAGCAGCTGCTTGCTTTCCTCTAATTTTTGAACACTAGCTTCCAGTTGCTCTTGCAGTTTTGATGCCTGCAAGTGAAAAGAAAAGAATCAGTTACAAGGCATTTCTTCTATGAAAGACAAAGCAAAGAAATGGGTAAGATCCCCAGAAGTGGGTGAGTTGACTGCATATCTCACACATTGTTCCTCACCTCCTCTTTTTTCAGCTGAAGAGCGTGCTGAACATCATGCAGCTCTTTCTGTTCCTTCTTCAATTTTTCTTCTTTCTCAGATAACAGTTTTTCTTGCTGAATGGTAACCGAATTCTTTAGTTTTAGTTTGCCTCCCAGAGTCTTCACATCTCCTTGTAGTTTTTTAATAATTTCATTTGCCTGGGGCACAAAAAATCTATATTTATTTCAACAGTTTCAAAATCATTTATATATAAACTGTTTCATTCAGTGATTGTTTAAAAAAAATGTAAATGAAAACTCTGGAGAACAGTATATATGACACACACACACACACTGCTGTGCAAAAGTCTTAGACATGTTGCATTTTTCTACTCTAATACATTATGAGCATCAACAATTTAGCCTGGACGTCACAAGTTCGAGTCCAGGCTATTCCTTTGCCGACCGAGGACGGGAGCTTCCAGGGGGCGGTGCTCAATTGGCCGAGCGCCACCCGGGGGGAGGGAGGGTTAGGTCGGCCACGGTGTCCTCGGCTCACCGCGAACCAGCGACCCCTGTACGCGACTGCGGGCTTGCCTGTAAGCTGCCCGAGAGATGTGTTGTCCTCCGACGCTGTAGCTCTTGGGTGGCTGCATGGGGAGTCCGCAGTGCGAAAAAAAAAAAAAAAAAGCAGTCGGCTGATGGCACACGCTTCGGAGGACAGCGTGTGTTCGTCTTCGCCCTCCCGAGTCAGCGCAGGGGTGGTAGCGGTGAGCTGAGCATAATAAAATAATTGGCCATTCCAAATTGGGAGAAAATAATAAAAAAAAAAAAAAATGGCAACGACTAAATAAAAAAGAAAAATAATAAAAAAAAAAATACAAAACTGAAAAGATCATAATTGGATAAGTCTCCACCCCCCTGAGTTAATACTTGGTAGAAGCACCTTTTGCAGCAATTACAGCTGTGAGTCTGTTGGGATAGGTCTCTACCAACTTTGTACACCTAGATTTGGCAATATTTGACCATTCTTCTTTACAAAACTGTTCAAGCTGTCAAGTTCCTTGTGGAGCGTTGATGGACTGCAATCTTCAAGTCATGCCACAAATTTTCGATTGGATTTAGGTCGGGGCTCTGACTGGGCCTTGGTGCTCATGGTTGAGTCTTTGCTTTGAAATGCACTACCCAGCAGAGGGAACCTACAGGAACTGCTGAATTTATCCTGAAATCATGTGAATCACTACAATTTAACTTGGTGTGTGATTTTGAAGGCGATTGGTTACGCCTGAGCTAATTTAGGATTGCTATTACAAAGGTGGGTGGACACTTATCCAACCAAGCTATTTCAGTTTTTATTTTAAATTAATTTTCTACAAATTTCTAGAATATTTTTTTCACTTGGAAATTGTGGGGTAGGATGTGTAGATAAATTAAAAAAATATCTAGATATATATATTTTAATGCATTAATTCCAGGCTATAAGGCAACAAAAGGTGAGAATTATATATATATATAATATATATATATATAAGATTCTCAAAGGATACTCTGAACTTCCTATTTGTTTCTATTAATTACTGAATTCACCCTGCTTTCTTAACACACCTTAATCAACTCCTCCGATAAAGACTGAACTGCTGCCTCGAGTTTTCCAATATGAAGTTGTGTTCTCTTTGCATTTTCTTCGATGGCCAGCTGAAAATACAAAATAATTATATTATATATAGGGCTTCTGTTTTTCGGGTTCTATTTTTAGATATTTTCGAGTTTTATGTAAATTGTTTTTTTCGGGCCTTTCGTTTTTGATGAAATTAGTGTTTTCGGTTACTTTCTAAAATGCTTGAGCGTTTTTTTTTTTTTTTTTGGTGTGTGTCAAAATATATATAGTAACTCGACAGTACTTGCACACTTATTGCAGGCGGAGTCTCCAATAGAAATGTAGGAATTTGCTGTCACTCAGTAGTTGGGGCGGGTTTAAAGTATTCAGAACTAATCAATGATAGATACAAGTCAGGAAGGCTGGACATTGCCCAGCAGCATAGGGAAATGTATTTATTATTATTTTTGTAGTAGGTTTTATTTTTTTTAATGGAAAAAGGGTAAAGTCAACATGAATAAATTAACCATTTCCACAGTTTTTACTGTGTTTTCCGGTGTTTATTGGCTATCCATCGATTTAATTTTTTTGTATCAGGGGTGTTTTATCGGTTAAAACTGAAAATCAGAAGCCCTAATTATATATTTACAAACCACTGCAACTTTTATAATGAATGATATTACATCCAACACTACCAATGGCTACTTTAAACATTAGCCAAAAAAACTGGTGTTTTTATATTTATAATAAAGAAATACTTCTATACAAGGTGGCTACATCCACATCATAAGGGGTTCAAGAAAGCCTCATAATTCATGTTATACACATGCATTATATATACATTGGAATACATGGTTTTGCATAATCTGCCCCATATTTTACACAGCTATGCATGTGAGGATTACATACTGCATCATCCATCACATAATCTTGGGTTGATATGCATGGCTAAATCACTGCTATTCATGTACTACTCGCATAGCCCTCTTCTATGTACTATTTATTCCCTCAATTATAATCTTGCAAAGATGCTCCAGCTACCTTTTGTTCCTGAGTGGCATCCAGTACTTCTTTTGATCTGATCACCAGCTGATCTTTGTCTTTGATCTCTTGCTCTAGCACAGCCACTCGAGTTTGCAGTTGATTGATGTGCTTTTCCTTTTCATGGCATTCCAAATCCAGGGTGGAGTTTTCCCGGCGCAGCGACAGGACCTCTTGCTTTGCTCTGTGCGACTCCTAACAAGAAATAGTAATAAAATAGTAATAAAAACAGGTAAACTATAGAAAAGGGAATAGAATATGGAGCCTGAAGAAGGCAGAGTACTAAATGTTAATGAAAGAATCAGCTGACAGAGATTCAGGCACAGTCAAACATTCAGAGATGAATACAATCATTGTAACAGCACAACACTCACAAGAATATAAAATAATTAACTGCTCTTTCCAGCAACCAAGTTACAGGTGTTTAATTAATGTCTGCCTTTGCATTCAAAATACAGCCCTTAGTGTTTAAACTCCTGCCTACCAGCATGACCTTTCTGTGATTTTTGCAGCACAATTAGACTAAAGCAAGAGGATCCCATTAGTTTTGAGGTACTGCACCTTAGTTTTAGGTAAAACAGAACATATTGTGTTACTCTTCTCTACTGGAATCATGAATTAATATTATCTATTATAAAATAAAGAAAACTGTAAAAAGCAAACCTAGAAATACGTATATATTTGCTTTCACAGAAAATGAAACGGCTTGGTGGCACAGTGGGTAATACACAAGCATATCATGTCTGAAGGCCAATTCTAACATTGAAGTCTAACTTGGCTCTCAATGAACTGCTCCCTCATCCCGTGAGGGCAATGCCTCCAGGGTCTGCTTGCAGGACAAATGTGGGGAACACTGCAACTAAGTGTGCATGTATGTTCATAAATAGAAAGCCTCCAACATTTAACACCAAAAAAAGAATCTGATTTAACCATTTAATTCTTGTGTCAGTAATAATGTGCAAGTCCAGTCCATTACTAACAAATACACAATTAAAATGAAAACAAATTTGCATTATTTAAGATTTTGCAATCCTATCTTGGCCAATGAAACATAACAATGCCCTTACATCTTCCAAGCCCAAAAGTTTAGCCGCGTGGTCCCGGATAATTGATTCCAATTGGTATTTCCGCTCTGTCATTTCTTTGTTGCATGTCTCCAACTTCACTAGCCTGGTCTGTAGTTGCTCTATGTTTTTCTGATGCAGACTTTCCAACTCTCTCCGCTGCTGCTCAGACTGCTGCTGATACTTTGTCTGGGCCTGTAAACAGAAGACACATTTTATTACTGCCAATATATGAAAAACATTTAAAGGAAAAGTGATTTCTGCGATCCAGTCTGGTCTTTTTTGTTTTTAAACTAGAATTTGCATAATATATTAACTAAGTAATAGAACTCACAGTGTAGATTTGACAAGTATTAGATTTAAATCATTTTAAAATTGGGTGCCATATTACACTCAAAATGCTAATTTCTCATACCTAGTATTTATTAGTTTAATATTATTAAACAGAGTTTATAAAATGTAATATTGCTTTAGCATATCTTTATAGATTACAACAAGTAGTAGTAACTAGCTGGTTAACTGTAATACAAGTTGAAGTTGGCTTTATACATATTTAAGATTGTGTTACATTGTTACATTACTTCTTTGAACACAAATAAAATGAATCACACCACAAAATAATTTTCAGCAAATGTATTTTGTATTGAAAGGAAAATTCATAGAATGGAGTTCGGCCCTCAAAAGGAAAGCAACATAAATGGTTTACTGCTAGCCATGTGAGACAGTAAAAGCCAGGAGCAGGCAATTTTATTCAGTAATAAAATACTTTTCATGGTAATTTACAAACTTTGCAATGCTCCCCACTAGTTTACATCTTAACTACGCGCTGGCATAGTGACAACACAGCTCAAGGGTTCATTTCAACTGTACCTCAAGTGCCCTTTCCCTCTCTGAAGTTAGCTCCTGAGAATGCTTGTTTGACAGGGCAGTAGTTTGGGATGTCCATTCAGATCTCAATCTGTCAAGTTCTCTGCTCTTTTCTGACAGAGTCTATTCATTGATTTGGAAAAGAAAACACACATTTATCTAATTGAATAGGCATCATGAAAGTATACTACAACAACACTCATTTCATTTCTTATTAGAAAGAAAACAACATATGGGGTTTAATTCTGCCCACATGAAAGATTACAATGGCCCAAAACAAAATCTAACTTCATTGTTTGGTTTAGGCAACATAATAAATGCTACAGGTTTATGTTTAATTTGAGCCTCAATGAACTCCATCGTCAAGATTAAAAACAGCAGCACTGAGAGATAAAATACAAAGTAAGTGCCATCCTTCAAATGGTGTTTTTTCAGCAGTATAGCATGATTGCTTGTATAGTGGCAATTTCTGCATTGCAAAATATTATAGTTATATAGATGTAGATTCAATATTCTACCACTTTACAGAGAAACCTTTACCTGTTGTGTGTAGCTTAACTGCCTGGAGAGATCTTCCTCTGTTTTCTGAAGCTTCTGTTCCAACAACAGTCTTTCATCCTATTGCCATAAAGATAAGTTATACTTAATGATCTTTCTTTAATGCAAGGCGGTGCCACTTAAGGACGTTCCAAAAATATATTACAGAAAAACAGCAATGAAAATATACTTACCTTTACACACGTTAAACAGATCGCCAAATACTTCTTTATTTCCACATCTGTGCCATGTAGAAGTTTGAGGGAAAGGTGTGTAAGGTGTTTGAAGGCATTTGTCTCTACTATGTTTAAATGGGCAGGAGTGTGGTCTAATACTGGTGTTGATGAAAGGAATTGCAGTAGAAACCTAACGTACAAGACAAACAGAAATGATATACCTTTATTTGTATTACATTTTTTAATAACATATGCAATCTTATAATACAAACATTCTCAAATATATTATGAAAAATAGATATTAGAGAAATGTAATGTTTTGCAAAATTGTAGTCTAAAAGAAAATAAGTTTAAACAAAAAGTATTATAATATAAAGTGATAACAGTACATGAAATATTGAAAGGCAAATTAATTCAAAGCACAGTTTGTTTCTAAATTAGGGCTGCAACGAAGGGTACATATTGACCCTCGAAGGTTCGGAACACATTACCGAAGGAAGGTTCGAACCGTCGATGGTACTCATTTGCATAATTTTAACCTATTTTACAGGTAATCCATATGAATGGAATAAAACATTCATATGTAGATTAAAAATACATTATATAGAACAGTAATCATGTTTTTATAATTTAAATAAAAATATAAATACATGTTGTTTATTTACACGGAATTGAGTCTGCTTGCGATATATACAGTAAGCTTGCATTGCACCAGCTGCTGTGGACAAAGCTTTATTTAATAATCACCGTTCCAAGCATGTTATCAGTTACATTTTACTACTACTAAAAATATGAATAATACTAATAATAATATGAACTTACGCTTGTCAAGTGACCCCAGAGATTGGTTATGCCTCCATGCTAGGAGTCGCTTGCACAGTTTGCATTCAACTATTTTTTTGGTCGTCTAGGCATTTAACAAAAAAATCCCAAACAGCAGAGAGGTTTTGAGACATTTCTTTCAAAACAGCTTACGCTACAACGCTTTGCTGTCGAGACGGCGAATGAAGAAATTAAAGGTTTGCCTCTGGATAACACGAGCTGGAGCGGGGAGGGGCGGACGGTGCTCAGTTTTAGAAATTAAAATTATTAGTGTTGGCGTATATTTTGTATGTTTCAAACATATTCTACCATAGCACTTCTCTTACACTGTCTTATACACTAGGTATTCAGTACATACTTTACTGAAGCAAAAGTCACTAGAGGTACGAGCCCTCTGCTTTGGATACCCTGCTCCATATACGGCAAGTGCGCCATGTAGAGTTGTACGGATACGATTTGGTAGCGGATTTTAATAGCAACTTTTGATTATTTAATATGCATTATACAAATCAAAAAGATCGAATTTTGCATGTGAGTGACATTTAATGTGTGATTTACAGTATTCACATTGTCAAACAGTTTCTGTTAACAGGAATAAATAAATAAATAAATAAATAATACAGTGCGTGAACCTGTCTGAACCTTCGGAGGTTTAAAACAATCTTCGTATCCCTGGCTAGCGAACAAACCTTCGAACACAGCCCTATTTCTAAATACATTTTGTATGTAAAAGAGCAGTGCCCCCACAAGGTCACACCTATAATATCAGCTTTATAGTGTTTCCCTTAAAACATTATCAGTATAACAAAAACAATTTGGGAAAAAACAATCTGCTTGCATATTTTCTGTTTTGATTCTTGTGCAGTAATAGAGCCTATTATTCATAAACTCCTGTTGCTGTAGGTTGTATGCATATTTAGCACAAAGAGTGATGACTTGTATGCATATTTAGCACAAAGCGTGATGAGTCATCTAACTCTACAACCAACAAAAAAACAAGGTCTGTTTGCTGATAATGTTATTATTGTTTATTTCTTAGCAGACTTGTTGAGAAAACAGAACTATGCAAGAATGTAGTTGACATGAATTACATTTTAGTGTAAAACCTGCAGTTTTAAATATTGATGATTAGGAAAAGTGTACAGTTTCCACTGTGTGTTCTGATTTTAGTACATGTTTAGTTACACATTTTTGTTTTTAATTGCATGCAAGCAAAGTAAAAAGTAATGTACATAGTAAATAGTCAGAAAACAAGTAAAGTGGTCCGTCAGCTCTCAAAACTGGATTCAGTCACTCACCTTGGGTTGTCTTTGTCTTGCTCTTGGATACATTGGTGCAAGAGATCTATGAATTTTTGTGGAAATGCTGAAAAGTCTACAAGGAGACCCTGTTGGACCTTTAAGCTATAAAAATATAAAGAAAGCACTAAATGAGAAATACTAATTATTTTGAAGTTAAAACAAATCATTTTTAACAACAAATTAAATGTGCTTTATATAGTTTTGGAACATCACATCTTAGTTATACAGTTTATTTTTACACAATGTATCACATTCCATATCACATAAAAGCAACAGATTGAATGCAATACTACCTGGTCATACCACATAATGTCCCCTTCTTTACTGTGGTGCTATACTGCACTGTGCATTTACTGTATGAAGGACACATGCAACAGTAAGACCATTGAAAAACTGTACAAAAAAGCTTTAAAATGCAGTCTGTATTTGGCACTAGATGATATTTTTAAAACAGAACAGTGAAATTTTATAGTAAATTGATTAAATGTAAAACATTACTTGCAGGCTGGCGACACTTTTATAAGAGATTTGAAAGAAACTGCAATACTTTTAGTCAAAGAGTAACATACCTTTGGAAATCCTCTTCTGATATAACAAGGTTGTAAAGAAAATACGGATCTATGTCGTCCGTTATCCGTACTACCAAATCCTGTAAACCATACCAAAAAAAAAGTGGAATAAATAAGCTATCCATATTCGACTTGCACAGAGCTCGACCTAATTATGTTTAGGTTCAAACTGAATATAAATTAGAAAGAATTCAGTACTATTAAATTACATTTTGTGTTTTGTGTTGCATATATTATATTTTTGTACTAAATGCACAAGAGGTCAATATTTTTATTTATTTTTTTATAAATTTTAGTAGTCGCCAATTGATTTTTACCCCGTTTTTCTCCCAATTTGAAATAGCTACCACCCCCGCGCTGACTCAGGAGCAGCGAAGATGAACACACGCAGTCCTCCGAAGTATGTGCCGTCAGCCGATCGCTTCTTTTCACTGCAGGCCCACCATGCGGCCACCTCAGAGCTACAGCGTCGGAGGACAACGCAGCTCTGGGCAGCTTAAAGGCAAGCCCAGAGGCGCCCGGCCAGTCCACAGGGGTCGCTGGTGCGCAGTGAGCCAAGGACACCCTGGCCGGCCTAAGCCCTCCCCACCCGGGCGACGGACCGAACCGGCGACCTCCAGGCTATGGGGTGCATCCTGCGCTCCATGCGGAGCGCCTTTACCGGATGCGCCACTCGGGAGCCCCAAGAAGTCAATATTTTATTTTATTTATTTTTTTTAATCTGAAAGCTTTCTGCACTTTAGACTGCAGGACAGCTGTTGCAGGCCCAACAATTGACATCCGGGATTCTTATTATTAATGCAAACTGTCTTAATCAAAACTATTTTAGGCTTATGGATCTTGGATTGTCTTGTGTACATCACTGCTGTAACTTCATTGCCATGCATTAAAAACTCACTTTTTTGTGGACTGGATTTGATGTCGACTTAAGTTCAATGCTGACTCGAATATTGGCCCTCCTGCAGAAAAAATAATGATAAAAAAACAATAGGGTCATTCCGTGTGAACACAACTAGTCATGTCATCCAGCGTCTCAGATGTTCATGAAGCTTGGTACATAGCATTTTTATTTTAAAAATGGCTCTTTCCCATAACTGGGGGATAATCCTTAGTATCTCAGCAATAGAGAAAATTTTGGACAAAGTCAGACCCCTATTAAGTCTCCCTTGTGTGTCAAACAACTTGACGCCACATCTTCATTTTTGCACATCTGTGGGACAACATGACTGCCGAGAAAAAAAGATTCATTGATGACCATTGGAGCTGAATTTAGCCATGAAATGTATAACTTACAACAGGAAATGTTGCACCCCTATCACGAATATTTCAAAAGTTATTGGCTTTTTCACAGTGCAGAGAAAGCCATTATCCCTACCCTTCTATCCCTTAAGCGATACTATGCAATGTATAACTTCATATGTCAATAGATGTAGGCTACATAAACACCTTCCCATTAAAACCTATACCACCTAGGTATTATTAGAAAAATCAACTAACACATCAACTGAAAATTCACACACAAGTTCAGTTTCATTTAGGTGCAAAAACTAGCCTACATACATTTTAAGGTACGCATCTCTTGTGCTGATAAGAAGTCTTAAAAAGTGTCATCTGGTTGTTGGGAAATAATGTAGACACTAAAACTCTGGGTATGGTGAATGATTGCAACTGGCAGTGGTATACATTTAACTACTGATCGGTGCATCTGCATTCCAGTAGTAATATCTACTGTCTGCTGAAGCACACGATCTCCATATTTTACTTCAACAACCAATTACAACTTTTAATACTACACAGGTCATGCCAATTACGAATAATAATTGTAAAGATATAAAGTCTGTCTGTCTGTCTGTCTAGATGTAGATCTATGTAAGTGTGTGTGTGTGTGTGACGTTTTTAACAGAGATATGAAGTTGTCTTCTCAACTTTCATTGCCCGTTCCCGAATTAAACGTTTTCAAAATACACCTATGACGAACAACTGGTACATGTAGGCCAGGCCCCCGAACAAGCACTGCTCAGAACGACAATGCAGACTACAGTCAGAACTTTTTCTTACCTATCTTCGCAGTCTTTACACTTGACTTGGGCCTGCAGTATCTGGTTGAAAAGGGTTTCTGTCATGGTAAACTCATATTCCTGACAACAAACGTGAAATATTGGTTTACTTTATATTTTAAATTTTGTTTCCAGCTTTCTGTTTCAAGTTTGGCGCTTCACTCCCGCGGACGGCCGTTACGCTAAAAGGCGGAAATCGGAAGCTGTAGATTCTTAAAAGGGAGGTCCTTAGACTTCCTGTGTTGCCATAATCACCTTGGCAACTTCACGTTTTTAAAGATTGAAACTGTATGCAACTGCACTGTGACAGGTATCCGCGCCAACGTCTCTCAATGTACCAATATAGTACTTTACAAAGCAAACGTAATTGTGCAGTCTTTTTTGTGCGTGGTTTATGTTGTATGTGTGTTTTCTTTTCTATTTAAACTTTCATTTTATAAATTGTTAGTTCCCAGAATGTTTATGCAGTTAAATGTTTACTTTGCTGTTACCATGGCACGTTTATCAGATTTTAATTTGATTATGTGAAGACTTGAATTGACACCAAAACAAAATATTAACTAATTATATGTGTTATATATCATACGCCCTTTCAAACTTTTCCCCCGTATTAAACATGCTTACATTTAAAGTAGTCGCAGTAGTCGCTATAGAAGTGTGTGTATGTGTGTATATATATATATATATATATATATATATATATATATACACACACCAGACTGACTGCAATACTCTCTAACATGAAAAGCAGAAAAGACATTTTCATTTAAAAAGAAAAGCTTGACACGCCCCCAGATATTCTGCTTCCGTTTCGTAGACTCTTTAGCGGGCAATACCATGCTGATATTATATGGGGGGGGGGGGGGGGGAGTGTGTGTATATATATATATATATATATATAGGGTTTTGTGAATAAAACTGTGATCGGACAATCTGTGTTACAAATACCTGTTCGATGATGTTTAAATCAATAGCGTCTACCCCTCGTTTCTTAACGTGATACTGAATTCTGGTTTGCATTGTTTGGAACATGGCAGAGCCCAGAGCAGGTTGGTGAATGGAACCTTAATGAGGAGATGTGGATATTTTGTGGAGAGGAAGAAGCGTTACTGCAAAGTGGTTGTTGCAGAAGGGAAAACGTTCAGCGGAGAACACGCAAACGCAAACAGAAATGCAGTATGTTGAAAGCTAGCTACCAATACGTGGCGAGTTGAGGTTTTGTGGGAAACACTGTGCAGTGGTGCAGCAGTGTGGAGTAGTGGTTAGGGCTCAGGGCTCAGGACTCATGACCGGAGGGTCGTGGGTGCAATTCCAAGTGGGGGACACTGCTGCTGTACCCTTCTTGAGCAAGGTACTTTACCTAGATTGCTCCAGTAAAAACCCAATTGTATAAATGGGTAATTGTATGTAAAAAATAATGTGTAAAAAATAATGTGATATCTTGTAACAACTGTAAGTCGCCCTGGATAAGGGTGTCTGCTAAGAAATAAATAATAATTGTCACAATGCCACGACTGTCACAGTTTAGGACACATACAAATAATGTACTAATCTTGGACTGACTAAACTAAAGTAGTCCCAGATTAGTGCTAATTGAGGTCTGTGAAACCAGCACTACATTCTCCTTCTAATTTGTTAGAAAGCATAACCTTCATTTGTAATTATTATTATTTGTTTATTGTAACTTGTATAACTATCAAGTTTCCTAGGAGAAAAGTGATGGGGGATATGCATTCATTCATCAACTTTATTTCTATGATAAGCCAGCCAGCCGCATTGTCTCACTT
This sequence comes from Acipenser ruthenus, assembly GCF_902713425.1. Classification (NCBI taxonomy): domain Eukaryota; kingdom Metazoa; phylum Chordata; class Actinopteri; order Acipenseriformes; family Acipenseridae; genus Acipenser; species Acipenser ruthenus. The sequence continues at coordinate 26,928,817 of NC_081200.1, read as the reverse complement.
ATAACTAGGGCTTCTGATTTTAGGTTTTAACCAATAAAACGGTCCCCTGAAAAAGAAGATGACCGCCAAAACAATACTTTTGGGATATGCCTGCTATATATTTACTGAGCATTTTATATCAAAGCTGCCGATAGGCCCCTCGGCGGTAATAAATAGTCACTGCACAGAGATGCGAGTCTCTTTTGCATTGAACCCGCGAATGCGAGTGATGTGACCTCGCAAGGTTGGCGGTCATCTTCTCTTTCAGGGAACCGGGGTTACATCATTCCCTTTCAATTCGAAGATGGCCGCCAAAACAATACTTTTGGGAAAGTATACCAAAGCCGTCACGAGGGAGAATGGACAGCACATGAGGGACATCTCGCTACCGCCATCTAGTGTTGGTGGTGTGAGCGTGCAACCTCAAGGACCCTAGTGTCTATTCAAGGCATAGAGGGATCTACGACATTAAGTCGGTAGAACCTGGTAAAGGTATGCAGAGTAGCCCAGCTAGCCGCAGTACAAATATTGGTCAACGAGGCACCTCTAAAGAGGGCCCATGATGTAGCCACACCTCTGGTAGAGTGCACGGCCACCCTTCCAGGTGGGGGTAGGCCAGCATTAGTATACGCAGTCCAAACCATGTCCACAATCCAGTGGGACAGTCACTGCTTAGAGGGCTTGACCTCGGGTCCTTTCATTATGACAGACAAAGAGCTGATCAGATTGACGCAGCGCTCTGGTCCTATCCACATAACCTCTCAATGCCCCAACCGGGCAGGCGGAATTCAATCTCCTATCTTTCTCCTCTCAAAGGGAGGGGGACGGAAAGCCACTAGTTCCACTGACTGATTCAAGTGAAAAGCTGTAATCACCTTAGGGAGGAAAGCAGGGTTTGTGCGCAACGATACCGTTTCCATTGTCCCAAATACGCATACAGGAACTGTGCATTGACAGTGCCTGTAGCTCACTGACCCGCTTAGCCGAGGTGATAGCTAATGGAAATGCTGTCTTTATAGAGAGATACTTCAGCTCTATGGAATGTATGGGCTCAAACAGGGCCTTAGTGAGAGCCACCAGTACCACATCAAAACGACAGTTTTGTATAAAACCACAAACAGTATTACAGGGGCGGACTTTCAAGACTGTCATGAAGGGAGGATACCTGCTACGAAACATACAGTTTTTAACGAAGCAGGGCTGGGGGTGGTATCCTGTTACCCCTTTAAACAAGTGTATGATGCAATCCAGGAAGGTTATACCCTAGTGCTGTGAAATAAAATACAACTTAATATCACAAAACTAGAAATTAGCGTTTTTTGTTGCAGTTTTAAGCCTACTAAATACATTATCATCAATGTACTGAATGTGATCTAGATTTGTATAAATAAATAACCGATAGGTGACAATCGTCTGCATTTACACAGTTTACGCTATTCTATGTTTTTTGTTGTTGGTGTTGTTATTGGACACCCCCACAAAAAAAAAATTCAATAGGACAAAGAAAAAACAACAGGAAATCTTATTGAAAGCTGGAAACTTCCCAAGATCAGCAAAAGATAATACAATACACACACTTACTTCATATGTTATTGCATATGTTACCCCTTTACAAGAGATTGCTGATGGCCTTAGGAAAATAAAAAAGAATTAGACATTATACATTGCATCAGATGGCGCTGTATCTGTTTAGGAATGCAGAATGTATATCTGACCTTTTTTTGGAAAAAAAATATTTCCAATTTAAGATTGTATGTTTTACTAGGAAAATAATTACATAGCAAGTACCGTTACACGTTTTGTCCTTTAAAAATCTCAATCAATTCCTAATTAAAAGGATGTCTGTTTCTTTTTTACTTCAACTATTTGTTTTTTCAGGTTCATTAATGTGAGTAAGAGCTTCATGCGGTGCCTGGAGTCTTCACTTCAATATACAGGTTGCACAACTGATTAAAGATGCTCTGGTGATAATTGCTTTTTGTGCATTCTTTGTTAGATCAAAACTGTATTAATGACATATGCTGCTAATAAGTTTTTAAGTAATGTAAAATATGCCTTCAGAATAGTGGCTGCGGAAGTCTTTATTAATGACCTATATGCTTCTAATAAGCTCTTAATGAAAATTAAACCTTCACTTCAGAATAGGGGCTGCAAAACTCTTTACTAGTGACCAACAGCCTCCTAATAAGCCCTTTATTGGAAACAAAGTCCAACTCTGGGATAGAGTGTTATCCATGCATGGACCTCTTTGTTTTGCTGCTTTATTACCAAGGTATTAAATTAATCCTATACAAGCAGCTACTAGGATCTAATATGGCCAAGAACAGTCTTCACTTCAGTACAAGGCATGCAAATCCTTTATTAATGTCCAGTAACCTGTTAGTAAGGCATGTTTGAGAATAAGCATAATAAGTACCTAACAAGCCCTTATTAGGAGACTATACATGATGTATTAGGTGCTAATTAGTCACAAATGTACATCATAAATGCCCAATATGTAGTGCTTAAAATAGTGTTACCGAAACTTGTGTGGGTGTTTTTTTTTTTATGCCTCACATAGTTGTTCTTCATAAATTGATTTTTGGTCGTTTAATTTATCGTTGAAACATTGCAGCATTTGAAGATTAAGTTATTTATTCAGAATACACGGCGTAGAGAACACAGAGGGCAAAAAGCGAGTTGTTTTTGAAACAGTATTCTGCGTATGTGTCTGCAGACGGACACCACACGCTCCGACTACAACAGCACAAGTCCGACTGCTTGACCGGTCCCAAAACCACGAAACAGATTATTTTGTATCTCTCGAAAAACAGCAAGTCCTTCACCGCGTGTTTCACACAGTCTGCGAGCTCCAGTGCCAGCGCGGAACACGCGTTTCCATCGTACTCCGCATTCCTTAGTCGCTCCTCTACAACTGTTTTCATCACCTGCCGGGCCTCTTCCGCTGAAAACGTTTTCTCCGGTTGCGGCTGGTAGCAGTTCTCCACGGGGTTTTTGCATAACGACTTATTTGCTGCGATGCTTTTGGAATTTAAAGAGTGCACGTTCTGGCCGCTGAGCTCCCTCGACTTGGCCGTCCAGGTATCCTTGCCCCGTTTCCTGTGGCTCTCCCTTTTTGCAAGGTTTGCTGTGTAGAGCCTCTGGGGGTCTCTCTGTTTTGTCCCAGTGACTGCTGGACTGCACATGGATTTCACTACATCACAGCTGCCCGGTTTTCTTTGTTTTTCCATTTCCATTGCGTGTTTCTTCTCGGTGCAACCTGGCAGGTATAGAAATAATCGGTGACGGTACACATACGGTAATTTACGCACAGGTTACATTCAATTTGTTGTCGCTCGTGTATCTAAGTTGCAATCATACAAAATACTGTTACATTATGTCTGCGCTAGAAGTTATGTCACCTGAATCTCAGCAATTGTTTTTTAAAATGCAAACCCCCCACACAACACCACACACACACACACACATTCTTTCAATTTTATATATAAATCAGTCCAATTGAAATAATTCTGTCTCAATTGTCTAAAAAAAGTGGCAAAAAAGGTATTGACAGCATTCAAGTGGCAAACACTTAAAACGAGTACTTCTTCAGTAAAGAATGGGAACGTTTATTAAATACATGATCATTACTTACCACTTTCCATTTAAATAACAAGAAACGTCGCCCGTTCTATAATTACAGGTTATTTGTACTCTCCAGACCGTTTATCGCGTAGGTCAGACTACACATAGCCAGTGTTGTATTGTACCACTTGTTTTTCACAGAGGAGAAAGGGAACGCTCCTGTCAGCGTTCCAGTGACGTCACTAACATACCTCCAGACCCCGCTCACCAATGGGGTGAAAGAAGACTTCTCATTATAATTGCACAGCTGCCTGTCAATCACTTTTAGATTTGATATTAACTCACATCAAAGATGCTCTTTTCTAAATGTTTAATAGCAATCAGCTCTCACGTTGGTAATTAAAGAACTGACCCGGGACATTTAATAAGCTATTAACATTTTAGGTAACAAAAGGTCAGTGTCACTCAAGCTTTTGAAGGTCAATAGAAACAATAGACTTTGGAGCTAAATGACTTTTCTTTGCGGATTTCCACACGTACTGTGGTTTCCATTTGCCTAGTCTGACTCACATATGCTCGGAGCCTTTTCCTCATCTTAAATATTTAGGTTTGTGTTCTATGCGTGTTTTGTCTCCAGCTTTTAGTATTACAGTACTGTGTCTTTCTAGAAATGATTTAGCATTTCTCAAAGTCTGCTCTATTATCAGTTAAAAAAAACTAAAAATGAACTTTAATTGTAAAGCCTACGGCATTAAACAATTATCCAGAACCGGTAGCCGAGGACATAAAAGTTGAACTCCATTTTTTTAGTTGTCATATTTGCAGCTTTTACTGTGGGAAAAAATGATACTAGAAACCTACAACACAGTTGCACACATGAGCTGTTATTAATGTTTTTTTTTCTGAAGATAAACCATAAGAAATGAATAATGTGAAAATAACTGCATACATTACAATTTGCCCACAATCAATGTTGTAAGCAAATTGAATGTGCATGTGCCAGTGAAGGAACAGCTCTCGCCTCCCGTCAATTTAAACTGCCTTGATCAGGGATTTTCTCAACCTGCAGATTCAGCTTCTCATCATGAGCAATGGGAAGTTAACCTTTAACGAATATGAGAAAAAGTGACCAGTGCTTACTGCAGCAGGCAAGATTCGTGGGGTCTCCAAGTAAACCACGGAGAAATGTGAGCTTAACGGGAGAATGATTTCTACAAACAAAACAATATTGCATTCCGCTGTGTTAGATTATAATCATCACCTGTGCAATTCGAATACGTGCCTCGTGGTGTCATTTATTAAGGGAAATGTAAAATAAATAAAATAATTAAATGACATTTGATGTTTCTCGCTCAATGGTATGAGGTATAAGCCACCCACACTCATTTGCACGATTCAATGATCCACAATTGCAAGACTGTACATTGGAAAAGTCCTTCTCTTAGTTTTACTTCTATATTACCGTGAAATGTATTTACTGCAGGAATCAACATGATTAAAATCCATTGCAGTGAGAGATAACTGCATTTTGTTTAAACCACTCGCTACAGCATGTATAGCTAATGAAATAATTATATTAATCTTAGTGCACAGCCATTTGTGAGCTTTCTATTAAAAAAACGATATATTGTATGACGCCAAACATTTTTTTCAATACGAAATGAAACTATAGACCTAATAAGAACTGTGCTCATTTACCTTATAGGTGATGTTTTGACAGCTGTTATCCAGGGAAGCATTGAGGATTGGATAGTGCAGCAGTCCCAAGGAAGCAGCCTGTTGGAAACAATTATTATTTGATACATTTTACTTTAGTTGTTAAATGTAATTGGTCCACTGCACTGTTGGGCTGCACCAACAAAAACAGTTTAAAGAGCGTAGTATGATTTATACATGGGCTTCACTGCATATGTATAACATGACTTCTATATTACCATGAAATCTAGCTATTAAGCTCAAAGGGCAACACAATGTAGTCTTACTGCTGATGGTAGGTAGTCAAAACATGTGTCAATTATTTTGACGTTGATGTTGTTTATTTTAGTTTCCTAATTTACTGTTTTATAGTTGTTTTTTTTAATCAAATGTGCAAATGAGTAACAATGTTGCATCCAGGTTTTCAGATGTTTTTTCTTTTTTTTTTACCACATTATTAGAGGTAATTGAACACTTTGGTACATTCGGAACTACTGATGGTGGCCCTAGTCCTGAATACTGGCCTGGATATTGAAGCAGGCTTTATATTGCTGTCAATTGGAGCAAATCGGGACTGTGGCCTTAATTGCGAGGTGGCCCTGAAGCAAATAATCACAATGATACAATTCTACACCACGTCAGTCTCATTACTGCCAAAAGCAGGTCCCTAATCGCTTGTACTGCCTCTCCCATGCTGGAGATTTCTGTTTAAATAGTGTAATGGTAAAAAAAAAAAAAAAGGAACAGGACAAATCGTTCACATGTTAAAACTTTACTGAAACCTTTCCATTTTAAGATTACAGCAAGAACCTGTTAAAATGTTGAATTACCATATAGGTACTTTCATGATCTTCCCATTTCTGTCTTTTTGATTCAGAATTATGCCTTTTAACTGTACTATAGATCCATTGTCCCCTGTAAAACCGTATATATATATAGATCCCATCTATCCTGAACCACATAAATAGTAAATACACCAGCTTTGATAAAAAACATATAGAAAAGACAAATCAACAACTCATAACTGTACAGTAACCATGACTGTAGCACGATCAGTATATCACCTGCGCATAACGTGAATACTCAAAGACGACTGTCACTACATGTTCAGTCGTAGTCAGTTAGTTCATTTTTAGCAGAACCGTGTGTTTGTATACTACAGACTGTATTAATACAAGTGGAATAGCAGAGGGCAGAAACATAGTATACATTATAATCTGGTAACAGTTTATCCATTGTTACAAAGAGGCAAGAATTGTTTCTGAGAATTCTGGTGGCTTTCATTTCAGATCCATGAGCATAGATGCTGGATTCTCCAAGTAGGACTTCCATAAATTAGAGAAACGGGACATTGTGGCTCCATCAATAATCCTGTGATCAGCTGACCAGCTGACATTCATGATGTGAGCTTTTACAACTTCACCTTTGACATTGAATCTGGGCAGAACCTGGAAACGGACACAAACAAAGCAAGCATGTGTTAAATGTATTGATCTCTATCATTCGGAAACTAAGAAGAGTTGTTGTATTTCACAAGTTGAGACAGAATTATTAACACTTATATAAAAGCACGCTCTATAGGGAATGCATGATAACTTAATAAGCACTGAATTACATTTTCATATTTGAAACAAACCTGTATCTTTCCCAGAGCTCCGATAGCCACCTCAGGAGGTAGAATGACAGGTTTAGCGTACGTTCCACCGATCTAGGAAGACAACAGTCAGTGTATTAACAGTATATTGTCTCCAGGTATATGAATCACATCTATCTTTTTGTCTTTGTGGACTGTGTAACTAGGGCTTTATAACCCTACATGGATGCACTTGAAAACAACTTGAATGACCACAAAATGACAATCTGGTTTTCATTTATTTTGAATAAATCTCCACACCTGATAACTGAATACATTTATAAGACACCTGTCGCTAAAATGATTTATTACCATATACGATAATCAAGAAAATAAACAATACAAAATAATAATAATAATAATAATAATTAAAAAAAAAAAAAATCAATCCTATTTCTGACTTTTCAGTCTTAGAAAGAAGCTGTGAACCCTCTTACTGATCCAATATTGGAAATGGTGAATGTTCCCCCAGTGAGCTCACTGGTTCCCAGCTGTCCTGTTGCTCCCAAAGTCTGTAGACGATTCAGCTCAGCAGCGATGTCGAAAATACTCAGCATCTGAACGTTCTTCACATTGGGGACGATCAGACCCTGCTGTGTGTCCATAGCAAGGCCGATGTTGTGAGAAGCCTGGTACCAATAAATAAATAAACATCACATTAATCGTGTACCAAAAAATAAATAAATGAATATCACCATAATCTTTTATTGTGTCAAGGTCGTTTTACAGGCTCTTCAAATCAGAGTAAGACGAGCAGAGCTGAATGGTGTCTTTCCCTGTAAAGCTTCGAGTCTGTGTTTGCCTTGCCATGTATTTTCTGCAGGCTGAATCAACATGATTAAAATCCATTGTAGTGAGAGATAACTGCATTTTGTGTAAACCACTCGCTACAGCATGTATAGCTAATGAAATAATTATATTAATCTTAGTGCACAGCCGTTTGTGATCTTTCTTTTAAAAAAACAATATATTGTATGACGCCAAACATTTTATTCAATACAAAATGAAACTATAGACCTAATAAGAACTGTGCTCATTTACCTTATAGGTGATGTTTTGACAGCTGTTATCCAGGGAAGCATTGAGGATTGGATAATGCAGCAGTCCCAAAGAAGCAGCCTGTTGGAAACAATTATTATTTGATACATTTTACTTTAGTTGTTAAATGTAATTGGTCCACTGCACTGTTGGGCTGCACCAACAAAAACAGTTTAAAAGAGTGTAGTATGATTTATACATGGGCTTCACTGCATATGTATAACATGACTGCTCAAGACAGCTCTCCCATGACAAACCTCGAAACGGCAGCTTTACCTTAATAAAGAAGGGCATGTAACTGAGTCGCACTCCCCTCGATTCAGCCAGGGACTTCAGCTCTTCTCGCAGTTCAGCCAGCTGGGTCAGATCGATCTCATCACAGTATCCAAAGTGAGGGATCTTTAAGGCAGCAGACATGGTTTTTACCATCGCCTTGTGGAAGCCTGCAATGGAGTGACTGCACTGAGGACACAGGGATGCCAAGCATGCATTTCTCTCACACGAAACGCAAATGTAGAACTAGCGTGGTGGCATTGATAAGATCGGTACAATTACTTAAGAAGTCCCAGTTTTGGAAACCCTGAAAAACACTAGAGTTTTCCAGGCTGTTCAAGAGGTTGTTGCTCCACTAACCCCCACGTAGTGCTCAAGTTGATAACTTGACAAATTAAAACTTCAGTTTTAGCAGTTAGTAATTTTACAAAAAGTTTATCCTAGGATAACTAATCAAATCGTTTCAGTGCACTGACAAATACACACATTAGTATATCAGGTTAGTTTATTGTCTGATATTTTGAGTGATCTTCCCTTCACTATTATGATTTACCTTTCAGTGGCTCAGTCCTATCTTTGCCTGTAAACACAGGTTTAGTGACAGCAGGTTTAGGCAGTGTCTTGTCTTTCGGCTGCGGTGGAGCAGTCCTAGCCTGTGGTGGAGGTGGCACGATCTCTGGGGTTGGAGAGAGAGGTAGAATAGCCCCAGTCTGCTTGGACAGGTAGTTGAGAATGTCTTCTTTAAGAATCCGACCATCTCTCCCAGTCCCCACAACTTCACTCAGCTTGATCTGTTCAAGTATCACAGAAGAATGAACCCTCAATCGTTCATGACGTTACAGTTATTAAAATAGAACCATCAACGTAAATTCCCATTTATACAAAATAACATAAAAATGAGGTATACTTTTGTTATGAATGGTACAGCAGAATAACACTTGCAGATAGTCAAATAGAATGGCTCCATATTTATTGAAATGGACATCAAATTATTTTGTACCGTATATATAAAAAAGTGTTGTTATACTTTGTATAGTTTGCTACATTATTGGTAAAGCACGTGACAAAGGCTCTTAAAAATACAAATTAAAAAAAAAATGATACAAACACTGGAAACATCGTTGTGAAATTGCATTCCCTGAGTGACACTCCAGGGATTATTGCCTGGTTCAGCCACATAGCTTCAAATCATCCAGTTTACGATCTCTCCAGCATCCACAGCAACCCTGTTACCCTGCTAACTAATGATCCTTTTCTACATTTTTTAAAAAGCCATCTGTTTTGCACACAAGACAAAGGACTCACGACCACCAGTAAAAGGACACCGCTGCCGTGCAGCTGAAAAGCAGTATCACTATCTATCACGACTCATTGCTGCAGCCTAGCAACTCCCAGCGCTATACAGCGATTCCAGTTTTATGGTGAGACTGGAGCAGTTACTGCTAAAATGCAGCTCTTTGAGCTTTTTACAAGTTTAACATGTATTGAAGTTCTTCCTTAGTCAGGGTACTCATTTCTTCTCTCTTTCTGTAAACGTCAAGGAACCCTGGCATTGCATTAACCTTTACATCACATACATGTGCCTTATATTTAATTTCTTGCCCATGAAATACCCTATATAACACATGTTCTCTTTTTCTCTATTGTTCTTTCAAATATTAATGAAAATGTGTAAAAAAAAAACAAAACAAAACGTATTTTCCTTAGGAAAAGGACCTTTGAACGATTGGTACCCCCACTTTAATTGTTTTGTTATTCAGCCATTCTAAAATATATTGTTTTGTATATTCTGGATAAACAAAAAAACTGAACGGCAATAGCCCTGGCAGTCAGGTCTGAACCTACATTATTCTCCATGGCGAGTCTGCGCACAGCAGGGGTGGCCATCGTTTTCTGTCCCTTGATCTCCTGGTGTGTGTGTTCATCGTGGGACACTGCTGGGGCCTCCAGCACATCCTCCTCCAGGGCACCGACTGCACAAAGAGAGGACACACCATCAGCTCGTACAGGAACACTTACAATTTCATTCTCCTTTAAAAAAGATAAAATAGGTCAAAATTGCACTTAGGCATAACAACCTTGTCATGTACAGTATACGGCTTACTGACAATTGAAACAAAGCCCTTTTAATTAATGTTATGGTCCTTAAAGGCTGTGGATTTCATATTTTTTTGTTAATGCTATGAAACATTGTAGGCACACCTTTGATGCCTTCAGTTACTTTTACAAGTTGTTGGTTTCTAGTTTGGTAAGATTTAAAACTTTTCCTTTTCTTAATCCAAAAACGGAGCAAATTGGTATGAAGAGCTTGATAATGTCTTCACGCCAAAGTGAAATAGGAACCATTTTTTGTGAATGGTATTGCATTACAAAACCAGTAGCCAGCTATTTTATTAACCTTGTAGTGTTGTGTGTTGAACCGCCATCTTTTAAGCTAACATGAACCTCGCCAGCATGACCAGGGCTCTTCCATTTCTCACAAGGTTCATGATCTCATGCTATTTCAGCTTTCCCGGACATGTCTGGGAAGCAGTTTTGTTCCAGTACGCTGCGGACGGCTCTTAATTATTGATGGAGGGTCACTGGATGGAATCCTACAGAGCACATTACAGACTTCCCGTGGGGTATTTATTAAACTCTCCAATAATAGCTCTTTGTTAGGTTGTGATTGCAGGTAGAGGTTTCCTCTTGTGGCCCAGGTCTCTGCTCCCCTGCTGAGCTCAAGCTTTTGAATGCAGGCTTCAAGATCAGCTGGCAAATCAAAAACTTAATCCCCTCTTCAAATACAGAAAGGCATTGCTAAAACAGGCTTGTTCCCTGAATCTTGGAGGATGCATTTGCCTGTTCATCCTGTCCTCCTAAAATGAACAAAAACGGAGCAGTTCCCCTTATGTTATTCAGGCCACTGTAATTAATGAGATTTATGAGGCTGTTATATTTAATTTGTTTTTACTTCATGCAACAGTTTTGAGAAGTTAATTTGCCATTTCGTTTCTTAGCGGTTGATTTTATTGGTCTACTTCATGCAATGCACTTCCTGCACCAACCTACAAATTTTGTTTAAATATAGTTGGAGAGAGGAAAGTAATCAGATGTTTTATTTAAACATTTTATATGGAGGCATTTGCAGAATAACTGTATTTTGATGTATTCTGTTTAGAATGTCTTTTGATTTCTTTCTATTTGCTGCACAGTATTTAGCATTTTAGCTGCTTCCAAGGAGGTTACAAAGAGGTTTTGTTTTTAAAAAATGATGCGGAACAAGCTCACACTTGGCTGGTCTGTGCTTCAAGAGTCCAGCCTGATGAGTGGAAAGGGAGAGATAATGGGGGGCAATTAAAGCTGAGGGTGCTCCAGACAGATAAGAGCTAGGTGAGAACACAGGGGGAGGGGGCAGGGTCTTCTCTCCCCACACTTGACATGCAGAGCACTCTGTTCCAAAGACTGCATTCTTACAGCCAGCGTGTGTTTCAGCAATGTGTTGTCATATTATAGTATAGGTTGTGCAGGGTGAACATGAGACACATCGCACAGTTTTAATGGTCATCACAGTGAAGTTAAAGCTGCCTTTGAGCAGGACTTGTCTGATATCAGAAGTGTATTAATTTATCTTTGGAGTTTTTGCATATAGATCTCTTTTTATTAACATGTGAAATTAACAAACAGCAAAGTCAGGTTCAAGGCAAATGCTCCAGGGACCTCCATGCGTCCATTGGCATCTACATATAAAACCTAATCTGAACCATAAACCACAATTTTACCCCAAACCTTTAATCCTAACCTTAATCGCTATCCAATTTGAAAGCTGATTGGCCCTAATATGGGACAACCTTAACTAAGGTAACATTAAGTAGTCCAAGACCAGTGCTAATCAGGGTCTGTTAAATCAGCCGCAAGGCTTTTTTTCTCAGATATTTGTTGCTTTGGTAAGTTCGTGGCATGTGGATGTCACCTCATGGACTTGCAAAACAAACACAGGCGTGACAAACTCCAGATTAAACATTTCAGATTCTAGTTATTGCTGAGCTAAATATACCGATAATAAAACAATCATTAACTGTAGAGTGACCCACATGAGGAAGCCAAGGAAAGAATATAAAATCTACAATGGACATACAAAGCACACACAAAAAATTGAGAAGTGTATTAAAAAAAAAAAAAAAAAAAAAAGAATTAGCTCTTTTCTTATATTACTAACCATCCATAACTATTAAACATTGAATTTATTATATTTATTTTAGCATTTCTTGTACTGCTGAACAACTTATGACCGACTGTAAAACAAAATAAAAAATAATAAACTTGACACAATGGGCAAAAATGACTTAACCAGCCAATAAAACACCAATGTGCTCTTTTACAGCACACATTGAAGAAGGTCTTGCCCGAAATGCCTTCACTGGAGTATTTGATTCTTACCTTTCACAGCCTCCGTTTCTATATCCACAAGAGGCTTGCCCACAATGGCCGTATCATCTACATTGTAATACAGTTTGCTGATGACCCCGTCATAGCGGCTGGTGATGGTAACAGATGCTTTGTCACTCTGGACTTCACAAATGCTGTCGAACTGAGACACTGTGTCTCCTTCTTTCACATACCTGTGTGTAGAAAGGGGAAGCGAGAGTATTACAGGCCAAGGCATTCAACTCGGTGCTGGGAAGAATATTCAAACAAACACAGATCAGAAATAATTACTGCATGTTTTTACCATAACATAAATGACTGGATACTGTGCAATGGGAACCAATGCTCGAGGCTTGATAACTAACATTCTACTATAGAGAAGTATTTATCAGGTTGTTGGATGGGGATCAATGTTTATTTCACTCCTGAGAGATGTATTTACTTTAATATAGTACTAATTACACATTTTAAGGTTATTCAAAACAAAAGAATACTTTAATTGTGCTAAAGGATTTCGCTAGATAACGTATTTAAAAACAATCAAACCTGAATTAACCAGCAATTACCAAAGAAAGAAAAAACTCGATCTAATTGTTCAAAACTAATTAGACTCACGCCATTATGGTTATAGCCCCACCTAGTGGCTAAAATACTGTACACTCCAAGGCCAAACTTCAAATGTCCTTTAATTGAATCCCTAATCAGTGTCTTTATATTAAACAGGTAAAAAAAATAAAAATAAAAAAGAAAGAGTTTTGCTGTTTTTCCTTTTTCACTAAAAGAAATGACATATATTTTTAGTTTAAAAACCGAAACATGTACATGGACACAAAAGGTTTTAATACATTTATATATAAAATATTATAATATTATACTTTTTGTTCCACTACAGTCCCATGGGTTATTTTATTTATTTTTAAACACAATGTTTCAACTTACCATTCCTTTACAGTTACCTCTGTAATCCCTTCTCCAATATCTGACAGCTTAAATTGCAGAATCGGTCCAGCAGCAACTGCAACCAGTAGTGTTGAACATTTTAAATTTTGCCTAGAACTTTAATCTTTGTCTAAGCCTTAGTGTTATGCACAGTAATAAGTGCACAAAATAGCCCTGTTTATTTAATATTCAATACATCTTCCAAATCTTTTCCATATGCAACTGAAAGCTGTACAAAGTGTTACACACAAATTCATGATACAAACATCCCCAACACGTTAAAGTTTAGAGGTTTAAATGTAATACTAAAGTTGAAATGTTCAGGAGATTAAACAGATAATACAGTAACGCCCCTAGCAACGGAAAGGAAAGATTACACTTTAAGCATAACAACTGCTACATTTAGGGTATTTACAGCAACGATATTGTGAATAAAGCCAAGTACACCAGAATAATCCTATCAAAGGTATATGAAGAATTCTAATGCATGCAGTTAGACAAAGTGTTATGAACTGTTGCACAAACTATCTTTGATGTATTTGTAATTATTTTTTTTTGTAATGTTCAGAATATTTCTGGAAAAACAGAACAGTCATTTCAAATGGAAAGCGGCTTACCAGGAGTGTTCCTTAAAAACCTTCTCTGCTGGCTGATCTTTAGAGAAGGTTTATTTAGGATATATTCAGATCTAATGAACCGACCTCTACTGCAGGACCTATATTGGGGTGCACAGACCTGCAAATGAAAAAAAAAAAGTATAGTCTTTAAAACTGGAAGAGAAATTGAAGAGCAGATAATAGGTACAGTATGCAAGTCCATGTTAATAAACACCATATTTAAAATGACTTTGTACATGTGTACAATATGGAAATAATACAGATGCAAATGATGATTTTTTTTTTTAAATGTCAAAATCTGCTTGACATAACCTATATCTCATTTGCAGGGTTAAAAACTACAATATAAAACTCTAACCACTTTAATAGTGATGGTTTCTTTAAAAAAAAAACACATTACAATGTTGGTGTTCTCTCGGGAGCAGAAGGGTTAACTTTAACAGCATGTGTCTACAGGTTTAATTTGGTGGACAATTATAACGGAATTCCAGGTGCTTCAGTGTTCAGTTCCTTAACTATGTACAGTGTACATTGCATACAGTAATGATCTATGCAGAAACAATATAACATTATACAGAATACACTGAATAGACAGTTTAAAAAATTGTAGATTATATAAAATATTCCTTACATGTTGGTCTATTGTTCGAGTCACGTATTTTTTCTACACAAAAGTGCATCAAGTACATTTTAGCGGCATACTTCCTATACCCATGTGTACCTATCTACCTGGTTTGATGCATAATACAATTCTGCCAACCCGTATTTTGCAATGGCTGAGGTGCAAAGGAAGAGTATAAAATTGACCAACACGTTAGCATTTACCACGCCTACATGTATATGAGTTTACTGGTTTTAAAACAATGCATATTTGGTGCAATGAAGTATTCGCAACAAAACAAATCATCTGTAGGCACAATGTCCAATCACACCAGTCTCCTGTCTTCTTCAGCACATTATATATTTATTTTCTTACATTGTACAGATTATATATATTGATTTAGTACAGTAACATACCTGTCTTTTTTTTTACTCTACTTAACCTCTCTTAAACTAATGTTGAGTAAGAAGAACTCAGTCTGTATATACATTATTAACCTCATGCATTTTGCATTTTATGACTATGCGCCGTGTCTTTGGTGCGATTTCCCGCTGTCTCCCCTACGATCATGCAAAACTCCGTTTTCAATTTAACCTTACCAAGCGTCCCATAAACCTGAATGAACACCTCAGTACATTCACTGCCGCCATCTTAAACCGGAACAGACGACTCTAACTCAAAGACCAATCACAAAGCGAGAGTTGATGGGCAGAAAAACGCAACAGCCTTTTTGTATATACTGTATCTGTGGAAGAGTGAGTTCAATACAGAAAATCATCACGGAGCAGCCAGTGAAACGCCTTTACCGCTGCCCTTCCCTTGCTTCAAGTCCATGCACACAAGTTTGTGTAAAACGAGATGGTCCTTGTGTGGCAGATACATCCTTGGCAGAAATTCCAGCCATTGATGCTGAGCTGGTAATCTACACACCTAACCTAGAGTGAGTGCAGATAGCAGGAAATCGGTTGTATTTCTACAAAGGGTACTACAATTGTCTTCAACCTGCACGGCCAGTTGAAAAACATCACTACCCGCTAAACATCTTTGTCCTGTGTTGGTCATTGCTGGAATTTCCAACAGAGATGGCATGATATTTATTCTGTAATACCAATATACAAATGCATCTACCTGTTGAAAGTCAGTGGCAAGAGTTCAGTTGTCTAGTGTTTCTCCATCCAGACTGCACAATTTATTGATGTGTCACAAGGAACTAAATCAAAAGGGTTGACTCTGTTTTCTAATTCGTGTAACAGACACGACACAGGTTAAGTGTACCGTAAAACTTGAAATAAACGCCCCAGCTTTTATTTACAATATTTGCCAGTAGCCCCAGCGCCTATTGGAGACCGGCGACTATTTGAGAAATACTTCAGATGCAATCATGAAAAAGCTGCCTGCACACAACCTTGTAGAAACGACATAAGTAAATTATAACATTCCAGCAACGTCATTAAAGGTTGTGTCAGTGGGTAATAACAGTTTGTATGGTAATAATAATAAAAACAGTACAATCCACTAAAGACAGTCCTGTAAATATCGGAACACAATCGTGTATTAAGTTAGGCTTGCAGCACAACAAATAGAAAAATTAATAAAAGCAGTCATCATCTTTATTTATTGTTCACCCTTAAAACGTGTACATCAAGCATGGACAATCGATGAAAAAATAACCAGCAACAAATCTTCATTGCAAAACAACCGCATGCAATACTGTGTTAATACGAAAAATAAATTAATACTGTTGGGGATATAATAAAATTGAACCAGATTTCATGTTAAATTGTTGAAGAACTGTACATTGTTATAAGAGTCTGCAGCTTTAAGGGAAAACAACAGTATAGTTCACGTGAACACTGGAGATTCCCTAGTTATTATGTGAACTTGTGACAGCGGTAACGCAATACAATCTCTGTTATATAGAAGAACTGTTCTACATAGCTAGCACGACTCAAACACTTCTTTGTGCCGGAGCCGGGGAACTCGTTCTGCTCTAGTGCGCATGTCTCGTTGTATTAATATGGCGCAGTCCATTTAACTACCCCTGATGCAGATCGGAGTAGCTGTCTACTGCGAACAAAAGTGAATAACTTGCACAAGAAAGTAAAACTACACAAAGAAGTAAGGTGAAGTAACAACTTTTTTATATATCAATTCGAGGGAAAGAGCAAAACCGTGGAAGAAGGAGGCCCAAACAATAGATCTGTGTGCAAGCCTGGGAGCATTGTTTCATTGATTCTGCAACCGGCGATCAACTCGTGCCTGACTCCCTGTGAGTGACTGACAACAATATACTCCTGTGTCTCGACTCACCACAGCAAAATATTTCTGAACTGCGTTTGGAAAAATCTTTTCAAGTTCGTTGGACAATTTAATTTTTTTTCGAAAATGGCCGCAACAACGTTTGAAATGGATGGAAGCATAATGGAGGGGGTAAGTCTATTGCACAGAAATATATATTAAAAAGTCTGTTTTGTTCATTTCAATTAACGGTTAATAAAATAATCTCATGATAATCATTGCTTGTTCAGGGAGGGCAGATTCTTCGTGTGTCGGCAGCACTAAGTTGCATCCAAGGCGCGTCTATCAAAATCAACAATGTCAGGGCTGGCAGGAGTACCCCAGGTTTGAGGTAACTATGCGCATTTGCAACTGTATTTCATAAATCATTTGATAATATATAATTGTCTAAGTACAGGTAGTAATGTTTAGAGCTATACAATATCTGGATAACAACATCATTCATATACCAAGGCTGAAATGAAGGTACATTGCCTAAATTAAATGGAGAAACCGCAGGGCTGTTTGAATGAGACGACAAAGACTAAGGCCAACTTTTTAAAATGTATTTTTACCTGCTCTTCTACACACAATGTTCCCAGTCTTTGAAACCGCATCGGGCAGAAAGTTTGTTTGTCAAGTTCAGAGACAAAAACGTGTATGATTATTATTTTTATTATTTATTTATTTTTTTTAATTCATTTACATTTTTTTTTCTCCCCCATCTGTTCTTTTGTTAACTCCTACGCACATGGTATGTTGAAAACAAAACCTATTTTCAACCCCCTTTTTTTCTTTCTTTGTCATGTACGGACAGAAATGTTGATCACAGGGTTTGGTTATATTGTGTTTTTGTCATTTTAAGCTGCAGAGTACACAAACCCAAATATTGTCCTGTGATCATTTTTCATAGGCTAATCGTGTAAATGTAACATTTATAAGATCTTACTAGTTTTCTAATTAGTTGACACGGTGCGTGTTGTAATTAATTTACGTCATGCCGTGTTGAGGTAAATGGATTTGATTGATTTTGTTTTAGGCCTCAACATCTCTCAGGGCTTGAGTTGGTCCGAGATCTGTGCGCCGGCCAGCTTGAAGGGGGAGAAGTGGGATCCACTGAAGTAACCTTAACAACTGGTAAAATCAAGGGAGGAGACTACACAGCAGATACCAAAACTGCAGGGTAAGGCTCACCTGTCTTAAACAATGCAAATAGTACATGTAAGTAAGAATAATACAAGTCGACAATACAATCTCATACCTTACACGGTTATTGTTATTATTATTATTATTATTATTATTATTATTATTATTATTAATTTCTTAGACGCCCTTATCCAGGGCGACTTACAATTGTTGCAAGATATCACATTATTTTTACAATTACCTGTTTATGCAGTTGGCTTTTTACTGGAGCAATCTAGGTAAAGTACCTTGCTCAAGGGTACAGCAGCAGTGTCCCCCACCTGGGATTGAACCCACGACCCTCCGCTCAAGAGTCCAGAGCCCTAACCGTTACTCCATACTGCTGCCCAGTCCACATACATGAGGTATGACAGACAAAAAATGATCGTCCGGGGGGCTCCCGAGTGGCGCATCCAGTAAAGGCGCTCCACGCGGAGTTCAGGATGTGCCCTATAGCCTGGAGATCGCAGGTTCGAATCCAGGCTATGTCGCAGCCGACCGGGAGTTCCTAGGGGGTGGCGCACAATTGGCTGAGCGCTGCCCGGGTAGGGAGGACTTAGGTCGGCAGGGGAATCCATGGCTCACTGCGCATCAGCGACCCCTGTGGCCGATAGGGCGCCTGTGGTTCTGCAGTGGAGCCGCCAGATCTGTGTTGTCCTCCAGCACTATAGGTCTGGTGGCATTGCTGTGGATCTGCAGTGCGAAAAATAACGGCTTGGCAGGAGCACGTTTCGGAGGACGCGTGTTCCAGCCTCCGTTTCCCCGAGTCGGCGGGGGGGGGGGGCTGCGAGCGGTGAGCCGAGGCTACAGATAATTGGGCATACTAAATTGGGGAGAAAACCGGGGTAAAAAAAAAAAAAATTGGTGACGACTAAATTAAAAAAAAAAAAAAAAAAAAAAAAAAAAAAGATCGTCAAAAAACTGTCACAGAACAAGTGTCACTCGTCTTCAAGCAATGACAGATGCCCTAGAAGACCACGACTGATTGGTCGGAAGCAAATGGCCATTGATGAGAGGAAGATGGCTGCATAGGACACTTGAAAGGCATCATGCACAACCCGACACAAAGTGAGAAGCTATACTATCGACATGGACAGTGAACAGCAAGTTACTTAGGATTCCAAGCAGTATTCCGAATAAAGTGACCAAACTCCATAAGTGTTAATTAACAACATCTTAGCTTGTCTCGTTTATATCATGTTGCAACACAGTTCTTTACTTCAATTCTCCCCACGTAAGGACAAGCTAATGCAGAGCCTTTTCTGTTTTGCTGTTCTGTTATAAATTTCTCTTTTATATACTGGCAACCAAGCAGGGATGAAATGTATTTATTGTGAGTTGAATAATACTACTTCCTTACATGATTAAAATGAATACATAGCTACTTGCACTGTACTAAATAGTTATTAAAAAATGAACGTGTGATTTTAAAGTTGATATGAATATATACCCCCCACCCCAAACTCAAGTTATAACAAAATAGATCACCATAAATAATGTATTGTCTTATTTCACATCAGAACCATGAGATTGATTGTATTGTGACCTGCATATGGTGATAGGTATTGCATATTTATGATCTGTCAATCCATTTGGCTAATAACGCTTTGTTTGAAATGAGTGAGTAAAAAAAGCTTACATGTAGAATATTGTGCAGCGCATGCTCCTGCTGGTACCCTGGATGCTGCACTGCAGAGTTGTGCTGTCCAAATGTTTCGTTTTTTTTTGTTTGTTTTTTTATTTATTTAATTTAGTCATTGCCAATTCTTATTATTTTCTCCCCAATTTGAAATGGCCAATTATTTTTAGGCTTAGCTCACTGCTACCACCCCTGCGCTGACTCGGGAGGGCGAAGACGAACAAATGCTGTCCTCTGAAACGTGTGCCGTCAGCCGACCGCTTTTTTTCACACTGCGGACTCACCATGTAACCACCCAAGAGCTGCAGCGTCGGAGGACAACTCAGCTCTTGGGCAGCTTACAGGCAAGCCAGCAGGCGCCCGGCCAGACTACAGGGGTCGCTGGTGCGCGGTGAGCCAAGGACATCCTGGCCGACCTAACCCTCCCCCTCCCCCGGGCAGCTCCCGTCCTCGGTCGGCAAAGGAATAGCCTAGACTTAAACTCGCGACATCCAGACTAGGGCACATCCTGCACTCCACATGGAGCGCCTTTACTGGATGCGCCACTCGAGAGCCCTCAAATGTGTTTTTTTTTTTTTTTTTTTTTTTTTTTTTTTCTGGAATCAAGTACACTTGTAAAA
This sequence comes from Acipenser ruthenus, assembly GCF_902713425.1. NCBI lineage: Eukaryota > Metazoa > Chordata > Actinopteri > Acipenseriformes > Acipenseridae > Acipenser > Acipenser ruthenus. The sequence continues at coordinate 26,908,350 of NC_081200.1, read as the reverse complement.
TCAAGTACACTTTATTACGACTGCTGGATAAAGGGCCTTGTTGTAGCCTCTAATAGATGATGGAACACGTTTCATTTCGCAGTAGTAGTCGTATTATTTATCGTTTCTTTTATTTATCGTTTACAAAATTCTGTTGTAAATAAATAGCAAAGCAAATCTTGGTGGCTAACTACTGTAAGATGTTTATTCTTTAAATGACCACACCAATAACAACTTATATGACTTGTGGTTTGCATTGTCAAAACCACTTCCGTTGCCTAGGCCAATGAACTGGAGTCTCCCACAGAAGCCTGTTTCATTTTGAATGGCGTTTTCGAGTTCAGTTGTTCAAAGACAATTTCAGCTGTGTGAACACATTTAACATAAACAAAATATTAGTCTTCCACAGTACGTGTCTGTGTGTGTAATTTTATATATATATATATATATATATATATATATATATATATATATATTACACACACTTCTCACCAGGACTAAAATCTATATTTCCCGTATTTAAAGTTAAGAACATTCATAATATTGAACATTTATAAATGCAAATTGTTTTTTTTTTTTCTTAGGAGTGTAGTTCTGCTGATGCAAGTATCCCTGCCGTGTGTGCTGTTTGCAGACTCTCCTTCTGTGCTCTGTTTGAAAGGAGGAACCAATGCGGAGATGGCACCCCAGATAGATTACACTTTAACGGTAAGGGCTGTACACATGCTGGTCGTCTCTGCAGAACTGGAGACTGGGAACTCCGGTATTATGAATCTAGTTGCCTCTTCTTGGGAGCGCGTCTCGCTTTTGTTATTGTTCTATATGTAAATAATGTGATTAGGAAGCTGCTAGTGTCTACGATATCTCATTTAGGGAGTATCGATACGATACCATGCACAGTATCATGATACTCGATACTATCGCGATGCTTTGGATTTTCTGTCCATTACATGTTAAATGGCTGCCAAATTACTTTTTTTTTGCAAGTGCAAAGTGCATGAGAGACTAATACACAGTTAATAATGCTACAGCATGGCGGAATGCTTGCTGTTTTAAATATATATCCCTGCAAGTTCCAGTGTATTCAAAGGTCATTGCCACCGACTATAAAATTCAAATAAAGCTGGTAAGAAAGCACAATACTTGGTGTAAAAGACACCGTTTACTTTATTTCTTATTTATAAAAAGAGAACTCTGGCGTTTCGGACAGCTTCAAATAGTCCAATTACAAGGAATGTCTCGATTCTTATATATAACAAAATAACACAGAAATACTTTCCTTGACGCAGACTTTTTATAACTAAACCAGATGTTTTACAGACAGAGGTATATTAGAAGCGCTAATAAAATGAGAGAAAGGAATGAAAAAATGAAACACTGTTGTGGAAGCCGATTCACACGGGTACTTCAAGAAATGGCTTGATGAGGTTCTTGCTTGGATTAAGAAACAACCAAATGAACAAGATGGGCCAAAAAGGGCCTCCTTGTTTGTACCATTTCTTATATTTTTAAAAAGTCACGTACAACAAAACACCTCCATGAATCTGTACTGTTCTGATCTTTTAGAAAGTAACTATTGATTCATGTACACCGTAAAACATTTCATTTTAAACAAACACAGTAATGTTACATTAAGGAATACACACGAACATTGTATTCCTTAATTTTAAACACTATGCGTATTTTACAATTTTATAGCTTGTTAGATATTTTAATCATCACTTCCAAAAAAACATTTCTGGCAAAGAACTGCTTTTAAAAATGCTGGTAACATACGCATTTCAATAGTGAAAAAGTTAAGCATTATGTTTAATGCTACATTTCTGTAACAAACTGACTCCTAATGTAGATGCCTTCCTCTACGTGCTATTAGAACAGAATTTTGTTGAAAGCGTATTAAATCCAATTGTCTTGGTCAAAACAACGTCCCAGTGCACCTTAAATAAGAACAAGACAGGAAGCCATTTGGCCCATCATGCTTGTTTTGGTTGTTAAAAAATCTTGCAAAGAAAGTAAATTAGACAAAAGACAACCAGTCTGGCTACTGTAATAAACTGTAAGTAGTTTGTATTGCTTTTATGCTGAACCTGTAGCCGTCTGCATTGGCGGACTTTTGCAGTGTGACTCGGAAGCTTTATTGGTCCTGTGCTTTCCTCTGCAAGTGAAGCGTCACATTGATCCTGTTAGGGAAACCAATATGCTGGCAAAGAAGTCTGTATTCATTGTGGTCTTTCCACCACTCATGCATGCAATTCAAAACACAGGATTTTCACAGCTATCACATTACACTGACATAAAATACAGATTACACAAAATCCAAAGAATATAAAAACATTGCTAACATTTTTGACATGTGGTAGAGTTTTAATGACATGTCGGCAAATTATATTTTTGCAGCTTCTAGCAAATGCACTGAAATGACGAAATAAACAAGCATCAACAAACTCCCTTTTGATCAGCTTCTAGCGCATTCCTGTTTTATGTGTTATCTTTGCTGTGACTTTTTATAAGTAATATGCACTTAAACTAAACATCGGCAAAGAGATCGGGGTGGCGATCTGAAAGAATCAATAAATTGGTGGCATTTCCTCCTTTGTTTTTCACTTCTTAAACACTTTCGACATGTTGACTGTCTGCCTTCGATCAGATTGCCATTGTCATCTGGCTGAAATCCAAAATAGCTCCACACCAAGCTTCTCTCTCCGGCATTCGCCATGACTGCTGCAGTAGTTTAATTTTCCCAGAACACGCAGGGTAGTTGGTCACTTGCGCTAAGCGGAAATGAGTAAGCTTAGTTCATATTGTTTTTAAAGCATACACTTTTGTGTTAAAAACTAAAAAAAAAAAAAAAAAACAAGGTATCGAAAAACCGCAATACGTCTATTTTTATTTTACCCCGATATTAGGTATTGTAGGATTTTGGTATCGTGATATACCGTAGGTATCGATATACCACAGAGCACTAGAAGATTCTTGTTTTTGGTTTCGGGTAACCCAAAAAGAAACTGGACAAACATTTGACAGGAAGTTGATGTGTTTGTGTTGCCATAGAATTGAGCTACCAACTGGCTGATCATCATCACTATAGCTTTTCTGCTGCTAACAATTAACTAAAAACTGCTTGTGTTCTGTGTTGCCCTTACAAATCTCAGGTTTAGGAATATATAAAGTACTTGTAGCACAGGAAGTGAATACAAACTACAGTAGATGTACCATTTAATGTTAGAGGTCCTGTTTTGAAGCAATTACAAACTTGAGTTCTCGGAGAGGAATAAAAACTGTAGAAACCTTGTAAATCTTTCTGATCAGGATGGTTTAATTGGTATTTATTTATTTTCATGATTGCACAGAGCTGTGGGATGTTTTAGATTCTTACATGGTGGTTCACACTACTGTTTTGTTCAAGAAATATGCAGGTAATATAGCCTACTGTGCCGCATGTAGTGGGAGATGCACCTTGTTAAATGAATGCCATTGACTTTGTTTCTTAGGTGTTCAAGCCAATGGTGGAAAGATTTGGTGTACATTTTGACTGTGACTTGAAGATGAGGTAAGTGTTAATGCTGTTATGACGGCTGTAAACGTGTGCTCTAGCATTTAATGAAAATGTCTATTATAATGATGTCCTGAACTTGCAGTAAAAGAAGACTATGAAGCCATCATTGAATTCCCCTCTGAAAAAATATAAGTAGAGGCCAGGGACTGTTACCGCAGGTGTATTATTGGTGCTGCTGTCCTGGCTAGAGAAGCTATATAATATGAACCGACACTGGAGACTACGCTACTGACACTGCGGAAAACCTCGCAGCAGAATTAGGATGTGATCCCTGCTTTCATGTTTGTTTTATCACAGAGGTTACTATCCCAAGGGAGGTGGAGAAATTATTGTGAAAACAAACCCAGTGAAACAGCTTACTCCCGTTACCCTAACAGAGCGTGGCACCATCACTAAGATCTATGGAAGAGCGTTTGTTGCAGGGGTACTGCCTCACAAGGTAAGGAGTCAGGGTTGTGCTGGGCACACACGTGGCACAGATCCCATGATGAACAAGCTAGGCTTGATGGGCTTTCTCTGGGTTATTGCACTTCTAGCCTTATTCTTGGTTCAGTGCGACGTGAGTATTTTGGTCTCAAACTATTTGGCACTGGGTATCTAGGACTGAATTGGCATACACGGAAGGGCACCCTGAACTCCAAATTTGGAGCTAGATTCTAGCGCAGGGTAGCTCATATAGCACGAGCGGCATTAAATTCTGGCGCCAGTAGACAAGTTTTGTTTGTTTTTTTATTTAAATTTTATTATTCGTTAGCAACCATAGATGGGTCTGGACTACTCAAGTGACCCACCCACACCTATCCACATACACAGGAGAGAAGGTTTGTGTCGTGTGAGGGGGGTGTTATTTAATAATTTAGCACCAGTCAGCTCTCTAATGCCAAACTTTCAAAACCGTTTAGCACCAATTTTCAAAAAACGGTTTGCACCCCTGTCAAGGATGCTGGGTTCAGGATCAAAGGTTTCAGTGGACATCTTGCAAACATGAATATGCATAAGGGCAGAAAGGCGTGAGGCTGACAGGCGGGATTTGTTTTTTAAAATGTTGACTTGTGGAAACCCATGCTCACAAGCAGCACTGCTTAATGGCAATGTCAGAGACAACAATAATAGTTTATGAATGTTTAAGTAGCAGTTTGGATTGCTGGATATTGCAATTTAACAAATCATCACGTGTTCTCTGTTATTTCAATAGCTACCATCAAGTTCCATCCCTGGGGATTCAAAAGCAAAAAACAAAATACTTCTTCACTCCATTAGTGTTGTTTAACACGTTAGCTTGACAGCACAACAGTATTTATAGAAGGATATAACTGAGGGGGACAAACATTAAGTAAATTTTATTCATTTATTTAATTTTTAAAACTCTTAAATGTAATGGCTCTCAAACATCGACACCTCCTCTCATCCGAGCTCAGTTTGGGCAAAGCGTCGGCGAGTTTTCACAATGCCACTCCCTGTAACTACATCCCTCTTCTCTGAATGGGCAGCTAAATCGAGATCCCTGCTATCATTGGTTGTTTCAAGTGTCCATTAACACTAGAACCGCAGAGATGTCGGACTACATACAACCGCCGCACCCGCAAAATGTGCAGCTCCATTTTAAAACGGCTTCGATATGAAAAATAAACAATACAACATAATATTTTTATTTATGAACCATACATAACATTTTCAGAGCAGAAACACCATATTTACATAAATTAAATTTGTATTGTGTTATAAAAAGAGAACATATACATAAACAAGAAACTGTAATAAAATAAACTTTATGCAATAAACTTGTGTAAACAGGTGTAGAAAGCTGTATGCAAATATATAATTATAAAACATAAATAACTAGTTATAAAAATAGCATAAAACAAATATAACATAACTTATGCAACGTGAAAGTGCTTTGAGTGAAACGGAGTTAAAAGGCTGTCTGTCTGTTCAGAGTTCTATTACAGCTTTCTAAGTACAATCTACGCAGAAAACATGCTTTTCAACTGTACCAGTGCATTTTCCACAGACTGCCTTTTCACAACGGGCGCAGACATCAAAAGTTCTGTTTTTATTGCATTTAGCAACCTGGCATTTTCTTTTATTCCGTGTGCCAGTGGGCGCAGCGATGGCTGAAGGTTGAGGGACATTTGCCAGCTGGCTTTTGTGTCTCATATCAAAATGTTTCTGCCCCATCTCCAGGGCTAGCTGCAAAATGATGTCCCTCTGAGTGATTGTGTTGCCGGTGCACTCCTTGTACAAAACCAAAGCGTTGATGGCTGCCAGATCCAAAATATTATAAAAAACACACAGGCCATCTGCGAGTACCGCTTTTTGACCGAATACAGCCTTGCCATTTCATCCAGTATATCCACACTGTACTTCATTGCATTGTAAAATGCAAGAGTCTCTGGCTTTCGTTTAGCATCAGTTCCGATGGTCACTGATCTGTGCAGAGAGCTTAGAATACACAGATTTTTTTAATTTTTTTGCACCGTCGCACTCAGGGTGGCACAGTCGTTCTGCCTGAGAAATGTAGTGTAAATAATAATAATATATGATTTGTAGAATGACTTTCATAAGTGTTTCAAGCACTCAACAGGATTATAATACGTTTTTTCACAATGACGTAGTTTTTATTACAAAGCCCAGACTAAATTGTCGGCTGTATTGTATTGATTTCTGCGGGTCTGGCGGTTGAAGAAGCAAGTGCTTATAACTTATTCATTTTTATGATTCTGCAGCTGAAACACCGTATGGGTATTTAATTCAAATATTTAGTAACACTTAAGAACGGACATGCACAAGATATTCACATACACAGAGATATTTGAATTGCAAAAGCCGTTCAGAAAGCGGCTATGGCGGTGCTAATGTTAAAAGAAAGTGATTGTTATGAACCTATCACTCTCCATTTCTTTTATTTATTTATTTATTTTAAAGTATAAAACCTTGAAGCAGCCAGTGGCACGAGGAGGAATGGACTTTTTAATGAATTGGAACCCTTCGGCCTTAAGGGAAATATGGGGACTGGTATTTAATTCTGGTTAGTGATAAGCTCTGTTACCTGGAGATCGTTGGCAGATCCCAGAGACCTTGAGAATCAATAGAAAATCTGGAGGTTAGGCAGTTAGGGGTCACAACCAGATAATATGCTTCACCTTGCAAGCGCCCTTGCCCGCATACATGAAAAATGCTTTCCTGTTAAATGTACTGACGGTATGCATTTGCATGTTAAAAACCGTATGGAAGTACTTTTTTTTTTTTATTGGTGTGCATTAGTACCTGCGTACCAGTTGTGAACCCCTGATTTATAAAGATATAGTAAATGTATATTTTTTGTACAATATCAAATGTAAACACATTTTATGAATGTCCATATCTGGAGTTAATTGCTCTCCAAATGAGTCTTCGTTGTTCTTTTAATTGTTTAGCTTGCAAAAGACATGTCGGCAGCAGCTGTTCGATACATCAGGAAAGAGATCAAAGACCTTTACATTAATATCCAGGCTGTAAGGGAGAAGAAAGACGAGTCTTTTGGGAATGGGAATGGAATCATGTGAGTAGTAAATCCTGATGTTTTAATAATAATCCAGTCCAGACCCAGAATGAATCCAGACCCAGAATAACCTATAGTGGCAATGCAGCATTTGAGTGCTGCTTGAAATCATGGCCTATACATTTTAGTGAATCTCCAGGCCGGATGAAATTCCACAAGCTTCTTTTCCCTCTAGCTGTACAATAATAAAGGCAGTGATTCCAAAGTCTTTAACAGACATTTTTTTTTTATCTCCTGTTGGCACGATTTAACATCACTTGTCATCTTTTTAACTGCTTGTTTACTATTTAATATTGAGGCTTTATTTATTTATATATATATATATATATATAATGATGACACTGTATATATCTCACTTTAGAAATTATAATTTTAAATGAGTGACCAAAGTGAGGCTGGGAGTTAGGTCAGGCCAAGTAAGTCCCTTTCCCTGATACTTACTCCTGCTGTGATAAGTGCATTCTGTTCAGAGCAGATTAATCAGGAGCCTGGTTGCACACATTCCTGGCACCTGGTCAGTTAAATAATACATCAGTTAAATAAATGTATAACCCTGTAAGAGGTAAGTCAACATTGCCTTATTTATGCCTTTGATAAATCTGAGGTTAATTTTCTGAGGGGCAGATGGTGCTAAATTCTGTGGAATAACTGTCTGGTAAAAGACCATCTTCTTTTCTTTTTGGGGTGACGGAACAGTTCAGCTGGTGCTTTCTGATCCATTTGCCCAAGTGTAGCTCACGAGTAACCATATACCATAAAGACAGGATTCATTTGTGTTTGCAGTATACATATTATTTCTATTATAAGAAACTATAAGTAGCCACTACGCTGCAGAGCTACTTATGCCTACGGGGTTCCATGCCTCACCTCCAAACATGAGATATAAAATGATTTCATTTCCTATTTACCTGTTTCAAAAATAGTTTAAGTAACCAGAATATGTTTCTCTCTCCCCACCCTCATTCTAGCCTCATTGCAGAGTCTTCCACAGGCTGTGTTTTTGCTGCTTCTGCACTAGGGAAAAAGGGTGAGTTTTATAAGCAGCTTTTTAATCCAGTTTTGCATCCTTTCTCGTTTTGGATTTGTAGTAATCTGGTTATGTGAAGTATAAGGTGTACTAGAACTTGAATGCAAGGCTGAAAGCTGAACTAAAGCAGATGGGCAGATAAGAGTGTGGAAGCCAGTTCTAGGGTTTGTCCAAATAGTTAACATTACTGTTATGCAGTGCTGTTCAGAAAGGAAGTGTAACAGGTTGGTCACCGTGCCTATAGATGTATTGAGTTTGAAGGAAATATTTGCCTGTAGAGGGCAGTATTGTGTGTGTGTGTATGAGTGTTTATATATATATATATATATATATATATATATATATATATATATATACAATACTGTGCAAAAGTTTTAGGCAGGTGTGAAAAAATGCTGTAAAGTAAGAATGCTTTCAAAAATAGACATGTTAATAGATTTTTTTTATCAATTAACAAAATGCAAAGTGAGTGAACAGAAGAAAAATCTACATCAAATCAATATTTGGTGTGACCACCCTTTGCCTTCAAAACAGCATCAATTCTTCTAGGTACACTTGCACACAGTTTTTGAAGGAACTCGGCAGGTAGGTTGGCCCAAACATCTTGGAGAACTAACCACAGTTCTTCTGTGGATTTAGGCAGCCTCATGTAATCCCAGACAGACTCGATGATGTTAAGATCAGGGCTCTGTGGGGGCCATACCATCACTTCCAGGACTCCTTGTTCTTCTTTACGCTGAAGATAGTTCTTAATGACTTTCGCTGTATGTTTGGGGTCGTTGTCATGCTGCAGAATAAATTTGGGGCCAATCAGATGCCTCCCTGATGGTATTGCATGATGGATAAGTATCTGCCTGTACTTCTCGGCATTGAGGAGACCATTAATTCTGACCAAATCCCCAACTCCATTTGCAGAAATGCAGCCCCAAACTTGCAAGGAACCTCCACCATGCTTCACTGTTGCCTGCAGACACTCATTCGTGTACCGCTCTCCAGCCCTTCGGCGAACAAACTGCCTTCTGCTACAGACAAATATTTCAAATTTTGACTCATCAGTCCAGAGCACCTGCTACCATTTTTCTGCACCCCAGTTCCTGTGTTTTCGTGCATAGTTGAGTCGCTTGGCCTTGTTTCCACGTCGGAGGTATGGCTTTTTGGCCGCAAGTCTTCCATGAAGGCCACTTCTGACCAGACTTCTCCGGACAGTAGATGGGTGTACCAGGGTCCCACTGTTTTCTGCCAATTCTGAGCTGATGGCACTGCTGGACATCTTCCGATTGCGAAGGGAACTAAGCATGATGTGTCTTTCATCTGCTGCAGTAAGTTTCCTTGGCCGACCACTGCGTCTACGGTCCTCAACGTTGCCCGTTTCTTTGTGCTTCTTCAAAAGAGCTTGGACAGCACATCTGGAAACCCCTGTCTGCCTTGAAATTTCTGCCTGGGAGAGACCTTGCTGATGCAGTATAACTACCTTGTGTCTTGTTGCTGTGCTCAGTCTTGCCATGGTGTATGACTTTTGACAGTAAACTGTCTTCAGCAACCTCACCTTGTTAGCTGAGTTTGGCTATTCCTCACCCAGTTTTATTCCTCCTACACAGCTGTTTCTGTTTCAGTTAATGATTGTGTTTCAACCTACATATTGAATTGATGATCATTAGCACCTGTTTGGTATAATTGTTTAATCATACACCTGACTATATGCCTACAAAATCCCTGACTTTGTGCAAGTGTACCTAGAAGAATTGATGCTGTTTTGAAGGCAAAGGGAGGTCACACCAAATATGGATTTGATTTAGATTTTTCTTCTGTTCACTCACTTTGCATTTTGTTAATTGATAAATATAATCTATTAACATGTCTATTTTTGAAAGCATTCTTACTTTACTGCATTTTTTCACACCTGCCTAAAACTTTTGCACAGTACTGTATATATACTGTGTGTGTGTGTAATATATATATATATATATATATATATATATATATATATATATATAATATATATATATATATATATATATATATATATATATATATATATATATATAATATATAATATATATATATATATATTATATGTGTATATATATTATATGTGTTTGTGTGTAAAAGAATAATTGCTGTTTTCTTCTCAGGTGTCTATGCTGATAAGGTTGGGTGCGAAGCAGCTGAGATGCTACTGAGGAATACAAGACACAACGGTTGTGTAGATGAATACATGCAGGACCAAGTAAGAGATCTCGTGAATTCACGACCAAGCTAATGTTGTGTTGTAAATTATTGCTTCAACTATACTGGACATTAGGGCTTTGAAAGATTATTTTCAAAATACATTATGTATTATAGCAATACCAAAAATCAGTGTCCAGATTAATCTTCTCAAAACCACTTGTGTACCTAGAAGGGTGTGCACAATAAGATGTTCTTTGTCTCATAATTTTACATCAACAGATGTTTCAACACTATTTATTAATCATTAAAATATCTGGACTGATAAATTGTATCTTCAAATTATTTGGATGGGTTTTTGTTTATAATTTTACCACTTTGTTTGAATGTGCGCTGTCTTAATGTTATGCAATGTTTTGATTTTGTTTTTGATTCTACTGATAGATGATTATCTTCATGGCATTAGCAAATGGCACATCAAGAATAAGGACAGGTCCTCTCACACTCCACACCCAGACTGCCATTCACATTGCAGAACAGTTAACAAAGGTGAGTACGTGGATGAGCGTGCCTGGCTGAGGAGGATTCCTTTCTCTGGCATTTGAATTGCAATCGGGATCTATCCAGGGGAAAATGTATACAGTAGACCCTGATATAGATGTGATTCCACCATTTGAAACACTTTGTGGTTGAGGTTTGCCATACTGTTTCATTATTATTGTTATACACAATATAGTATAGGGTGCTGTGTAAGATTACACGTTGATTTTCACCCACTCAGAGTGGTCAGAAACTCTTGACTGCCTGTGGCAATTCAATTGTAGGATAATATCAGCTAATATATAGTCCTTGTGTTTTTTCACATACTTCTTAAAGGCACAAACACAATAAAGAAGCTTGCGTGCACTGCTGAATCTTGGCTTCCGTTATCTGGATCCATAAATAGCCCTATTTAATCTGCATGGTGGCAGTTTTTAGCTCTGCAACTGTTTGGATTAATGGAGTTTTTAATGAATTCTGATTCCATGTCCCATCATCACTACTGTGTTCAGCCCACTGGGCAAACCCGAAATAGGTTCAGTGTTGAATGTGGCTTCATTCATTCAAAACAGTTGTCGGTGAAAGAAAATGGTTTTCTTTTCTCATGCTGTAGTGCTCATAAGATGTCTTTTTTTTTTTTTTTTTTTTTTTTTTTTTTTTAGGCAAAATTTACAGTTACCAAGGCAGAAGATCAGGACTCTAATGAAGACACCCACATAATTGAGTGCCAAGGAACTGGGATGACCAATGCAAGTTTGTAGATGATTTCTAGAATACTACAATAATACTTTGAGTTGCGACAAAGCTTTCTTCCAATGCCCGTTTGGAAATGGACTAAAGTAGACATTTTAGGTTGTTTTTCAAAAAATATATATATAAATAAAATAAAAAATTGAAGGATATTGCAGATAGTAGATCCTCATCTCCTGCCTTGTCTGTTTGCTTGAAATGGATTGAGAAGTGCAAGCGGCTGCAGTTGTATAGTAAACCTGTTTTTGTTCACTGATCTTTTCCACACACACCAACACGGAACAGTGGACTGCTGTGTGTAAATTGCTCGGGTGTTCGCCTTACAATAAAATTATGCTTTGACTCGTGTTCATTGTATGAGGGTTTTTGTTACAACACCTCCTTTAGACAAGCATACAGGTGTGGGCAATCAAATAGAGCTGCTGAATTGAAGTGTGACTATATGAATTATTCAACAGCAAATATAACTGGGCACATTCATCTGAGGACAGTCCTGCTAAACTGGATGGTTGGATCTTTTTTGAGGTGACCAGGGCATAGTGTAGGGCAAGGCTGCTAGAAATAAGCTAATCAACAGTACAGGCCGAGTAACGGTAAATAATCCAATTTATTATTTATTGGCGTGTACTGCCTTTCCATTCTGCTGTTCATTCACCTTGAAGAAAATGCTACAAACACGTGATGCCACGTTATCCTGTATTCAATCCTTTTTTTTTGTAGCAAATTATTATTATTATTATTATTATTATTTTTTTTTTTTTTTTTTTTTTTTTTTTTTTTTTTTAAACTTTATTTCCCAAATCTTTTGTCAAAATGATTTGTCTAGTATTCATTGCAGAAGTTCTGCCCTACAAAGATTATGTCTGCTAATTTTCAATTTGGTAAACCTTTAATCAATTTGAATAAAAAGATTCCAGGAATCCAGGTCACTTGCTTTACAGTTTGTTGTTGGCAATTGCATTTGGAGTCTGGCCACTAAAGCAGTGCTGCAGTTGCATTAGGAAAGCATTCATCTTCACTACCCCTTTAATTGTATTATTTATACCATAATCTATGCTATTAAGTCTTCTTACTTCTTACTGTATTTGTCTTTTATAAAACTGACTGTTGCACTCTGACATATAAAGAGGAAATACAGGACATACAATCCAGTAGCTCCTATTTCATGGATTTCAGTCAAATACATTTGTTTTACAGAAATACACCCTCCCATATTTTCTTCTGCACAGATATTTGGAGAAAGATAGTCAATAAAATAGATTCAAATGAATCTGAGATAATAGTTAAAATACTACCTATTTGGCTAAAAAATATTCTTACAATAATTGAGGAATTTTAACACTTGGATAACGTTTGAACTAAGAACAATTAAATATTTAGAACTTTGCCTAAACGTTTACCATTGCCAAAAATATGCAGGCAAAATGTGTTCACCTTAGTGTTTACATAGTACTTAGTTTACGCAAAGCCAACTAATGTCATATTCAGTAGTTCACTGCTCAGCTCACTGCTACCACCCCTGCGCTGACTCGGGAGGGGCGAAGATGAACACACGCTGTCCTCCGAAGCGTGTGCCGTCAGCCGCCCGCTTCTTTACACTCTGCAGACTCACCGTGCAGCCGCCTCAGAGCTACAGCGTCGGAGGACAACGCAGCTTACAGGCAAGCCCGCAGGCGCCTGGCCAGACTACAGGGGTCGCTGGTGCGCGGTGAGCCGAGGACACCATGGCCGACCTAACCAACCCTCCCTCCCCCCTTCCCATTCTCATCTGCTTGTTGTTTTCGTGCCTTCCTGTTGGTGTCGATAACTGCATGCTGACCTGTGCCTAGCCGTGTTTTAACACAATCTCCAGGTCTGAAAAATACCAGTGGCAGGCCGACTAATGACGAAAAGGAGCGACAAGCGTTAGTTTGGGTGTTTCGCTGTTTTGATTTTCATGCAGTTCATCATTTGCAAACTAATTCTCGCCTGTCAGACAAAAAGGTACTGGATCTGAATAATTAAGTTGTGCTTTTAGCATTGGGTGTTTGGATGAATGGGTAATTACACTTTAATTACTGATTTTAAAGTTACATAAAAGTGTAATAGTGTCTTTTGGTTATGAGGTCAGTGTAAGGTCAGTTTCTAGATTGCCAAAGCAACATTAACAGGATGAGAAAAGACTTTAGACCACCTTAAGACAGCCGCATTTTGCATTGCATAACCGAGGCCTTGTGCTTCATCCTTGTTTGAGTTTCACTGTTTTATATGTAAACAGTTTAATGTGTAGAACAACTCAATATACCAAAGCTCACAGTCCGGTCCAATAGACTTTTCTTGTAAACGGTTTCTAATTTATCATAAATGAATGGGCACAAATGTTTGGACGGCTGCACCAAAAGTACTCTGAAGAATAACAGAATACTGGTTGTGTTATCAGTATGCAGCTGTATTTGAAAACAACCACTAGACATCCAGCCATCACTTCATCTCTTATACCTTGAGGAGGATGCATATCTCGGAGAACTCCTCACAGAATTGCAATGAAACTTGGCACAGACATTCTTTACCATAAATCCCTGAGTGTGTTTTTTTTTTTTTTTTTTTTTTTTTTTTACAGAATCTAGTTTTGAATTGATTTCCTGTATCTTTCCTATATCACTGTAGCGGTCTGCAGTTTTAAGTCAAGTTCTATTTCCTAGACTTGTCTGCAGTGTTGAAAGAGTTCAAGTTATATTGCTGTAAAAAATACCTGTACCCTCTTGTATTATTAACTACAATTAAAAAAGAACTGGTAGCTAAGTATGGTAACTAAACAGGATATATCTGCAGTATTCCTTCTTCTTTCTTGCTAGTTTTCTCTGAAATGTTGCTTTTGCCATTGAACTTCAAAATCATATCCAATTTACTTGGAAAGACTTACATACAACGCAGAAATATATTTTCTATATCAGTAGCTAGACCTTGGTAGCGTTTTGTCACCTAATCAACAGGAGTGCATATACAGTACAATATTACTGTATTACTTATAATCCGGTTAGAACCAGCATAAGATGCAAACATATCTCTGACTGTCATAATACATATCGTAAGGGTGGCAATGAGCTCACTACCCCTTCCCCTCCCTTCGAAACCCTGACCTATATCTATCTGCTAATCTGTGGGATTGCTTAGTAAAGAAAATTAGGAGTCGCAAATAGAGAGATGTAAAACGTAATGCTGGGTTTGTCTAGTGTGACTCAGCATGCCATACAATCCTGCACAAAACCCCTGGCAAAATATACTCGGAAGGTATCTGTGTAAGGCAGTGTTACCATAACAATACTGTTGTATAGCTGTGCTGTATTTCTATAGTTTTATACAGTAAACAATAGTCTGATTCCGTAAGATACAAATATTGACTGAAGTTGATACTGTTGCCCAAAGAGTTGAAAATGTGAGAGACAGTGGACAATTGTAATGTGGTCACTTTTTCAACCCAAGGGAAGAAGCTCTTCAGGTGAAAACTGTTGTCAATATCGGTTTCATTAAACTCTTATTGTCAAAGGCCACTATTTACTACTGGACAATAGACAATTTTTTTTGGAAAAAACTCGAACTCTTTTTGGTGACCTTTTATTAGCCAAGTGGGAGTTTCAACCACAGGGTTTAATAATTAAAGATCCAGACAGCAGCAAACAGTGTTCTATTACAAACACATGTTGTATAAGTGGAATCGTGGAAATGTCACTCTCCAAATGAAATGAAGAGCACGAGAGAGGTAACAAACAGATTAGTACCAGAGGTCTCATTTTCCAGGAGGTTCAGGATTAAGAACCACTGCACTACAACCTCCTAAGTTTAAAAAAACAAGTTTAATTTGCTGCTTATATTTAACTTTTCCAGAATTTCATTTTGACTCGTCAAGCACCAAAAATTCACTTCCTGGGCAGGAGGTATTATGGGTACCATAATTGTTAATATATAATGCACACCGTTACAAATTTTAGAAGCATTGTGGCGTGCCATATACAGGAAATGCATTATACACAAGGCATGTGAGTGCATTTGGCATGTTTGTCATTAGTCACAAACTACTCAAATACTAACCTTATTTTATGTTTTAAAAATAAACACAACACTTTATAACAAGTGTACAGCTTGTGCTTAATTGATACATTGATAATGTAGTATATCTAAACACAGTTTAAAGTAGGATTGATCCCACTTTGTATTATTCTTTGCTTTACCCATCTGCACATTTTAGTGATGGGTGTTATACAGGAATGCGTGTTACATTCTGATAATTACAATTCCACCTAACCCCCCCCTTGAATCCATAGACTGGGAGTTTGAAGAGTGCTAATACAACAGGAAGAAGTGAAGTTTATAGGGGGCAGTATCAACTGGGCTTCATCCATGTCAAAACACTGAAACAATAAGACTATTATAATGCTAATAAGAGCTAAGAGCATGGGTTTTAAAGCATTGTTTATTTCCATTTCAACTGGCAGCCTGAGCCAACAAGTCTCTGTTGAGAACAATAATACCATACGATTTATACATGTGGACTTTTTTAGACATGCCACCTGGACAATCCTTGCCTGCCCAGGGAAATGAAGTAACTCAGTCGCTATCTGTCAAGGTCACAGCTCATTGTTGTAGTTGCTTAGTTTCCTCTAGTGGTAGTTCTGTTGCTGCCTGTCTTCCTTTCGCTCCGCCAGCCGGCTGAGTTATTTTAAACCTTATCAGTTTATAATGAGCATGCCACCTGGGAAGGGGTGGGTGGTTGATGTACAGTTGGAAAAGCTGTGAAGTTACTGCATGTTTCTGTCAATTTCTCAGAACTCAAGTTGAACTGCAATAAGTCAATTTTATCATTGAAACTGCCACTTTAAGACATATTGTTTTCTTTATTTTAATCAATGTTACCCCTGTTTTTTTCTGTCCAGTTTGTAATTCCCACACTGCAAGGTGGTGGCTGGGAAGGAGAAGGCCGAAACAAAAGAAGCGACATGGGAGAATAACACAAGGAGCTTTTATGCGCTTGCTGATGACGTGTTGGTTAGGGGCGGATTCTCCTTCCAGAAAAGCAACCAAGCTAATTGTCCCTCCCTGGGTAATTCTTGTGCTTAAACACAATATATTGTGGTAAATGGATAGTGTATAGTCTTGAATGAATAATCAAATATACCACTGTAAACTTTTTTGAGATGGCATGTTTTTTTTAATTATCCTAAACCTTTGCTATATTTAGATATATTTATTGTACACATACTGTATTTGCATCTTCTTAACAAAGTATCCACTAATTGTTTGAAATTTGAATCAACACTATGAAGACATGTCCCATTATTTAGATACAAGAACAATACACTACAAGATATATAAGAGATCTGTAATATATATACACTGCTGTGCAAAAGTCTTAGACATGTTTCATTTTTCTACTCTGATGCATTATGAGCATCAACAATTTACTCAAAGCCTCCCCTAGTGTTTTCTACTATTATAACAACATTGACTTGCATAAAGAAGGAAAAACATTGAGTGAAATAGCTCGTATCACTCGATTTTCAAGGTGTGGTATCTGAACCATAATCAACAAGTACAGAGAAACATCATCTGTAATTGACAAACCCAGGACTTGAAGACACAAAAAGCTGTCTAACAAGGATGAGCAATACTTGAAGATAATATCCTTAAGGAGTAGAAAGAAGACAAGTGTTGAATTAACAACAGAACTGGCAGAAGTTGTTGATTATGGTTCAGATACCACACCTTGGAAATCGAGTGATGCGAGCTATTTCACTCAATTTTTTCCTTCTTTATGCAAGTCAAGGTTGTTATAATAGTAGAAAACACTAATGGAGGCTTTGAGTAAATTATTGATGCTCATAATGCATCAGAGTAGAAAAATGCAACATGTCTAAGACTTTTGCACAGCAGTGTATATATATGTATTATTTATGTACTTTTCTTTGACAATAATGTAATGACTGCCTTTCACTGGGTGACATCACTTGTCATGCAAACCTTGTTCATTTGACTTTTTTGATGTTCTTTCTGTGCCTAAATATTGCATTTTTAAAAACATTTTTAACAAACTCTACCCCCAACTAAGGTGGAATAACAACTTTTACTTTGTACACTGAATATACAGTATGGCAGAATAACAATACAATTCAATACCAAGGCAGTAAATTAAAAAATCCCATAAAACGCATCCAGACTTCTCTTTCTGACCCTGTTTGAGAGTTTGAAAGCATTCCTGTTCATGTGAGGCACTGCTCTTCTGTTCAGAAGACTGAGACGGGTCAGTCAAGGATATCTAACTGGAAAACAAGCCCACAGATGTGATAGAAGATGAGTCACACTCTGTCTCCTTCATCTACCCTATTAAAGACTGCCTCATTGTCATATTCTTTATTACTGCTGTATAAATTGTAAAACCCCTTGAATACACACAACTTTCACAGTACGGTTTTATGGTCCTTAAGACCTGTGGAGTTTGAATGTGATTTTATGGTGCATTTTTGGTTGGAGGTAAGGAACAGGATAAGAGACATTGTTGAAATGGGTTGCACTTGCAGACACACAGGGATACCAAATTATAATCTGTTTCATGGAGATTTCTCGCAGGTCATAACCCTCAAGCAGTTTGTTCATACAAAAGAGGTGAAAAAGTGGACATGTCAGAGGCAAGAACATGGTGTTTGTTAATTTTTTTAATAAAATGTTTTTAAATGTATGGTTCAAACTTGACAATAGCTTGACTGTGATAACAGTAGTTAACTGTGCTATTCTCAGATGCTTGAACATCTATTTTACTTAAACATATAAATAATCTGTAACAATATACTGTACATTAAAAAAAAACCTAATATTAATGAAAATAATCCTTCTCTGTTTTTTGCAAATGCTAATTAATTGGTTCTCCATCACTCATCACTCAGCTTTTCAAAAGATGGGATTTTGATCCTTTACATAATTTCCTGTTTTGAACCATGTGTGCTCACTCAACCTGCCCTGAGAATGCCTTACTAACCATTCATGTTCATACCTGAATGAACTTGCTTGCAAAGGGAGGGGAGGGCAATATTTAGACCAATGTGCTCATGGAGAATGGAGTTCAGAATGGGTTTGTGGCTGTGGAAACACAGCTTTATCTGACAGGTAAAGAGGGCCAGAAATCCAACAGCACAGGAAGTGGTTACCAGGAAGATACATGCATTTCATTTGAAAAACCTGATGAAAGGTAAAACAAAACAAAGCCAGCAAAGGACTAATTTGATCTTCAGTACAATACTAAAAGGGGGCAGTGATGACATTGCTGATGCTAATAAGATTGAAGAAAATGGATTTTCAATCCTTGCAATGGCTGAGAGAGCACAATATTCAAGACTGGCAGTGTGTTTGTGAAGTGTAGCCAGTGCAGCCAAACTCTTTCATAAGGGAAGCTGAGAGCAAGATTTCCATGATGTCATCATGTCCATATCGGATTCACACACTCACACTAAACTCTGGTTGGACAGTTAAGACTATTAATACGTGAGAATCTGGTGTGCTCTACTGTCCAAACACTTATTTTATTAGGTCACACATGGTTTTAGTTTATAACCCATTAAGAAATATCTACTAAATAGAGTTTGATTTATTTAAAGGCACTTTATAGATGTTACTGTAATAATGTTTATCAAATGAGATTCGGTTTTATTTTATTTTATATTTTTTATTTAGTTTATAAATAGGTTAATATAGTACAAATTGGACAAAAGTTATTAACAGTTTATAAACTGCACGTGTCACAATAATCCATATCGTTTTAACAATGTGCGTTCCGTCAAGCCCACTTATTATCACTCCTGGTAATGTCACCCTCCACTTATTATCATCAGCCAGAATCAGGGTATCAGTATATCAACACAAAACATGAGGATGATCCCCTATTTTAAGAAGACAGCAGCCTGTCATTATACATGTGTAACCAAAATGGTAAAATATTACTATACACAAAATAAAGTAAAACACACACATCATGTGATTTGACATCATCATGGACACTGTTCACAAAACTGTAAGAGCTGTTTGAAGGTATGTTTAAGGAATGTTTGCTGTAGCCCATTTTTAATAATTCAGGTGTGTTGTTTATGAAAGCTTTTTTAGCAGTTTGTTTAAAAGGTTTGCTCTTTAGTCTAAGAGAATGTGGATAAACACACTTATATAAACAATCCTTAAAAAATGTTTTGTGAATAGAGCCCGATAATTCAATAAAACAAATATGGTGCCCTCATATAAGTTACAAATATATAGAAACACAAATAAATATGTTTTCAACTCACCCTTTTTCAGCTTCCCATGCTAATTCAAGGGGGATGAAGCTTGTAAATTAAACTACTTTTGAGAAAATGTAAAGAAATGTAAAGAAACTGGATTGAAGTGGAGGAAGTGTTTGTAGTGTAAAAATACATTTTGGTTTTAAAGCAGACTGTGAGACACTGTAGCTTTACTGAACAAAACCCTTGTAATTCACACCACTGGCAACTATACTGAGCTGGGTAACTTGACTATACTGAAGCTGACTTCAAACACATCACAGGTTTGTTTCCTTTCCCCGGGTGAGTGGTGATTCTTGTTTTTGTTTTATTAAGCAGCAGAATTTTAAACATTGCATTGCTAGAACATTGTGCTTTGTGTCGTTTAGCAGTTGGACTGGGCATTATTTATTGGGTGTTGGAAGAATGAAGATAAAAGCAGGCATGACGTTTGTGTGTTCTCATGATTAAACACCAGTCCCTGCACATCCTTTTCCCATCAAGGCATGTCAAACATTTCCACCTGGAAGAATGACGGCCAGAATGACAGCATGTCTTGTTACGGGCCGGCCGTTGGTCAAGCTGCAGTCTCGCACCGCGTATGGATCTCTGTGATACTAGCAGGTAGGGTCTGATAATATCGGACTGATCATTTATTATTATCACACTATACTTGACGGGAAACTGTTAACAATTGGTTTCTACCACATTCACAAATGCTGCTCATTTTGTTTTTAGAGTAAGTTACTATACAGTAAACAATTTAGAAACTAATAAAAAGGTAAAACAATACAAAACCTGCTCTCATTTGAAAAAACATTATTACTAGAGAAACAAATATAAGGGTGATTTACTTGCTGAACAGTTTTGCTATAGGTTACTATATGTATTAATTGTTGGTTTGCTAGTTGTTAGGAGTTAACCGAACAAGCACCCCTTACAATGAATTGTGGCCTTGGGTTATTATAAATCTGTTGGCCTTGTTGCAGTGCTTCACCTCAGTGTACTGAAACAGGCAGGTGGAGGCATCGCATGATGACAAACACAATTCTAGGACCAGCACCCCGGAGCATAGTGTGGATGACTTCAACATTCTTTTGTTGCTTTACTTTAGTCAGGGATATTCAGCAATGCAATGGATTAACTGCGGCTTTATCTGGTACTCAGCCATTTCATGTACAGTACTGTATGTTCAAGGTCTGATTGCAGCTGGACTGCACTAACCCCAGACTGCTGTCAGGCTGCTCTTCAGCACAGCATTGAAGTACAAGCATGCAGCAGTCTAATCCTTTAATCCTTTAAGTGCTGCATTTAGAAAATCTGTATTAATGCATTAAAAAAGCAGCTTCAAATGTATTTTACTTTTTTTTTTTTTAACATTTCTTACCTCTCTATGATGTTTGCAATTATTCTCAATAGTTCTTATTACAATCATTCAAATGCTGTTTTTTACTCCGGTCTGTGTCAAGGTGATTTCACTTGAGTTGTTCTCTGCCACTTTGGATCATGCTTCCATCTCTTTTGCTGACAATTCACTTCTTTGAACTAAATGGTGACGGCACTAACATAAAACTTACATATATCTGTGGCAGGTGAGGCAACTAGAACTAAAGAGCATCTCTTGAACTCAAAGCAGCTCAATACAGATCTGCTGTATAAAGGTCTTCAGTACAAATAAAGCTGGTGGTGCAAACAGTTAAGAAAAGAACTAAAAAAAAGTTGTGGCAACCAGTTGTTCACCTAATGTCTCTGCGTAACTTCATGTGATGCAGAATGCATGGAAGCGGGTTGGTGGAAACTCAGCATTGAAAAACTTAAAAGGTGTGAACTGTAAATGCCAATCATTAATAGCTTTGAAAAAATATCCATTGAAAAATCTAATAATGCATGTTAGCAAAGATTACTGTGTTAGTTCTGTGTTCTCTAAGCAGGTTCATGCTTTTAAAATAGCTACATAATCTTCACTGGCATCAGACAGCTCTAGTAATTGAAGAAGCATTGGACTTTCAGTTATTAAGGGAGGAAATGAGAATGCCCAAGAATTATTTTATGTGAGAAAGATATTCCACCTACAGTATTCCACACCTATCTAATTCAGACTCCTGCTCTATATTTTCTCCCCCAAGTCAGAAGGACCTGAAATCACTGGTCTGGCTAAATGAGGAGATTTGATCTGACTTGGAGTGCCCACGACATGTGCAGCCCTGAGAGCGATGTTATTTTAATTTGTTAAGTTAAGCATCTTTAAAGCACATGGAAGGCTAAGACACTGATCTACTGCAATGAACGTAGGCAGCTAGTCACTGAAAACAGGACGCACACTTTGCCACTTCAGTCGTATCACACATGGTGGGTCAACCAGGAACTGGTGTTTGAGGGGTCTGGTGGCAGTTTGAAAACATAGGAACCTCAAATCAACCCGCCAAGGCCACCTGTTACTTTTCCTACAGGTAAAACTAATATTTGTGGCATATATTATTCAGGATGAAGCAGGCAACTTCGTGGTTCTCAAACAAGTATATTATAGGTGTTGAAACTGAAACTTTAAAAGAACTAAACACTGTGAAATCTCCCTATAGCTTAACAGTATAATACTGTAGTTGTAAACGTTTACTTTTGTATAAACTACAGGAGTTTACACCTTTATAGAAGACTGCTGGTGCCTCTTATAGTTAAAAAACACAAACATCCACCACAGAACAGTGTAAAAGCAAACCGGCAAAATCAGCAGATAAAAGTGACAGCCATGTTTTACTTCTGAAGAGGCAGAAAGTATTCAACAAGAAAATGCTGCAACAATGATAACAAAAAATTACTGCACATTACTTGTAACAGAGAACTAGGGAATTCATTAAACTTTTACAAACAAAGCATTCTCCACTTTACATCTAAAGCTGTCATTTTATGTGTATAAAATTACAGCCTTGGTGTATTCCTTATGTTATGCAAATTCATTGTTAAAATTACAGTGCTGTGGCTTCATCTGAATAAAAAGAAAAACATATAAAAGAAATGACAAGCTTGTTATTCTAATGACAGGTAAGAAATGTTTTTTTAAAGCAGAGGCTTTTTGAAGAGAGGATTTTTTTTCAGATTACATCCCATTACCTTATCTCACATACAAGATCAGGCTTTCAGCAGTGTCCATGACAACAGAGTGACACACAACATGACACTGCCTTTTCCACTAACATGACCAATACTTTAGACTTGTGAAAACAGTAGGCCCGCAAATGTATATGAACCCCAGAAGTACCTTATGTTTTTGAATTATTTTCTAATTATGTTTCTAGGTATACCTTTATTATAACAACAGACTTACTGTAATAAGTTACCACAGGAGTTCATATGCTACCATTTCAAGTGTGTTGCCTATTAGTTTTATTGGCTTACATGTTATCAATATCTCTGCGTTTCTTTCATGTGACTTCTCTGAGGTACAGGACTCATAGCCAACAAAAACACTAAACTATTTATTGTATTTTTACTGTGTCTTTCATATAGGAAAATGTGAGACCTACTAATTGATGATAATACATACTATTTAAGATCTATTTTCGGTGTTACCTTATGAATTAGACCCACCATCACTGTTATTTATAGGTTGGTTAATGTATTACATATCCAGCATTCGCGATGTACTGAGGTGCCTGCTACCATTGTTTATGTCAAGGACAACATAACAAATAGTAATACTGAGGTGGCAGCAGGACCAATACAATAATGATGATCATTGAGGTTCTGAATCAGTTCTGGATCCTGTGCTCTCACATCCAGAAGCAGTGTTATTCCAATGACATGTTATCACCCAAATGTGGAGCGATCAACCTATTCTGTGTGCAGCTCTGTTCAGACCCTGGGTCAGATAAAGGTGACCTTCCTTCAGTTTCGCCCCCTCCAGCATTGCAGAAACGAGGATGGACTGTAACTCATATTACATGTCATGACCCCGTTGACACCTCCGGTAATGTAAGCCTGCAGCACAGTGCCACAGCTGCACCCAACACAGAATGGAAGCATGTGCAAAGGCAAATGCACATTTTCTGAGAACAATACAATTATTTTAAACTACACAGAACAAGTTGGCCTCAGTGATTGTAAAACATACTTACTATCTGGTCAGGTAGCCTATGCCATCGTCCTTCACAATTCATGAGCATTAAATTCAAAGGCACTAGATAAATATGGATGCGCCCTATAGTCTGGACGTCGCGAGTTCGAGTCCAGGCTATTCCTTTGCCGACCGAGGACGGGAGCTCCCAGGGGGCGGCGCCTAATTGGCCGAGCGTCGCCCGGGTGGGAGGGAGGGCTAGGTCATCCAGGGGGTCCTTGGCTCACCGCACACCAGCGACCCCTGTAGTCTGGCTGGGCGCTTGCAGGCTTGCCTGTAAGCTGTCTGAGAGCTGCGTTGTCCTCCGACGCTGTAGCTTTTGGGTGGCTGCATGGTGAGTCCACAGTGTGAAAAAAAGCGGTCGGCTGACGGCACATGCTTCGGAGGACAGTGTGTGTTCGTCTTCGCCCTCCCAAGTCAGCGGGAGAAAATAATAAAAAAATAATTGGCAACGAAAAAATAATAAAAAAGGGACTAGATAAATAACACAAATTAATTTTTTCCAAACATATTTTTAACTTGAAACTAGAACTATAAAGTTATGTTTTTACAAAAATGAAAATATAATCAGTTTAGCAAAATTAATAATCAGCTTAATAAATTTGTTTGACAAAGGTTATGACTATGAGCCTTCAGCAGCAAGGCCACATTTTGTTGACCTTTGACTGGCTTGTTAGCCAGGCTTCACTAGATTTAATTTAAAGCGAGTAGCTATTACCAAAAGATTAGAGAAGCTGCTTTATTGGACTGAAAAGATTATTTTTTATTAGTGATGTTTAAATATAATCTGAAGTTTACAACATATACAGTGCCTATAGAAAGTCTACACCCCATTGAACTTTTTTCACATTTTGTTGGTCAGTGCCTCAGAGTTTCGTGCATTTAAATGAGGATTTTATTCCACTCATCTACACACCATACTACACACTGTTAAGGGGAAAAAAATTATATATTAAAAATACAAAACTGAAAGATCACAATTGGATAAGTCTTCACCCCCCTGAGTTAATACTTGGTGGAAGCACCTTAGGCAGCAATTACAGCTGTGAGTCTGTTGGGATAGGTCTCTACCAACTTTACACACCTAGATTCAGCAATATTTGACCATTCTTCTTTACAAAACTGTTCAAGCTCTGTCAAGCTCTGTCAAGCTCCTTGGGGAGAGTTGATGGACAGCAATCTTCAAGTAATGCCAGAAATTTTCGATTGGATTTAGGTCGGGGCTCTGACTGGGCCACTCAAGGACATTTACCTTTTTATTCCTTAGCCACTCCAGTGTAGCGTTGGCTGTGTGTTTTAGGTCGTTGTCATGCTGAAAGGTGAACTTCGTCCCAGTTTCGGCTATCTTGTAGAGGGCAGCAGGTTTTCCTCAAGGACTTCCCTGTACATTGTTCCATTCATTTTCCCTTCTATCCTGACAAGTGCCCCAGTCCCTGCTGATGAGAAACATCCCCATAACATGATGCTGCCACCACCATGCTTCACAGTAGGGATGGTGTTCTTTGGGTGATGCGCTGTGTTGGGTTTGCACCAAACATAATGCTTTACATTTAGGCCAAAAAGTTCCATTTTAGTTTCGTCAGACCACAACATTTTTTGCCACATGGCTACAGAATCTCCTGAGTGTTTTTTTGCATACTTTAAACGGCATTCAAGGCGGGCTTTCTTGAGTAATGGCTTCCTTCTTGCCACCCTACCATACAGGCCAAATTTGTGGAGTGCTTGGGATATTGTTGTCACATGCACACTTTGACCAGTCTTGGTCATAAAAGCCTGTAGCTCTTGCAAAGTTGCCATTGGCCTCTTGGTAGCCTCTCTGATCAGTCTCCTTCTTGCTCGGTCATCCAGTTTGGAGGGATGGCCTGATCTAGGCAGGGTCTTGGTGGTGCCATACACTTTCCACTTCTTAATAATCGTCTTGACCGTACTCCAAGGGATATTCAAGGCCTTTGATTTCCCACATCTGAGGGAGGATTCGTGGAACAGCCAAGCACTGCACTGGCACTCGAGGGAGGGGCTTCCGAGTGTTTTTTTTTTTTTTTTGTAGGAAGTGATCCTACTCAGGCTTTGCTGTCTTCAAGAGAAGCTGACCAATAATTGCTGTTTTCACACCAACGTCCGGTAACTGGCATAATTTCCCTAGATTGTAAACTAGCATTAAATGATATATGGACTAAACGACTTCTGTGTCAGTTTGCGCAGTGGCGCAGTCCTTCCCGTCTGCGGCGAGCACAATAGAATTCTATGACGAACCCGACCTTGTTTGTGTCAGAAGAGAGCAGGAGAGATTTTAATTTTTGTTTTAAATATATTTCTGAAATCAGAGGGTAGTGGTGAGATGTTTCTGTTGTGTCAAATTTAAACATTGCATACTCGCTAGTCAGTTTTATAAGGCGATATTTAGTTTAATAAGTAGATGCAGCTGCTGCATATATTTATTACATGCTGAGTGAGATTGCGTGGTGATTTCTCAGATGGCTTTTGAATAAAGTGTTACTGCTACTGCTTAGTGTTTTCTTTGTTCTGTTCTCTGACTAAATACCACACTATATTTGCCATTTTTTCTGTAATTCTTAGTGACAGAGATGACATTTTTACCTACCTTACATGTTTAGATAATTGTTACTATTAAGGTGTAGTAATATTAATAGATCAGGTAAGTAAGTTGGTCTATGATGTCATAGCCATGCAGTAACAATTCTTACCGCATGGTCATGTGATCTTGTTAAGCCAATCACAGCACTTAATTTATCCAATCCATTATAAATAGAAAGTTAGTCACTGAACCGAGTAATGGAGCAAAGCACTAAAAAACAATGTGAGGTTTATTTATTTTTTTAAAAAACGTTTTGACGGCTCGCTGGACAGAAAGACGCTTACTTATACTGTCAAAGTGCGTTCCACTGTCACACACAGCATCACACGACGACTTCTAGTCTGCTGCGTGCTGAACACGCCTTCACTTCTCAGAATACACTAGCCTCTCTTCTGCTACAGACAACAATACAACAACAAATTAAACCCACCAGTTTCGACAGGAATTAAGGAGCCCACGAATCAAGCTAAGTATGATAATATAAGACTTATTTATTTATTTATTTTAAGAGTAAGTCAGGGGCGTACCCAGTTATCACGCAGGCCCACCCAAATCTGCGCCTATGTTGCATGTGAATGCCAAGTTTAAGTACATTTACACAGGGTTGGCTGATTTAAATCAAGTCGATTTAAATAATTGTTTTTATTTACTACTAATTTTATATAATTTCTCAAGGAAATGACATGAAAAGTATGTTTTAAAAACCTTTTTATGAACACAAATATCTTAACTGTCTATAAACTAAAACTCTTAGGGCTGTATTGTGATCACAGCGCAAATGCGAGTGCAGGTGTGAACGGCGCTTTCCCCCGATTCTGTGGCGCATAATGGAGCGCAGACGTTTATATATATATATATATATATATATATATATATATATATATATATATATATATATAATTACTGCACTGAAATGGTATTGTGAAGACACGTCTTGCCCCAGAGCGTCTGCCCCATCATTAACATATTTGCCGAAGCGATTCTGATGACAGTGCAATGGGGCCCCAAATAGACAATTGAGCACTGCATTAAGACCCGCTGAAACCAGGTTAATTTAGTGGTGCAATCAGGAACTTTAACAATTGAATACACTATAATGGCAGTGTAACTGATATGTCACTATAAAACCCTATTCTTAATTATACGATTACATCTACTGCTGATGACAGTACTATCCTGCAATCCTGACCGCACTGATATTTATGAATACAGGCGCGATCTGACGTAAATTGAATTAAACATTTTTTAAAAACTTTAAAAAAATATCTGACAGTTTCAGTGTTTTGAAAGTTCAAGTAGACAGTTTTCAAATAGAAACCTTATTTGTTTTTTTTTTTTAAAAAGTCCTCTCGATTTCCCGTTGTGTCAGAGGCTGAAAGGCAGAACTTTGTAGCAGAGCAGCAAAATACCAACACTATAAGGAAAACCAACTCCGATCTCGCCATCCTCATACTTGGCAGAGATCAATGAACTGCGACCGGTAGTAACGATCCCTCACAAAACAACGAAGCTAGTGAGAGAAAACAACGCTAACTATGGAGCGCCATTTGTGCCAAAACTATCGGGCCGTTAGTTTGCAGTTTGTCTGGTTGATTGGAAATTTGCAGGTCCGTACAGCCTTTCGTATTAATGAATTTACAAATTAATTAATTATTAGATGAATTTACAAATAGGTTTATGAATTACTGTATGAATTGACAAATGTATGTACTAGTTGCTGGACAAATTGACCAATTCACAAATTAGGGCGACTTACAATGGAAAGCAAATACATTTAAAGTATCACAGTACAAGTAATAATACAATTAAGAGGAAGATACATACAATGACTTTGGTTCAAGCAAGTACAAGTGTGACAAGATACAATTCAATGATACAGCAGATAAGTGTCAGTGATAGTTACATCAGGATCTGATTACATACAAAATACTACATCATGTGCAAGACGCATTTTCTTGTTAGTCTGCAGTTTTTGGATATGATTCGTATTGATTCGTATTTTGTAATATACTTGTCCTAGAACTGAAGTCATTGTATTTTATCTTCTTAATTGTATTGTAGCGTTTTCGCGCAGTGCACAGGATAGACAAAGACAACACGCCGTTTTCAAGTTCAAGGCTTTTATTTATGAACTTCTTTAAGAGCCCACTGCTCCAGCCACTTGCTCAGCACCCACCCAATGAGCGTGCAACGACCAGTTTTATAGCTGAGCCCCGCCCCTTTATGTTAATCGGGTGCCAGAGCGAACAGCTACCCCATTGGTCCCCAGCCGCACACCAGGACCAATGGGCACACACAACAAACAGCCTATGACAGGGGCAGCTCGCACAGCCAGACAGAGCGAACCCGCAGCTACAGGTAATACAGACGGGGGGGAGAGGAACACAATACAGCGGCATTAACAGACAATAGAAACAAGAGGGAATACAGTACACAAACACAATACACGGATCGTTACACTACCCCCACCTTAGCCTTTTTGCCCCCAAAAAGTTCACAAGGCTCCATACAGCTTATGACTGAGATCGGCCACCTCCACCCCTGAAACACAGACCCCCTCCCCGCATGTCCGGTTTTCCATCCAGGGCCTTTGGTGGGTGAGCCGACGGGCCGTGCTGTGCGGAAGGCAATCTGCTATTCCCTGCTGAGCTGAGTGACTCTCGGTACCCCAGTATCAGGAGCTCGCTCTCAGGCCACAAGTGTTCTCCCACAGGCGGCAGCGGTTCTCTTTGCTCCTGTCCCTTGGTCACGCCCTTTGCAGGAGCCCTTAAAAGGACTGGCGCATTCAGCGGTAGCTCTCTTAAGGCAGGTAGCAGTGGTGCTTTCTCAGGCGGCGGCCCTGGCTCTCTCGCAGGCGGCGGCGGCCCTGGCTCTCTCGCAGGCGGCGGCGGCGGCCCTGGCTCTCTCGCAGGCGGCGGCGGCGGCCCTGGCTCTCTCGCAGGCGGCGGCGGCGGCCCTGGCTCTCTCGCAGGCGGCGGCGGCGGCCCTGGCTCTCTCGCAGGCGGCGGCGGCGGCCCTGGCTCTCTCGCAGGCGGCGGCGGCGGCCCTGGCTCTCTCGCAGGCGGCGGCGGCCCTGGATCTCTCGCAGGCGGCGGCGGCCCTGGCTCTCTCGCAGGCGGCGGCGGCCCTGGCTCTCTCTCACGGGGCGGCGGCGGCGCTCTCTCGGGCGGCGGCGGCGGCGGCGCTCTCTCGGGCGGCGGCGGCGGCGGCGCTCTCTCGGGCGGCGGCGGCGGCGGCGCTCTCTCGGGCGGCGGCGGCGGCGGCGGCGGCGCTCTCTCGGGCGGCGGCGGCAGCGGTAGGCCCCCCATCTCACACGCTGGAGATGATCCAGACTCCTTCGCTAGCCTCCTCGAACGACCACCCCTTCTCCGCTTTTGTTTTCGGGCAGGCAGTAGGTCCCCTTCGTCCTGGAAGGGGCAGCACGTCACCTGGTGCCCGAACTCCCCGCAGGCAAGGCACCAACCTCGCTCCTCCAAGTCACCGAGGAGATCCCCCAGTCCGCCGTCCCACCGGTTCTGTGACGGCCTGGAGTCGTACCACAGCCATTGGTCCATCTTTGTCTTCTCCTGTTTCTGCTCAACGCTGGATCACTCGTTGTACTGATCCCACTTCTGACACCAGTGTAGCGTTTTCGCGCAGTGCACAGGATAGACAAAGACAACACGCCGTTTTCAAGTTCAAGGCTTTTATTTATGAACTTCTTTAAGAGCCCACTGCTCCAGCCACTTGCTCAGCACCCACCCAATGAGCGTGCAACGACCAGTTTTATAGCTGAGCCCCGCCCCTTTATGTTAATCGGGTGCCAGAGCGAACAGCTACCCCATTGGTCCCCAGCCGCACACCAGGACCAATGGGCACACACAACAAACAGCCTATGACAGGGGCAGCTCGCACAGCCAGACAGAGCGAACCCGCAGCTACAGGTAATACAGACGGGGGGGAGAGGAACACAATACAGCGGCATTAACAGACAATAGAAACAAGAGGGAATACAGTACACAAACACAATACACGGATCGTTACAGTATTAATACTTGTACTGTGATTCTTGAAATGTATTTTTTGTTTACGACTGTAAGTCGCCCTGGATAAGGGCGTCTGCTAATAAATAAATAAATAAATAAATAAATAAATAAATAATAATGACAACATTTTTTATGTTCTCTTCACAATTAACAGTTAATTTCCTGGAAGTGCTTACTGTAGCTATATATTTATAATTTTATTTTAAAAAACTAATTTATTTCAGTCCACAATCACATTTTAAAATATATATCTGTTTTCTGATCTCTGTATGCTGCTGATCAAGATCAAGTAATTTCTAATTTATTGCCTGATTATTTCCTGGTTAAATAAATTCATAAATAAATACATTTTAAACTATAGTATTTATCCATTTAATATGCAATTAAAACCGAGATTAACTGTTTTTTAATCACATAGTTGGGACATTTTTGTCTCAGGATAGATTAAAACCTCAGCGTACTCATATTTGGAGACTAGTAATACAATAAACATCTTACTTCAGAAATATTTGGGCTCAGTTTAAGTTTAGCTTGATTTAAACCTGAGTAAAATTACTTGGGGAAACCCAAACTCCCGAAGTTCATTCTAGTGCAGCAGTGCTTTCTGCTCAATGTTTTCACCATGTCCTGATTGGCCGACGGAGACCAAGCCTTAGCAACGTCTCTTTGTGTGGTGATTGGTGCTTGGTAACCATGTGATATCGCTTTAAGATGTTGCTTGGAGTAGCTTGTGTTTGCAGCCATGGAGGAAACCTGATTTGACTCACACACAGAAGCGAAAGTCTCCGGAGGACGCGTACACATCCACTGCACCTGCAATTAGAGGAACTACTTTACAAACTGCGCTCTCTTCCACTTTGGGACATTTCTGAGGGTTTGATTGAAGAACTGGAACTTGTTTTGGAATGTGTAATGACGTTTCAGTGATTATTCTACCACGGGCAAATCTGCAGAACTCTTGCTAAGAAGTTCTGTCTTGGTGTGTGGCCACCGGGAAGAATTTTCTTTGGTTGTGGTCTGTCACTTGCTAGTGTCGATGAGTCTGGATAGCATTAAACATTCTACCATTTCGACTTTGTTTAATATGGCAGATGATAATGAACTTATCGGGGCTTCAGAATTTATTAAAGGTAAGGCAGACTGTGTCTCAGTCGTCTTAGATTACAGTGATGTATTTAAATAACTGTCCATAGACGCCACACTTGACTTAGTGTATGTTACTAGGGAGGAGGAGGGGGTGTCTGCGTGTGGTATCCATAATAAATGCATTGGTTGCTGGGGGCTCCGGTCATAAAAACATGATCCACTTTTGACCTAAAAGAAAAAAATAGTACGTCACTAAACACGCGTATCTATCTAAAAAGACTAAACCAGAAAAGTGTGTGTTCCCATATTATAATTGTAGAGGGACAATAAACGATGCTACTACAAATTACAATTTTCGTATTTTAATACATTGTAGTTGCATGCATTACTGCATATACATAAAGTGGTGTATAGATTCACCTTTTTTTTTAATTATTATATTTGTGCCCATTATTTTAAAATAAAAAAGTTCAAGGCAGTGTTAAGACGATAATGTGCGATTCCGTATGTGTCGTGCGGGACATTAAGACAACTTTTTCGTTTTTATGTCAAAAACTGGTTTTAAATTAAGACATCAAAAATATTTTAGACAGAGTATATTACCAAGCTAAACTAAGGGTATTAATCATTAAATAATATGTGGTCATTACTATTAAATATTTCTTAAAACGTAAGTAAATCCTACGGGACACTGAGTGGGACATGGGTTTTAGGCATGAGGTGAAAAGCATAAAAAGTCTGAATCTGTTAGAGATGTAAACTTTTATTTACCTTAATAGATATCAGGGGAGGTACATCTAACAAACAAATGCAAATTAGAACCTGTGACAGACCCAGCTACAGTACTATCATTACATAATAAAGTGTTGAACGGGATATGAAAACAGTGTTGAACGGGACAGATTTGTCTACCTGCTCTTTAAGGCTACCTATATTAACAGGCATACTTTCATCCAACTGTCAAATTAAAGCAGATTATGTCTCTTAGGATATTTAGGCAATAATAATTCAAGGCTGTAATAACACAGTACCACACAAAAGCACAGATGTTACATTTGAAACTTCATCCCTATTTTCAGTAGCTTGCTCAGGCCACGTGATTAACGAATTGCACCTCTGAAATGAACTCTTAACACACTATAATACTCGTGTATGCTGTATGAACAGATTTATGGATATCAATGTAAAAGTCAGAATTCAATTTTCTGAAGTCTCAGTGTTTTGAATCTTCAGTATTAGCTAATCTCTTTTGATAGACAAGGGATATGTCCAGTACTTTAAGTAAGAAAGCCCTCAAAACAGAATTGACCCCTGGAACCAGCAACAATAGGCCAGATAGAAAATCTTGTACACATTGCGTGGCCTTTTGAAGTATTTGCCAGGTTTGTGCATCACAGGTACTTCAGTCTCATTACTTGTTATGCATGTTATTTCTCCTGGGCACCCAACACCCTCATAAGTAACAACACACCACTCCCCAACAGAGAAGGGTTGCTATTCTTTCTGTTTTTTTTTTTTGGCATAATCAGGATTGATTTTTTCTCTAACTCTTGTATCTCTCGATTTGTTTTTGCTTCTTTGTTGGCATCTCTGTTATATTTTCTTATTTTCTGCAATGAAACATTTTAGTGCATGACCTGATGGTAACAGATACTATTTAATATGGCTTGTCATCTTAAACCCATACTTTAAATCATTATTTCATAATAATTCTTACATACTATATTAGGCTATTTACTTTGTTGTTTTTAGGTTTGGGAGACACACCTGACGGGTTGAGCCAGTTACAATTCCCCTGTATATTCCCCTGAATTCTATTGATTACACCCTAATTTGGTAGGCCCCGATTCTATTTATAATTATTATCCATATTCAGCACCCCCCCTCCCTGTCAGCCACTCAATCCAGTTGTTATTTGGGCCTATTGCTGTAGAGTAGAGCATCAAACTAGAACTATTTAAACTAGAAAGGAAGGGGGGAGAAAACAAAAAAACAGAAGGGAGACTACATCAAAACAAGGGCAACAACTCAGGTAAGACAACTATTAAATGTATTTATCTTAAGTCTCAGAAACAAAATGTTAGAACTTGAAGCTACTGCACTAACAAGTAACTACGATGTGATAGGTGTTACAGAAACTTGGTTGTCTGAGAGTGATGGAGACAAATATAATATTAGTGGGTACACACTGTATAGGAAAGACAGGCAGGACAGAAGAGGCGGAGGGGTAGCGCTATACATGAGAAATAGCCTTGAAGCCCAGGTGTTAAATCAGGACAAAGAAAACAATGCAGTATCAATATGGGTTAGAATAATGGACACAAATTCAAAGGGCATAATAATAGGAACATGCTATAGACCGCCAAATTCAGACGCTGAGCAAAATAATCTGTTGTACAATGACATTCGAAATGTGTGTAGAAAAGGAGAAGCCATACTAATGGGGGATTTCAACTTCCCCTGTATAAAATGGGAAAACCCAATGGGGGGCACGACGGACGAAATTGAAATGGTGGAAATGACAAATGACTGCTTCCTAACGCAATTTGTCAAGGCACCGACTAGAGGGGAGGCATGCCTTGATTTAGTCTTTTCAAATAATGAAGACAGAATAACTAAAACAGAGGTCAGAGAGCCATTGGCAAACTCAGACCACAATATGGTTTCATTTGAAATATTTTTTAAAACCCCAAAAGTAATGACTAAAGCTAAGGTTTACAATTTTAGAAAAGCAAACTACGAAGGTATGAAACAGAGACTAATAGAAGTAGATTGGAGTAAAATAGAGAAAACATCCACAGAAAAAGGGTGGCTGTTTTTTAAAAATGTAGTACTAGAGGCACAAAACAATTACATCCCAAAAGTAGACAAATCTAAATCTAAAACAAAATGGCCAAAATGGTTTAATAGATCAATTAAAAAAAATATTCAGCGAAAAAAGGCACTTTACAGAGCGTTTAAAAGGGACCAAAAACAAAGCACACAGAAAGAGTACTTAAAGAACTGAATCTATTCAGTCTTGAACAAAGAAGACTACGCGGCGATCTGATTCAGACATTCAAAATCCTAAAAGGTATAGACAATGTCAACCCGGGGGACTTATTTGACTTGAAAAAAGAAAAAAGGACCAGGGGTCATAAATGGAGATTAGATAAAGGGGCATTCAGAACAGAAAATAGGAGGCACTTTTTTACACAGAGAATTGTGAGCGTCTGGAACCAACTCCCCAGTAATGTTGTTGAAGCTGACACCCTGGGATCCTTCAAGAAGCTGCTTGATGAGATTCTGGGATCAATAAGCTACTAACAACCAAATGAGCAAGATGGGCTGAATGGCCTCCTCTCGTTTGTAAACTTTCTTATGTTCTTATGTTCTTATCACTCCCAGGCAAGCACTCCACCCTTATTAGCCCCGCCTCTTTAGAACTACACTGCTCCCTAGTGGCAGGAGTCACAAATAATTGCTTCACTCAATTGCATTGAGTTGCAGTTGTTTCCACATCCCTACATACTTCTATGTACATATTTTATGTTCTGGTAAAGATGCAAAATATGTCATTCATAAAATTGAGGAAATACTTATATTTAGGTTTCTTCTCTTCAAGGAGCTGATATTGAGTAGCACTTGCGTAGAAACATGGCTGTTTGGTGCTGCCATCCACTGTTTATTCCTTTTCATTTAAATGAAATCCCCTATAAATTAATATTGATACCATAAGATTGCATCAGTTGTGTTGTACGGGACACTTGTGTAATTGATGATTGACAAAGTTACAGTTGAAGTTGTCAGCTATATTCCTGGTATATTTTTGCTGTTGTGAGGTTAGAAAATCCTTAATGACATTCCTTTGGGATTTATATTGAACATTAGGAAGAAAAATGTAGGTCTAAAAGTGTTGTACGGGACATGGCATTATGCATAAAATCGTGTTGCCTGATTTTTACAGTAAATACATTCACATATTTAATTTTTCAGTTTAGTAGCACTTTCTTGAGAACCCCATCAGGTAAGTTGCGGTGTCACATGTTAATTAAATTTTTTTTTTTTAAATGAAGCTACCATTCAAAAAGCAGTGGGGAAAATTTACAAACTTCTTTTTTTTTTTTTTTTGAACTTGCATGTTAATTAATTGAATATTGTGATATAAAAAAAAATGGTTTAAATGTGAATATCATTTTTAATCCTAATAATATAGGTTCTTGGCTTTGGGAAAAAATGCATGTTTGAAAAGATTAAGGCATGTTTCTTTTTTTGTTACTCATGTCTGCTTTACCACGGAATCGCCCCAGTGGTTCTGACAGTACTTCAATCTACACTTACATTAGTAGCTAGTGTATTCAAATAAACATTTGCAGCCCATGGGAATGTTAATACAAGTGTAAGTCAATGGAAAGACAAATTGATCCTAAGAAAAGTGACAGTACCTGCCATCTGCTGCAAGCTACTGATGTCACTGGAAAAAAATAAAAATCAAAGCCTTGGAATTTGGTTGGAATCCCATGTAAATTACATTATGATTTACACAGCAAACAGCTTTCTGCAGAAGTTATTTTATCTTTTTTACTTTGAGAAACATGTCAAATGACTCCTTTCCTTGTTTGTAAACAGTCGAACTGTCATAGTTTGGATAATACAGTATATAAATATTGAATGACTGTTATTGACTTGTACAGTATTTGTTGCTGATTTGCGCTTTTGAAGATGAACATGGAAAATAAGCATCTATAACACTGTGCATGATGTAGCCATTACTGATTTTGCATTTTAACACTTTTATTTCCAGATCGATTGTATTTTGCAACCCTAAGAAACAAGCCAAAAAGCACAGTAAACACGCATTATCTCTGCACAGATGATGAATTTGTCTATGAAAAGTAAGTTGCCAATTTTTTCCCCCTCAAAACTTGCACGTGTCTCACAAATTTCAACTGTATAGTACTTTTGTAAAATTGATATTTCACTAAACACGTGACCTGTTCTTGTTTAAAATCCCAATCAAGTAAACCTGGACAGCTTCCTAAATATACCTACTTCAGTTATTTGTCTCATAGACCTTTTTTGAAGGAGTTAAATGTGGTCTTCCTAATGTGAAAGTATAGTGCGTTGTACTTTGGGATCCAATTGGATTAGCATTTGTAAAGGTTTTATTTAGAAACTAGGGGCAATTCTGTTTAGTTCTGTAATGTGTAAGTACTTGTTTTAATGTTTGCAACCATTGAGTGTTTCCTATTGCATTTACTCAGATTAAGTTTTTTTATTTTCTGTGTTAAGTTGTTTTGACCTGAGTTTTTGGAGCTGCTCTTCTGTAGTTGCCTGTCATAGACATCTGTTTCCTAGGCTAGATCCACCAAAAAAGGGTCTTTAGAAAGTAAGAGCCAGCGCCATCTAGTGCACAGCTAGATCGAGCCAGAGTTGCAGATGCTGGCAACTAGAACAGGAAATTGTAATTTGAAGCTACTTACTCCTTTAATAAAAGGGACCTTAATGAAAACAAGACTTTCTAGTCTTGGTGAGCAATGACCAAGTGAAACCAGTTAACCATTCAGCAATGAAAAAGATCATCCATCTCCTCTCCATTCTTACTGAGTGTTGGATTTTGTTTCAGCTTTTATGCAGACTTTGGACCCCTCAACTTGGCAATGTTATACAGATACTGCTGTAAACTCAACAAGAAACTCAAAGTAAGTTCATAAAAATACAATAACATTAAATAAACCTGCCACAATATGCTGTTTGTTGTAAAAGAACACACTGCTGTCTGAACACATTGAAACCATTGTTATTATTATGGTTTTAGGAACAGTCTAATGTGAACAGTCTGTCCTGTTGTGTCCAGTGTTATTTTGTGCATTGCTTTCTATATTTAAGGGTACTTTGGGGTTGTATTATAATTATTATTGGAGGTTTACTTGATTGCACATGTTACAGTAGTAATTCATTTATCTTCTCCCCCCCCCAAAAAAAAATAAAAATAAAAATAAATCAAAAGGTTCTATGAGCACACCTAATTAGATTAGACTACAGTGAGTTTTCAAAGTACATCTGATTAGGGTTTTGCTGTAAGATTCTAATACTCACAATTCATCAGTTACCTGTTTTTATATAACTGCTGCAGGCCACAAACAGAACTGGTTAATCCACATGCTAATAGTACGATATACCAGATTTAGTTTACCTGGCTGACCTTCAGCGTGGCAACGTCATGCAGTGTGATAACAACCAGCAAGTGAAGTCAATTAATGTGGAGGATTCTTAAATCGGGGGGGGCGGGTTGGCGGGGGGGCGGGGGGGTTGCCAGCAGTTGTCATGCGATTGAATTGGGAAGCTGGATCATTTCTATTTTTTGTCTGGGGATTATGAAAGCTTCTTTTCTGGCTTGTGGTTGAGAGGACAGGATTAGGTTGCTGTCTAGTGTGACTCGGATCTTAAGGGTCATCTCAGTATTCTCTGTGCATGCAGCTGTTTAGTGCAGTTATCTGTGCCGACACAGATATTATTTTACACTGCAAGTCAATTTACAGTAAATGCTCAGTTGTAGCGGACTCTCTGGTGCACCATTATTCTGTACTTAGTTTAGTAATTTTTTTTACATACATTTTAATTCCAAGCGATACATGCCATAAAGATGCAGTGTCCCAGCATCATTTGAAATGTTATTTCTTTGTGTCTTACCGTGTTCTTCAATGGTTTTGCCTGCCATGTAATCATGTTAATACTGCAGACCATGTTTACATCTCCCAAAGGTAGTTTTTAACAACACAAGTTTTCCTCCATCTTGAGCTGGATATGCACACTTCTACTGCTACTGCTTGCAGCAGTGTGGGGTTATACCTGACACATTCAAGCTCAGTAAACACGCCAGGAGAGAGGGGGTGTGTTTGTTGAGAAAAAACTATTTAAGAGGACAAAGCAAACAAACTGGACTAGAAACAAGGTATGTTTTTATGGTAAAGTAGAACACTCAAAAGGATGAAAAGTGAAAGACTCCACTGTAAACAGATACAAAGGAGCCGTATTGTAGCAGAACAGATTACGGGACACAATCCTTTGCATAATTAATAGTAATCGGTGGAGGAAACGGTGAGAACATTGCATTCCCTGCTGCATCCTTATTTTGGATAGCTGGGGTTAGTTTAGGTAACATGGCCACATACTAGATTTCTGATATTCTGTTGACTCTTTTTAGATGTATAAGTTTACTGTACAACCTACCGTATGCATTTTGTCTTTTCTTGTATTTAAGCAGAAGATGTGTAGTTCCTTGGCTTGTACTGTATTAAGAATGCTGAAGGTAAAGATGTCAAGCATTTAAATTTTTTTCATTTGTGACCAACATACAGAACATCCTATTGTCTTTCCATTATTTTTTTTGTATTGGAGGTTGCTATGGGGAGTGCAGTCCTGTGAATTGCCCCTGGTTTTGGCTAGCATAGCATAATAAAATAAGCAGCAGCTGCAGTGACTGATGGCTTATTGATTTTAACACCATATTTGATGCTTTAAGCTGCTTTATGGCTATTATTATTTACTAAAGCTTGCTTGCAGTGGGAGATCATGTGAACAGCGCTTTACTCAACCAGAACTAAGCAAACACAGTAACTGGACACTACATTTGTGCTTCTGTTTGTAGATCTCGCTTTTGCAATGTGCTTGTTATTGTAGTTATTGTTGCATGGCATTTTTACATATTGTGCTGTGATTTAAAGAGGTCTGCTTTGGCCTTGATGTTTAACCCACAAATGTTAGAGCGTCAGAAAAAACACAAACTACGCAAATGAGGAATGAATGTATTTAATTGAGAATGAATTGCAACTCGCTAAGGAAGCAAGCAGTTTCTACTAGCATCAATTGGTATCGGGTGGGATGCTCCGCTGCAGTGGAGTTGAGGTACGTATGTCCCACTTTTCTTGAGGACATCAGATTCTGCCACAGTGAGCTGACTGGACAGGGGTCCTGGCCTCTACTTCACTGGGCTAATGAAGACTGAATGGTCAGAACGTATCGCCCTGAATATCATTACAAAAAGGCTTGGTTATTGAAAGCCGTGTCCTGGGAACTACTCATCTGAATGTCATTAAACATTTTTGTTCCATGCAGTTGTTACACATTCTGTGAATTCCACATCCTAGAAGTAAAAAGTTACCTTTGGATGTTAGTTAATGCCAGGAGAGTACCTCCCCCCAGTCTTAGTTTGAACATGTATTGTGAATTTTTAGTTGTAATGTCTGTCTATGTATCTCTCTCTGACACTCTCGGAGATGTCTGTTATCTTATTAGGAAAACAACCGGATTACAGAGGTTCTTTAATATGCAGCAGCTCGTAATGTTTGAAATGTTTTGTGTGAATTGACTTGACATACTGTAATATGCATCTTGGAAGAATGTCTTGGAAACCCAATTCTTTTCTATTTGGTACATCAAATATCTATTTTGCACCGGTTCCGCGGCTGCTGCTTGGCTGCCAGGCTTTGCGCTTTGTGCACGCTGAGCATATCATGGGAACGTTTCTGATGCCCCTTGATTGATTAGTCATGTATATTTTATATCTGTGGATTTGGATTAGTTGTACATTCTGCAGTTGGCACGGAATCAGTATTTTTTTAATTAGCACTACACACCGTATTATTACGTTAATTTGTTTGCATGGAAGTGGCATTAAACTGAGAACTGTGTCTTAAATTACTATATTTGTCTTCTGTAGCATCTTTGTCCAGATACTGTAAATGAAGTAATATAGATTTTTAATGCTTTATTTTTCAGCTGAATAGAGACGTCTTTATTCAAAGCTACATTTGAGCAACTAGGAATGTCAGAAGGTTTTCTGTGTGCCCATGTGTTCAATATTTCTAGTTTTGAAACTGGCATTTCCTTTTTAACATGAGAGGTTTGCTCACCCCTTAGTTATATAGATTATTCCTAATTGATCACAATGAATCTTATGATTTTAACAAACACTATTTCAATTGTAGCATTAACTGCTCTATTGCATGCAGGCCTGAAGTTAATTGGTTAGTGTGGACATAGCCGAAGAGTCTATTATAAGGAGATGATGGTGAAAATTCAAAGCATGTTCACATGATCGTGCATACAGGTCAACATTTTGCTTGAGAACCCTAATAGAAATCCGACAAAAAAAAAAAAAAAAGATTAAACGGTACACTTTCAGCTGAGATCATGCATGTTCCACTTTTGCAAAAGCCATTGTTAAGATTATTATTATTATTATTATTATTATTATTATTATTATTATTTTTATTTATTTCTTAGCAGACGCCCTTATCCAGGGCGACTTACAATCGTAAGCAAATACATTTCAAGTGTTACAATACAAGTAATACAATAAGAGCAAGAAATACAATAACTTTTGTTCAAGCAAAGTACAAGTGTGACAAACCACAATTCAATAATACAGCAGATAATAGTGATAGT
Source organism: Acipenser ruthenus (assembly GCF_902713425.1). Lineage (NCBI taxonomy): Eukaryota > Metazoa > Chordata > Actinopteri > Acipenseriformes > Acipenseridae > Acipenser > Acipenser ruthenus. The sequence goes on along the minus strand of NC_081200.1, from coordinate 26,867,271 downwards.
TACATCAGGATATGATTAAATACAAAATACTACAGGTTAAACACTTGGCAGATTACAGTATTCTGAAGTACAGGATTAAATGCAGTAAAATAGGGGGCAGATAAGAGCAAAATAAAGCACATTTAAATGAAGGGTGGTAGTTGCAAGATTTCGTATTAAGTGTTACCACTGCTTGTCTTGTAGATTGTAAATGAATCTGTTTATATCTTTAAACTGATTTAGCAGTTCCCTCAAATAATCGGAACAATGCAACTCTGTTTGCCTTTCTTTTTTTGGCACCTGCACAGAGATCTGAGTTTCCTCAAGCCAATATATCTGCTGCGTGCCGTACAGTGCCATGTCAGAAGTGCATGCTAGCTCATGTCTACTCCATAGAAACTGCTTTCCACCTGTCTCACATTTCTTGTTTGCACACATGACTTCATACCTACCATGTTAACATTTTTAATTCCACCTCGCCATTCTCCATAACCAAGATACGCTATCTGCCTTCAGCTTCTTCAACTCTTCAATCACGTCATAGTAACCCACAACCATTTATAGCCAACCTGCACAGGTATATGGACATTTTAATTGAACTATTCACTTGTCATTTTTGTCTGTTGTCAACTGTAATGTGGGTCATTTTTTAAATGTTTTTCTGAAGATATGATTTGAGAGTTAATAGGTATGATTGGAATGCAACTCGTTCCACTGACAGGCAAGAGCACTTTTCAAAGGGATTGCTTGAATTGTAATAAGAGATTGCCAGAGAACAAAACTATACATTTGTGTCCGTTTTGTGAAATGCTCCTGAAAGACTGCTATTACAGCTCTATTCTTTGTACTGAATAGTGAAAGGTAACTAGACATACTCTGATGCCCTAAAAAACCATTTAAGCCTGACCAAAACTATAGAATTGTTGTGAATTTCACACCACTCTGTCACCTGGGAGGTATAAATACATATAGCCGCTTTCAATACAATGTTCCAAAATAATTTCTAAACAGTTAAAGCTGTTCATGTTCTGTATGTTTGTTTTTTATTATATGGTATCAATTTTGGTGATGATGCCACATGTTAAAATTGTGCACTTTGCAGATAAAATGGTTCTGGTGAAAAAAATCAACAGATGCATCAAATGCAGTCCTGTAGTATTACAAGTTGCTGTTGCTTTCATGTACCTAATCATTTCCTGTACTACAGGTCAAATGTTCCAACTGCGATCCAATCACGTGACCTTCAGCAACTACAAGCAAACAGTAAAACATTTGTATCTGTGCTGCACTAAAAACAAAACTAAAATGTGTATCCTCATGAAAGGGGAACCAATGATAATATTGATCACACAAATACTATACAGGAGAATAGAGTTTTATTCAGTGCAATCTGCAGTGCGGAAAGTCTTGTTTTAATTGAATGGATTCTTAATGTGCCTGAGGAATATAGCAAAGATTAATTTAAAATGATTTACATTAGCTTGCTGTCAAACATTTAGTACAGACTTGTTTGGTCATGAATGATGATGATGATTTATTTCTGTCAGATAGGTATGCTGTACACTCAAATGAAAAGATTAAAGATGATTTAATCATTTCCTGTGTTGTGGTATATTGTAACTGTACTAGTACAGATAATGGGCATGTAACCTCTCCTAGATAACTAACCCAACATCTGTTTCTTGTGTAGTAAAATACTACAGTAGTTTTTATTTAAAGATAAGTATAAATAGTTAATTTCCACAAACCCCTGTTTTTTGAAGAACAGAAGAGGATGTTGATTGTAAAATTCCTAGCACTGGCTCATCCAACTGTTCAGGGGCTTTCCATTTAAGAAATGTGTTTTGTATCTTGTGATGCTGGCCCAGTTTCTCTAAATGACTGCATTGTTATCTAATACAAATGTGAAAAAAAAGAAAAAACACCCACAAACCCACAACCGGATCCCTCAATGCTCTTTTTTATATATATGAGTACTTTCGTATTGCTTTGAACGTTTTTGTATGATTTTTGCAATGTATTAACTGAATTTTAACTTTTATTTTGTGTTTTGTTTTTTTTAAGTCTTTTACATTGTCAAGAAAGAGGATTGTCCATTACACCAGCTTCGACCAACGCAAAAGAGCGAACGCTGCCGTTTTAATTGGTGCCTATGCTGTAAGTCCTTCTTCATTGCTCTTTCAGTTGTACCGCCTTGTTTGTACTGTGCAGATCTTGTGTTGCTTTTGAATTTGGCTTTGAATAGAAATGATCACTGGATTAATGTTGCATGACAACCACTCTGAAGAGCAGCGTCTTACCAATTACAAATACCCTGGTTTTCAGGTTAGAAGATGATGCAGTACATTAGTACAGTGTGCAGATAAACAAAAGCTAATCTTTTGTAATTTTATAGCACTGAAGTGTCTCAAATCCCTTTGTACCAAAAGTCATACATGCAGTGTCATTGGATTTTGCGAACTGTAACATCCTGTATGGCCCTGAACAGCATTTCTTGATTTGTGCTACGTATAATTTAACAGCTTATATATGTCAGCACTTTTTGTGAAATTTTAAAACCTTGGTCCATTTAAGGATCATTAACTGTGCAATCTCATATGGAGATGACTCTCCCTGGTGTGGAAAAGCAGACCATAATGGTAAATATCCACGCTGTGGTCTGCTAAGTATGATATTCCGGTAACTCTCTTTTATAATGTGTCTGCAAGTGAAATGTAACAGTGTGTGGTTCTAACGCAGCATTGAGTCTACCCCATCCTTCTGTTCTCCTTTTCTGACTAGCGTTTTCTTTGTCACTTAGGAGTGCATGAATGTGTAATAGTTCTAAAGAGAATGTGTAATAGTTCTAAAGAGAATGTGTAATAGTTCTAAAGAGAATGTGTAATAGTTCTTGATGCAAAAGAAAACGAAGACCTAACCACCCAGGGATGAAATTCATGATTTTTGTATTGTTTCTTTCTTTTTCGGATGTGGGCAGAAGGGAAAGATAAGGATGGGGTCACACCTTCCTTTTGTGGATACAGGAGCACATTAAATTCCAATCAGTAGGTGGCACTGAAAGATTAGAAGGTTTCATGTGATTGGATGTAAAAAGCATCGTTTACATAAATGTTGCAAAACATAATTGAGCTATAAATCTTGTAGCACCAAGCTAATCCTGTAATTGGAAATGTGATGAAAGATGACTTGCATTACAATGAAGTTGGAACATTTATTTTTGTGCCAAACCATTTAACAAGGCCTTGTAGGTTTCTATTAGGATTTTTTTTGGATTGCTGTAAGAAATTCTGATTGTTAGTACTTCCTTATCTGGTTATTCCACCTGTGTAAGATAAGTTAGCTCATGGGTGTATTTACTTAAGTGTCTGTTTACCTGCACTGGCCCACTGTGTGAAATGTTGTTTGGATTTTGCAGATATTACAAAATGGCTTTTATAGCTTCTCATAGTTCACTTTCCATAAACTACATTGCTGCATTTTAGGATCTGTATTACACTAGAGATCTGTATCTCCCTGTACACACACATTCTGCACTTTATAATGTATAGTACACCAGAAATACAGTATATCTAATACAATTTAATTTGATCTTTAATAGGAAAGAACACAATACATGTGCTTATTGATTTTATGTTTTCATAAATCAGTTTAACAGAACTTTGGCAAAGTGAAAATATACATTGGGGCTGGCAAGGGTTAGCTACCCTTGTCCCAGTATCCAGCTCTGTGTTTTCAAAGGTAAACAGAATGCTGGAGACACCTGCCCAAGGATTCTAAGAAATTCAAGTCTGCGAGTGCGGGGGCGGAAGATGGCTCAACGTTGGTACAACACGGTTAACGACTTAGGAACGGAAACGGATATGAGAATGGAGAGTACTTCACAAAAGACTAGTTCAAGATCTGCAGTTAGCAAAGACATGGAACTCCAGGTTTGTGTCTGCGGCTGGAGCAGCAGTGTGGAGTAGTGGTTGGGGCTCTGGACTCTTGACCGGAGGGTCGTGGGTTCAATCCCAGGTGGGGGACACTGCTGCTGTACCCTTGAGCAATTTATTTGACCTAGATTGCTCCAGCAAAAACCCAACGGTATAAATGGGTAATTTGTATGTAAAAATAATGTGATATCTTGTAACAATTGTAAGTCTTCCTGGATAAGGGTGTCTGCTAAGAAATAAATAATAATAATAAAGCGACAATGGTCAGGTTGTTGAAGATTCATCAAGGGAGAATGAAATGCTTGAGGGAAAAGGGACAAGGGCCTTGCATTGATCAGTACTTCTTACGAAGTCAGTCCAAGTCAGTCGAATGAAATCCAGCGACAGGAAGCAAACCACAGTTCGCAGGAGAATGATCCTTGCGAACCCAGTCAGACAAACCAGCATAAGAGAGAAAAGAACCTCAATGGGCACGTCTGGAGTTAAATGGCCAAGAGCTTGTGAGAAAACTGCGTGGGACATAGTAAACACGATCTCTGTTTTGCGTTGGAAAGGTTAAGTGGAACAGTTGAAAAGAAGCTGGATAAATAATCTACACACATCGAAGCGAGAGGTTTGGAGTTGAAAAAAGGATGCAGATGGATCACATTAGTTTACTGTAAATATGTGTCTTAGTTGGTGCTTATCTTGGTGAGAGCCGAGTTCAGATCAACATGAAGTTTTAACATCTACTCTCATGTAATGGAAATTAGAAATTCATTCAGTGGATATTGTGCTGCATTACTCTGTTTAAAATAAACAATGTAAAATGTCCTGATCTTAATAGGCAAACCAAACTGCACAACCCAAGCCTCTACTGTACTGTGTAGCCATGCATTGTCCTCATCTCCATGGGCCAACAGTTCCATCATATCCTCTTAGCATGCAACATTGTTCATTCAGTGGCGGTCTGTTGACACTGGCAAGGAGTTAAACCTCCCTTGGCTAATCCCAAACTGACCTACTGTAGCAAGACTATGAATACCATAGAGAGCAGTTCAATTTATATTCAGAGGACTAGAATAGTCATCTTTGTACCTTTTTCCTAAGTCAAACCCATTCAATCAGAATTTTTTTTTATTCTTTTTTTATGCGGATGAAATTTTAAATCAAATCATGTTCTCCTTTTTAAAACTGAGAAATGTGTGGTGCATGTGCATAAAGTATAAACCTGTTTATTGCATGAATTATTATTATTTTTTTATTTTTTATTTTTTAATGGGTGTGGGGGGGATAAAACTGTATGCACATGTATGACATGCCAGATTGCGGAACCTGCATAACAAGCCAGCTGTCCACCATGACTAGCCCAGAGATTACATTTACAGTGCCTTGCAAAAGTATTCGGCCCCCTTGATCTTTGCGACCTTTTGCCACTTTTCAGGCTTCAAACATAAAGATATGAAACTGTAATTTTTTGTGAAGAATCAACAACAAGTGGGACACAATCATGAAGTGGAACGAAATTTATTGGATATTTCAAACTTTTTTAACAAATAAAAAACTGAAAAATTGGGCGTGCAAAATTATTCAGCCCCTTTACTTTCAGTGCAGCAAACTCTCTCCAGAAGTTCAGTGAGGATCTCTGAATGATCCAATGTTGACCTAAATGACTAATGATGATAAATAGAATCCACCTGTGTGTAATCAAGTCTCCGTATAAATGCACCTGCACTGTGATAGTCTCAGGGGTCCGTTTAAAGCGCAGAGAGCAACATGAAGAACAAGGAACACACCAGGCAGGTCCGAGATACTGTTGTGGAGAAGTTTAAAGCCAGATTTGGATACAAAAAGATTTCCCAAGCTTTAAACATCCCAAGGAGCACTGTGCAAGCGATAATATTGAAATGGAAGGAGTATCAGACCACTGCAAATCTACCAAGACCTGGCCGTCCCTCTAAACTTTCAGCTCATACAAGGAGAAGACTGATCAGAGATGCAGCCAAGAGGCCCATGATCACTCTGGATGAACTGCAGAGATCTACAGCTGAGGTGGGAGACTCTGTCCATAGGACAACAATCAGTCGTATACTGCACAAATCTGGCCTTTATGGAAGAGTGGCAAGAAGAAAGCCATTTCTTAAAGATATCCATAAAAAAGTGTCGTTTACAGTTTGCCACAAGCCAACTGGGAGACACACCAAACATGTGGAAGAAGGTGCTCTGGTCAGATGAAACCAAAATCGAACTTTTTGGCAACAATGCAAAACTTTATGTTTGGCGTAAAAGCAACACAGCTCATCACCCTGAACACACCATCCCCACTGTCAAACATGGTGGTGGCAGCATCATGGTTTGGGCCTGCTTTTCTTCAGCAGGGACAGGGAAGATGGTTAAAATTGATGGGAAGATGGATGGAGCCAAATACAGGACCATTCTGGAAGAAAACCTGATGGAGTCTGCAAAAGACCTGAGACTGGGACGGAGATTTGTCTTCCAACATAAAGCAAAATCTACAATGGAATGGTTCACAAATAAACATATCCAGGTGTTAGAATGGCCAAGTCAAAGTCCAGACCTGAATCCAATCGAGAATCTGTGGAAAGAACTGAAAACTGCTGTTCACAAATGCTCTCCATCCAACCTCACTGAGCTCGAGCTGTTTTGCAAGGAGGAATGGGCAAAAATTTCAGTCTCTCGATGTGCAAAACTGATAGAGACATACCCCAAGCGACTTACAGCTGTAATCGCAGCAAAAGGTGGCGCTACAAAGTATTAACTTAAGGGGGCTGAATAATTTTGCACGCCCAATTTTTCAGTTTTTTATTTGTTAAAGTTTGAAATATCCAATAAATTTCGTTCCACTTCATGATTGTGTCCCACTTGTTGTTGATTCTTCACAAAAAAATACAGTTTCATATCTTTATGTTTGAAGCCTGAAAAGTGGCAAAAGGTCGCAAAGTTCAAGGGGGCCGAATACTTTCGCAAGGCACTGTACATGCTTTCACTTAGACTAATGCTATTCTAGTAGCCAACAAATCCTGCCTATTGGGCCGTCACTTTCTCCACTACAGTAACACCTTTTGAAAATAATGTGTTTACACCGAGAGGGCTTAAAATAGTTAGGAAACTTGCCCTTTCATAGAACAATCACAATTTAACAGTTAACACAATACCACACACTGACAATTACATTGGTGCCAGTGTGCTACTGGATGTGACCCTGTGCAATATACTGTACTAATGGATTTGTGAAGATTTCTGGGTAAACCAATGGTATTATACTGGCATCCCAATGTTATTTTTCAGTAAGTGTATGGCTATTACATTCGAGCACCCAAAGAACCTTTAGGTTTGTAATGGGCACTGATTGTGCACAGGTCAGGTAGAGCCAAACAAATACTAGGCCTATTCCTCTTTGCCATTTTAAAACCATATTTGACATCTGTTTTTCACAGACAGATTTGCTGAGCTAAACTTTAGGCTTAATTACATTTTGTATGTCAAAATAGGATGGCCTGAAAGGAAGCAAAGTCATCAAATAAAAAAAAAAAAATGCAGGTTAACTTTCACAGTGGGACACAGTAAACACAGATCTCTGCGTTGCATTGGAAAGATTAAGTGGAACAGTTGAAAAGAAGCTGGATAAATTTGGGGACATCATCTACGCATATGGAAGTGAGAGGTTTGGAGTTGAAAAAAGGAAGGAAAAACTACAAACTATTCCTGGAAAGTCTAGACGGCAGCAGGAGATTGAACGCTTAGTTAGAGAAAGGAGACAGCTGAGGAACCAATGGAGAAGAGCAGAACAAAGTCAGAAGGAGGGACTCAATCTCTTACAAAGGGTCATAAAAGATAAGCTTGCAACATTGCGCAGAGCTGAGCGCCTACGGAAACGCTACAAAAAGAAGGAGCGTGCGAGAGCGAACTTTTATAAAGACCCATTCAAATTTGTAAAGAAGTTATTCACCAGTGAGAAGAATGGCACACTAAAAGCATCTAAGGTTGAGCTGGAGAGATATTTGGAGGAAACACATACAGATTCAAAAAGGCAGGAGCCTATGTCAGTTCCGTCAGACATCCCACCTATCAATCCACCAGAATACCAAATGGAGGACTGTGCACCTAAGTGGAAAGAAATAGAGCAAGCTGTGAAAAAAGCAAGGGCTTCATCATCTCCAGGGCCTAATGGAGTTCCGTACAGAGTGTACAAGAGTGCTTCAGGAGTTCTACGAATTCTGTGGAAATTGATGAAAGTGGCATGGGAAAAACAGGTTGTACCAAGAGCATGGAGCCGAGCAGGTGGAGTCTTTATACCTAAAGAAAAAGATTCTACAAGCATCAGTCAGTTTCGTCCCATTTCCCTATTAAACGTAGAAGGCAAGATTTTCTTCAGCATTATTGCTCAGAGATTGTCAACTTACCTATTAAAGAACTGCTTCATTGACACTTCAATACAAAAAGCGGGCATTCCAGGTTTCCCAGGTTGCTTAGAACACATCAATGTGATCTGGCAACAAATTCAATCAGCTAAAAAGGAGAGGAAGGAGCTCCATGTGACATTCCTGGATTTGGCTAATGCATATGGTTCAGTGCCACATGAACTACTTTGGGCAGCATTTTATTTTTTCAGTGTACCGATGACAATAACAAATTTAGTGAAAGCCTATTTTGGAGATTTGCAATTCAGTTTTTCAACTTCAGAATTCAGCACTACATGGCAATGCCTAGAGGTTGGAATAATGGCAGGATGCACCATTTCTCCACTGGCTTTTACCATGGCAATGGAAGTAATCATTAGGGCATCAAAATGGGTAGTAGGAGGAGAGCGCTTGGCTTCTGGAATGCGACTACCACCAATTCGAGCATACATGGATGACATGACAACCATGACTACAACAGTAGCCTGCACTAATCGATTATTGGGCAAATTAACCAATAACATTGAATGGGCACGAATGCAATTCAAGCCCACTAAATCAAGGAGCATCTCTATAATTAAAGGCAAAGTAGTAGATAAAACATTCTTCATTAATGGTGAGGCAATACCAACAGTGTCTGAGAAGCCAGTGAAGAGTCTTGGGAGATGGTACGACGGGGATCTAAAGGACACAGTTCGTGTGGGAGAAGTTAGACAACAAGCAGTGGAAGGGTTGAAGAGCATAGACAGCTGCGCTCTACCAGGTAAACTAAAACTCTGGTGCTTTCAGTTTGGTCTACTGCCGAGGTTGCTGTGGCCACTGACTGTGTACGAGGTTTCTTTGACAACAGTAGAGAAGCTGGAAGCTTTAATGAGTTCATACATCAGGAAATGGTTGGGAGTTCCACGCTGCCTCAGCAGAGTGGGACTTTATGGTAAAGGAATACTGCAGCTACCAGTCTCTGCTCTAACCGAGGAGTTTAAGTGCGCCAAGGTCAGACTGGAAATGACATTAGTAGAGTCACGCGATAAATGCATAAGGGAGGCAGCACCTGTGTTGAAAACTGGAAGAAAGTGGGCGGCAAAGAAAGCTGTGGAAGATGCAAAGGCTGCCCTTCGAATTGGTGATATCATGGGGCAAGTTCAGCATGGAAGAGGGGGTCTTGGTTTCAGTTCAGCTCCTCCTACATGGCACAAGGCAGCCCCAGCTCAAAGGAGGAAGCTGGTAGTCAACGAGGTGCAAAAGCAGGAGGAGAGGATGAGGTGTATAAAGGCCATTTCCCAGGCCAAGCAGGGAGAATGGATGAGATGGGAGAGTGTGAAACAACGCAAGATTGGCTGGCAAGACCTATGGTCAATGGAACAGAGCAGGATCAGTTTCCTCATCAGGTCAACATATGATGTTCTCCCATCACCACAGAACCTAAACCTCTGGGTAGGAGAGGATCCCTCATGTCCTTTGTGTTCATCACCTGCAACATTAAGGCACATTTTGACAGGATGTAAGGTGGCTCTTAGCCAAGGACGGTTTACTTGGCGCCATGACCAGGTGCTGCGATGTTTGGCCTTAGCATTGGAAGACAAGCGTAACATGACCAATAAGTTGCCACCTGTTCCATCAAAACATTACACACAAAAGACAACATTCCTCCGCCCAGGAGAGCAACCACCAAGAAAAGGTGTTAAAACCAATCCTCGCCCAGGACAACTGGAAGCTGCTAGAGACTGGAATATGCTGGCAGATGTTGGTCAACGGCTTATTTTTCCACCTGAGATTGCCACCACTAACCTTCGACCAGATATTGTCTTGTGGTCTGGATCAGCACGCCTTGTTCACCTGGTAGAGTTAACAGTGCCATGGGAGGACGCTGTAGATGAGGCGTATGAGAGGAAGAAACTGCGGTATGCTCAACTAGCCACTGAAGCGGAACAGCGAGGATGGAGAGTTCGGGTTTACCCAGTGGAAGTGGGTTGTCGAGGATTTGTGGCACACTCTACAACCCGGTTTCTCAGAGACGTCGGATTCAGTGGCCAAGAGTTGCGTCGCACAGTGAAGAACTTATCTGAAGCAGCAGAGAGGAGCAGCAACTGGCTGTGGTTGAGACGGAAAGATTCTGGCTGGGGACAGGTAAGTAAGCTGGGCTGAGTTGAGTGGGGGACGGAGGGGGGTGATGCTGGGACGCCAGAATCACCGTCGAGCCCTCTTGAGGTGTCGTGGGCTAGTCGACGAAACACTGAGGATGGAAGGTGCCCACTTGAAAACCCCAGAGATGTACCCTACTTAGCTCAATCCAGACGGTTGTCATGCTGATGCGCTGGGGAGGCCGCACTTTGGTTGATCCCCGGAGCCAGCATCGCAGCTGTTGTGTGTGCTGATGCGCCAGGGAGGCAAAATAAGCTGATCCCTGGAGCCAGCATTACACTTCAGCCATTAACACCAGACAGAAGGATATCTACATCATCATATGGAAGGAAACGTAAATGGAGGGAGACACATATGGATCACATTAGTTTACTGTAAAGCTACGTCTTAGTTGGTGCTTATCTTGGCGAGAGCCGAGTTCAAATCAGCATGAAGTTTTAACATCTACTCTCGTGTAATGGAAATCACTGTCATTTGGGCTGTTGGGCAACTTTTCATCCAACAGTTACTGCAATGAGGAGTTTCTGGTTCTTCATACAGTAATTCAGCACCTTTTTATAAGGGTCATTTCAGTGAAGCTGCTCAGTCATTGAACCATTACTCACTTGCTCATACATACATACTTCCATTAAGTGGTTTTGCAAGTATAAAACCAAAATGCAAGTTCAGACTTGCCTAAAACCCATAGCTTCCCTGGTGCTGATATATGAATCCACCCCCCTTGCTCTAACCTTGTTGAATGTAGGAATCTGATTTATTGATTGTATGTCAGAGTCTCTGTATACACTCAGGGACGTCCCTGGCCTCTCTCATTTCATTACAGATGCAGGAGTCTATAGACTACAGTATTTGTTTGGACTTTTAATGCAAAAGCCCTGGTTTTAGAAAGGGATTATTCAAGTTTTATTGTACAGCTGGCAGCAGATTCTGCATTTCATTGAATATCGTGCAGGGTGGGCAATCTGTACAGATCAGTTAAAATCAGTTCAACAGGATTTAATCCAGCACTGTTCAGAAGGATTTAATCCAGCGCTGTTCAGCAGGATTTAATCCAGCGCTGTTCAACAGGATTTAATCCAGCGCTGTTCAGAAGGATTTAATCCAGCACTGTTCAGAAGGATTTAATCCAGCACTGTTCAGAAGGATTTAATCCAGCACTGTTCACAAGGATTTAATTCAGAACTGTTCAGCAGGATCTAATATTGCTGGCATAAATAATTTATGACCAGGACAGAAATAACAAAGCTGTCATCTGAGCGCTCGGCCAATTGTGCGCTGCACCCTAGGAACCCCCAAAAAGTTTGACAGTACATCTACTGTATGTTTAGGTTTTGATATGCACTGGAACCTTGCTAGCTATATCTTTAGAACCACTTGTCAGTGGCACATCAGTAAGTACTGTAGAACCCCCTTTTAGTTGTGCATACTGCCCCCCCCCCCCATGAATTCACTAACTTTAAGTATACATGGCTATTTGCAAGCCTATATATGGTATGCTTTGGACAAATGTCATTGTGACTATTAATGTCTGTTATTAACTTGCATATTTTATGATCAGATAAGATTTTTATCAACACCATGCCTTTTTATATTGTGATGAATGAGGGCAATAGGAAAGGTTATCTTACGGCTTTTATATACTGACATGACCTTTTTCAAAACCTTGGTTTTGCAAAACCTTGTAGATCACACAGGGTGATTAGATGGCATTAAAAGGATGGTACATTTCTTTCTGCCATGCAGTGCATATTATCTACAGTATGTCGCCTTGGATAAATGTTGCCAAATAAATTAAATAATCATCTATATTTGTAATGTTTGCGCATCTGCATTAAATTCTTTCTGAAGCTTAACTTTGAAAAAGGCCTAAAGCTGCCGATGTATCTTAAATTAACATGGAGATAATAGTGACGTTCATCTCATCACCTTTGAATGATTGATTAGAGCACTTGCGTCAAGGAACACAGAGGACTCGTGAAATCTCACGGCTTATCTACAGTAATATGATTGGCATTGCTTTGGCTGTTGCTGTACAATCCTGCTGAAGTTGCTTACTGTAGGAAACCTGTTATTAATCGCGGTTAACAGCATGATATATATTTTAAGATTCAACTCTAGGCGTAACGAGTGTATGAGGAGTGAGACATAGTTGAGGTTTTTATAATAGAGAGGAAGAGGTTCCCTTTCAAGTCGAAAATAACCATCAAGGTATGGGATATTGCCGTCAGGCAGTAGCGATTGGCTGAGCTTTTATAGCAAAGCTGCCGATAGGCCTCTGCGCGAGCTGCCACGTAAGCCCGCCCCCTTGGGAGCTTACTATACGCAGCGCGCAGAGACTCACTTCCTCTTTTGTCTTCAGCATTGGTAGCGGTAGGTATTAGAGCCTGTAGCTGACTACTCAATAAGCTTAAAGCTTGAGAAGCTGGTTTTTGCCCCTTCTCCGAGTTTATTTCAGTTACACTCTTCGGAGTCGTTATTATTATTATTTAAGGATTTTATATATTGTGTATATTTTTATATATTTTATATATTTCCTTCACGCTTTGCTTGCATCGCGTTTCTCGTGGTCTCCCGTCTTTCCTTTATTAATTAATTTTGATTATTGTGTTGTGTTTTGGGTTGTATTAAAATATATATTTTTCTGTGTGTATTTGTATATATTTGTGACGCACGTTGCGTTGGCCTTGGCCGCGCGCGTGTCTGCAGCCCCGGTCTTGCCTTGGCTAGACCGCGTGTGTGTGGAGCCTGCTCTGCTGTCTCCCACGTACTGCCTGCGGTAAAAAAAAACCAAAAAAAAACCGCGTGGTAGTTGTACTGTGCCCACATATACTGTGTCCCAGTCACATAATCACCACCAGCAGTACTGCTGCAGCGAAAAAAAAAAAAAATCCCATTCACTACACAGAGGAAGACGACCACTAAGCCTCAATCCCCAGCACCAGCAGGTAAGTAGTGCACAGCATCAGACACTGTACCAACACATAGCGTCTCCGCTCTGCGGGTCAGCTGACGCTTAGGCGTCTGTGCTAGCGTTCTACGCTCGGTACTCGCGCTCCGGCGTGCTGCGCTTAGGCGCTTGGTGTCGGCACTTTGCCACTTGGTGCAGCGCTTCGGCGCTTTGTGCAGCGCATCAGCGCTTGGTGCTAGCGCGTCTGCGCTTGGGGACTTCGGCGCATCAACGCTCGGTGCACGCACCTCGACGCTCGACGCTTCGGCGCTCGACGCTCGGTGCACGCACCTCGACGCTCGACGCTTCGGCGCTCGACGCTCGGCGCGTCGACGCCTCGACGCTCGGTGCACGCACCTCGACGCTTCGGCGCTCGACGCTCGGTGCACGCACCTCGACGCTCGACGCTTAACATGCAAGGGGCAAGTGAGGCTGGGTTGGCGTCCTTCCCACCTGTGGACGCTGCGTTCGCCGCGTTGGTGAAGACGCCAACATTATCGGGGCTGACGAAAGATCCTGCATGCCCCAATAAGCAGTGCAGGACCACTGAGGTACACCTCAAGAAGGGGTACGCTGCGGCCACAGAGGCGGTCAAGCTCTCTAATGTGGCCAGCTTGCTGACGGTCTACCAAGCGGCATTAATCAAAGACCTGCCTGAGTGCCCTTCGGCGGCCCTCAGAAGCGAGTTGGGGACCGTCAGTCAACTGCTGGTGAAGCTGGCCCAGGGCAGGAGCATCGCGTCTCTGGTGGTGGCCAGAAGGCAGCTCTGGCTCTCGCAGGCGAGAGTGCAGGAACCTGATAAGGCCCCGTTGCTGGATGCCCCAATTACACCGGGACACACATTTGGTCCAGCGGTGGAGGAGATGCTGCAACGCTCCGCCAAGGCGCGGGAGGCGTCACAGCAGATGGCGAAAATGTGGCCAAAACCGTCGTTCCAGCCGAAGCGGCCTCAGGAACATCAGTGGCGCAGGGCACCACCACAGCACCAGCCACGGCCAGGGGGTACTAAGACCTCTCCCTCAAGCACAGCAGCGCGCGGTCAACCTCCTTTTTCAAGACCGCAGCGCGGAGGGTGGCGCCCTAGAGGTGGTGCCAAGCCACGCCCTCGGGGCTCTGGCCAGGCCCCTCGCGAACGAGCCCAGCCCAAACAGCCCTGAGAACACCAGGCAGCTGTTAACCCTCCCCTACACTGTCTCCCAGCTCCAGTTCTGGCAACAATGCACCAACGACATCTGGGTGCACAAAACTATATCCACCGGGTACACCCTTCAGTTCCAGTTAAAACCTCCCCCCTTTCGGGGGGTGGTCGTAACTGCAGTGAAGGACTCGGTTCAGTCCTCAGCTCTGAATGTGGAAATACAAGCATTGCTCAGCAAGCGTGCCATTCAACAAGTAGACCCTGCTCTGATCGACCAGGGGTTCTATTCCAAATACTTCCTGGTGCCCAAGAAGGACGGCGGGCTCCGTCCTATTTTAGATCTGCGAGTACTGAACAAATACCTGCGGGTGTTATCGTTCAGGATGCTTACGCACAGGCACATCATCCAGTCAGTCCGACACGGCGACTGGTTCACCACCGTGGACCTGACAGATGCGTACTTTCACGTTCCCATCTGCCCGGGTCACAGGAAGTATCTGCGTTTCGCATTCCAGAGCAGGGTATACGAGTTTTGTGTCCTTCCATTCGGCCTGTCACTAGCTCCTCGAACCTTTTCGAAATGTATGGATGCCATTCTAGCTCCCTTGCGGGCTCAAGGTGTCCGACTGCTGAATTATCTGGACGACTGGCTCGTCTGCGCGCAGTCGAAGGAGCAGGTGGCACAGCACACAGTGATGGTTACAGACCATCTTCGGCGGCTAGGTCTGAAGATCAATTCAGAAAAGAGCCGCCTAGTGCCGAGCCAACAGACCGAATTCTTGGGTCTGCATCTGGACTCAGTGTCCATGGAAGCGACCCTGTCGACACAAAGAGTTGCCTCAATAGAGCGGTGTCTTTCCCTATTCAGGTTGAGACAAACAGTCAGCATGGAGCTGTGTCAGCGCATGCTGGGGTTGATGGCTGCCGCCTCACAAGCCCTTCCTTTGGGCTTACTACACCAGAGACCTCTGCAGGCCTGGTTCAATGCCTTCGCGTTGCATCCGCGGAGAGACAAACACCGCAGGCTAAGGGTATCCCAAGCCTGCTGGGAAGCGCTACGCTGGTGGAGAGTTCCGTCAAACCTCCGCCAAGGCGTACGCTTGGGTCCCATTTTCAGAAGGCAGGTCATCACGACCGACGCTTCCAACCACGGTTGGGGAGCAGTCTGGAACGGGACAGGGACCCGTGGAGTGTGGTCAGGACCCTGGAGGTCAGCCCACATCAACGCTCTGGAGCTCAGAGCGGTGGACCTCGCCCTCCGGCACTTCTTGCCAGTGCTTCTAGACAAGCACGTGTTAGTGCGGTCAGACAACACCACAGTAGTGGCGTATATCAATCGCCAGGGCGGATTGCGGTCCCCCAGTCTTCACCAGATGGTAACGCGGCTGTTGCTCTGGGCTCAACCGCGTTTAGCCTCTCTGCGTGCAGTTCATCTGCCGGGCAGAGTCAATTACGCAGCGGATCTCCTGTCCAGAGGAGGTCCTCTTGCTGGCGAATGGCGTCTCCACCCTCAAGTGGTGGAGCGCATCTGGGAATGGTTCGGCACAGCGCAGGTCGATCTCTTCGCTTCGCGAGAGACCACGCACTGTCCCCTATGGTTCTCGGTGAAGGACCTCGACAGCCCCCTGGGGGTGGATGCACTGGCTCACGAATGGCCGCCAGGGCTCCTGTATGCCTTTCCACCGATTCCGATGCTCCCCGCCTTCTTGGAGAAGGTCAGGGTAGAGCGAGCGACAGTGATTCTGATCGCTCCTCGGTGGCCTCGGAGAATATGGTTCCCGAGTCTAGTGCAGTTACTGCACGGTCGCCCGAGGGAACTCCCTTTGCGAGCGGACTTGTTGTCCCAAGCTCAAGGACAGCTTTGGCATCCGAACCCCAAACTCATGCAGTTGTGGGCTTGGCCCCTGAGCGGGAGCGCCTGTCAGCCTTAGGGCTTTCGACTGCAGTTATATCGACCATCCAGAGTGCGAGAGCGCCCTCTACTAGGTCGCAGTATGCGTATAAGTGGCAGCTGTTTCAGAGTTGGTGTCTGGCTGAGAGCCACGACCCAGTCTCCTGTCCTATGGCAGTAATATTGCAGTTTCTGCAGAAACTGCTGGATGAAGGGAAATCTCCTTCTACACTTAAAGTGTATTTAGCCGCCATTTCGGTTTGTCATGTACGCATTGACGGGTTATCACCTGGTTGCCATTTTTTGGCATCTCAGTTTCTGAAAGGCGCAAGACGCTTGCGGCCTCCAAGAACGACCAGTTTACCGTCGTGGAGCCTTGATGTGGTGCTAGAAGCCCTTACCAAGGCACCGTTTGAGCCTCTCCACAGCGTGGATATGAAGCTCATATCTATTAAGACAGCTTTTTTGCTGGCTGTGGTATCAGCAAAACGCGTGAGCGAGTTACATGCACTTTCAGTGCATCCTTCTTGTACTCGTTTTGCAGGAGACGGTTCTAAGGTCTCCATGCGCCCTAATCCGGCCTTTTTACCAAAGGTTATATCCCCGTTCCACATGAACCAGTCAGTCGAGTTGATGGCGTTCCATCCTCCTCCTTTTTCTTCCCCAGAGGAAGAGCGGTTACACATGCTCTGCCCCGTGAGGGCATTGAGGTGTTATATGGACCGTACAAAGACTGTGAGGCAGACAGAACAGTTGTTCATATGCCATGGTTCTAGATCTTTGGGTCAGCCGCTGTCTAAACAGCGCCTTTCCCACTGGATAGTGGATGCTATTAAATTAGCGTATGAATCTGCAGGCCTTCCACCACCAGGGCAGTTGAAGGCGCATTCTACCAGGGGTATGGCGACATCCTGGGCCCTCTTTCGAGGGGTGCCGGTGTCTGATATTTGCGCGGCAGCCAGTTGGGCTACGCCGCATACTTTCATGAGGTTTTACAGGTTAAATGTACTGGATTCCTCTGCTCCACTGTTTGGAGCATCTGTTTTACACTCTACAACGCCTCAGGATGCGGACGTATAGAGTGGTTGATAGCATGGTGTTGACTGTTCCACCTTTAAGACAGGTGTCATTGCGAGCATAGACGCTGAGGCGCAGCTCCGCATATGCCTAGATGTTCTGCCTACGCAGTTGCGTTATGACGTAAGTCTGTCCTACTGCCGAGAATCCTCCCTCGCGACGGCTTGGGTACACTGTTCCCATACCTTGATGGTTATTTTCGACTTGAAAGGGAACGATAGGTTGCGGATGCAACCCCGGTTCCCTGAAAGAGAAAATAACCATCAAGCCGCGTGGTCGCTTCAGAAGCCTTCACGGCCTGAAGAGCAAAAGAGGAAGTGAGTCTCTGCGCGCTGCGTATAGTAAGCTCCCAAGGGGGCGGGCTTACGTGGCAGCTCGCGCAGAGGCCTATCGGCAGCTTTGCTATAAAAGCTCAGCCAATCGCTACTGCCTGACGGCAATATCCCATACCTTGATGGTTATTTTCTCTTTCAGGGAACCGGGGTTGCATCCGCAACCTATCGTTTGCCTCACACACAATGCCTTCTCTGGTTTTAACTATTATATGACCAGTGCTTTAAAATGTCTTCTGTTATGACCTGCTCTCTATACTGTGGTAATAGAGGGATTCTCCTGTAACTCATTCAGTTCTGTAGTGTGGTTACAATATGTGCGACCTCCGAGCTGTAGGATCTGAAGTTTTAAAACGTGCATTTCCTTTGCAAATCATTCCTTGCTTTGTGTTTGTCGTTAAAGCATATCTTTTTTCATATTTTCAGGTTATATATTTAAAGAAGACTCCAGAGGAAGCCTACAGAGCGCTGGTCTCTGGATCCAACGCGTCGTATCTGCCATTCAGGTGAGCCGCAAAACTTCTTTGGGGATTTCACAAACAACAAATAGATGTCCCTGGTATACTGCCTGAATCAAGGAAAGCATTAATATTGTATTGACTGGTGCTACTGTGATCATATTTTGTACAAACATGGTCTGTCCACATGCGTAAAAATCCAAACAATTTATATTTTGCCATTGTCTAACCCACATCCATCTTGCGTAGTCACGTGATCAAAGAATCTCTCCTGGTTGGCCTGTGACAGCTCCAGGAAACATGTTTTGTGGTTTCTGGGTAACAGGACACATCCAGCCTGTATTTCCTTGTGTAATCTGGGTTTGCTCCAGGTTGCAAAGGTGAAAGGTTATAGTTGAACTTGAAATGAGCTTGCCTTGGGCAAGTGAGCTATGGTTGCATGGGCCTGCACTGATGTAACTGGACCACTGTGGCATGATAACTATCCCTCTAAATGCCACTCTAGGTGTGTGTGTGTGTATATATATATATATATATAATATATATATATATATATATATATATACACACACACACACCATGAACGTTAATGGAGTACTGTAGTTATTCCACAGATGAGAAAAGGGATTTCTACGGCCATCCTACTGATTTTAAAAACAAACAAACAAACAAAAAAAACAAGCAGCACTCCATGAGCATTCTTGGACTATTCTGCTTTATCTAAAAATATAATCTGTGTAACATACGTTTTAAATTAAATTAAACCGCTCATTTCGGAGACTTACTTTCCTTTAGTCAAGCTCCGAATCAGCTTTAAGCAATACTGGAATATTCACACAGCAGTGCTAATTACAAAAAAGTTATTCAATGCTAAGTCTCAACACTTTTAAAAATAAAAAAAAATAAAAAATAACAAGCTACATTACATGCTGTAGCTGCTCAAATAAAAGCTCCCCTGACTGTAGTCACCAGGCTGAGCATGTCTCAATAGCAGGAAAAACATAGCCACATTTGAATAAGCCACAAGAATAATTTGATCAGCTTCAAAGTTCTCTGGTTTCTACAAAGCTATGCACTGGAATCCTACACATCAAAACCAATGTGATTATGTTAAAAAGGCTGCAAGGATATGCAAATTCATAAGGCATGTTCAGTAATTCTTTTTTCTTTTTTTAGTTTTTAAAGAATTCATTATTGCACCCTTTTTTGTAAAAAGCAATTCTAACAGTAAATTAGAGCAGCAGTGTGTAATGTGGAGTAGTTAGGGCAGCAGTGTGGAGTAGTGTTTAGGGCTGTGGACTTGACTGGAGGGTCGTGGGTTCAATCCCAGGTGGGGGACACTGCTGCTGTACCCTTGAGCAAGGTACTTCACCTAGATTACTCCAGTAAAAACCCAACTGTATAAATGGGTAACTGTATGTAAAAATAATGTGATATCTTGTAACAATTGTAAGTCACCCTGGATAAGAAAAGCACACCCCACAGTAAAAATACTTTTTTGAGTGTTTATTTTTTATGAATACAGTCAAACCCACTTAATATCACTCATGTTAACATATCCCTCCACATTGAAATGCTCTGGCCAGAATATAACTGGAGTCACTTGGGAGCTGCATTTAAGTATGTTGCTGTACAGTATTTGAATGTTCTGAATACAAAGTACGGTAGCAAAATAAAGCATAAAGGACACTGCAATGTTTACAGCTTTCTTGTACTTTTAATTAATTGGTAAATATGTTGTAGTAGAGTATTGTATATTGAAAATGTATTCTTAATGAACACTGTATTGTAATCAATGCCGTAATGACTAGTAAATATTTTTTTTAAAGCTCATTTTGCCAGGTTATTGCAGAACTCCTGATAAAGCCAACTCCACTTCAGCATTTCTTCTCACTCCTTTTTGAATGGTATTAAAAGTATTTGACTGAAAAGTGTACAAGTTGAATGAATAGACGATTTCTTGGAGTATTCACATGAGTGGACATGCTTGTTTGATGGAGGGGGTGCTTCAGGGCTCTGGGTGAAGTTCCTTGTCGTTTCAAACCAGCCCTTGTTGATTGTTTGGGTAGAGCCCTCTCTTGCCCATCACTTCGTTCTCTCTCTGTCTCCCTCTTTCTCCGTCTTTCTCCTGCACAGCAGTATCTGTTGGGTTTTTTAATTGCTTGCAGAGTACACAACACTGTGTCCAGAGATTAAATAAACAGATTCTTAAAGAGCATTTGCAGCTGCTTTGCAACTGTAGGCATTGTGCCCTTCGCTTGACCTTTTTTAAGAAGAATTTAATGCAGAAGTTGTCATCGGATGGTGGGACTGTACAGTATGGGTCCTGATCGGATTGTTTGAAAGATGCACTGTAAGCATCAGATTACACTTTTGTGTTTTGACAGCCATCATAACAAAAAACAAACAAACAAAAACACATTTTGGTATATAAAGTTCTATACTGCAGTTTTGTTCCTATTTTATAGACTAGATTGCTGCTTTCCAATACTGTACCTACTGGCATACTTGTTCAATCCACAATGTAATATAATAATGGTTATTTGCTATTGTGCCAGAAGTATAGAAGCAAAGTGCCTGTTTCAGTAACTAATACTGTCAAGAACAGCAAGCACTTCAATGCAAATTAGAGTGTGTGAAGGACAGGTGGGGATTCAAAAGAGCAACGCCTTGCTTGCATATGCTTGTACTTGGTTGTGGTGGAACAGTGAACAGGTTTCTGAGATGTTGAGTGTTTTCTTTATTTCACTTGTTACTGCAATTTTAACAAAAGTTGTTGTGCGTATATACCGCTATATATTCTTTAATGTATATTAGAAGTTACTTCCCCATTGGAACCTATCCACAGCAGCTACACTTATAATTTCGCTGAGAGTGTAGATCTCGCACTCAGAATGTCGGTGATAAAGCATTCTAAATGGTTAAATCTGGTTCTGTAAAAACAGGTGAAGTGTGTTAATGTCAGGTTTTTGTCTTTTTTTTGTCTTACATGTTTAAGTGTTTGGTGGCTACCTCTAATCAAGTTGAAAGCATACTTTCTCTTGCATTGTTTGTATGACTGACCTGTCTGTCTTCACTCGTGGGCCTGACGCAGCAAAGAGTGCTGGAGAAATACACTCAGCTTGATTTGGGGTAGCCACCGAACACTAAACATACAGTACAGTACAGTGCAGTGCAGTTCTGTTGTGTTTTAGCTGCCTGTGTCCACTCATTAGAAGAGAGGCCTGGTTTACATTCCCCAAAAGTAGTTGCAAGGACACCAGCTTCTCTGTCCCTGGAAACATGCTTGGATATTTCTAAACAGAATCTAGACACTTCCTTGTGCTGTCCTGATGCTGCTACTGCTACTGCACTGAGGAAAAAGTTACATCATCCTATTGTACAAATATTATATAGCAGACAGTGTTTTTTTTCTTCTGTTGCACATGCATTTTATGAAACCTTCAGCATTACATCACATGAAAGAACCAGAATTCTGAAATGCTGTCTATTTTAACCCTGGAATGCCCAAAGAAGCCTCAAAAGCCAATAATTCCTCATGAAGTACAATGTATGTTGCAGTCCAGATCTTGCTGTTTAAGGAACAGGGTCTTGTTACTATACATAATGGTTTTTCTCCATACAAAAAATAGAAAAAACAGAACAAATCAAGAAGTCCTTTTGTATTATGGCTGGACGTAGACTGCCTTTTCCACCTTGAAAAGTGATATAGCCATGTAAGGTGTTCATGCTTGTGCAATTTTTAACATTCATTTGGTCCCTAAGTTTTGTATCATTTTTCTTAGTCAGGAGCTGGCATTAGAACATCTTTTTTCTGAGGGCTGGTTGTACAGTTGCGAATATCTTTTATAATAGGATTTGATAATTAGAAATGTCTATGTCCTTTACTTGCTGGGTTGAGAGAATGTTTAACTTGCTGTATATTAAGGTACACTTCAATACGAAGTAGGAAGCAGACCGATTCAAAAGTCACCAATCATGGTGATTTTTGGCCCTGACCATGCTTTGAGCTCTTTGTATGTAACAATTTAAATTGAAGTCTCGGTTATGACAATTGCCTTTTGTTGGAAATCGTTGACCAGGAGAAGGAGGATGATTAATTTATTGTGCTTCTGTTTTGATGCTTGGCTTTATTTTTTGTAAACGTCTCATTTTACTTGGACCATCGCCCTCATTATTCTGAGTGATGCTGCCGTGAACAGGCCACTGTGTTTTGTTTTCTTTTCAGCTGCTGAGAATAAAGATCGCTCCCTTTTTAAAATTTTAATCTTGGCTTCCACAGGCTTCAATGACCCAGAAAACCATGAGCAGATTTGCCAAAGGGTGTAGGAGTATGGAGCTATAGGTCATTCGGCACGTTCATCCAGTTTGTGAAATGCAGCTTGCAGACAATATGTCTGTATGCCTTGCTTTTAAGCATTTCAGAAAGCCATAGTTGTAAATGGCTGTGGCTTTTCTATATCTATTTTTTGTTTTGTTTGTTAAACCCATTCATTAAAATACCAGTGTGCACTTGCATCTGTTTACTACAGATTACATAACAATTCTTCTAGTCATATCCTCTTTCTGCTTATAGCTATTTAATACGCTGGCAGTGTATTTATTTATTTATTTGATTGTTTTATTGTATGGAGCAAATTAAGAACAATTTAATACAATAATACATTCAGAAATAAAACAAATATATTCTGATTTATATATATATACAGTACATAGGTAAGAAATGTATTGAAAGACTGTGTGCTACCACTGTGTGTGACTGAAACTATTTGTACCAACAAGGGAATTGTTTTAAAAGTTGAATTGACAGTGTCTTGCATTGCCAGCATGCTAGAAACTTGGGATAGATATTTTCTTTGACGAATACTGCAAGTAGCTTCCAATTACCTTTTTTTATAGCTTCTTTTTTCAAAAGCTTTGCGAATAGTGGAAACTGCAGTTTAAGCAAAGCTACTGGAGCCTCGGGTTCTCTGGTGCAACACATACATACAGTAATCTTTTACTTTCCAGGTACCTGATTCGGAAAGAGATTCCTGCTTTCTTTCACCTCTGGGACTTGCACTAAGCCTGTGAATGTGGAAAGATTACTAAGTGACACAGAGAAAGCAAGCCTCAGGAAGATTTGCTACTGTTTATGCTTAGGGAGGTGGGGGGATAGGTAATCGCTGTTAATTCGTATAATTGACCCAGATTTCCAAACCTTTTACTGTTGAGCAACCTCAAGTTGTTAATCTAAAAGATTAACTTTTTCTTGTAGCAGTTTTTAAACCAGGTGACCTGATCAAGTTGATTTGACCAAGCTAAACCTGGCTGAGAACTTTACCGCACTGGGGAAACACCCTGAATTGCATTAACCACCTATTCCTGGTTACCCCTAAAAATATGGATTCTCTGGTCTGTAAAATATTTTTTAAATCTAGCTGTGATTTATACCTGTGGGTTTTTGGTTAATCAAATCAACCCCTTTGAACCGTATCCTAAATTACTCTGTGTTTTGACTTCATCACATTCGCATAAGTAACTAAAAAGTACTGAAGGCCAATCATTTAATTGTTGTACTGCAGCCAGTCTGTGTTTTTGAGATCTACCCAGGAACTGCAAACTCCTTTTTTATTTATTTATTTTTCTTTACTTTTTTGTGATTTTACAATGTACCTCTGCACCACAAGCGTAGTTTAAATGTCAGGGCAAGTCCAAACTTGCCATCCATTTACAACCGTTAAGCAGAAGGTCATTCTTCAGTAAAAAAAAAAAAAATTAAAAAAATAGAAATGTTTGAAGCCTTGATTGTAAGAAGTAAAGAGCAATGTTTAATTTTGAACTGAAATTATTTGAAAAAAGACCAGTGTTTACACTAACTGCTTATAAACTTATTTGGCTGTTCTTTTTCCAACAATAAAATATCAACACTGGATTTCTGATTTGACAAATAGTATCATAATTAATGGGGGGGGGGGGGGGGGAAAGGGTAAATGTGGGTGATATTGCACAGCATTGCTATCTGTGTTTGTGTAGTTGTAAGTTGACTATTTTTAACCCTTTTTTAAGTTAGTAAGTAACCATGAGAGAAAAATTATAATTGAAGGCATTGAGAGACTTCTTGCTGAAACATTTGTGAAAGAATTTTACAAACTTCTATTTTAGTTTTATCTAAACCAATTAATTATAAAACACTCAGTAGCTGACTGTAGAAAAAAATATATATTCTCAATGTTCCACTGCAGTGACTTACTACATTATGTGCTACTGAGTATTTTATAGACATAAATGAACAATGACTTTTAATTTTATTTTATTAAAGTGATGTAAATTTTAAATGTGTTCTGGTGCATGGTTTACTGAAGTTTGTTTCTCGTGTGGTAATTGTTCTTACAGGTCTGCAGTGCTGTAATTTTAAAGTATTTTTTTATATAT
The DNA here is from genome assembly GCF_902713425.1 of Acipenser ruthenus. Taxonomy (NCBI): domain Eukaryota; kingdom Metazoa; phylum Chordata; class Actinopteri; order Acipenseriformes; family Acipenseridae; genus Acipenser; species Acipenser ruthenus. The sequence continues at coordinate 26,842,561 of NC_081200.1, read as the reverse complement.
TTAAAATAAATTGTACTTAATTTTGGTCATTGTATTAAATAAATAAGCAATAACACAAGAAGGCGTGTGTGGTTATACTGAGATAATCATCATCCGCTTCAGATGCGTTTGTCAAATAAAATGGCTCATTGTTGCTTTAAAATGTATTAAAAGGGCTTTTTGTTTTTACATTGTGTGATGAGCCAGCCTTTGTTTTAAACCATGTGGTCGTGCTGACATATTGACATCGTTCCTAGGAATCGGAGCACTTTGTTTACCCCAGCCATTTTATAATATATTATTTTGCTATGCTTTTGTCAAGTATTGTGAGTGTTTGATAAACACAAGTGATGATTGTATTAGACAAATAGTATGATGATTTCGATGCAAATTCCATAACACGTGCAGCAATGTATTTCTGTTATTTCGTCAGTTTACAATACTTTTCTTGTAAAACAATCGCAGCCTGTTGGTTACACTGCTGAATTTTCAGTTATTTTTATTTTTAATAGCATAGGGTCATGAGAACAATTAAAGCATTTACTGACAAGGAATTTCGTCTGGATCTGTATGCTGTTTATATGTCAAATGCTGCAGTAAAGCTGTAGGCCTTGGGTTATCCAAACCCATAGCTTTTTAAATGTTAAAAATGTACACTGTAATCCTCATTGAGTTCAGTGACATTTCACCATATAAAAAGCCTTTCTGCCCAATTGCGTTAATCCACAAAGGCTTGGCCATTTTCACTTGGCAGTTTTAGGTATTTTAATTGGAATTCCAGGCTGATGATTTTAATCTAGAAGGACAAGTATAATCTATTGTCTCTTCAGTGAATAAAGTTACTATGAAATGCCCGCACTTTGCGTTGTTTAGAAGAGGTTTTGCATTGTTCCTACTTGATGTTTTCATGTTAATTAGAACATTGTTGTCAGGGTGAAGGGCATGGTCCTTGAAACTCTGTGACCACAGTGTAATGGAGACTGTTGCACAGTGTCTTAATCCTCATATGATCACCTTTGTTATCCCTCATGGAGATATGGGATTGTGCCTTTATTTGGCAACGAGTAGTGGAATCGCCCGTACTAGGCGTCCATATGTACGTATTTCGTGATTTAAATTTTTTAATCTTGTGATTTTCAAATGCATATTCTGGTTTTACATGATTAATACTAATCCATGACTACCTGATGTCCCCTTAAAGGCAGCCCAAGATTATTACTAATCAAGATCTGTGAACCAAACTGCTAAAGACTGGTTATAATGCATTTTTAGTTGAAGATCTGCTTGTCTTCCGGATCGTTAACTTTCCTATTTTTACTGCCCGCTTCCGAGAATGTCTAGGTCAGAAGTTCCCTGTGTCTTCTCCATTGCCTCATAATGAGGGTGAGCGCAGTGTCATGAAACAGAGAGGCTGCAGTGGAAAGTGCACTGCTGTGATTACTTTCTCCTGCCTACAATAGCTCATTATTTCCTTCTTCTGAACTAGATTTAGAAGCATTCACCCATTCAGGGTCTTGCTACAGTGAACATATTGTCTCTTGGTTTTGTTGTCCTTTTGCGAGTTTCCATGGAAACTAGGTGTCTGTAATGCCTCATTTGCATTCTCTGTGTGCCAATAAACCATTTGACCTAAAAGTACCCAATGGTCATCCTTTCCGGCCTGATTTACATTCAGATATTCCAGAATGTCAGACAGTGAAGTTTATAACACTACCACTACCTGCCGGAGCTGCCTCCTGTGTAGGATTGAATGCTCACAAAATCTTCATGCTTAGACTTTCTTCTGAATTTGTGCAGCGCTTTGAGAAGACCTAGTCTTGAAAGATGCTATATTAGTGCAATGTTTGTATTTATTTATTGGTTCTTTATCTCTCACACACATGCTTTATAGTTTTCTTTTGTCTTTAGGGTCTATTTATCATCCTGGTTTTAAATAAATTTGAATACGGCAATGCTTATTAAGCTTCAAAGCAGCCTCAAACATTTCACACCCTCGTATTTACTGAAGATCCCATTTCCTTGAAGTTCCTTTTTTATAGACCTTGTTATCTCTTTAGCCTCAGGAAAGAATCAAGCACTGGGAAATGCCTACAGTGGTGTCAATACTAAACAATATTTAGCGTTATGTGCACCCATAGTTACAGGACATGCAGTAGATTAATCCTTATCTACTGTAACTAATCTGAACTGTTCTATCATAATGACACGCACACTGATGGCAGCTGTGGAAACAAAACTGCAGTATCATTCTTATTTCTGTGGCAGTGTGTGAAAGATTTTCACAAGTCTCTATTTTGTTATTACTGGTTGTTGGTTTAAAAATATTAAACCTAAAACTACAAATAGACAAGGCATGTTTAATATGGCACAATGGCACAATGGCACAGCCATCAGGTCTCTGAACAAATCACTAATCCCGCCTGGTTGGGAATAGTAAGTGTACTGTAGATAAGCAGTTTAGAATGAAGAAATGAGATTGTACTGCATGTTTACACAGAAAAACAAGACAACACACTTTAATGTATTCATTTGATTTTCCCTTTTGAAACTGTTGAATCTCCAGTGGGCTGGCTAATGTTTTGTCTTCATGTGGTCCTTTTGATTTATTTTTTAGTTTTATATGCGTTTGAAACCAGATGAAAAATAATGAAATCTAGGCTACATTGAATTCTCACACACTAAGGCTCTTGCAAGGCGATTTATTTATCTATTTATTTTTTTGGCTATTGTAAAGCCATAAATATTTTTTGACCAAAATATTTGGTGAATCACACCCATAAAACCTGTTTTGCGCCACAAATGTTGGCAATCTGTTGCAAAATACAAAGTATGTATTGTTAATGGAATTTGATATGCGTGCCAAAAATGTTTGCGTTTTCTTTTTTTCATATGCGCAAGTATTTATGGCTTTACAGTATTTCTTTTTTAACCATATTGCCTTTCATAATACCCATTAACAGAACAAAATATTACCTGCTATAACAATCCTCACTTGAGCATCTTTTGTATTGGAAAGTTTTCCAAAAAGCAATGTAGAAGTTGCAGAAAATGTTTTACACTGCAGTGTGTTACCTGCAGCTTTCCCTTAACTGGACACAGTGTGATCTGTGATACAGAGTTGGGTGAGGAGACTTCGTGACGCTGCTATTACATAGTGTTGTGCTTTGCCTCTTGTGATCTGTGTTCTTATCTGGATTTGGGGAGTGCCTTGCTGGATTGTGGTGTAAATCAGGTGCAGTAATCGTTTGTTCAGAATCCTCAAGACAAGAGCAAGGTTGCTGCTGTTACTGTTTAAAGAGGTGTTACAGCAGCCTTTGTTTAAAGTGGCCATGATTTCAGCATTGGCAGAGTATTGGTCCTTGCAGAATTGCCCAAAGCAGTTATTGGTACTGTTACGATTAGTTCCAGTGTTTTATTAAACCTAGACTGAAGCCCCGTAAACTAGTATGAAACTATGGGTGCTGCTTATTGCGTTGCAAGTGCCCCATTTATCACAGTTTTAAAGGACATGTACTGTGAAATGAAAATAAATGTAATCAGAGTATTATTATTATTATTATTATTATTTATTTCTTGGCAGACGCCCTTATCCAGGGCGACGAGTAGTAGAAATTGTGATTTATTTATTTGTTTAAATACCTTATTGTTTACTGCACTGGCCCCATGATGCCGAACACTCAGAGTACTCTTTGGAAATATGTTAGTTGCAGATGTAACCACAAGCATTCAAGGTATTTTTACTCCCTTTTGGAGAGTGCTGGCAGCTTGACTAAGCATCTTGTAGATAATCATTAGCTTTAACACTGCCTCCCAGCTCAACTGGTGTGCGGCTGAATTTGATCACTTGCGTAACACGGATTGACCCAAACAGACACCCAGCTGAACTTTTAAAGAAAAACCAGTAAACCCAATTCCTGTGTGACTGTGCAGTTCCCCTGCCGTGACAGCAAAGCTCTTCCTATGAATTCTGAGTGCTCCGCTCTTCTCCATCAAGAGACGGTGCCATGCAGATACAGTAGTTGCCTGGATTCCCCTGGTTGGTTTTTGAAGATGAGATTTGTGTTTCTGAGGCAGGTTTGTTGAAGACTGATGCTGTTTCACTGTTAAATGTTAATTGGCAAGGAGAGAACCTTAAACACAAGACTTTCTGCTGCCTTGATCTTTGGCATAGATATATTCTCATTTTAAGGAGTCAACTGAGATTTTTTTGTTTGGATATTAATTTTTAGTTTACTTAATGTTTACACAGTGCTGTTATTTGGCAAGAGTTTTATTTTTATATGTAAAGGAATAGGCTAAATGGATGTTTTGTTGTGAATAGTAATTATCGTGTCGTGTAGAGATAAAAGGGTGCTGAAGGCAAATTAAATAAATGTCTACGATGTGATGAAAGCCTGTGTAAACTTACAGATGCAATAAAAAGTATAGAAGTCAGCATTTTCTATTTTCTTTCATTTATTTTTTTGCTGATTTGCTTTGGATGGCTAAATAGATTGTTACAGATTATAAGTGAAGCAATATGAAAAAATAATAGCATCGGCGGTATGATAATGGTCTGTTTTGGTTAGAGGGCGAGCATTAATTGCATTACATCCCGTATGGGGGAAAACTGAACCTGCAGTTCAGTGTCAAAAATGATGTAAATAAGTGTTAAGTGCATGCGTAAAAGGTACTTACAAAGATAAAGGTATAAAAACTGCAGCATTGTTTTCACATATTATTCCCACTAGTTTAAAGTTTGCTTAATTTATTTCTACTCTTTTGTCTTCCAATTTTGTGTAGTACAGTGTACTAGGATGCACACTACTAAACTGCATAAGCAGAAAGAAAAAAAACAAATAAACAGTTGTATTATAAAGCCATTTAAAAACTGTGTGTGTGTGTATATACTTTTAAAATGGGAGAAAATAATTATTGAATAAAGAATAAAAAGATAAACAAATGCCGACCATTATTTCTCAGTTTGTGTTATTGCGCACATCCAAAATGATATAAAATAATGATGACAGTTCTCTCATTTACAAATTGCAGGGGGGGGGGGGGGGCTGACTACTTGTTTGTAGAAAACAAATTCATGATTTCAAAAGTACAGTTTTTAATAACATTATACACATTCAAACAACTCGCACACTAGGAAATTAAGTTTCTACCACTTTATCAGTAGTCTAACATAAAATAAAAATTTATTTTACATTTCTTTTACGTGGAGGAAGTTGGCGGCCCTTTCCATCAGTGCTCGAAAACGAGGGCGCTGGAATCTCAGGCTCTGAGGCAAGCTTGGAGCTGGCGATAGTTATCTGAGTAAGGTCTGGGTCCTGAGTCTCTGCCTGTAAGACACTGCTCATCCCAGGAAGCTGCTAGGGAGAGCGCATCCTGTTCCTCCTTGCTCATCACCACATCCTGCTGATGAACCTCTGCATCAGCTACCGGCGAAGCTGGGGTATGCTCTGGGGCAAGCGTGGGGGTGACCTGCTGCATGCTTAAGTGCTCGAGTATCTGTGCCATTTGGCTTTTTGACTCAGCAATATGCCTCGCTTGGTCCGCGTTTCTCGCGCTCTTTCTGCCCCTTGAGGGAGATCTAGTAAACAGACACTCGACAGCAAGAACAATAGTAATCTACAAACTGTAGGGGTGCTAGGACTGCCCAAGGGCTTTGAGTCGACAGTGGATCACAGTACAGCTGTGCCTCGCTGGAATCACAATCTCCCTTCTAATATTATTTACGCAGCTGCAAAGCAGAGGAAACAGAAGAAAACGCACACAGCAAGCTGCAGGGTTAGAAACAGACTATAATCGCCGAGTGATGTAGGCTGTTGAAGAAAAAAAATATATATACAGACGTGCTCAAATTTTGTTGGTACCCCTCCACAAAAAACGAAGAATGCACAATTTTCTCTGAAATAACTTGAAACTAACAAAAGTAATTGGCATCCGCCATTGTTTATTCCATATTTAATAGAAATCAGACTTTGCTTTTGATTTTTTATTCAGCATAATATTGTAAATAAGAAAACAAATGAAAATGGCATGGACAAAAATGATGGAACCTAATATTTTGTTGCACAACCTTTAGAGGCAATCACTGCAATCAAACGTTTTCTGTAGCTCTCAATGAGACTTCTGCACCTGTTAACAGGTAGTTTGGCCCACTCTTCCTGAGCAAACTGCTCCAGCTGTCTCAGGTTTGATGGGTGCCTTCAGCTCTTTCCATAGATGTTCGATAGGATTCAGATCAGGACTCATAGAAGGCCACTTCAGAATAGTCCAATGTTTTGTTCTTATCCATTCTTGGGTGCTTTTAGCTGTGTGTTTTGGGTCATTATCCTGTTGGAGGACCCATGACCTGCGACTGAGACAGAGCTTTCTGACACTGGGCAGTACGTTTCCCTCCAGAATGCCTAGATAGTCTTGAGATTTCATTGTGCCCTGCACAGATTCAATGCACCCTGTGCCAGGCGCACCAAAGCAGCCCCAAAACATAACCAAGCCTCCTCCATGTTTCACTGTAGGTATGGTGTTCATTTTTTCATCTGTGAACATAGAGCTGATGTGACTTGCCAAAAAGCTCCAGTTTTGACTCATCTGTCCAAAGAACATTCTCCCAGAAGGATTGTGGCTTGTCAATATGCATTTTAGCAAATTCCAGTCTGGCTTTTTTATGTTTTTCTTTCAAAACTGGAGTCCTCCTGGGTCTTCTTCCATGGAGCCCACTTTCGCTCAAAAAGCGATGGATGGTGCGATCAGAAACTGACGTACCTTCACCTTGGAGTTCAGCTTGTATCTCTTTGGCAGTTATCCTTGGTTCTTTTTCTACCATTCGCACTATCCTTCTGTTCACTCTGGGGTTGATTTACCTCTTGCAGCCGCGCCCAAGGAGGTTGGCTACAGTTCCATGGACCTTAAACTTCTTAATAATATTTGCAACTGTTGTCACAGGAACATCAAGCTGCTTGGAGATGGTCTTGTAGCCTTTACCTTTACCATGCTCGTCTATTATTTTCTTTCTGATCTCCTCAGACAACTCTCTCCTTTGCTTTCTCTGGTCCATGTTCAGTGTGGTGCACACAATGGTACCAAACAGCACAGTGACTACTTTTCTCCATTTAAATAGGCTGAATGACTTAAAGACTTTATGAATTAAAGAAACGAATTAGTTTGAAATATCACTATAATCTAATTATTTATTATGTTTTCTAAGGGGTACCAACAAATGTGTCCAGCCCATTTTAGAATATCTTTGTAGAATAAGCAATAATTCATCTTTTTTCACAGCTTCTTTGCTTTATTCTATGACATACCAAAAGGCATGCAAGTATACATGATAAAATAGCTTTTAATTTCATCACTTTTCAGGAGGAATGAAGCATTATTTCAATGAGCTGTAAGGGTACCAACAAATTTGAGCACGTCTGTATATACAGTATATATATATATATATATATATATATATACAGTAGATTCTGTAGCCATGTGGCAAAAAGTTTTGTGGTCTGACAAAACTAAAATTGAACTTTTTGGCCTAAATGCAAAGCGTTATGTTTGGCGCAAAACCAACACAGCACCCAAAGAACACCATCCCTACTGTGAAGCATGGTGGTGGCAGCATCATGTTATGGGGATGTTTCTCTGCAAGAAAGCTGAAACTGGGATGGAAGTTCACCTTTCCGTATGACAACGACCCAAAGCACACTGGAGCCAAATCTACACTGGAGTGGCTAAGGAACAAAAAGGTAAATGTCCTTGAGTGGCCCAGTCAGAGCCCCGACCTAAATCCAATCAAAAATTTGTGGCATGACTTGAAGATTGCTGTCCATCAACGCTCCCCAAGGAACTTGACAGACCTTGAACAGTTTTGTAAAGAAGAATGGTTAAATATTGCCAAATCTAGGTGTGCAAAGTTGGTAGAGACCTATCCCAACAGACTCACAGCTGTAATTGCTGCCAAAGGTGCTTCCACCAAGTATTAACTCATAATCTTTTATTAATTATGATCTTTCAGTTTTGTATTTAATATATAATTTTTTTCTCAATAAAAACTTTTTTCCCCTTAACAGTGTGGAGTATGGCATGTAGATAAGTGGAAAAAAAATCCTCATTTAAATGCATGAAACTCTGAGGCACTGACACAACAAAATGTGAAAAAAGTTCACGGGGGTGTAGACTTTCTATAGGCACTATATATATATATATATATATATATATATATATATATATATATAATAATATACTTTTTTTTTTTTTGTTAAATGAAACGCAGTTGTGTAGCTTTAGCTCAGCCTTCAGTTTCCGATTCCGGGGAAGTGGCGAGCGTACTTCCAATAATTAATTGCAAGGGAACTCCAGAAAAACTTGTAGAAGGAGCTCTGGGAAAAGGTTAAACTTGTCTGTGAAAGGCAAAAGAGACATCTCCGCACAATGACTATTTATCGCGGGACCGAGGACGTCACTCTGCGGAGGGGCCTATGGGCAGCTTTGATATAAAATGCTCAGCGACAAGCAGGCATATCCCAAAACTATCATCTTTGAATTGAAACTCTCAAATAAACTGCAGCATAAAAAAGTTTATTACACAGACTTTAATAGCATATGTTTACTGGAAAAAATATTTGAACAGAACTAACTTGCATTTATTATTTGGAGTCTGAGCTTCCTGTCTGAACTGGACTCAGATACCATGTTTTCAGGACACCTCCCTCAACTAGTAGCATTGAGCAGAATCGCTTCACAACACACACCACGGATTAAATCATGAGGTAAACCAGCACCGGATTCTTGTTTTTTCCTGCGTTTTCACCAAGCAAGCTTCCATTGTACTTTTTTAAGACAGTTTCTGAGCGCTATCCTTCATATTTTTATGATCTTGTGATTGCATGTGTTCCACCATTCTGTTTGCCTTCGCGGTGACTTCTGCTTTGCACAGTTACATACCAGGATAGTTTCTTCATCTCCTGTCCCACGTTTCTTTACAGTTTTCACTTCATAGTCAGGGTATACTGCATAATACTCATTTAGTGTTTTCCTCTTGCACCACATTTTTAAATCTAACAAGTAACTGTCACCGTATATTTAGCAAAAGCTTACCTCCACCTTACCCGCTAATTTCAAAGTCGGCACATTGAATGACAGACGCTGTAGCTGGCAAATGAAAGTGCACAGTCTGTGCCGGTCTGATGATTGAAAGGCATTTAAACAAATGAGAGCATTCTAGCGCTGCTTCAGGCGATGAGATCTGTCAGAACAGGGTGAAGTGACAGTGAAACCACAGCAGACCACTGAGTTGACTGACAGCAACCCCTAGCCATTCAGAGCGGAACTAATGTGTTCATATTCATATAATTATCTAACTTGAGCTTTTTGGCTTTTTTGCTTATCTACGCTTGCGGTTACTGAATACTTATTAAAATATTCATTAGTTGAAATCTGAAACAACCACAGCAGCTCCACCACTAAGTGCCTTCAGGTCACCACTTAACTGATACTAATAATAAAATATACAAATAACACACAGTTGTGGTTACGTGAGTCGCTGTTATTTTTCCAGTGGTGCACTCATTTCTTAATTACAGTACATCAATCCTCCCTTCCACAGAATGCCAAACAGTCGGAATCCAAACAAGCTTGTGTTTACTGTATGTGTTGTGGGTTACAATGAATGGACAGAATAAAAGCAGTCTTTTTTTTTTTTTTTTTGTATTTCTGAATAAATGTGATATTTAAACAGCAAGGGTCTGTGACAGTGTCTTGGTGTTTGGAGATGTGACACACATTTCAGCAGAAGCTAATGACTCCATGATAACATTCACACTTTAGTTCACTCAGTAACCTTTTCAAGTGGAAGCGAGAATGCAGTAACAGTAGTTTCCTCTTGTGGTCTGTGGTAGCACGATTGGAAGCCCTCTCATCACATGGTTTTTATTCAAAGTGCTTCAAAATTGGGGATATCCATTTGAAGTACATCTGCACAATAACCTAAACAAGACAGGCATTTGGCAAGCGGTATCAACCAGAACACAGAGTAGGGTGCGGAGAAGCATACTACACTGATGTAAATAACAGACCTGGGATATAGTTGTATTTGATATTTTATTTGTAAACGCTAACTATTTCAAATAGTTGAAATATTTAAAAATATATGGTCAAATAAATCAAATTAATTTTGTTTTTAAATATTCAAATATTAATTGCACAAAGTCAAATATTATTTGGGCATCTTCAACTATTCTCAAATATTTAATGAATAATCAAAAACTAAAACCTAATTATTACCCTAAATGTATAATTATGTACCAAGTCTTGCAATTAACACATGGTGGTTGAGGAGGATTTCTAACGAGGAAAATGCTAAACATGTTCAATTCAATAACTTTCAAACAGGCCATTAAACCAGTGATTTAAAGAGATTTCATTGTTTTCAAATATTTACCCACTGAAATAAAATATTCAAATATTTCAATTAATTGATCAAATTAAATATAATTGCAATAGAGCAGTTTCCAAAAGATAATTGAGTGGTTAACAAGGACAAGGCTTAACCTGCTTAGAATGCAGGATAATAATTAGGCTGTTGTATGTTACAGTTACATATTTATGAAGCGTTTAAAGTATTGCAACTACTTTACTCGTATTTAAATATTTTCGATTAATAATTGCTTTCCACAAACCATATTTAAATATTTTCAAATAGTTACTTTCTGCAATCTGTATTTAATTATTTGAAATTATTTACAATTTGTATTTATTTTCAAATAAGTTACTTTCTGCAATATGTATTTAATTATTTTCAAATAATAGTTACTTTTCACAAACCATATTTATAACTATATGATCCCAAGTCTGGTAAATACCACTGCACCTGAAGTCTGCATGAATCCCGCTGGTGTTTTATGGGTGATTTTTATTTTTTTATTGACCAACTTTGTAAAATCACTACATACAATAAGGTTTAGCATACATTTTGGGGAGGTGGTATTAAGATCTGCCACTGTTTTTAGGTCATTAAAATAGACCCACATGGCTTTGTTTTGTATCTCATCCTTGAAACTTGTTGTGTTTCCCCTTTTAACATTAACATCTTGGCTCACCATTGTATCTAACATGCGTCTCTGTTTCTGTCTCTTTCAGGGATGCTTCCCTTGGAAATTGCACATACAACCTAACAGTTCTTGATTGTTTACACGGAGTCAGAAAGGTAAGAATGCCAACATGTTTAGGATGCCATTTGATTCTGGCTGGCTGAGAATGTGTGTTTGACCATCAAGTAATTTGGTAGAATTTATCTGTTCTTTGTTGCTTATTTAGAGGTAGGGAAGTTGAACAGAATCGGATATCATTTGTAATGCCTTTCCTTGCTATTGTTTGCTTTATATTTTCGAGTAATGGAGGGGAAATGTATGGGTGTACTCATGGGCAAACTGCCAAGGTAGCTAGGGTCAACTTAAGGGTGAATCTCGCAGTCCTGGTGCTGGACTAATTGAAGCTTTGGGGATTTGATTGCAATTATGCTCAACTTTGTTCTCCCCTCCAATGTTTGCTCCAGGACTTACAGACTGAGAGTCAATGTGGCCCCCTCTCCAAATTTTAGGGTGACATTTTCTTCAGTGAGGGGGTCAATATGTTTGATTCAGAACCAACCACCATTTCTTATTTTTGTCTGTTTTAAATATGCCAACAGAGTTTACTGACCTTTTGTTTTTGAAGAACAAAAAAAAGAACTGTAAAGCTGTAGACACAACCAAGGTGTCTCTACAATACTGTCACTTTTGGGTAAAATATTGGGAAATGTGTCACAGTGATGCTGGTGTCTCACTGAGTAGAGGACATTCATTGTACCAAATCACATTAGAACAGGGGTTTTCAATCTTTTTAAGTTGCGTACAACTTTCCAAAAAATGTAGTCCACCACGTACCCGCATCTGAGAGTCAAAAACAGAAAAAAAGATCTGTAAAATAACATGATACACCAAAACGCACAAGAGCCTTGGAGTGTGTGATGGACACAATTATAAACGTTACAGTATTATAACGGAAAATATATTATATTTACTTTTGGATAAAAAAAATAGTCCCTTACTAGTTGTTGGAAACATCAACATCATTTTATTGTAATTACTAATTAATTAAAATCAACAAAGTCTCTGTGCTAAACTCAGTCACTCAGAAATGACATAGGACTATTTATTCCGTGATAGCAAAAGAAAGCAATCATGTATTTTTATATATTAAATTCTTACCTTCCAGCTGCCCCTTTTATTTTGACAATTTCCATATCAAAAATGGCATTTTTTTTTCTTGACATTTTTCATTCTTAGTCCCCAAGTAAGTATTTTGGACAGTTTTCAAAACATCTTTTTCTCTATTTTTACAACACACGTGGATGTTGTTGATATGATAAACGCATATATCTGTTTCAGGTACTCTGTATTTAAATGAATGGCCCGTGTTACACAGAACACTAAAAAATGTGGATTTGCTATATTTTAACATATTTTAATACTGCATATAATGATATGTTTTTGAAAATGCTACTTACCAAAACTGTGACTGCATGTGCATTGTATTACATAATAACTGTTGGTGTTTTCTCAATGCAAGATGTATTATATACAGTGCTGTATAAAATCACATACACACACACACACACACACACATATATATATATATATATATATATATATATACATAGTAAACGAAACGCTGCTACACAGGTTCGTTGCCCCTTTAAAAATACAACCCAACACACTGAATGGAGTTTTTAAGCGCTGACGCGCTAATTCTTTAATAAAACACAAAACAAAACAAACACAATATAAACACCTAGCTCCTCTTCGAGCACTAACTAAACGGCAGGTCCCTGGCTGACTCGCAGGACGGCTAAGCCGTTTACCTGCCAAACAAGAAAACAAAATAAACACAGGTTTCACACCACCAACAGGTTTACCGGCAATACTTCTCTCCCGTACGCTTGCACACACTTCCAAGCGGGCTTTCCACACAGCAGCCCCGTGCAGACTGGCTGCACGTCTTAAATACCCTGCACCTGGTTCTAATTTTTAATCACCCCCGGGTGCAGGGAATATTACACAATAAAACAATTAACAAAACTAAATTAAACAATAAACAAAAAGGCGCGTTTTACTCTTCCGGGAGGTTTTAACCCCCTCCCTGCTGTCTCACACATCCCGCTGCCTTACAATATATATATATATATATATATATATATATATATATATATATATATATATAAAATCATGCCGTTATAGGCCTACTGGCGAAATGGCCAAGAGACAGTTGGTGCTTAACACATACTAAATTATTTTGGCCCTGAATATTAGCATTTTTTGTCATAGAAAAGACAAAATTCACATATGTTATAACGTTACCATAGGCTACTTTTTTTTGGTTGTTTTGTTTTAATCAATGATGCGGTTTTCGTTTCACAAATCTACTGCACTTTGTCTATAAACTGTACTGCAGTACACATTTCTCCCATTCACTTGCTAGGTCACTCCATATCTACAAACATCAGACAGATATTTTGTCTAGCAAATAGATACTTTTACAGCGGATGAATTTCACAGTATTTTTAAGCACAAATAGAATAGCTTACATTTCAACAGTCACTGCCGAAGCTGATTATTTATTCTTCCAGAAGTAATGGTCGGGTGTAACAGGGATACAAGGTTATATATTTGCGCCGGGCCATGTTGTTAACAAGCCTGATGTTGTCGTACAGGCTTTACTGTGAAACTGACTGTAACCAGGGAGGGTGTGAGCGCATTCTACTGGACTGGAGAATAAAAGCAAGGGAGTTTAATTATGAAAACGCAAGTGTAAACAAACAAGTAAAAAAGATTAGCCTGTCGTCAGACATGTCATGTTAATACAAATACATTAATTTACTGCGTATTGGTATTGCGTGTGTTCTGGGAAGGGGGACACACGGGCGCGTTAAGAGGAATTCAGCGGTACATCTTTTATTTCAGGGGGGCATTGGCGCAATGGCGCGGCCTAGCGCGAACACTGCCCCTCTTTGAAATGTTAGATGACAGTTGTGGAAATTTTGTAACTGGAAGAAAATGTTCTTTTTACAGTCCTGGATATTAACGTTAATTGTTGGCCGATGTGTTATCATGACTTCTCTATGTCGTTCAACAAATGCGAAAAGGCATCCAAGCTCCAGGACATTGTTCTGAATCGCTCTTAAACAGTCACACACCTTCCTTTGTTGTGATCCTGCTAAATACCATTAAATAATGACATGTCACATCTGTTGTGATGGCAAGAGCACCTGCTCTATTTTGAGCAATTAACCTTGGTTTCGAAAACTACAAGGAATCACTTACAAGCACTGGTCACATCTACCTCCGAATCGCACTTGACTCAAGTGGCCCTACCTATTCTTAATTACACAAGTGTCTGAAGTCAGGGCTTATAGGTAATATATTTTCCACCTGGACAATGTTAAACATTCCCATCCTACACTCCTGTAAATCCCTGGAGACGGAACAAGCAAAGAGCTGTAATAAATGTAGCTTGTAGTTCACTTCAGGTTAGTAAAGGTTTGTGAACTGTAAATCAAGTGCCTGATCAGGAAGGCTGAGCAGGGGTTATCTAATGAACCTGTCATATATAGAAAGAACTCAGAGTAGAATCGGAGAGAGATTTTTAAAGGGAAATCTCTTGGGCAATTAGCAGGACAGTGACTTACAATAGCATGCAAAGGTAAAGTGTCAATAAAGGACAACAAGGTTATTGTGGATTTATACCCTCATGGCAGAATCTACCTGGTTTTCTTAAATATTTTTTAGGGTTCATTATGTGCCAAGGTTATGTAAACCCAACGGTGCTACAGCATGTTTGTGTATTTTTGTACAGAAAATACCACAAAGGGTCTAAGTTTAAACAGATCAGGTTTTAAATCTTTTAAAGTTTTTACAACGGTGGATCTCAGTCTTTTTCTAGTAAGGCCCCCCCTCCCCCCCCCGCCCTTAAAAAAAAAAAAAGCAATTTACTACTAAATATAAAAAAATCTAAATTTTATTGTATAAACAGGAAATGTATGAACAATAAAGCAACAAAAAAAGGTACTATTCATAATCTTATGCTAAAGGACCTACTGTCTGCACTGTAGCTACAGTATGTACAGCCGGCCTGCTTGTATGTACAGCCGTCTGCCTTCTTATCAGACTTCTAAAGCTGCTGATGGATCAGGTTGCAGGAGCCCTGAAAAGAACTTGTCTTGAATAATGCACGTAAAGCAGGCTTGTGTTTATTAATGAAATCTCTGAATCTGAGTGATGCATTTCTGATCTCCAGGGTAGTATAACATTTCTGTTCTCCCAAACAATAAGGTGACCTTTTAAAACGCTCTTTCTTTTCCAGACTTTGTGTTCACGCTCTGGTATTGTTGGTATTGTAACGGTCTGCTGTTGCACTGACAGGGAATGATATATAGTAATCTTTATTTCTGAAATTAAAAATCTGAAAGTGCTTTTTAGAACTTTTTTTTTTTTTTTTTACTTTTACTTTTAGTATCTTTATTATGGGTAACGCTTTATAATAATGGCCACAAATCCATAATGAATTCTGGCTGAATACCACAGGAATAACACCTGAATATCTGAGACACTTCCTCTGACTTCTGAATTAATTTTGAATTCAGCCTTATTAATTCATTATGATTTAAAAACATTTAGATTCCCTTTTCACCTCCGTCCATTCCTAATTAATTATGCTTCACTAATTCGTACCCTCTTACTTGCTCACCAGGGGATTATGAAGTGTTCATGCCTTATACATTTGATCAACATAATTTGTTACAAAGTGACATGGAATGAATACAGGTAATTAAATCCTCATGAATTTACAGGGCTGAATTCAAAATGAATTACTTCAGAACTCGGAGGAAGTGCCTAAGATATTCAGGTGTTGTTCATGTGGTATTCAGTTGGAATTCATTATGAATTTGCAGCCATAATTAAGGTATTACCTTATTAAATACCCATATTCAATTTCAAATATTAAAATAATCTTTTCAATTTGTTTAATTTCCAAATGTGATATTTATTCAGACATTATGTCTGCTTTTATACACGTGTTTTTTTTTGTCTTTTTTTAAAATTGAGTAGTCGCTAGTTGTTTTCTCCCCAATTTAGTAGTGTCCAATTAGTTTTTTGTTTAGGCCAGCTCACCGCTACCACCCCTGCACTGACTCGGGATGGGTGACGATGAACACACGCTGCCCTCCGAAGTGTGTGCCTTTAGCCGCCCGCTTTTTTACACACTGCAGACAGACCATGCAGCCACCCAGAGCTACAGTGTCGGAGGACAACGCAGCCCTGGGCAGCTTACAGACAAGCCTGCAGGCGCCCGGCCAGACCACAGGGGTCGCTGGTGTGTGGTGAGCCGAGGACAGCCTGGCCGACATAACCCTCCCTCCCTCCCTCCAGGCGGCGTTTTGGCCAATTGTGCGCTGCCACCTGGGAGCTTCCGGCTTTGGTCGGCAAAGGAATAGCCTGGACTTGAATTGGCGACGTCTAGACTATAGGGCGCATCCTGCACTCTACATGAGTGCTTTTACTGGATGCGCAACTCGGGAGCCCCTTTATACACTTTTAACACACTTTTTTTCTATTTTACACTTTTTCTACTTTCTCAGTTCTGTAAACGTTTTGCCATATCCACACATGTACTTTACCTGCTCCTCCTGTCCCCTGTTTTTCAGGCCCTGCAGCACGGCTTCTTTGATTTTGAAACATTTGATGTGGATGAATATGAGCATTACGAAGTAAGTATCTTTTAACTTTCCACATCGATCAATGAAGACATCCAGCCCAAAACACACAGCAGTGCTTGTAAAAGGGATGTTGGATTCCCTTTAATTTCCGTTAGGATTAAACATGTTTTAAACTTCAACTTACTGGAGTATTTTTGTAACCAATCAAAAAAGCCTTCATGAATAACCCTCCATTAGAGAGCTGTTACTGCATTATGAAACACTACAACCTTAATCAGTAGGAGACTATGTGTGTACAACAGTTTTGTGTACATGGAAAAGAATAAAAAAACAAACAAAAAAAACACTGCACGTCCTCCTGTATGAACACCACAACTCTTGTATTTCACATTTGACATGTTGACCACTTGAAAAACGTTTAAATTCCAGACTGAACACCTTAGCATTGACAGCCTGTGGTTTCAGCTACAATTAATAGCTAGTCAGTAGCTTCAAAATACATTTTTCCCCTTATCTTTTATATGATGTTCCTGGCACTACACAGCAGTGCTCTAGATGGGGCTGGCGCTTACTAATATAAAGCCTCTTTGGGTGATTTGTATCTGTGTTACATATGTCTATGACAGGCAACTAGCACTGACGGTCAAAGCACCTTTTCAAAAAATACAACTAACACAATATTTAAGTAATTGCAATAAGAACCACTTGCAATAATAACAGTTCCTAAATGTAAGGGGGGTAAATTTATTATTATTATTATTATTATTATTATTATTATTATTATTATTATTATTATTATTATTATTATTATTATTATTTATTTCTTAGCAGATGCACTTATCCAGGGCGACTTACAATGGTTACAAGATATCACATTATTTTTTACACATTATTTTTTAAATACAATCCATCTATACAGTTGAGTTTTTACTGGAGCAATCTAGGTAAAGTACCTTGCTCAAGCGTACAGCAGCAGTGTCCCCCACGTGGGATTGAACCCACAACCCTCTGGTCAAGAGTCCAGAGCCCTAACCACTACTCCACACTGCTGAAAATGTCATTTGAATTTACTTTTTAACTTTTGACAATACATGTGTTTTGAATCGAAATAAAAAAAATGTATAGCATGCTCCCTTATAAAAGTTTCACACAGTGAAAGCATAGCAAAGTGTAATAAAGCATAGGTAAACACTGTAAAGCAGAGTGGTATGCTAAAGCTTATTGAAAAACATGGCAAACCTATGTTAAATGCATAGGGAAATGCATGGGAAATGCAAAAATACAGTGGTACACTTCAGGGGAGCAATAATTTGGATGTATAGATTTTTTGTTGCATTCATGTGTGTTAAATTCAAAACATTCAAATTGTATTGGTGGGCAGCTGCTTCAATCAGGCTGGCATAAAAATCCTTTGGCTATGTTGAGAACCGATAAATACCAAACAAGGCTTTGGGAGTGTCCAGAGCGTAATTTCCTTTTGCTTGGAGAATGAAGACTGGTATGCTTTTACAAATAAGGACAGTTCATTAAGCTTGTTACCATTTCATTATGAAACACTGTGTTTACCCCTGCACAGGACATGATTTGATATTCCCCTGACACATATAGAAGGATAAAGAGTGTTGTGCCACAATACCTTAAATAACTGTGTAGAATGTGTGTTCTCATACAGTCATGTACCAGAACATACTGGATACAGTGGTTGGACACCTGCCATAACACTGGGGATAGGCTGAAGACTCTGCAAGGTGTTGTTGTTTGTTCTGGAGGGATAGTGGCCATTCCTCATACTATCAAGTGCCACACATACAGTACCGTGCAAAAGTTTTAGGCAGGTGTGAAAAAATGCTGTAAAGTAAGAATGCTTTCAAAAATGTTAATAGATTATATTTATCAATTAACAAAATGCAAAGTGAGTGAACAGAAGAAAAATCTAAATCAAATCCATATTTGGTGTGACCACCCTTTGCCTTCAAAACAGCATCAATTCTTCTAGGTACACTTGCACAAAGTCTGGGATTTTGTAGGCATATAGTCAGGTGTATGATTAAACAATTATACCAAACAGGTGCTAATGATCATCAATTCAATATGTAGGTTGAAACACAATCATTAACTGAAACAGAAACAGCTGTGTAGGAGGAATAAAACTGGGTGAGGAACAGCCAAACTCAGCTAACAAGGTGAGGTTGCTGAAGACAGTTTACTGTCAAAAGTCACACACCATGGCAAGACTGAGCACAGCAACAAGACACAAGGTAGTTATACTGCATCATCAAGGTCTCTCCCAGGCAGAAATTTCAAGGCAGACAGGGGTTTCCAGATGTTCTGTCTAAGCTCTTTTGAAGAAGCACAAAGAAACGGGCAACGTTGAGGACCGTAGACGCAGTGGTCGGCCAAGGAAACTTACTGCAGCAGATGAAAGACACATCATGCTTAGTTCCCTTCGCAATCGGAAGATGTCCAGCAGTGCCATCAGCTCAGAATTGGCAGAAAACAGTGGGACCCTGGTACACCCATCTACTGTCCGGAGAAGTCTGGTCAGAAGTGGCCTTCATGGAAGACTTGCGGCCAAAAAGCCATACATCCGACGTGGAAACAAGGCCAAGCGACTCAACTATGCACGAAAACACAGGAACTGGGGTGCAGAAAAATGGCAGCAGGTGCTCTGGACTGATGAGTCAAAATGTGAAATATTTGGCTGTAGCAGAAGGCAGTTTGTTCGCCGAAGGGCTGGAGAGCGGTACACGAATGAGTGTCTGCAGGCAACAGTGAAGCATGGTGGAGGTTCCTTGCAAGTTTGGGGCTGCATTTCTGCAAATTGAGTTGGGGATTTGGTCAGAATTAATGGTCTCCTCAATGCTGAGAAGTACAGGCAGATACTTATCCATCATGCAATACCATCAGGGAGGCATCTGATTGGCCCCAAATTTATTCTGCAGCATGACAACGACCCCAAACATACAGCGAAAGTCATTAAGAACTATCTTCAGTGTAAAGAACAACAAGGAGTCCTGGAAGTGATGGTATGGCCCCCACAGAGCCCTGATCTCAACATCATCTAGTCTGTCTGGGATTACATGAAGAGAGAGAAGCAACTGAGGCTGCCTAAATCCACAGAAGAACTGTGGTTAGTTCTCCAAGATGTTTGGGCCAACCTACCTGCCGAGTTCCTTCAAAAACTGTGTGCAAGTGTACCTAGAAGAATTGATGCGGTTTTGAAGGCAAAGGGTGGTCACACCAAATATTGATTTGATGTAGATTTTTCTTCTGTTCACTCACTTTGCATTTTGTTAATTGATAAATATAAACTATTAACATGTCTATTTTTGAAAGCATTCTTACTTTACAGCATTTTTTCACACCTGCCTAAAACTTTTGCACAATACTGTAGATCAGTAATACTAAAATAAACTTAAACTAGGAGTCTTTCTTAGTGTCTTCAATGTTGAAATATGTTTTGGTTTACATTCTTGTATCGCAGGGTTTAGTATTTCTGTTTTCTAGCATCACAAGATCAAACAAATGATACGTTCACAAATTGTTTTGTTGGTGGTGATACTGTCTCCACACTGCAGACCTATATACAGAACTGGAAAAGATAAAACCACTCAACTGCAGATTTCTCTAGTAGTATAGAAAAATAAGTAAAAATAGTAGAGCAAACAACGTATCTAAAATTCTGAAAAATACTGCCTTTGCTGAAATGGATTTCATAGAGTATTTTACAGCACTGGGGAATCCCCTTTTGATTTGCATTAACCACCATTCCTGGATTGCCACTAAAAATAAGCGGTTGATGCAATCCGGGTCTATTCCTTGGTGCTGTATAAAATCACAGCAGGATACAAGTTGATCAGATCAGCCCCTTGAGTTAAATAGGATTCAGCACTGCTCAAGTTTTTCTTTATTTAAACGGATCTCTTACTGTTACTCGTTCTTTTTCTCTGCAGCGTGTAGAAAACGGAGATTTCAACTGGATTGTACCAGGGAAGTTCTTGGCTTTTAGTGGACCTCATCCCAAAAGCAAAATTGAACATGGTAAGAAAGCAGCAGTACCCGCGATACAGACCTCCTAACACGGAACATATCACTAGCAGCATAACCACATTCATACAAGGCAGACTTTTTTAATTTCACTTGTGTGACCCGCAGTTACCCCACCACAGTGCTACAAGCCTGATGGAAGTGCTTCCCCCATTTGTTAGCTGTGTTACAGTTAATAGGACCTTCTGGAGTCCTATTACTTGTAACACAGGAAGTTCATTTATAAAAACCCCTCCCCACCCAAATTTAATTAATAAAATCAGAATGGCTCGTAGCTGAGCTTGGCTTTGCTGTCGCCTTGGTAAATACTGTAGATGGATTGGAGTGTTAATGGAGCTGAAAGAAACGCCCTCTCTCTCTCAATATACCGAGCCTGCATTATTCCACGAGGCATCATTCCTTATTGGGGCGTTTCCTTTATTTGCCTTGGCTATAGCATACTATGACATTATAAATAACTATTTCAAAATATTTTCACATTAGCTGCCTGAACCAACCCATCACACACAATTTATAAATTACTTTACACTTTGTTAAAGTAAAAGTCAAGCTTTATTTATTTTGTTTGTTTGTTTTTAAATGTCACAGAAGTGGTAACAGTCTGTCTTGGCTCACTTATTTTGAGTTTCTCATTAATAGTTTTGTCTCCGCTTTTTATAATTATATATAAATGTTTAATGTCTGTGTGGAATGTATTTATTAACTTTTGCAATTCACAGTTTTGACAGTAGGCGGCGCTGTTGCATTGCACTATAAATTAGGTTCAGTACTGTTTTTCTTTAATCGTAGTCTCGAGCCATATAAATAATACATATCTTGAGTTCTAACACATCTTTTTAAAGATGTAACAACCAACTGCTTCAAGTAATGAATGTGCTCCTGAATCAATAACCCTGGAACGAATTATGGATTTGGATCCAGTTTTGGGGAGGATGCCAAGACCAGACTGAGTGTTGGTGTGTGAGAGTGGAAGGATGTGTTATGCTTGTTTTAATTTTTTAAACAGTCTTCAAACAACAGACTTGAAGTTTTGTGAACAGTTACCACCTCAGCAGTTCCTTACAGTGTGGCTGATCTTGTTCCTATGTTTTAATTCTCTCAATGGGTTGTGTGTATTCATCTTTGTCTCCTCTCTCTCTCTACAGGGTACCCGCTCCATGCTCCTGAAGCCTACTTTCCCTACTTCCGAAAGCATAACGTCACCACCATCATCCGGCTCAATAAGAAGATTTATGACGCCAGTCGCTTTACAGATGCGGGGTTTGACCACTATGACCTGTTCTTCGTTGACGGGAGTACGCCCAGTGATGTCATAATGAGAAGGTTTTTACACATCTGTGAAAGTACGGATGGTGCTGTCGCAGTACATTGTAAAGGTATGGCATCTTTTAATATACTTGAGTGGTGATCCTTTAAATAAAATATACTTTTTTTTTTTATACACTGCTGTGCAAAAGTCTTAGACATGTTTCATTTTTCTACTCTGATGCATTATGAGCATCAACAATTTACTCAAAGCCTCCCCTAGTGTTTTCTACTATTATAACAACCTTGACTTGGATAAGAAGTAAAAACATTGAGTGAAATAGTTTGCATCACTTGATTTTCAAGTTGTGGTATCCGAAGCATAATCAACAAGTACAGAGAAACATCATCTGCAATTGACAAACCCAGGACTAGAAGACCCAAAAAGCTGTCTAACCAGGATGAGCAATACTTGAAGATAATATCCTTAAGGAATAGAAAGAAGAAAAGCGTTGAATTGACAACAGAACTGGCAGAAGACACAGGTGTCGTCGTCCATCCATGAACAGTCCAAAGCAACTTTGACCATTGTTCCATAGTCCAATTTCTGTGTTCTTGTGCGTATTTTAGCCTTTTAGTCGTGTTCCCCTTTCTTAACAGAGGTATTCTTACTGCAACACATCCTTTAGTCCTGATTTCCAGAGTGACCTACGTACTGTTGATTTGATGGACAACGACACCTGTGCCTTCTGCCAGTTCTGTTGTCAATTCAACGCTTGTCGTTGAAAATCAAGTGATGCAAGCTATTTCACTCTGTGTTTTTCCTTCTTTATGCAAGTCAAGGTTGTTATAATAGTAGAAAACACTAGTGGAGGCTTTGAGTAAATTGTTGATGCTCATAATGCATCACAGTAGGAAAATGCAACATGTCTAAAGGTGCTTTCACACAGAGGAGTTATGACGGTTTAGAACCGCCACTGTAGCGGCTTATAGGTCTGTGTGAATTGCCTGTACCGCCACAGAACCATCATATTTTATGCAGTTTCTGAACCACCTTGCCGGTACCTATAGTTAAAAATCTCATAAAATGCTTTCTTTTGAAATTCTCAACACAGTTGCATTAAGTCTGCAAGTTCTTGCGTGCGCGTTAGAGAGACAGTCCGCTGCCACGTGTGTAGCCTACTTTAAATTACTTTTACGATTTCAGCTTGAGTGCCTTTTAAGTAAGATGACACTAGCTGCAACTCTATTCTCGTTTTTTATACACAAATAAGCTTACTAGATTTGAAAAATGCCATGAACGATACAAGCAACTTCTTACAGTACTTGGTTTGATTAAATGAGTAGTATACAACAAAATATGAAAGCTCAACATTAATTTCAACAAAGAACAACGGCAACTTTAATGAAAAAAAATATATTGTAGGCTACTTCAATAGGAACATTAGCCTGCTATATTATATTAAACCAAAACAATAAAAATAATAACAATCTGGTTCTCTTGCCTTTTTCAATGAATATAATTTAATTAATAGAGAATAAAACATACTAAGTTAACAACTACCTAGCCTAAGTTTAATTAATCGTTTTTGTAATCTACCAGTGGCTTCTGTTGCATACACATCGCTGATAATAGTGCAAACCGTGGGTCAAACCAATGTTCGTGTTGGGGTGCGTTTTTTCGTCAATATCGTCCTTCTGGACTTTTTTTTTATTTTTAATGTAGAATACGTGATTGTAAACATCTAACACTAGTATGTACAATACTCTTTCAAATAAACGTGTTATGATTTTGAATATGCTCTTCTTAGGGTTGGTATTATTGTCATTGCTTGCGCCCCGGCACCTCTTTCTTTACAAATTAAGCACTGTGTGCATGTGTTAGGTCTTGTCAGTGAATAGTCTGTTGTTGCCATGAGAATTAATCTGTTGATTGACAGGTTTGAAAGTTGTACTCGCGCGATCTCTGGCTGTGTGAAAGGGTTATGACGGTATTACACCGGCATAGATTGCGCAATTTCATGCTGTGTGAAAGGGTATTTTACACACTCGTTAAAACGTTTCAGAGACGGCACAGTAGCTGCATTTCTGTGGTATAAGACTTTTGCACAGCAGTGTGTGTGTGTGTGTGTGTGTGTGTGTGTGTGTGTGTGTGTATATATGCAGTGCCTATAGAAAGTCTCCCCTTGAACTTTCTTCACATTTTGTTGTGTCAGTGTCTCAGAGTTTCATGCATTTAAATTAGGATTTTTTTCCCACTTATCTACACACCATACTCCACACTGTTAAGGGGAAAAAAGTTTTTATTGAGAAAAATTTTTTATATTAAATACAAAACTGAAAGAGCATAATTGGATAAGTCTCCACCCCCCTGAGTTAATACTTGGTGGAAGCACCTTGGGATAGGTCTCTACCAACTTTGCACACCTAGATTTGGCAATATTTGACCATTCTTCTTTACAAAACTGTTCAAACTCTGTCAAGTTCCTTGGGGAGCGTTGATGGACAGCAATCTTCAAGTAATGCCACAAATTTTCGATTGGATTTAGGTCGAGGCTCTGACTGGGCCACTCAAGGACATTTACCTTTTTGTTCCTTAGCCACTCCAGTGTAGCTTTGGCTGTGTGCTTTGGGTCGTTGTCATGCTGAAAGGTGAACTTCCGTCCCAGTTTCAGCTTTCTTGCAGAGGGCAGCAGGTTTTCCTCAAGGACTTCTCTGTACTTTGCTCCATTCATTTTCCCTTCTATCCTGACAAGTGCCCCAGTACCTGCCGGTGAGAAACATCCCCATAACATGATGCTGCCACCACCATGCTTCACAGTAGGGATGGTGTTCTTTGGGTGGTGCGCTGGTTGGGTTTGCGCCAAACATAACACTTCGCATTTAGGCCAAAAAGTTCCATTTTAGTTTCGCAGACCACAAGTGTTTTTTTGCATACTTCAAATGGGATTCAAGATGGGCTTTCTTGAGTAATGGCTTCCTTCTTGCCACCCTACCATACAGGCCAGATTTGTGGAGTGCTTGGGATATTGTTGTCACATGCACACTTTGACCAGTCTTGGCCATAAAAGCCTGTAGCTCTTGCAAAGTTGCCATTGGCCTCTTGGTAGCCTCTCTGATCAGTCTCCTTCTTGCTCGGTCATCCAGTTTGGAGGGGCAGCATGATCTAGGCAGGGTCTTGGTGGTGCCATACACCTTTCACTTCTTAATAATCGTCTTGACCGTGCTCCAAGGGATATTCAAGGCCTGTGATATTTTTTTATATCAATCCCCTGATCTGTGCCTTTCAGCAACTTTGTCCCGGAGTTCTTTTGAAAGCGCCTTGGTGCTCATGGTTGAGTCTTTGCTTTGAAATGCACTACCCAGCAGAGGGAACCTACAGGAACTGCTGAATTTATCCTGAAATCATGTGAATCACTACAATTTAACACAGGTGGAGGCCACTTAACTTGGTGTGTGATTTTGAAGGCGATTGGTTACACCTGAGCTTATTTAGGATTGTAATTACAAGGGGGGTGGACACTTATCCAACCGAGCTATTTCAGTTTTTATTTTTAATTAATTTTCTACAAATTTCTAGAATATTTTTTTCACTTTGGAAGTTGTGGGGTAGGATGTGTTGATAAATGAAAAAAAAAAAAAAACTATTTTAATACATTTTAATTCCAGGCTATAAGACAACAAAAGGTGAACATTTTGAAAGTGGGTGTAGACTTTCTATAGGCACTGTGTGTGTGTGTGTGTGTGTGTGTGTGTGTGTGTATATATATATATATATATATATATATATATATATATACAGTGTGTGTGTATATATATATATATATATATATATATATATATATATATATATATATATATATATAATTTTTTTTGTTGGTATTTACTATTGTTAGAAACGTAGTCACATGTATAATTTAGTTCATTACAATTTGTTTCTTCTGATTTCCATTACTGTTAAAACATGAAGACTGTAATTACACTAATTGTCCACTTGGTGGAGATATTTTCTTAAAGATAAGTTAGTATGAGCCATGTTCACAAAGTATTAAAAGCTTTTTTAAAATGTTGCAGTAAAAAAATAAATAAGCCAGTCTTAGTCTGGGCATGAAATAACAAAAGTTAAAACTTTGAGAATAGGGCCCCATGTCTGTTAATGGAAAAATGATTTTCCACTTCATTGCATAATGTACAATAAGCTAATAGGAACATATTCAAAAGAACCCAGAATCACTATGAATCTAGGGCAGAAATGTGTGCATGTATGAAATGCTTATATAGCAGTATATTGGAGATTCTGTTTGGTGATTTATAATTGACCACCCATAAATTCAATACAGTTTGAACAGTCTAACACCACTTATAAAGAAGTGCTGTAGCTTTTGGAAACTGATTTAAAATGTATTGTTTCCTTTCCTTCCAGCTGGCTTGGGGAGAACAGGAACATTAATAGCTTGCTATCTAATGAAGCACTACAAGTTCACAGCTGCAGAGACCATTGCATGGATCAGGATATGTCGACCCGGGTCTATCATTGGACCACAGCAGCACTTTCTAGAGGAGTAAGTACATTTTAAGCTTGCTGTAAAATAGCCATACTTTGTGTAAATGCAGTGTGTTTTAACCAGTGAGACTTCCAACACGCGTTATGTTTTTATACATTTCCTAGTTTTGTTTCTGAAAAACATGCTAAATATATCTGAGCATTTTGGAACTGCCCCAAAGTAGAGTGTGAAGTGCCATGGAATTAAACTGGGCATCGGAAAGTTGTACTGTCATTGGGAGAAATACTGGCAGGATAATCATAAATGACTCATGACCAGTGGCATGTAATTCACCTTTGTGTTATTATTATTTGTTTATTTAGCAGACGCCTTTATCCAAGGCGAATTACAGAGACTCGGATGTGTGAACTATGCATCAGCTGCAGAGTCACTTACAATTACATCTCACCCGAAAGACGGAGCACAAGGAGGTTAAGTGACTTGCTCAGGGTCACACAATGAGTCAGTGGCTGAGGTGGGATTTGAACTGGGGACCTCCTGGTTACAAGCCTGTTTCTTTAACCACTGGACCACACAGCCTCCTTACCTTGGCCATGAATTTGACCATGAATTTCAGTTTTTATTGTAGGCTTTATTTTAGACACCAGCTCGAGCATAACCAACAACATGCTGCTAAAACTATCGCGCCAAATACTGTTTCATTGTGTACTTTAAAAACAGTGTGATATAACTGGATGGATATGCCCCAGGTATGATGCAAGATGCAAGTTAAAAAGAAAACTTTGGGGCTCCCGAGTGGCGCATCCAGTAAAAGCACTCGCTAGAGTGCAGAATGCGCTCTATAGCCTGGACATCGCGAGTTCGCGTCCAGGCTATTCCACAGCCGACCGTGGACGGGAGCTTCCAGAGGGTGGCACTCAATTGGCCGAGCGTCGCCCAGGGGGAGAGAGGGTTAGGTCGGCCAGGGTGTCCTCGGCTCACCGTGCACCAGCGACCCCTGTAGTTGTCCTCCGATGCTGTAGCTCTGAGGTGGCTGCACGGTGAGTTCGCAGTGTGTAAAGAAACGGGCGGCTGACGGCACACGCTTCAGAGGACAGCGTGTGTTCATCTTCGTCCCTCCCGAGTCAGGGTGGTAGCGGTGAGCTGAGCCTAAAAAATAATTGGGCATTTCAAATTGGGGAGAAAATAATAAAAACTAATTGGCAACGACTACATTTAAAAAAAAAAAAAAAAGAAAACTTATTCAAATTCTTTCATTTTGAATTAGGTTTAATGCATACCATATTACAGCAACTAAATCTCTCAGGAGTACCCCCTACCACATCAACTTGCCTGTTAAAGGAACGAGAGAAACACTCTTCTGTTCAGCAGTGTGTGTTTGTGTGTGCGTTTTTTGTTTCAGGCCTCACTTTATGCATTGGTCTCATTTGCACAATATCTTTTTGATGGTCATTTAAAAAGTGCTCTTTTGTCAATGAATACATCTCAACATATTTAGGAAGTGTGTTGTAAATGTGTCGTATTGCTTCTAAAATGTATTGCTACTTGTTTGATTGCTTTAATGCTAGTGATCCTTATTAACATCCTCTATTACAGCATGGTCATTAGCAGAGGTACTGTAGGAACCCACCAAGTTCAGACCGGGGTCATGTCCTATTGAACTAGAATGTACTGTTCCTCCTGGGAAAACCATTTGGTTTAGTAATTCTCTTCAGTTTGTGGAAAAGCACTTAGTACTTTATCAGTATGGGATGGTCCTAAACAGAAGCCCTATCTTGCATGTGATGATTTTAATTAATGGAAATTAGTTTACAGTACATCTCTGATACAGAGAAAGTCTAGACCG
This sequence comes from Acipenser ruthenus, assembly GCF_902713425.1. Taxonomy (NCBI): domain Eukaryota; kingdom Metazoa; phylum Chordata; class Actinopteri; order Acipenseriformes; family Acipenseridae; genus Acipenser; species Acipenser ruthenus. Next base: position 26,814,204 of record NC_081200.1, on the reverse strand, counting down.
GAGCCAATGAGGTGCATTATACATCTTTATTAGGGTGTGAGTTTGGGTTGTGTAAAATATATTGCCATTTGGCTGATTAAAGGGAAGTTTTAGTTAAATGCTGAGTAACAGTTTAGTTTAGTTTTATTTTATTTTATGCAACCAGGGGAGATATATGTGGGTGGGTGGGTGGGTGTGTGTCAACCAACTGGGATTCATAACAGCTGACAAACATCTTGCCTTTTGGGGAGGGAGAAGAGAGCAGTAGGTGATAAGAAACGCAAGCTTTTCAGGGAAAGAGAAACTTTAATCCTGCCTTTTGGAATTTCCCTCAAACAAGCCTCTAGAGAAAAATAGTGTTTTGTGTTATTTTGATACTAGACAGTAATAGTCACAGTAAGGTGTATAGCATTTCTGTGCTTCAGACACACAGACTACATATCGTCTTGACTGCCAGGTAAAGGTTTACTGACTGCAGTGACAGCTACGTTTCTTGAGGCCACTGAACAGGATATTGGTGTTGTTCTAAACCAGTGGTACTCAATTACATTCTCTGGTGAGCCAGATAAGGAAATGTCCAAACCTTGGGGGGCCACAGGCAGCTCAAGATGTGCGTAGTATTGTGGGGTTGAATGGTCATGAAAATCTGACTATCCAATTGCACTTTACAAACAGTAACAAAACGTTGCAACACTGCACTTGCACCAATCAACTAATACATCTCAGAAATAACTACTTGATATGATACAATGTTTGATCGTCATTAATAATAAAAATAGAAAGCAAATATAATTTCCTGACCAGTATTCAAACAACCTCCTACAAACAAATAATTATACAAATCTCACTGTAATACTATTAAAACAGCATGTTATTAATTTTAATTTTATTAAAACTAGAACATGTTCTGACAATTACTGCGCAGCAAGCATTCAAGTTAACTAACGAAAGCACTTATGTTGTATAAGCATCTTCTTAAGCACCTGATTAAAAGTGTAGCACGATGTCTAAATATGCATGTTCTAGCTCCAAAGCGTTTAAATGTAAATGAAAAGTTTCTAAATGAAATACATAGCATGACAGTAAACAGAGGGGAAAATGAACTTAAGTGCATATCCACCGTGCCATCTTTGAGAGGCGTGCCGCAGGTGCATTTCTTACTGTTGCCAAACAGGTTTTTTTAAGCCTATATAAAATCTTTGACCGGCTCGGTATCTTCGGCCAATTTCCTGTGACTGAACACTTACTGGTGGCCGCATTGTTAATTTTCCTAACAATACTTAGTTTATCATATGAAAAATAAAGTAAATGTAGACATATGCACTTAAGTTTTTGCATGTATTTCTATAATAAAACCAAGCTGTTTCTCATTTTAAAACATACAGCAGCCCTGCTCAACTTCCCAAGACTTTCTACAATAAACTGGAGACAAACATCTGGTGTTTTTGAAAGATTTAAAAAAAAAAAAAAAATGTTATTGCTCTGACAACAGGTCAAACGTAACAGGTTAATCAATCATATAACTTAATACAATACCTAAGCTAAAGTACATTACGAACATATTTAAGTTAAATTAATACAAAAACTACTTTCACTCTCCTGTTCCAATCACATACTGTACAATTCCCAGCTAAATCTAGCAAAATTAAAGCAATTTCCAATACTATTTATCCTAAAATAATGTGTAAAACTGTAATATTCCAGAATGGGTTGTGAAGGCTTTACTGTGCTCCTCTGAATTAACTTTAAAGCAGAGGATGTGAAACTTAAAAGTATACACTTTTTCATGTGTGTATTTCAGGCAGAAACAGTACATAAGTATTGACATCGCTTTTTAAATTTTTTTTTATCCCTGCCGTTGTAGTTTCTTCGCAATAAACAAAGTGGCAAATGACACATTTCTCATGAAGTAATGGCATTACTGGGGTTTACTTTTTTTTTGTAATCTGTGCATGCAAGTGAAAACTGTCAAATTTACTTAATTACACTCTTCATTTATTACCCTCTTCATAACAGAAAATAGGATCACAACAAAACAAAACGTTGATCACTATACGTAGCATTTACCTTGCTAGTTTGGCCAGTGTCTGGAAAGTGTGAAGCGTTTTCGAATGTGCATTACCTGCAGCTGTATCCCTCGATTCTGACTCGCTTGCCAAATCTGAAGCATCACTTTGTTGTTGTTGGTATTTATGTTAATCCCACGCATCACATGCCATTTTAGACACATACATGGATTTTTGGCTTCAAATTAATGTGCAGCAATGTTTGTAAGAGAATTCAGATAGTTTCACCACACTAAAGAAAATAATATTACTACCTCTGTTTTCATATTGCACGAAGCCTTCTCTCATTGCTCAACCAATGAGGCACTAAAACTAAGCAAATGGGCGGAGATTTGTGACGCATGCCAAAATGATAGCTCATCAGAATTAAAGCTCGGCCAATCAGATGACTTGTTCCTGTATTAGGCTGCCAAAAAAAACCGCTTGTTAGGGGAAGCAAATACCCTGTAGATTACGGCGACTTTATAATCTTGCGTATCAGCAATTTCAGTTTTTGTAATGGTCAGCTGACGCTTGACGGGTCAAAAGAAAGGCGGGCCGCCTATTGAAGAACCCTGTTCTAAACCTTTGATTGTTTTGAATGTTTGTTTTTTGGTAAGATTTTGTATTGAATATGCAAGGTTCTTGAAGTTTAAGTCACTGTTTTAAAAGTCAGTTTTCAAGTCTGGTCCGCTTTTGGGGGCATCTACCGTCACATAATGGCCGCAGTACATGAGGTTTATAAGAAAGCAATAACACACAATGACGTATTCAAATATGGTCTAATATCCGCACGGCTGGGAGGGGGCGCTCAACACGAGGTGAAGACAAGCGCCGTTAAACAGATTTGGACCACTTTTTTGACTCCCTGGAGTGTGTTATTGTGCTTCTAAAATGGCACCCCCCCACCTCTACCCCACCACTTCCAAAGTGAATTGGTTATCAATGGAATCGGGTAGAATGGTTCTGAAAGTTCCAAGCTCTGTCCGTATGCTGACATATCTGCACAGGTTGGAACACTTGTTAGCCAATGAAATTGCTCCCTCTATTCTTGCCATTTTTTGATATACGATAGTGAAGAGAATTAATTTTTTTCATATAGTGGTATTCCACTATTACCGAAGGGACCTAGTGAAATTGTCTTAGTAGCGAGCTGGTCCTAATTGAGGGAGGTCTTCAGTGTTGTGCTGAGACGAGTCTTCTATATGGTGCTGGCCACAAAAAGGGAAATGTTGAATAGAAATTAATTGTTTTTATATATAATTTGCTCTTGATTATCTGTAACTAAGTTTATTATTGCTTTGAGGGTGAATTATAAATATAGCATGCGATTGGCTATCTGTGCTGTGGCTTCGGAAGATGTTTTTATTTTTAAATGTTTGACACATTTCACACTCTTGTAAATTCTGTCTTGTTTTTTCATTGCATTGCTTTGGCATGCTATTATTGTACATGAAAACTGACTGACTACCTGACTTTTTTGGTTTTCCTCTGTTTTTCAAATGTTTTCGCCCAGGAAACAAGCCAGCCTCGGCATCCAGGGAGACGTCCACAGGTCCAAGCAGAAGCAGAGGCAGCTGGATGCGGGCAGGGTCTCCCACATCATCTCCAGCATGGATGATATCTCCATCAGCGGGAGCCTTTACAAAACACAGAGCATGGACCGGGTGCAAGAGGTGAGGACACATTTATTAGTTCAGGGAAAACCCCCACCACACAGAATTTGGAAGCAGTGTTGTTTTATATGATGATTATGGAGTGTGGTACAAAATGAAGTACTTCTCATCTTATCCAAATGGATTTGAGGGCTAAGACCCCCTATGGTTGACCATGGGGTAATTGAAAAAATTTGGGGAGGTGGGATCAAAGAGATGGGAATCTTTTCAACAGAAAGAGGGATGAGTGACAGGGCAATTTGTATTTTTTTTTTTACCAATTGACACTACGTTTCATGTAGTATATGGGAGTACACTTTCGGTGTACTCTGGTGATTAAACTTTTAAACCTTTTTTCTGGAAATCAACATTTTTATAGCATGAGAGAACATTGCCTCCAGCAGCACATTCTGATCCAGCGATGGTTTCATCTGTTTTCATGTAAACACTTCACTGTCTGTTGTACACCATCCTGATTTCAAAGCTTGGTAACTTTGTAAAGCCTTTGTCTTGCCTCCTTGCTTCATAAAATCAGCTTGAGGGATATTTTCAAAAGCAGCTTCCTTGGTAATTGTTTGGCAAATAACAATCTAAGCAGAAGCAAAAATCAGATCGCAGACTATCCAACAGCAACACGTGTAAAATAGAGAACCATTTCAATCTCTTATTTAAGAAATGTCCGTCATTTACAAATAATGTCATGGCTTTAGCACACTTTGAATAGCATCTTGTTTCTAATCACAGGCAAGCAAACTGGCAGTCATGTGGCTAATACATGAACAATGTGTGCTTATGCAGATTTTGTTTTTATAATGTTAATTACATTATATGCCCTTTCGATATTTGCATTATGGAGTTTAATCATCGTCAAAATGAAAAGTATATTTGCATGCATATTGTTGAAAGGCAGATTTGTTTGTTTTAAAAAAAAAAAAAAAGTTGTAATGCCAGCTACTTTGATTTATTATTAGTATCATTATTGTAATTGTTATTATAGCTTTGAAAATGCTATTGAACAAAAACAAAGAACATGCTTTGCCAGTGCTCCGAGATGCCTCGTGACGCACTAATTAGACGGAACACTTTGTCGTGATGAATCAGAGAAAGCTGGTTGGTACCATATATTTTAAAATGGTGTCATTTTATTTTATGGACCCTTTAGCAATGCTTACAAAGGTATCACAAAATGAAATCACTTTTTTTTTTAAGTAACAAAAACGCTTCTTCACTGCCAGACATGAACTACTTTAGATGTGTGTGACTGCAGTATAGGATACTGACCTTAAGGTTAGGGTTTTGGTTTAGGGAGAGGATTATTCATTGTTTTATTAAATCATAGCCAATCAGAGTGCAGTGTCCTGACAGGAGAATTTCGTATTACCTTTGTAAGGACAGCACGTTTTTAAACAAACAATTCAAAACTGATCTAATTGAAACTTCAATGGTTGTATGCAGAGTCACACTGGACTTGTTTAGCCCTGCTGTGGGCCTGCATACAGGTCTAGAGAAGAGAACTCCACTTTATAACTGCAGACTGCTAAAGTATTATGGGAAAGACCCATCTTCAAAAACACTCAAGACAAACTTTTTTTGGTTGGTGCATTCATCATTCAATTGGTGTTATTAATGTAGGGGCTATTTACACCTAGCTTTCATAAGGATATAATACTATTGCATAGAGTTTTTAATCGGTACACTAATGAAGACACTGGCCGAAACGTTTGTCTACTTTACTTAGGTTCTTCAAAGTATAGGAAAGAGAAACACTTTTTTTGTATTGGGCACTAGGTATCATTCATGACACCTTCATAAATTTTACATATGTGCACAATACTTCATAGAGTAAGAAAGTTTACAAATGAGAGGAGGCCATTCGGCCCATCTTGCTTGTTTGGTTGTTAGTAGCTTATTGATCCCAGAATCTCATCAAGCAGCTTCTTGAAGGATCCCAGGGTGTCAGCTTCAACAACATTACTGGGGAGTTGGTTCCAGACCCTCACAATTCTCTGTTAAAAAAGTGCCTCCTATTTTCTGTTCTGAATGCCCCTTTATCTAATCTCCATTTGTGACCCCTGGTCCTTGTTTCTTTTTTCAGGTCGAAAAAGTCCCCTGGGTCGACATTGTCAATACTTTTTAGAATTTTGAATGCTTGAATCAGATCACCACGTAGTCTTCTTTGTTCAAGACTGAATAGATTCAATTCTTTTAGCCTGTCTGCATACGACATGCCTTTTAAACCCAGGATAACTCTGGTCGCTCTTCTTTGCACTCTTTCTAGAGCAGCAATATCCTTTTTGTAACAAGGTGACCAGGACTGAACACAGTATTCTAGATGAGGTCTTACTAATGCATTGTACAGTTTTAACATTACTTCCCTTGATTTAAATTCAACACTTTTCACTATATATCCGAGCATCATCTTGGCCTTTTTTATAGCTTCCCCACATTGTCTAGATGAAGACATTTCTGAGTCAACATAAACTCCTAGGTCTTTTTCATAGATTCCTTCTTCAATTTCAGTATCTCCCATATGATATTTATAATGCACATTTTTATTGCCTGCATGCAGTACCTTACACTTTTCTCTATTAAATGTCATTTGCCAGGTGTCTGCCCAGTTCTGAATGCTGTCTAGATAATTTTGAATGACCTTTGCTGCTGTAACAGTGTTTGCCACTGCTCCTATTTTTGTGTCGTCTGCAAATTTAACAAGTTTGCTTACTATACCAGAATCTAAATCATTAATGTAGATTGTCATTGTATAACAGATTATTTTGCTCGGTGTCTGAATTTGGCGGTCCAGTTGTTAGCCTAAAAGTAGCCTAATTGCATTGAAAAACGATTTTAGGACAGGTTTTTGTTTTTGGCATTACTATTACAGTATAATCCGTAACTTCAAAACACTAAATCCAAAAAGTTAAAACTTTTAAGAAACTACCTCTAGTATACCAACGTTTCTCTTGTCTCCTCGAGTGTACTATACATTGCAGTAATTATTATTATTATTATTATTATTATTATTATTATTATTATATTATTATTATTATTTATTTCTTAGCAGACGCCCTTATCCAGGGCGACTTACAATCGTAAGCAAATACATTTTAAGTGTGACAATACAAGTAATACAATAAGAGCAAGAAATACAATAACTTTTGTTCAAGCAAAGTACAAGTGTGACAAACCACAATTCAATAATACAGCAGATAATAGTGATAGTTACATTAAGATATGATTAAATAGTGATAGTTACATCAGGATATGATTAAATACAAAGTACTACAGGTTAAACACTTGGCAGATAAACACTTGGCAGATTACAGTATCCTGAGAAACAGTAACGTGTTGCTGTGAAAGTGAACAGGGGCTTTCCAAAATGTTTCGTCAGTCATAAGGAGTTCAGATCTGGCTTTACTTTCCAGGGGGGGTGGCGGTATTGTGTTTTTTAAATCTTGGGGCTTTCCTTTCTTGGTCCTTGGTGGCTCTTCATGTGAATACAGAACGTGACCAGTTTAATATTGAGAAGCAGTTTTATAGATCTCATCCAGGAAAGTTTTTCAGGAGAATAGCAGGATGCGATCACAGTTGGATTAATATTAATAATTATGAAAAGCGAAACTTCTTTCATGGTGGAATTCATTGTTTGGATCTTTAGGGAGCCGACTTTCACTAACCTAGAATGAAATTACTTCATCATCCCTGGCGTATTACTCAAACAGCACAGTCCTTTTTATTAACTCTTATTAACCTTCCAATGTGTTGTCACTACGAATGGAGGTACTACATACAATAGAGGCCTATATTGTCCACGGTGGGCAAACTGCAGGTGAAGTGCTTACTCCCAGTAAATGTATGACGCTGGCAATTTGTCCACAGTGGACAATTGGATCCCATATGTGTATAAAATAGTGATGCAACTGTACATGTTCCCTTAATACCAATATGCTTATAGTGTAATAGTGTACCTTCCAGTAATTTAAGGATGTGGTTGGAACAAAGACCAGAACTGGAAGGGCCAAAGTCCATTACCACTGAAAAGGGGGCGTGTTATTTCTTTTTTTTCTGGCCTCTTATTGGGTGGGCTAATAAAGGGATGGGTCTGTTTGAATGATCAGTGTCAGCTCTTAACACTGTTTTCTGTGGGTCATCTGAATTAACTTTTGTAACCGTAATTAATATTTCACACACTTTTTTCAGTGTACTACTTTGGGCATCTGATTGCCTGAGCTGTTGAGAGCTATCTCCCTATTTTATATCCTGATTTTTTTTCCACCTGCAGTGTATTGCTTATATCCTTGGATGAGTATAAAACATTTTTTAAATACATATTTGTTTTTTCATTCAATGAAAACAGTGTCTGGTTTAGATATGCATGTATTATGGGAAATGCAGCAGCCTGATTCAATATTAATCTCAGCTTTTTCGATGGTGTGTTTGCACTAGATTACAGTAAATATTATTTTGTGCATCCAATTTTCAAAAGAAGTAAAAGCAATTTGAAGTTGATATTTTACTATCTGATCCTAGGATTAAGAAAGCATTTCCTTTGCTACATATTGTTGATTCTATGGCACGTTGCTGTTGCTGTATGTGCCATATGTAGACTGTGATTTTGCCACATGCTTCATAAGCTGTTGTTGAGTTCACTCCGCAGCTGTGATGAGACACGTGATGCTGAAGTTGTTGCCAGAGGTACAGTAAGTTCTGAGGCAGCCATCTTCAAACCATTGGATCTTATTATTATTATTATTATTATTATTATTATTATTATTTATTTCTTAACAGACGCCCTTATCCAGGACGACGTACAATTGTTACAAAATATCACAGTATCAAAGTATCACGTTATAAAATATCACATCAAATAAAGAATACAGTAAAGTATAAGTAGGAGTGAGTTTGACTAAGAGTAGTTAAAACTTAAAGTAAATATTTGCTTATATGAGTAAACTCCAGCAAGAACATGCAGTAAGTATGATAAATGGATGAGAATGATTTCATGCTGTAGATGCTGAATGCTGCTGCTTGTGGTTATAACAAACTAATATGAAAAACAATTATATGAGAAATCCCTGTTAAGGATTTGTCAAAACCCCATCTTGTATATGGATGTCGCACTCAGGACGCGTTCCTTCGTTTTGGTAATTGTTTATAATAGGCCAGTACGTTGTGTGTGTGTGTGTGTGTGTGTGTGTGTGTATAGAGTGTCTCTCTTAGTATAACAGAAATCATTGTGCACACTTCAAGCAAACAGAACCACTCCGCTTCACTTTTGTGATCCTCCTGACAAAATGGCTTATCTTATAATAATAAAAAACACTTGAAATTCTAATGCATGCACAGAAAGTGAAAATCTCCTTCCTGTTTCAATGCAGAATGAATATGTCGAGGACGGGGTTTCAGTAACCCAAGGAGACAAACTTCGTGCCTTAAAAAGTAGAAGACAACCCCGATCGGCCACAACTGGTGCACTAAGGTAAGGTTTCCTTAACTATAGCAGGATGATGAGTGTATATTTTAAGTGAATTTAAAACCAGAAATGGGCTCAGTCCGGCAATAGCTATTGAACTATTAGGGAAGCACTGAAATTGTACTAAAGCTAATAAAGGATCCCACTGGCCTCATCTTACTCGTATATTCATGCTGTATTATAAAGCAGTTGAAGACATGCTTTTGTATATTGAGATAGCTATGTTTCGGGTGTGTTATTGCTTACATATCTTCTGCTCTGTGGTGCATATTTTTCCCCATAAATCTCATTTAACTGGTTGGGTTTTGTGACCTTTTTTGAATCACCCTCTATACAATGTCTGAAAACTCAACACACTCCCATATATTTTTATCAAAAAGAATGTTCAACAGATTTTCTTTCTTTTCATAAATGTCAATGTGTTTTCTAAAATCTCATCTCCTCTGGCTTTGTTACTGCAAAGCAATTGCACGACACAGCTTGAATGACAGACCTTATTTTTTTATTAACTTTTTCACCACTTCTGTTCAAGAATATTTACAGAGTACACTAAAAAGTATTCTTGACGTAGAGAGTTAGCTGCAGGACAAGAAAGAATGTGTGCATTTATAAATCTCTTGATAAGGGAACGAACAATCAGGCATAGGCTTCACTAAGGTACAGATTTCTGAAATGTTTATCTTATGGACAAAAATGTATTTTTTAGTTTATTTTATTTCAGATTATTAATGTTACTATTTGATTGTGTTAATCACTGTATAACCCATTAAATAAACCAAGCTCTGCTTTGCCTCTGAGTAAATCTTTGTGCAAAACAGGCATGCTCCAGCTGCTACTTGCAGTAATAGGATGTTATAAATTATCTCTTAATATCTGTTATAGCTGAGAAGCAAAAGCACTTTTTTTTTCTTTCTCAAATGTAGCAACCACATTAAATGTATAAAAAGAGAATTCCATTTTTGCCTTAATCACATTTTAAATGCTGCCTCTCAGGTTAGACGATATGAAAATGCATACTCGGTCTCCCTCGCAGCCCTTCAGGTATGTTCTATTTCTTTACATTGATTCATTTAAATTATGTTTTTAATGCTTTTGAATTCAGCGTTTCACGCGAATTCACACACTGGTTGACCTCAGAAAAGTGCTATAAAACGAGCTACCAAATTCTCTCCAAATCATGAAAACCATTTTAAAGGTGATTCTTAGCCTTTAACAACCAAAACATATTTGTTTTTTTCCTCCAGAAGGGAAATTGGGGCCCAGTTGACATCAGCTTTAACAAATGCCCTTTTTTATATGGAATTAGAACAGTGACTGTTACAAGGAGACACCAATAGGGATGCAAACAGTTAACGAACAAGCAAGGAGTAATAGATTACTTGTTTTTTAATTAGTACCATGAATATAAAGAGCCGAGTGTATCTCAGCATGATTAATTGTTTTATCACAAGTGCTAGTGAGTGGAATATGCTGATTTGTAGAAATTGCTCTTGCTTCGAGTGTGTCTTGCTAATTTTCCAGAGAAGCTCATAATAAAAATACAGCTCTCCTCCTGAGCAGGCCTCCTTCTTCCTGTCAACACTTCAGCACAGATGATGTATTTTGATGATGTATTTTGAACACATGCACATCATCAGACAGGGAGGCCAGTAAAGTGTTTCACAAAGGGATTCCAGATCTAAATCTGCAAGTAAAAAACGTATAACAAAATACTTTGTGATTTGATAAAGACTATCGAAGGCTATATCTTGGGAACCATTGATCGGATTTTAATGAAACTGTGGGCCATAATTACATAGCATTTACTCCAGTCTTTTTAGTTGAAAATATAATGTTTTATTACAGGTTCAGTAAGTTTTATTTCTCCTTTTATTAAAAAATAAATAAAAAAATAGGAGTGGGGGTGGGTCAAAAGAGGGGATACCTGATACGAAACATACCATAAAAGGAAACAATATACATTTTTAACAGATCTGCCCATGGTAAATGAAAGACTGGAGCATAAGCTAATAAAATCCAGCCTACTATCTGTGTGGTTCTGAAATGCTATCCTACACGCTGGAAACAAGTCCTGGTGATCTACATTTTCATGGCATGGACTCCTGTAATGCATGGGGTTGTTTATTTTCCTATGTTACTGACACACCCAGTTATTTAACTGTTCATACAGACTCAATACCACCACGAGTCCCCAGGGTCCCATGTCTCCTCTCAAGTCTTCGAAAGTCCCAGCCTCCAGCTCAGCCACCGCTAAGAGAATAAGCAGAAGCACGACTGCAGGGTTCAACCTGAAAAGGTGCAGCTATTTAAATTAAAGTGGTTTATGGAAATGCAGCCGGTTGTTGTGCAATTACTATGTCTGATGTGTCTGAAAGAGTGTCGGGGGGAAAAAACATGACGGATAACTCCAAGTATTCATTTTTCCAAGTATTCTAAGTCCAAGTATTCATTTTTTCCTAAGTATAATGCATCTCACCCTGGGGACATGGTCTTGGTAATGTCGGTTTGCTCGTTCCCAGGCGAGTGAGAAACATCTGCACTGAACTGTGAATACAATAGCTTTGCCTACTTGTTTGAAAGCACATTATTTTGATCTTATTGTGGTCTCGCAGCATGAATTACCCCAGCCATGTACATTGTGTTTGTGTTTGTGTCTGTTTTTGTGTACGTGTGCATTTTTTTTTATTTTTTTTTTTTATTTCCCCAATGTTTGTATCCAATTCAGCTTCTCCATAAACTCCAGGCTAGCCAGTTCCCTAGGTAACCTCTATGCTGCTGACGATGACTCCGGGAGTAAAATGACAGCGTCCACTTCTTCTTCTTCATCACCATCTTCCGCTACTAGGACGGGTTTCCCCACTAGCCATTCCACTTATTCAAATGGCAGCTCCCAGCCGGCTGCTAGACATTATCATGAGCTGAACAACAACCACTACAATTGTTCCATCATCAGCAACTCCCACTCCAGCAGCACCAGCAAAAGTGGCCTCAACCACAACGGCCACCTCCATTTCCCCTCCAGCAGGCAGCTAGACGAATATGGCACCTACCGCTCCACGAACACTGGCCTCAGTTCTTCTACAGCCCGATACTTGAGTCGCTCAATCCCTGTAAGTTTTTTTTTTTTTTTTTTTAAGGCTGTCCTGCTCCTTTTTTTATTTCTCTGCCAAGCAAGGCTGCTACTAATCCCCCCCCCCCCCCCCATTAATATTTTTTTTTCTTAATTTATTTATTTTTTTATCACTTTTTCGGGGTCTATTCAGTTGTCCTAAACAATGGCGGAATCGAAATGCAGCTGCTGCATTTTGTTTTTTACACAAATATTTGACTATCAGAATTATCTGCAGTAGGCTATATACAGTACATGTATATGTTGATTTTAATGAAACGGATAGTGTTAGATTCTGGTAATGACAGGAGTAGACCCGCATGTTGGGTTCATCACCTCCGAGATTGTTCACAGCCTCTCTTCCTCGAAGGGGATTGCATACAGACTTTACATAGAAGTAGCTCTTTCAGAGAGCAGACTTGCCGTCCTAAGTTTTTTTTTTTTTTTTTTTTTAATTCTTGTCTGGTATCCAACTTCTTGAACTCTTTTTTAAAATGTTTACAGATTGGGTTGTACCCCTCCCAGATAACATTAGATTGCCCATGTTTCATTTTCAGTTTAAGTAAAAAAAAAAAAAAAAATAAATAAATAAATAAACTGAGGAGCATTTGTTTTGAGAAACCAAAAACACCAATTATAAAATATTAAATAGGGTAACATTTATTATTATTATTATTATTATTATTATTATTATTATTTATTATTATTATTATTATTATTATATATATTTTTATATACATAATATATAGCTGCCCTTGCCTCTATCCCTAAATGCATGTAGCTTTTTCATAGTAGCCTATATTGTTCTGCTAAATTTGTAGTTTTTATTAATTGTAAAGCACTTTGGGATTTCTTTTGTAATTAATCGGGCTATGTAGAAATGAAAACAATGGTTGGGTTTACATGCAAGTGAAAATCGACTCTACAGTCATGACTGTGTGACGTTGTCACGTGAATACATCATGAAACACCAAAAGAACGTCCTTTGGTCAGCGTGACTTTTTAAGGGCAGGGTCAATCGCTTTCTCACGATTAAAATAGCTGTAAAAACCCATGTAAACTGGAGCAGGAATCATGCTCGTGTCTCAAAAGATTTCAGCAGTCAAGATCCCGTTTAACTGGTGGAATCTCATGTTATTCCTCAGCAAAGCCGTACCGAACCACACACCCACACACACACACACATACACTCACACACACACACACGCATACACACACACACATACACTCACACACACAGAGAGAGACAAGAAAGAACGCAAAAGCTGCAAATGTAAACCTTATAGCCTATTATTAATGTTTGTATAAATGCATATTAAGCACAACTAACCAAACTTTTAGCCTCTTATTAGTAGTAGTAGTAGTAGTAGTAGTAGTAGTAGTAGTAGTAGTAGTAGTAATAATATTTTCTATAATTATTTTAAAGATGTCCCAGGAACAGCAGAGCTCCACCTCTTCCACCGCACAGAATTGGAATGAATTGTTAGCATCAATTGGCATATTGTGCAATAAGTAATGGATATAGTTAACAAACAACATAAATGTACCATATTGCTTTAAATAAAGACTTTTGTTTGAATGCTTTTAATATTATAAGACATCCACGTTTCATTATAATGTGTGTGTGTGTGTGTTGAGTGGATTCTGCACCTGGCAGTCACTGGCTTCTCGGAGCAGAGGCAGGTTATAGGGACCGGCAGATGTGTACAGGAACATTAGGATGCTCAGCCTGGTACTGTGCCTATAGAACTGCTAGTGCATGAAGCTGCTCAGGAACCTCGTATGTATTTTTACATATCCCCCTGTTCTCAATCTTATATTCATATAGGCCTAAGGATCATACCGTTTTTTATTGTGGTGTAGTGTAACACTTTTCATGTCTTGAACGGCTCATCTCATTGGACTGAACCTTGGTTGGTGTCACTGTCTTTAATAGTTGTTGATGGCGTTCTTATTTGTCATTCTAAATGTGTCAAGCAGTTAAAACAGGTTGAACTCTTCTGTATTCTGAGAGGTTTTTTTGTGTCAACCCCTTTCCTTCCTAATTATTATTATTTTTCTTTAATCAAGATCTTTGGGTCTTGGTGTCAGCGTGCTCAGAAATAGTATCTTTTATAACTTTGCTCCTAATGTATTTTAATTTCTCATTTAGTGTTTTTTTTTTTTTTACCTTCTGAGATCTTAATGCACTTGAGCTATTTGCAAAAGGAAGCTGAATAAATTGCAGTTATTTGTTCAGACAGGTTTAGTGACAGTGATTACTTTAATACCATACTTAAACAGCATTAGAGTACTTTTATGTCTCTGTTCTCCCTTTTAAGACTTACAATAGATTTACTCAGGGGTCATCAAATATAGCAAATATACACAACGTGCTGACATCTGAAGCAGGCTCTAGATTTTTTTAATGTAATTCCTCACTACAGTGAAAGTGAATATAGACACAAACCTATCATTTTCATAACTTGAGCAGGAGTTAAAAATGTGATGGTCATAATCTGTAACTTAATTGGTTCATGGATTTCCAAAGCGGTAACAACTATTTTTTTTGTGTGTCTTAATAAAAGCAGGTAGTACTTGGCTTTAGATGATTTTCTTAGGATTCCATCTGCCGAGACGGGGCTCCCGAGTGGCGCATCCAGTAAAGGCGCTCCACGTGGAGTGCAGGATGCGCTCTATAGCTTGGACGTCGCAAGTTCGAGTCCAGGCTATTCCACAGCCGACCGTGGACGGGAGCTCCCAGGGTGCGGCGCACAATTGGCCGAGCGTCGCCCGGGGGGAGGGAGGGTTAGGTTGGCCAGGGTGTCCTCGGCTCACCGCGCAAAAATAATAAAATAATAAAATTAATTGGCAACGACTAAATTTATAATAAAAAAAAAATAACAAAAAAAAAGGATTCCATCTGCCAAGAGAGACAGCTCAAGTCATTTTAAGGTACATTATATTTTATTACATTCATTGAGGGCAGGTCCTCCAACACCTACGTGTGTGTATACTATTTATACTGGAAAATACATATTCATGTAAAACGGGATAGTATTCTTCGAATTAGTTCAAGAGGTTATATTTTTGCAAATACAAACAAATTGCAAGAAATATGTTTTCCAATCCGATTTCTCAGTGAAGCTGAATAGTATTGCGAGACGAGCAGTGTTTTCCAATCTAGGTGCATTTATTTATTTTTGTAATTCTCTTTGAAGATGTTGCGCTGCTATTTGTACAAACAGACTTTTAGACATGTTATTGCAAGTATTTGCCAATGAATTGAACAATTAATTTAATAATTTAGTCATATGTGGTGCTGTCATTATGTACCATTTGCCATTCAAATTACCATAAATGAATTTAATAGGTTCAAGAGAAGTTTCAAACGCTGAGAAAATAACGCTCCATTGCCTTCTACAGTATACTGTCTTGTAAGGAAACGGGCCAGCATAAGAGGATCTTATTACCAGATAATTAGTGTGCTGGTTTATGGACAAAGCCACTGTAAAATAATACTGTACCCAGAAAAAATATATAAATGACAAATGATTTGAAAACTCTGTTACAGTACAGTCAGAACATTTGAAACCAATGCAGTTAATGGAAGTGCAAAATGAGTAAGATTTATGGAATTATTTTGTTAGCTAAATAATTGCACAGTTGCAGCTTATTTGCTGGCTCTACAGAAACTCGGTTCCTGTGTTTTTTTAAATCCATATTCAATCCACTACCCACTGTCCTTTTCTTTTTTTCCCATAATTGGTTTGGATTCAACCTTTTGAGCATAATTTCCTACAGTCATTTTCTTTCTTTTTTTTTTTATAATGGTCTTCAATTTTCTTTTGACAATTGGATGCAGTGTTCTGAGTTTGTGTTCAGTGTGTGGAACTGGGAGAACGATTACACCTGCATACATTGAAGCACTTCTTCACTACAGAAAGGGCTGAGGTGCATTTTGGCAATAGCTGCTCTTGTTGCATGGTTTGTGTTATTTGTAATCTAAAGAAGCATGTTTTGCATCATCCTTTTAATTGGCTTCCAAATGAGGTTTTTCTGAGGTTTGTGATAATTCATAGTAGTTCTCAGTCCTGTCTCTCCAATGTTTCTCTACAGTAAATCTGGCTTTACCTAGCTTTGGGCTTGCTTTAAGGTTGTGTGGCTGCACAAACGTATCTCCCGAGAAATATTGGGCGCAGAAAACAATTTAAAGGTTTAAATAACTGCTCCTTCCTGTAACAAAGTTGTTTCCTGCTATTTTTTGCACTCTTCCAAATCCAATCCAAATTATTTCACCTTACTTTCCTGTTTTTAGGGAAAAAAAATGTTTCTCAGTCCTTTCTAATGATGCCTCCACAAATAGTTGTGTTTTAAGGAGATTATATTTTATGTGTGTGTGTGTTTAACATAAGCATTAGATATCATTACTAATTAACCATTACTACCATTTGATTTATCACACAAGATTAACCTTTTTCTCCCCACAAGGAACATAAAAACTTACAATATTGTTGTTGCAAATGCCAAAGCTCTCGACTAGTTCTATCCAGTCAGCAGCTGTAGAACTGCTTTCACGTCATGCTCTTTTCTTGTTTGTTCCACAATGTTCTGTGTTTTAACTAGTGCATCATTTTTCAGCAAGGATGCCACTCTTGTGCCTACACTGTCATCATGCAAGTAATTCTGTTTTTAGCTCTGGCGAGGAAAGTGTCCTTATTGTATTTGTGTTCTCTTTTTCCTCCCCATGCAGTCCCTTCAATCTGAATATGTTCAATACTAAAACTTCTCTACTGCGCTGAAGTCAAAGCGAATGACACACGAGGAGCACAGGCGCCTGATTCCTGCGAATTCTGAAAAGTATTCCAAGGAAATAAAAGGACTGCTGCACATATTATGGATGCTTCTCCATTTCCCGCTTTGAGAGGGAGGAAATGGCACTGAATAAAACAGCTGCCATACTGTGTGTATTCCTGGTCTGCACAGGGTAGCCTTGCTGAGGCAGTGTTGTCATGGTTTTTTCAACCTCTTCAGCAAACCTGCAGTTAAATATCACTGTGCTGTTATAACCTACTGAGAGAGTGCAAACGTGGCATAATGACTTTATTTGATCATATACAGAGTATATTAAAAAAAAAAAAAAAACAACACACAAGTTATTTTGGTAAATGAAATGGCTTGAAAAGTGTTTTCACATTAACTATTAATTTGGACATTTTTTTCTTCTTTCTTATTTAAATAAATAAATAAATAAATAAAATTACCAAAACAATATTTATATGATATTGGAATGTGTATAAATTAATGGAAAGAACTGTAGATCTGTTTTAAATATTTTACATTTTCGTTGGAATCTAACTAATTTTTGCTGTTTTAGATTTGTTTTTGAAACCAACATATTCAACTATTAAAATGTTTAAATTTAGATAACTCCAAAAAAGGGAATGTATGAATTGCAGGCACTGTTTGGTCGCTTATCCCAATGAGTGTCGTTGAGCTCTTGAGTCTGTACAAGTGGCTAATGTTACTTACAAATACAGCTTCTTACTTTTGTGTGAAATACTGACACAATATACTTTCATTATTTTAAATCCAAACAATGGTTAAGTGAATAGCATGTTCTGTACAGAGTATAATAAGCACTTTTCTTAACAATAATAGGCCAAATTTGTTTTATAAAAAAAGGGGGGGAAAAAAGTGTTTGTTCATTCCGGAGTGCTTAATGGTGCACGAGGTCTGTTCAATTGAGCCAAACAGCAGCGGATCTAAACCCCATAGTTTAAATCATTATTAGACAGGGACTTTGACATAAACAAAATCTCTAATAGTGCCTCTATTTATTTTCATCTTTTAAAAATAGGTCAAATGATTTTGTCCTAATTTGAATCCTAAAACAGTGGCAGTTTTTAGATGTGTTACTGTTTGGTCAGTTGAGTAGACCCTCATGTGAGTTTCTTACTGTGTTAATAAAGGGATCATGCAAACTGGTGCAGAAGACACACACAAAAAAAAAGATTTATGGCTGGTTTCATAGACCCTGATTGTCCCTGATCTTGGATTACCTAATGTTACCTTAGGTATGGTAGTCTATGATTAGTGCCAGTCAGGGTCTGTGAAACCGGATAATAGAAACTTAAATTTATCCACTTTGTAATGGGCCAGATCTAATAAACACAAAGGGTGCTTTTGCACAGTTTAATTTTTCTTTAACAGTATCCAATAAATGTAGGGCTCAAATGTTTGCCTATAATGTTTACTAGGTTAGTATTAGAAGCCCCCCACCCTCTCCCCTCTCAATTGGCCTTCATACATGTTGATCTGGTCCAATGTGTGTCACTGGTGCAGCACCCTCAACAGAGTTCCCTTACTGTCAGTGCAGCTAATACACCTCCCTCAAATACAAGGGACATGCTTTGGGTTGCTAACTTTATTCTTTGACATGCAAAACAGTAAAGGAGATTCCCAACCTGCTAGGAAAAGGAAGCTGCAATTGAGGGGTGTCCTCTTATCACTTGACTGCCAGCATTTTTGGATTCATTCAATTTTTCTCAAATATCATGGAAAAATACAGTAAGGACAAGTTACCTGAAGAAAACAGTGGGAGTTTCAAGTTATTCCAGCACACCACCCAAATTAGAGAGCCGTTAATATTTAAATAAAAAAAATTGAAAAACAAGGTAGGTAGTTTTAATAGTCCAGAAATAGTGACATGAAAAAATATGACAAAACACAATTATAATGAAAAGCATTTGACTGTACGCAGTATCCAGTTCTGTAACAACATCCCCAAATGAGTGTTTGTATTTGTTTATGAAACTTTTAAATGAAAATTATTAAAGTTGTGTTTATTATTTAGAGTGTAACCCAGTTTGATCTTAATTGATTATTTGCAAGTTGTGGTTTAATACTGTACTGAATCTAATGTGGGTCCAGATACTGAATAAAAATAACAATAATCACTGTGTCTATCTGTATTGTATATCAATATACTATACTATATATATATATATATATATATATATATATATATATATATATATATATATATATATATATATATATATATATATATATAATATAATGGGAGAGTCTCTTAATGATGAGATCATTCTACCTCTTGAAAATGTATTGAAAATATCAGCTGTAAAAGTATATATATTTTTTCTGCAGTGTGTGTAACTTCATTACTATAGACCAGTATTTTGCTGTCCTTTTTAAAAGAAAAAAAATTGTAAACAAATTTGCAAAGGAAATCATGAAATAAACAGTGAATTGAATATTGTTGCGTCTATTGAAAAAGCTTATTTAGTGACACTCTTAGTCGTTGGAGCTTACAGAATATTTCATTCAATTGTATTTGCTGTGCACTTCCATTCCCTATGTCTCAAATGTGCAATTGTGATAGAAATACATGTTATAGTAAACATGCATGTTCATGTATAACAAACATACCTGGTTGCTACAATAGGTTAAATATCTCCGTTTGCACGAGATCGAGTTTTATAGACTGGTTTCTTTGTGCAGATGAAAAAGGGGCATAAGACAAGTGAAAGCAGGCAATTCCACACTAGTCATGCTATACAGAACATTTAGAGAGGATTGTTCAGGATCGCTTAAAGATAATTGAATGATTAACTTTCATTAAAAATGTCTCTCATGCTGTAGTCCCTGGACTGTATATAGTCTGTGAACTGTATTAAAGGCAAAAAAAGTCTGATATTTTGAAAGCCGTGTTGGGACTAATTTCATTGGTGCTGCATTTTTCAGCTTTGCTATAGTGATCAGCAACCATTATTGATTCCTGATGCAGGGTGAAAACTATGCAGCTCTTTATTAAATCAATTATATAAATATAAACAATGACATTGCCATCAAAACAAAAGGAGCAGAACTAATCAATATCCTAACCACACATTTTTCAAAAATGTATACTTAACTCATCACCCTCAATAAGCTCACAAAGAGCATTGTTAATACACTATTTTATTTTAAAATTCTCCAGGTCACGGGTAATTTTGTAAAGTGTCAAATCAATTTTAAGCCTAGTGACTGTCCACAGATCTTTTTTTAGCATTGTATTTTACTCCAAAAATAAATTATTTTGTAAAACTTAGTCCAATGGCCGCTAATACGTTTTTGAGCAGATCAAACAAGGGAGTCAGTCTTGAACAATCACTAAATAAATAGTACACCGTGTCTTGTTCTGTACAAAATGGGCACTGATCTGTGATTTCTGGGTTGATTCTGGTCACGTACTTGTTTGTGGCAATGATACCGTGCAGGATCCTCCACTGCAGGTCCCCAGAGCTTTTTGGAATGGGTGGTTTGTACAGCAAGCATTCTCCAAGCTGGGGAGACTCTGGGACAGACAGGTGTGCTCTCCTGCTCCTGTCAGCCTGATCTTTTAGCTGACTGAATAAGCACACCTTCACACATACACACACACACCATACAGCTGTTTTTTCTCTAGAGTCTGGAAATATACATTGTTCAAATTCTTAAGTCAGCAGCTTCCCTGTCTCTACACTCACCTCACAGACAGAGGGAGTCACTGGCTGCTATTGAGGCAACTGCTGCTTTGCTAAAAAGAACCCTTTTTATTAAAACGAACAGAATGGCATCCAACCTGTATAGCTAAAACCTCTCCAGATTTTCACTTAAAACAAATAGTCTATTACGTGAGAGAGCTTTGTCGTCCTTGCTTGTGTCAAAGCAGAATAAAGGCTGTTGAAGGTAAAAAAAAAAAAAAAAAAAACTGATGGGAAAAAAATAAGGGTGCCTCTGAAATCCAAAGATCACAGAGTGACTCTTCTGTTGGTATTGTTTTAAAAACTCCAGGCATTAAAAAGGTTCTTATAGAAAGAAGGCAGATTCAAAAGATGCAGCCTATTGCTGTCTAATAAAAACAAGGGGAAGATAAAAAAAGCAAAATGTCTCCAGCATGCACTGTCTGCAGAGTAAAGCAGCTTCTGAGCGACCTGCAGTCAGAAAGCTGCCACTCTGCTGACCAGATTAATCAGCCCTGGCACCTTCATCAAGTGGGAAGTATAGGACAGCAGGCCAGTGAAACCCATCCCATTAGAAATCAATGATGCATTTCTGGATCGCTTCTAACAGCCCTCGAGGAGGGTCTAAACACACTAATGTGCCACAACATTGAGACTACCAGATTATTCATTACTAATGCCTGCCCTCTGAAGGAGAGCTAGGGCAGGAGCCACTACCACTTCTGCAGTTTACCCATCACTTTCTTAGAGAGAGAGAGAGAGAGACCCCTACAAGGTGCACATTTGTCCAAATTTGTAAAACTGCTACAAAGCGCATGGTCCTGTAGCAGTAGGAACTTGCACACAATCAACCAGATCCTTTTACCAGCAGCTCTTCAAAGAAGCAGGAAATCATTTCACTTTACAGTTTTCTTTTTGTTGCTTCCTTGACATTCATAACCACATACTGCTGCAAGTAATAGCAGGAACATGCCTGTTCACAGATTAGAAAGGCTTAGTCTATAGGGAAGGCTGCAGTTTGTGTGCCTAGGATTAGGGAGAGTTCACCAAATGGAAAGCCAACAAGGTCTGCTTCTGAGGAAGTGAAGTGCAGAGAAGGGGTAAAGAATGGAAGATAGTAAACATACATTAAGGGATACTATAAAGAGATGAATGAGATATTAGAGGGTCACCTTAAATAGGTAAAACATTCACAAAGCATGATTTACTGGTAAATGCATTGCAGTTCTTTGCATTTTCCACTGTACCAATGCTTTATTAATACAGGTGCACTAAACAAGTAGCTTTGCATTATAGTAAAAACAAAATGCAAATGCTATAGGCTTTTCAGTGCAACACGAGTGGTGGGGTCTAAGAGTTTGTTGTTGAAATGTTTACCCCATGCCTTTTCACGGCACAATATTAAAAACATCTCTTACAAAATGCATATCTTAGATGTGAAATGGTGTATGCTGATCTGGCATACAAATGATTTCTTTTTTTAGATGTGGGTGGTTGGAAAGGAGCAGCACCCAGTGTACACTCGTGAATTCAGCTAATGATTGAAATGTTAATAGATTTTCTTACTAATTGCCTCTTGGCGGTTCTAATGGCTACAACATGCTCGTTTGTGAGTCTGTGTTCATTGAAGTTAAAGGGCTAGAAATGAACCCTTGTGTTTCTTATTTTCCTCTCTAGTTTATGGGGTCATTGTTCAGAGGACTGAAAGGTTTTTGAAGATGAATCGGTATGTGTTGTGCAGGTCTGCTAATCAATCCATGGAGCTGGTTTCTTAAGACTGGTCCTCGCCTACGCAGTTTGTATGTACAACCTACATCTTTCATCGAGCTGTTAAGCAACAAGCTCTGTCTGTCCTTTCAAGCGATTTCTTCATCTAGAGGTTTTGTAGTTTGTCTGCATTTTACTGCCCACTGCATGCGATTTAGTAAGGGGTGCGATAACAGGATGGTTGCTAGCAAATTAGTGTTGGTTTTCTTTTTTTTTTTTTTTTTTAAATCTTGGGTAACACATTTTGTGCCTAATAGTTACTATTAGTAAGGGTGAAACAAGACGTTAAGTTGAAATTTAAAAGGAAAGTCTCCAGTTTACAGGAGTGATAACCAAGACTTTAAATCCACTTAGTTTCCTCTTATTAGCTCTAGCATCTCTGCTCCCGTTTCTTCTGTTGTTTTGGTGCTTTTCTTGTTGTGTGATATAATTTCGTCCAGGAATTTAAGATATTTTAGTCTAGAATATAAAAATACTATTGGTTAAATGCATGATGAGTAGACCAAAGATAACCTACATACACATTTGCATTTAATTATTGCATGTTAAATTGAATAACCCAACCCAACAGGTAGCTGTACTTACGTTAAGTACTTAGTACATAGATCCTACTTTAGATATCTGCTTATGCTATTGATTATCCAATTGAGATGAAACTTGCTAAAGACATTATTTACAAGTTATAGTTATTGGCCATTATCTTTTGGGGGTTAGAAGAGACTCCTTGTCTGTCTGTCCGTCTGTATGTTTGGGTTTCAGTATTACATGTGAACCTGTGCATATGGTGGATGTGATTTTGTATTTATAGCCGTGGTAGGGATGCGTGTCATTGACATTTTTGTCACTATTGTGAATAAGCCACACGGGAAAGGTATTTGTGAATAATAAATATCAAGGCAAATACTATTGTGATGAAAACAATACTGCAGGGATACAGAAACTCCACGGTAAGTGATGAGATTGTTCTAAAGTCTGCACAGTATACAGCAATGCCTTAATGAACTTGGTTGTAGACTTAAAGTGGAATAGTTGCTTCAACCCTTTTTAAGATTTTCTTTGCTGGGAACCACCCTGTGATTGCTAGCCTTG
Source organism: Acipenser ruthenus (assembly GCF_902713425.1). NCBI lineage: Eukaryota > Metazoa > Chordata > Actinopteri > Acipenseriformes > Acipenseridae > Acipenser > Acipenser ruthenus. The sequence goes on along the minus strand of NC_081200.1, from coordinate 26,790,604 downwards.
TGGACAACATGTGCTCTTAAAAAGAAATCTGTGCATAGGGTATAGATGCAATTCATCAGTTCATATTCCCTGGTATAGGCTAGTACAACAGAAAGCATATTTATTCTAAATTCAAAGGACTCCCCTATGCTTTGTTGTTGCACGGTGACTGAGCGCTTCAAAATCACAATTGGACAGCAGGTCAAGAGGGAGCAGGGAAACCATGTTACAGAGTCACTGGCTATGCTTGTACTGTTACCAACATCATTACAGCCAACACAACAGTAGAATTATCCTGGAGAGCTCCATGGTTTATGCCACAAATCAATCATGTATTTTCTTTTGTATTAAAAAGCAACATTGAATTTACCTGGTGCATGGTAATTCTTTGATTTCAACCTGGAGAGCATTGACCAGAATGGAGAGTGTGATCTTTGCATAGTCTTTCATAATTGTGTCCTGTAATCCAGTTCCTGGGTTCATTGTACAGTCCACTTCAGGTGGCTTTTAGATGTCTTACTTTCATTAAAAAAAACACCTTGCTTTTTTATTCCTGTAGAAATCACCACAGTTTACAGATGTTTTGTATTACAAGCAACCAACTAGAAATGTAAGTGCCTAAGCCAGTAAGAAAGCTCCAGCTCATTGTTTAGTCAATCAGTAATATCAATAAGAAAGAGATCATCCACAAACAAAGCCTGTGGTAACTGATTCTGCCTCTCAGGGAGATGCAACTTTTATATACAGTAATACTATGACTGGGTGTTTATAGAATAAGTGGCAGGGATTACACTTGCATACGAAATTAATCAGTTGAGGGACAGCCTATCAAGCAACATATATATAAAAATCTACACACATGCTGATCTGTATAGCTATAAATATTGCATTCCAGTCTTTAAAGTACAAAACTAAAAGTAGAACGTGATGAGGTACAAGTGTCCTTTAAACGCAAGGGTTTTACATCACATCACCGCTCATCTTTGCACGCAGGGTTTACTCGTTTGATCTGCATTATTCATGAACTTCAATCTACAGCAGCTCAGAGTACAGTACATGAATCTCAGTGCTTGAGTCACCGTTGAACACACACCGCTTCTAATGGGCTACGGGTCTGCTCGTTACAGGTTTGGTTCTGCGGTCTGCAGCATCACGCCTCTGCAACATACCGTTTAATGACTTTCATCTTCAAAAATGAGGAAGCCGTAAAGGTTTAGAAAAGTGATCTGCAATATGAAAAACACATCGGACCACCACCTGAATCTATGTGAGGAGACGACCAGTGCCAAAATCCCCAAGGCAGTTGCCTATTCATTGATGTGTTTATCTGGGACCGTTACTAACCTATTTGTCATATACCTGGTTGTTTCGTTCAAAAAACTGAGAACCACCAGCAATGCTTTCATCGTCAACGCGTGTGTTGCAGACCTCCTGGTGTGCGCTTTTTGGATGCCCCATGAAGTAATTCTCGTGTCAAAAAACTCATCCCTGACTATGGGATACCACGTATTTAAAGACTCGCTCCTGTTCCTTGGTATTACAGTGTCCCTGCTCTCCCATTCTTTAATCGCCGTGAACCGGTATGTTTTGATAACCAAAGTGCCCGCCACCTACTTGTCTGTCTACCAGAGAAGAAATACAGAATGGATGATTGCAGTTTCATGGCTGCTCCCCTTGGTTTTCGTCTTACCTTGGCTGACAGCTCAAAGACACCACGCAGACGGATGCACCCTACACAGATTCGCTATGCTGACTGCCTTTTCCAAGCATCGGTCCGTCCTGGCTAATTCTTACACTTCGGGGTTCTCGGCAGTGAATATAATGATTCAGACTGCTGTCATTCTTTACTGCTATTTTAAAATATTTCGAAAAGTTCAGATTAGTGTGAAAAGGGTTAGTGTTTTAAATTTTCAGATTGTAAACAACTTGCCCTACTCGTTTCCAAGGAAGGACAAACGCCTTGGCGTCTATGTGTTGTCCGTCTGCTGCATTTTTCTTCTGACAACAGAACCAATGTTTTGGGTTTTGTTTCTCGGTCTGTTCAGATCGGTTCCAAAAGGAGCTCAGACTGTTTCGTGGCTAGTTTTTTCCTCGCTTTTTGTTCTGAACCCTTTCATTTACACCTGGAAGAACGAGGAGTTCAGAAAGTCTTTCAGGTCGGTCATGAAAGGGGAGTTTTGGAGAGGATCGACAGTCGGTATGGAGCCGGTTATACAAACTATTTCGCAACAAAGCAGACGGGCCTTCTCAACTGAGATACGTTAAAAGACTCAGACAGTGGAATGTTATTTTATAAACAGCTTATTTTCTGGAAGTGTATACTTTGCAAAATGGTGTAGATATATTACTGTATTATTGTAATAAAAGAGACTATCTTTGTGCTTGCTATTTTTTAACTCCTGTGGGTATGACTTTCCATTAATCTACAAGTTAATTATTTTACCGATACAGTAGACCCATTATTAATAAGCACATCAATATCTGCATTTAACCATTATAAAAACTGCTATTTCAAACTTCTCATTATCCCGATTTATAACATTTTTCTTGTTTTTCAATCGGACCCACGTCACAGTACGCGGAGCTGTTCTTTCAGGACCACGAGGTCAGCAGGTCTTTGATTTGTTTAAATGAATTAACCTCGAAAAATCAACTACTCACACAATACGATCACAGTTGAGAAGAAACACAAAGCAACCTAGACATGCGTGTGAAAAAAAAAGCTTAAAGTGATCTGTGCTGGGAAAAAAAGGTACACCACATCACTAAAGATAGCTTATTTATTTTTAAACAATGCATGTTTAAAATATATATTTAGTTATTGGCTGAAACAAAGACTTGGCCGGTGAGGGTCGCCTATGCGTTACCAATATTATTTCTCATCTGCAATGAAAACCATTGTAATACACAGATGATCTAGTACTTAGGTGTTTTAAATATACATCATGCTGGAACTGGGAAAGCCCAGCCCCCTGTTGACTTTCATTGGAAAAGTGACCACTGCTGCAATATATATATATATATATATATATATATATATATATATATATATATATATATATATATATATATATATATATATATATAACAATGTATGTATGAATTAATTAAAAGTTAAAGCTTTGTTCGCATTTCTGCATTTTTTTTTTCTTTTTTTTTTTTTTTTTTTTTTTACCATGTATTATGTATTAGCCTATATAGCCAGTGCATTTCAATACTTTCACGTGATTCCAAATTATTTGTCATCCAATGGATAGCCTTTTGTTAGTAGCATATCGACTAGGAAGCCCTTCTGATTTCAATTTGCGCTTATAAAGCTGTTTTTTGAAGCGGTATAGGCTAGGTTCAGTACCGCACCTCATGTCCACTGTCTTCTAAAATGAATGGCTTTACAACACAGGAAGCCAGTGTAACACACAACACAGCCTGAAAAAAAAAAATATCAATCCCAGTGGGGGACCGTTTCCTCCTACTTATTACTGTATAGCAACTGCGTCTTCACAGAAAGTATCAGAAAGGACCAAGTGAAATATATAGCCGCATAGAAGACAAAAACAACATGACTGCAAGACGCGGACTGTTACTGATTCTTCAAATCGCAGGTTATACGTCATGTTTCTTTATAGTAATAGCGAGATTATAACAAAACTTTTTATTTATTTATTTATTTATTTTAAATAAGACTTTGTTTCTTAAAACGTTTAAATGTACAATATATTCGAGGGGGGGGGGGGATATTTTTTCAGTATTTTGAACAATATTTTCACAGGAGCATATGGTTTCATTACATCCTAATATACCTTCTTCCAGGTAAAAAATCTATTTCATTGGAGCAGAATTATAAACAGCAACACTAATGTAGGTAGCCCTCGCGTTATTTCTCATCTGCAAGTCCGTATACTGTACAGGTCCATATGCAGGTTGGTCTACATAGAACGAATGTCAAAACCTGGTACAGTAATACAGAGCTGTAGACAGGGACATTATTATTCTATGTGAAGGATATATTATTAATTAGGGATTGGTCTTTTTGTTATTGTTGGCTACGTAAACACTTTCTAGGAACAACTGTAAGTCGCCCTGCATAAGTGCGTCTGTTAAGAAATAAATTATAATAAATCTACTAAGGGCGCCATAACTTGGCTCCCTTGGGGCTGCATGGCCCACAGGCATATTACAAGGGCCCTTTGTTTCATTATTATAAATATATATATATATATATATATATATATATATATATATATATATATATATAGTGTTCCTTTAAACAGAAATGCTGCCATTCCTGTGGCTATATCACTATAGTTTGATTTGGTTACAATTGATCTCATTATTCTATCAAATGTGAGGCTAACAGCTAAATGGGAAATTATTATTTAATTATTTCTAAAACATTAAGTTTGTTTTTAAAATACCGATTTCTGGAGTCAATGATATGCAGTTATGCAGAAGCGGCATGAACATGAATGGATAATGACGCACTAAGCCCTTGTGAGGAACTGCCTCAAGCATGGTTTTATTTAATATATATATATATATATATATATATATATATATATATATATATATATATATATATATATATATATATATATATATATGAATAAACAATATAAGAATGTGAAATACCAATGATACGTAGGGAAGATTGTATTAATAATAATAATAATAATAATAATAATAATAATAATAATAATAATAATAATAATATTACACTGTAACAACCTTCATGAGTGTCAGATGATGTCTGACTACGAGTCTAAATAGTCAGAAAATATTGTATGGTTAATAGAACATTTGCATGTTTACAATGCTGTTGTAATTTATAACAGGTATTCATTTAATTTCTAGTCAGTCTTCAGGAAAACAATGATGTGCACATTTCACCAGCACACAACCCGCTAAAAGTCATTGCTGGGTCAAAATTCAATCTTACCTGCAGCACCACAATGACATGCTCGACTCCGTTAATATACACATGGAGGAAACCAGCAGGCATCGACGTCAACAACAAAGTTAAACCCTCCATGATGTTTGAGTTCCATGAGGTGGAAACACAAGAAGAGGGAGAATACATCTGCACAGTATCCTGTAGCGAAACGAAAAAGAGCAAGAAAGTGAGAGTGCAAGTTATTTGTGAGTATATATATTTACATTTTGAATAACATTGTTTTTCAGAACACAAAGGGCCACATTTTCAAAGTGCTTCCTCCAGTCTTTAATAAACTCCAATTTTGTGAAAGGAGAAATAAAAATACATATTCACGGGGCGGCTGCCGGGACTAGTGTAGTACGGAGAAGGCAGAAAGGAGGTGACAGTAACGTGTGAAGAAACCTGACTTGAGAAGAGGACTGCGGCCTTGGTCTTGAAGGCTGCAGCCCCCAGGATCTGAAAAACATAAGAAACACTCTGCTGCGACAGAGCCGCCTCGCGGAGGCCTGAAAGGAAGTAACAGTAAAAGGGGTTCCCTGACCGATGTGGTGCTGCCCTCGAATGAGGTGAGACTGCGGCCTCCGAAGCCGGGAGCAGAGGAGCGTCCCGCAGGGAACCTGTAAAGAACAAGTATAGATGGGTTAGTTGGGACTCGAGCACTGAGAGATTAAAGAGAGCCATGTCCCGAAATGTAAAATATAGAAAGGACCCTCACTGCGAGGAGGTAAGAAAAGCGCATGAGCTGCGAAATGATAGTGTGGCTGAGGGTCCCCTTTGACTCACGCGGTGAGAATCTCCCTTAAATAAGGTTGAGGAAGCGCAGCTTGCCTAAGGTCGGGGAAGTGAGGCTCACATTCCCCCCAAAGAATGGTCCCCCGTGCCAATGCATAACATAAATGAGGATGAAAAAGACATACGAGACAAACAGAGAGGGGTTAGAAGGGTTAGTGTGTAATGATTTATGTGTTCACCTGCCGCTCAGTGGAGAGGAAAACAACCCCTTCTAAAAGGGGGAAAACCTCTGGTAGCCCCGGCGGTCAGGTAGCCCCTACTCCGGGCAAGCTAACAATTTTCTGATGGGCCATGGCAATGTCGGTGGGAGATGGCGAATGTATGTATCCGCTGCTGATGAAGTCCGGCGCCCCATTCTCTTGATTAGGTAGACATTGATGTTAGCGCAGGCTGCTGAGGTTGCTGCTCCTATTTACGATGATGAGCCGATCTGAAAAGGGAGCCAAGATCTGTTGTAGTGAGAAACAATTAGCAGTAGAGGACAGGATCTGCAGAACGGTGCAGTGATCTGAGGAAGTAAGCGATGGAGTGTGCAGTGGCCTGCTGTAGAGAGCCGCCAGCTTCAAATATGTATAACTTGTGGTGTTATACTGCAGTCTAGAGGTTGCAATTGGAATTAAAACCATTGGCTTCAGTGAAGCAGGGTAGAATATATTTGGGTATTGTGATTAAAATCCTTGTTTACGTATAAAACATTTGCGTATTATTTTTAGATTTGAATAATAAATACATTAGATGCATTTTGGAACAGTTAGTCATGTATATAAAAGGAGTTAACGCAGGTCTACAAGACGAGCCAGCATAATTTGATGTCCCAATTCGGCGAGTTGGGCTTGCTCTCGCTGGTTGTGAAAGCGCAGCAGCAAGAAGCCAGAAGACTGCAGTACTGAGGCTCAGGCTTGCAGTGCCTGTTGAAGCTTCCTGGTCTCCATGACAACTTACCACTCCCAGTAGTCACTCGATGAGGCGTTGCCGTGGTAACTATGGTGTGCAAGACGCCGGTGGAAGAGAGTTTCAGTAAGGCGGTGTCGTTGGAGCATGTTCCTTTGCAATCATGTTCCGTTGCTGCTTGTCAAAATAGTTTGTAATTGCCTGGATAGGTGTTTAAAACATTGGACATACCTGATGGAGGTCCATGACAGAATCTTCTGATGGAACGGTAAATTGTGCTGGCTCTGTGGGAGCAGTGCTGAGCGGGGGAGGGTCGCCTGATTGCAGACGAGGAGTGAAGACGAATTCAGCGGGCAGTCTGTTTTTAACAACCCGTTCCTTTCTAATACAGCCGTACTGCTACAGAACACTGGACAAAGCTTCGTGGTAGATATGAATAGAGCGAAGGCCAGGCAATCGCTGACAACGGGGATGTCAATGTCTTGTCAACGGAGTTTTAAAAGTTTTAACGGAGGTCCAGTCTGTTTAATGGAGACGCGGATAAAGTTAATGGAGCTACGCTTTGAACGGCGATGTTGCTGGGCTGGATACTGGACAGGGCAGGAAAGACTAACGTTGGAGCTCCTGCAGCAAAATAGAGAAACTGAATGATAAGTATCACCTGAGTAGGTAGGAAAATAGTTGATAATATCTTGGCAGCGCTGTGCAAAGAAGTGACCTGCATAGAAAGGAGCGAGAGTTTAGATATTAGCGAAAACTTTAAGCTGAAGCATGAATGACGAGGTCTGAGCGTTTGCTAAAAACAAAAAACGGTAGACAAGGAAGGTGTGTGTTATTAGTTTTTAAATAGGAGATTGGTAATGATAGACAGCAATTAAGGGTCCCGGCACGGCACGCCCCCCCACATACCTCTGTATAACTCTGTATAAATGCACTGCACCGCTCAAACTATTTCATTCAGTTCTTTTTCAAATGACTGTCCAAGTACTATAATACTATATGTTTTTTGTTTTAATCAGCTTTTAATGAACCTGTTATATATGTTCCTGAATCTCTGAAAGAAGGTGCCAAAGTAAATGCAACTTGTACAGTGGAAAACATTAACCCTGATGGAATTCAAGCAAGTACTGTGTGGATGCTGGGAACTCAGGTCTTAAGTAATTTAAGTCATAAACCTGATGACCATTTCACAGACACACTGACTATTCAGCCTAAAAAAGAAAACCATGGAAAAAATCTAACATGCATTGTAACGCTGGATGTTTTTCAAAAGGAACACTCTGTGGAACTGCATGTTAACTGTGAGTATTACCTCAGATTTTATTATGAACAGCCATGTACTTAAAGGAATGATAACCAAGGTTTTAAAATCCATTATTAACACTGACAATGAATTGCCAATTTGACAAGTCCAGTAAATCTAACCAAATACAGTGTGTATTGTCATCTTTTCTTATATCATTTCCTAGATGTTATATAAATCACGCACATAGTATGGTAAAGGTGAATTAGTGAAGAAAAGTCACTCCTTGCAGAACGGAGAAATATATATTTTAAAAAAATATGCTCAGGAAGAGGCATTGTCTAAAAAAACGAAACGTTCTGATTTGTATTTTATAAAACAATTAAAACTCCAGGAGCAACTTGCGTTGGGTTCCTTCATCTGGAACAAAGGCTATTAAAAAATCCCATTAAAAATCACACAATGTGTGTATCTTTCATGTAGGAGTGTGTGAGATAAGTGATGGTAATACATACAATAATTACTGGAATTACTTTTTTGCACCACTTTTCTAGGGGTATTTAGAAATTAAGAAACTAAGCTATGGAATTAAAAAGTGCTGCTTCCTCCTGGCACTTCCTATGCTGTAGGTCAATGTCAGCATTAATCAGGATATGTGAAGTAGCATTTCTTGGCCCGGTACAATGATTAGTAGGTTTATGCTCAACAGTGTCAATTTCCCAACATTTCGGTATATTTAACATACCTTTGTCAAGGGAAAGTGGAGATACTTATAGGCTTTTGATGCCATGTTAATTACACTAATTTATTTCTATTTAAATCTATTAATGTACCTGTGGTGTTAATGATGTAATGATTTACTCTTTCTTTCTATTCAAACCTTCAGGCATCATGGTACTGAGTCTATTCATCCACCCACTCTCCCTAAGTGTTCCACTCTACACCATCCAATTCCACCTCCTCTAAAACCATATATATATATATATATATATATATATATATATATATATATATATATATATATATATATATATATTGATACAAGCTGACATCCAGCCCACTTAAGGGCAAGGCAGTCGAGAAGAAGGGCGCTTGTATTTTACAGCACGTAATATATTGTATATTATAGATAGTTAAGAATAATTTAACAATATTGCGAGTGCCACATCATTTCCATCCGATACAAAACCAGTTTCAGATGGATGAATGGCATCATTTAGGATCTGCTATATATTCGGGGTGTGCTGATACTCAGAATTGCTTTTAAGAAGTATTTGTCAGCAGGCAATAAATTTATTAATGTGTTGATTTCACAACAAGAAAAACTGCCCTTCCCTCACTTTCACAATTAACTACCAATCAATGGCAATTAACTAACGCATTGGGTAAGGAAAGTGGGGGGAAAAAATGATTTGATATCAAAAGGATAAAGAAAGGTCAGACAAATAATTGCTTGTAAACCATAAATGAGTTTTAGCTAGTTTGATTATGACAGGTTTGATATTTAATAATCAATTCTCAATAGGTGACCAGGGAAAGTGAGGGACCACATTATTTTGTGTTGAGTAATTAACACATTTTATTCTATTTAATTAAAACAACTCCAAATTTCTGAAAGGAAATTACTCGGAAAAATACGAGTACCTGCATTTTAACTTGTTAACTGCTGCCTTTGGACTCAGGTTCGTCTCAGTGAGTTTCTTTGGAAAATAAATACAAAATCAACTAATTTGTGTTTCCAGACGCTCCTTCCAAGACTCAGATTTCAGTGTCCACCCCCCTGATGGAAGGTAATGATTTTGTAATGAATTGCTCCAGCGATGGAAACCCCAGGCCAAAACTAGAGTGGTTAAAGAAGAACAAACCTTGGCCAGCTAATATGAGGAGGCACGATGGCTCAGTGTCTGGAGTACTAGCCCCAGGAGACGAGGGGACATACGAGTGCACTGCTAAAAACCAACAAGGAGAACAGAAAGCAAACATTTCCTTGGTAATCCACTGTAAGTAACTACCACAGTCTTCTGGAGGGCATTCTGTTTTTGTCAGGCTTCTCTCTCTCTCTCTGTCTTCTTCTGCTCCGTCTTACAAAGGGTGGGCAATGATTCTCAAATGTGCAGTTTTGAAAGAAACAAATATCTTGTCCATATAAGTTAATATAATACCTATAAGATGTATTGGACCTTTCTGTGCTGTTTCCTATCTTCTCCTTTTTCGGCATTATTAACTGGGTTGGGTAACTAAGATCTATACCGAAGCTTGGTGATATTGTTTACATTTTTTGGCTGCAGTCCCAGGAATTGGCATCTTCATTCTTTCAGGTCAAGCAGCATGGGGCATCCTGATCAAAGTCAATAGATGCACCATTTATTCTCTAACTTTTACAGGCAGTAGCTGCTCAGGTTGCTAGGATACACAGTCTGCCAGGCATCACATGCAATCGTGTCACAGGGCATGAATAAACTCAATGGCCTATCGGTTTTAAACCTGTTTTACTTTTGTATTTCTAGACACTCTGGTTGCGAGCGTAGGTCAGAACCTAGTCATTGTGGCCACCCTATAAGCGGTGTCTGATAGAAGCGGCTGTGATTTACATCTACCCCTGTGTTGGGCACCTGTTCTGTTGCCATGGCTAGTGCAAATAGATCTATCTTTGATAGAAAAACACTATATTATCAGCAACATTTCAAAAGGCAAAAGCGGTCAGGATTGTGTCCAGAAACTGGATATCCCAACTTTAAAACTGGTTTACAGTATTTAATACAGTGCTTTTTTTCTTAGTACTGTACTTTGTATAAGTTACTTGAAAAGAATACATTAGATAGTAATGTTCTAAATTTGTCAAATACAGTTTTGGCCCTTTTTCTACAAAATGTTGTTCTAAATTGATTGAAAATATATTATATGTGTTGCCGTTTCTAAAATATTATTTTGACTATATTTGTCCTTCATCAGGGCCATGAGTCTTGAAAACATAGCTTTTAATAAATGTCATTATTAGTCATTTTAGATAAAAGCTAACCCTTTCTCCTCCTGACATGGCAGTATTTGAATGACAGGTTACTTCTCATGCGGTGAGCTTGAAATCTTGATTCCTGCAGTTTTTTGAAAACAAGTCGGTTATTTCAAGTTAGACATTGATGGCTGGAATTTTATTTCCGGGGAAATGCATGAAGGATTCATTCAGGTAACCCAACAAGGAGGCAGGTCTCTCTAAATGGGAAAACAAGAGAATGAGAAAAGCATGAGAATTTTTTCAGGTAAGGCAAAATTCAAAACATTATGTGAGTAAAACATCATTAGAGGCCAAAACGCATTATCAAATCTATAAGCAATGGAGCCTGTTTCTCTGGTAGATGTTGCAAGCCCAGTGAATTCATATTATTATTTATTTCTTAGCAGAAGCCCTTATCCAGGGCGACTTACAATAGTTACAAGATATCACATTATTTTTTACATACAATTACATTATTTATTTATTTATTTTTTTACAAACAATTACCCATTTATACAGTTGGGTTTTTACTGGAGCGATCTAGGTAAAGTACCTTGCTCAAGGGTACAGCAGCAGTGTCCCCCACCTGGGATTGAACCCACAACCCTCCTGTCAGGAGTCCAGAGCCCTAACCACCACTCCACACTGCTGCTCATAGCACAGGAAAAGCATGGTAAAATATCACACTACACTCCAGCAAGTTGTCTGTAATTTCCTCCCTCCTCTCTCCTCTATCTCCCCTGATGACTTTGCCTCCTTCTTCTCCTCTAAAATCTCTGATATCCGCAAACTCTTTAACACCTCTCCCTCCCCCGCACCCCCTCCTGCTCCAACCCCTACACCCACTGCATCCCCTACTAACTCGCCCTCCTTCTCCACCTTCTTGCCCCTCTCAGACTCTGACCTCTACTCCCTGCTCCAGTGTCACAAACCCACCACGTGTGCCTTGGACCCCCTCCCCACTCACCTCTTTCAAGCTGCTGCTCCTGCTCTACTTCCCTTCATCTCCTCCCTTCTCAACACCTCTCTACTTTCTGGTTTCTTTCCATCTGCCTTCAAAAAAGCCTCTATCACTCCCCTCCTCAAAAGACCCCACCTCCCTCCAGAGCTACCGTCCTGTCTCCCTCCTACCCTTCCTCTCCAAAACCCTCGAGCGGACTGTCTGCTTTCCTGTCCAACCACTCTCTGCTTGACCCTCTCCAATCTGGCTTCCGCTCTGCTTACTCCACTGAAACCGCCCTCCTGTCTGTCACTAACTCACTTAAGTGTGCCCGAGCTGCCTCTCTCTCCTCTGTCCTAATTCTCCTCGACCTCTCTGCTGCCTTTGACACTGTTGATCACTCTATTCTACTATCATCTCTCGCTGACCTGGTGATCTCTGGCACTGCTCTGGCCTGGTTCTCCTCCTACCTCTCCAACCGCACTTACCAGGTAACCTGGCGTGGAGCAACCTCCACACCTCACCCTCTCTTAACTGGAGTCCCCCAAGGGTCAGTCTTGGGTCCTCTCCTGTTCTCTCTCTACACCCGCTCCCTGGGCCCCCTCATCGCATCCTATGGTTTCTCATACCATTTCTATGCTGATGATGCTCAGATTTTCCTCTCCTCCCTTATCTCTACCTGTCTGTCTGCTATTTCCTCCTGGATGCACTCGCATCACCTCAAACTCAACCTCTCTAAATCTGACCTCCTTTTCTTTCCCTCCTCCTCCCCCTCCTCTGATCTCTCTATCTCTGTTCCTCTGGAATCTACCACACTCTCTCCCTCTTCCTCCGCTAAGAACCTCGGAGTCACCCTGGACCCCTGCCTCTCTTATTCCCAGCACATCTCCACTCTGGCACGCACTTGCTGATTCTTCCTGAGCAACATCCGAAGAATCCGACCCTTCCTCACCAACTACGCCACCAAGCTCCTGGTCCAGGCCCTGGTACACTCCCGCCTAGACTACTGCAACTCCCTCCTGGCTGGCCTCCCTGCGTCCGCCACCCGTCCGCTCCAGCTCATACAGAACTCCACTGCCCGCCTGGTGTTCTCTCTGCCTCGCTTCGCCCATGCTACTCCACTACTCCGCTCACTCCACTGGCTCCCGATCACCGCTCGCATCCAGTTCAAGACTCTTGTACTAGCCTACAGATGCCTTGACCAGACTGCACCCAGCTACCTCCAGACCCTCATCTCTCCCTACACCCCCACTCGACCTCTCCGCTCCGCCTGCACTAGAAGACTGGCTCTACCTCCGCTACGCTCCCCTGCCTCCAGAGCCCGCTCCTTCTCCACCCTTGCTCCGCAGTGGTGGAATGACCTTCCTACAGATGTCAGGACTGCCCAGTCCCTGACCACATTCCGGTGCCTCCTTAAGACTCACCTCTTCAAACAGCACCTGTAGAACTCCTCTGTTTGTATCCTGGGACACTATCACCCTTCATTTAAATGTGCTTTATTTTGCTCTTATCTGCCCCCTATTTTACTGCATTTAATCCTGTACTTCAGAAAAGTGTTTAACCTGTAGTACTTTGTATTTAATCATATCCTGATGTAACTATCCCTATTTAATCATATCCTGATGTAACTATCACTATTATCTGCTGTATTATTGAATTGTGTTTTGTCACACTTGTACTTTGCTTGAACAAAAGTTATTGTATTTCTTGCATTGTAACACTTGAAATGTATTTGCTTACGATTGTAAATCGCCTTGGATAAGGACTTCTGCTAAGAAATTAAGAAGAAGAAGAAGAAGAAGAAGAAGAAGAAAGGACTGCTAGTTAAATGATAAGAGAAAAAAGAGTCACCTTGATGGTATGCTTTTCTGTTGTGCACCATCCGTTCACTACAGATGGGGTTTCTTGTTTGATGATGTCAGCATTACCACAACAATTCTTTTAATTAATAGGGTACTTCTAGTAGAGTTGAGCAACTGTTGGCATAATGATGTGTTCTCAAGTTGATCACAGCTGTGGATGGAGACGTTGTCACGGCGACGGAGGTAGACAGCCTGCTTGGGGAAGGTTATCAGGCGTGATCTGTCTGAGAGCCCTAAATTCAAATATGTGTCCAGTTATCTGGGAGTTAGAGAGAAACCATTGACGCCTGAATCTGAATACCACATATAATTCAAAATATTAATAGATTCAGTTCTGACAAGTATAATATAGTTTTATATTAAAGCACACTCCCAGAAGACATTATTATCATCATCATTGTCTTATTGATCGGTACTTAATGTATTTCTTTCAAATGATGGGAAAATCATAATTTTGTGTTTCACAATGCAGACGTTTTTATTTTATTTTTTTAAATTTATTTTATTTTTTTTATAAATTTAGTCATTGCCAATTATTTTTTATTATTTTCTCCCAATTTGGAATGGCCAATTATTTTACTAAGCTCAGCTCACCGCTACCACCCCTGCGCTGACTCGGGAGGGCGAAGACGAACACACACTGTCCTCCGAAGCGTGTGCCGTCAGCCGACCGCTTTTTTTCACACTGCGGACTCACCATGCAGCCACTCAAGAGCTACAGCGTCGGAGGACAATGCAGCTCTAGGGCAGCTTACAGGCAAGACCGCAGGCGCCCGGCCAGACTACAGGGGTCGCTGGTGAACGGTGAGCTGAAGACACCCTGGTCGACCTAACCCTCCCTCCCCCGGGCGACGCTCGGCCAATTGAGCGCCGCCCTCTGGGAGCTCCCGTCCTCGGTCGGCAAAGGAATAACCTGGACTCGAACTCGCGACGTCCAGACTATAGGGCGCATCCGGCACTCTAGGCAAGTGCTTTTACTGGATGCGCCACTCGGTAGCCCCCGATTTCTTTATATTTTAATTAAAAACCTGCCAACTTAAAACATGTTGAAGGCAACGAAAGATGAGAGTATATACACAGCCCTATAATTACCTCTCTGCCTGCTCCCTGTATTCCTCAGTCTGTATTGATATCAATCATGGTTCATTGTGACTGCAGATGGCCCAAAGAACACTTCAATATCAGCTTCTCCAGGAAGTGACATCCCAGAAGGAGGGTCCTTACAGCTGACCTGTAAAACTCAAAGTAATCCTGAGGTGACTCAGTACAAGTGGAAGAAGCTCCCAGAAGCCTCTCTGCCTCAGGGGGTGCTCGTAGAGGGCAGCACCCTAACTATCCACAGCTTCCAGGGGGACCATCAGGGGATCTATGAGTGCGAGGCCGTTCATCAGAGTGGAAAACACGATCGAGCCTATGTCACTGTCACTGTCACTCAAGGTAACAGCCTGGCCTTTCAGACATATACACTGCTGTCGATGCTGTACATGTCTGTGTGAAGAGTTAGTTATATATATATATATATATATATATATATATATATATATATAAAACTGTTTGTAAGCTACTAAAAAGAGTATAGTAGATTAAAACCTGATCTGGTTTGCTAAACATTACTACAGTAATATATTTTAAGAGTGCCTTTATCAAATTGAATCCCATTGCAATGATGTTCTCAACTTGGAGCTGATGTAGGGATCTGATATTGAAACACTTGTATTGAATTATAGATTGGTCACTGTATTTTAGATAATAACAAAAAGTTGACAGCATTTTTGGTAAAGTTTTAGTAAGCTAGTTGATAACTGTTAAACTAAAAACTTAAAATAAGTAAAATAATACTACATAAAATGAAATGTAAACTCACTCATGTTTTAGTGTAAAATTGAAATTGATTGTTGCACACTATCAGATGGAAACAATGTCACATTAAAGTCAGTGATAACATTTTAGAAAAAATGATATATAACATAGTTTTCTGTGTAAGATACAAGCTGATTTTTAGCCACCCTATACAACATTCTATGCACCCTATAGGATATTCTATATACCGTTCTGCATATGTAACCCTTTATATTAATATTTTGTTTTCCAGAAGAGATGCTTTCCCAAGAGCCTGCTTTTCCAATAATAGGGGCTGTATTCGGGAGTCTGTTTGGGGGAGCTGTTGCTGGAGGGATTGGGGGCTTCCTGCTGGCTAAGCTGCTTAAATAACCACCATGTACATTAATGACCTGGAGCTCTTATATCCTTGTTCCAGCGTGACTGACATGTAATCAATAAATGATATACAGGAACAGGATTGGACACAGAAATGGAAAAGTACCTGCCACGTGAAGCACACATGTTTGCTTACATCAGCTGTCCAACGCCTGTACATTTAACTAATATTCCTAGCCAGGTTTTTAAATATTTTAAAGGCTTTTACTAATAGAGACAGGCAGATTTGTTTAATTGTAGCTGTTTTTTTTTTCAAATTAAGCATAAGGCATTTTTTTTTCTTTTTACTTATAGTCCTACCTTGTTTCTCCGGCACGTATGGGGCAGGGTCTAAACCTTAGCATAATAACATTATTACAAGCCCTGCACTGTTTAGCTGGGAATCGTATAGTTTTCTTTTTTTTTTTTTTTTATCATTTGACTCAAAAGAACCAAATTCTTGTCTTGTAAAGAGAATTGGACAAAGCCTACCTTCAAAAGTCAGACACAATTTATATGGGGGGCTACATACTAAATGCATTTTAATTAAATTAATACTTTTTTGTACTAGTTAAAAAAAAAATGACATTCTGCTGAAATATCATGCCTAAAGGATTACTAACAATTTTATTTTTCCTGTACTGCAGCTGGTTAATAAAACCCTGAATTTTTGGATACTACTTTGTGATCCCTGTTTCCTTCTCTGTATCAGCGGTTTACACTTTCCAATAACAGGTGGAAATAAGACGTCTATTGCGTCACAGTTTGATCCATTCTTGATTTACTAGAAGTTTAATCTGACACACCTGAGCTTGTTACCTATATACTGTGGCTAATCAAGCTCGTAGTGAAAACCTGGAATGGGTGAAACTACTATGCAATAGAAGCCTATCTGAATAAGTTCTTATGAATAAGCATATTAATAATGCTATCATATGTTGTAATGCTAATAAATTTGACTCAAATGTCTTTAGTAACAACTAATTGTCCAGACTTCAATATTACTACATCTTATTGATTAGTGTTTTACAGTTATGGACGTCTCATGAGTAATTGTTGACTCCTAATGATTACATCCTTAGAAATGACTAGAACATTTTCTTTTTTAGTATTAATAATTATGCATGTACATTTTTCACAATGAGAAACAATCATTTTAAAAGATACAAAGTTAGAAATAAACACCTTAAATAGTTTCTTTGGGGTACTTTAAAGCTGTAATCCCTTGTACAATAGATCTAAATAGTATCCTTACATCATTAAATGTCATGCTTTAAAATGTGCCTGCCAACTGATGTGATTTGGTGACATTGACTGGTGGATTACATCCTCAGCTAAAGGTGTGTTAACAACCAAGGAAATTGGATCCAAGTAGATCTAGGTTATTTTTCTCACTGTCAAATTAATTGATTCAAAGTCTGACCCAATGTCTTTGAAGGGTGATGCATCTGATATAATAAAATGCCAGCGGCTATATGTCAACAAGAAACAGAACATGCCACTGCAAGCCTGTCAACCAATCAGAGCGGACTTGGACATGATGTTTCTTCAATGAAATTCGATCGACGGTTGAAATTATATTAAGGGATTGGATCCAGTTTCTTTGATTTTGAAAACACACCATAAGACGTAGCTTTGTGTGTTTAGAGCTCCAAACCATCTGCCCATAAGTAATCATTTATTGCTATAACTGGCACTTAAAGCTGTAAAATTGCTGTAAAAATAGCAGTTCTACAATTCCTAGGAAGATTTCTTCTTCCTCACTCTTATCTGGCAGATCTTTTGGTAAACACAATCAACACCTATATTGCATGTCTCTCTTGAATTCTCATAATTGGTTAACATTGAACTCTTCCATCTCTATTGTATAATATGTTCACAATTTGGGTGTGATATTAAATTATTTTTCCCATAATTTTTTCTTCACATATTTTTTCAGTCTCAGTTGTCTTAAGACAACTGAGACTGAGACCTTTATTAACTCAAGCAGATACTAATCTCCTTCACACCTTTCACAGTTCAAGATCACTGTCATGCTCTTTGAATGTGCAGCAGAAAGGAGGTTAACTCAATCTGATCTCCAGCACTATATCTGGCTTAAAATCTTTGCATTGGTTGTCAGGAGGGGTAGAACAACTACTGGTACTTCGTTACCAGAGTCAAATACCACAAAATATTAACATATCACGTATTTGATAATATCTAATGCTCTGTTTGTGTACAGTGTCGTAACAATTTGATGTGTGTGCACTGTATTTTAAACCTGCTTGGGATTTTGAAAGAAACTATTAATCAGTTTTCTGAAATGTCATTTATACGTAATGGATTGCAACCGCAACTGGACGCTTCACAATTACTTTCTATTTTGATTTAAACAGCCAAATACAATTTTAATATTATTACTAGTATATAGTGTAAAAGACTCGCCCCCACTCGGGTTCGTTGCCCCTTTAAAAGCACACCCAGGACACAGAAATTGAGGTTTTAAGGAGCACTTGCACTATTTTTTTTTTTTTAATAATAACAAAAACACAAATAAACAAAACAAACACCTAGCTCTTTTTTTGAGCACTTAACTAAACACAACCCAGGAACCTAAAGTAAAAACAGGTAAGCTGTTTACCTGTTGCCAAACAAAACAAAACAAACACAATGTTACACAGCACACTCCACAAAGGGTTTCACGCTACCTTTTCTCTTTGTACGCCTGCACATACTCAGAAGCGGACTCTTCACACAGCAGCCCCAAACAGCCTGGCTGCTTTTCTTAAATACCCTGCACCTGGCTCTAATTTACAATGCTAGCCAGGTGCAGGGGATCATTACTAATTAAACAATTGATCAAACTAAGGCTGTTCCCCTCTGGGAGATGTAGTCCCATTCCCCCAGAACTACACTATATCACAATAGTTTAAACAAACAAAAACATGACTATGGTGCTGCTGCTGCTGCTTTGAAATTGAACAGTGCAATTAGTTGACTACCACTTTTTATTTAGTACTACCTCTAGATGACTGTTGTTTTTGCTCTTAACCTCTGGTTTTGGGCCTGTTGTTCAATTCCAATTCCAATTCCTTTTTATAATCAATTCCCAAATCCAATTGCAATTAGCAGTATTCTCTTAAAATGAGCTTCTCACAGTGGCAACAAATTACTTAAATTATGATCACTGTTAGTCAATTAAATTGCCTTTAAATGAAAGCAGTTAAACCATTATTATGTCCCTAAAATATAAATTCCAATTCCAGTTTCTTCAAAGGAATTTAATTGGAATTGGACTTGAAAAACAGGTATTGACCCCAACCCTGCTTGGACTTTTATACCTCCCTGACCTGCTCATATTCTGCATGAAGGCAACTGGAGCCAGGGCTGGAGTTAGCTGTACCCCACAGTATCAGTGTCAGATTCAGTGTTGAAACTGCTCTTGTGAACTGAATGCAGACTTGGGTTACACAGCCCAGTACTTAATCATCACTCATGGTGGGAGTGAGCAAAAGAAATCTACAGTTCATGGTAAATAAGTGAAATACTCCCTAACTTGGCACATTCTTCTTAGGGGAGAAATGAAACAATCAGCGGTGTAAGAAACAAAGGAATTTGGTAATTTAAGAAAATGTGACCGTTTTTTTTTTAAAAAAAGGCAATGTGTTGTTGTAATTTCTGGAAACAGAAAAGAACATTTTGTAATGCTCTTTGTTCTGACACAATCTCTGGTCTTCTTTAAGCTTGGCTGACAGCAACAGATAACTCCATGAAGCACTATTTGTTAATCTTTCTCTGTTGAAGACAGCAGGAGCAGTGTGTACTGTTAGAAAAAACTGCTAACAATTGGAGTTTCTTGTTAAGGTGGAATAGGTTTTAAAAGCTTTTTCTTACCCTTGAAAAATCCTTTATTGCTTTGCTGTTTTTTTTTTTCTTTTGGTAATTTAAGTCCATTTATCCTGCCACAAAATACAAGGAAGTACTCTCCCCAGTCACATCCTGTGTCACAGGTAAAGAACCCCCCTGACCCTGTGTGCAGCATGTTCACCTGGGAAACTAAAGCAAAAAAAAAAAAAAAAATTGAAAACACTTAAAAAACAATCCTTTAGAAATCTATACATATTGTGACAGCCACTCACCTGGTTGATCACGAGCGTTCGTTATGTTGAAAATTTTCTCCTGGTCAGTATGGATATTTATGACACAAAACCAAGTTTATGTATTTGGAAACAGAGCAGTGCCTGAACTTTTATTTGAGAATATAGGTATTACTGTTTATTTCTTCAATGCTAATAATACTTCTCACACACAAAACAAAACAACACCAATCTCCATTCGGAGACCTCTCTAGCCACAACCACCATAAGCCTCCCCCAGATTGACCCCGAACAAAGGAAACAATTTTCTTTTATTGTCAACCAGCACAGAAACTTACAAAACTAACACCTCTTAAACACCTGCAGCTGTGCTGGTTCACATTTCAATTAAACCCCTAGCGCTCCTGGCCCTTGTTGTTTCTTTGGTGGCTGCCATTTTTGTAGGCCCTATTAACTACAACTCCCGCATTGTCTCTTGGGAGATGCAGTCTTTACCTGCTCAATCCGGCACTTTCCAGTGCCCCGGTCGTGTATACCGTAATATGCTAGGACCCACATATTTGTCATTCGTGACCAGCCCACATCTATGGTCACAACAGTTATACAAAAAAAATTAAAAATCACATGGTAAAACTGTTGACCATAGAGTTACATTTTGCTGGTTGTCCATTGTAGATTTCTATAGAATAATACAGACATTGTATATATTACTATAGACTAATAAATAGTAATTTCCTTTAGATTTCTGTGGAATAATACAGTTTTTTTAATATACATTTCCATAGTTTCCTTCAAAATCTATATCCAAAATCTTTTGAAACATTTGTGGGTAAATGGCCAAAATCCTATTTTGCTGTAATTTAGTTTTTTCTATAATTGATTAAGAAAGTTTTCCTAAAGCTTTGTGTGTTTTTGTGGTGTGTTCCTCTTATTTCTCTTTATTTATTTTTAAATAAGCCAAGACTATTCAGAATATAAAAAAAACAGAATATTAGACCTGCAGGCCTGTCAACTCTCCCTTATTTGCCGGTGTTGTGAAATATCCTGCAATTTCCTGGAACTTGTGCATCCCCCACCTTTTGTGTCTCTTTGGAATGCCTCCTTGCATTCTTTCAGTTCACGTGCAACAAAAATTAGATTTTAAAAACCCGAATTTTCTACATACAAGCTGGGTCTGTGGAAAAGGCGGGACAGGCAGAGCTTGGAACTCTTGTTCACAGCACTGTTGTCTGAGCCTCAAATTCACCACCGTCAGGCTTTAATGAAGTCTAAAAACTGGCTTTTCTAGGATACATTGCTTTTTCCACATATATAATATCAATCAATCAATCTTTATTTTATATAACGCCTTTCATAGTGGACCACCATCACAAAGCATTTTACAAGATACAGTAAAAAAAAAGCACAATACATTAAATACAGTGAAAAATAATGCATAATACATTAAATACAAGGCTAGGGTGTAAAAAGAAATCTAAAACGTGGATGCGAGAGAAAAAAAGGTAGCAATGACAACACAGCAAATAACAGAGCTTAAGAGCATGGAAAGAAGAAGAGAGCAAGTGGGTCTTGAGAGCAACGGTGGGAGCATCACACACCAAAGCTGGGAGAGAGTTCCAGAGAGTCGGAGCCATGAAGCTAAACGAGCGTCTCCAAGTGTGGTGCACTTTTGCTTGGCGATAACAAGCAGGCCAGAATCGGAGGACCTCAGATTGTGGGCAGGGATATAGCGGGTCAGCAAGTTGAGGAGGTACTCAGGACCTGTGTGATGAAGGGCATTGTAGGTGAGCAGGAGAGTTTTGAAAGTACTTTACAGGTAGCCAGTGCAGCTGGGTAAGACAGGGGGTGATGTGTTCACGTTTTTTTACATCTGGTAAGGATCCTGGCAGCGACATTCTGAACTAGCTGCAATCGTTTAAGGCACGTGCTGGGAAACCCCAGAGAATGCAGTAGTTGAGTCGAGAGGAAACAAATGCATGACAGAGTATCTCCGCATCCGGGAGGGAAAGGTAGGGACGGAATTTGGAGATGTTTCAAAGATGGTAGAAGGAAGATTTGACCACAGAGGACAGGTGGGCATCAAAGGAGAGGTTGCTGTCAAGATGTACACCAAGGCTTCGTACAGTGGGGGAAGGCAGCAGCAGACAGTTTCTGAGGTTCAGGGCAGCTATATTGACATTTTTAAGTTGAGTTTTAGATCCTACTAGAAGGAGTTCAAAAGAAGAAAATTGGCAGACATTCAGGCCTCAATGTCTTGAATGCAAGCTGAGAGTCGGACCATGGCAGAGGGGCTACCAGGGTCGAGTTGTAAGTAGAACTGGGTGTCATCAGCAGAGGAATGAAACGTGAGGCTGTGTTGATGGATGAGGTGACACAAGGGAAGCAAAGAGACCCAAGAACAGACCCTTGAGGGACACCACAAGTGACAGGGTTTGTGGCACCACTGTACCCAGCATAGAAAACCTTTAATTTCTGCAAAAGTCATGCAGGCCTACGTTCTTCTTGTATTAGTTACTGCAATCCCCGTATGCGCTTAACAGGGTTTAGGACCCAGGGGAGCCCTGAGGCAGGCATGCATTCAGTGCACGAGAAAAGCTTATAGGTGGAGTTTCCATGCATGTATTTTTTCTTTTTAGGTCGAGACATTAGCATTTGTTCGAGAAAAATGTCTTGTGTAAAATGCTTTTTTGAGTTTCAGTTAGCTCAGTTTATTTTACTCGAGTATACCGGGCTTTTCACCCGATGTCATGCAAATGAATGGGAAAGGTGGGGATTGATATGTAAATTAGCTATGTGTAAAATAGTCGTGCTGTTTTTAAGACTACTAGTGACATTTTGTGAAAATGTGGTTTCCAGGCGCATAGAACTGGTACACGAGTGAATCTAAGCTGCTGTAATAAAGCAACATACCTTGTGCCTGGTTGGTTAATAATGTGTTTTACTGCTCTTGCCCAAATTGTTTTTCAAATGTCATTAGTGGGGTGTCATGTCATTAGTAGTGAATACTGTTTCAGCTAATTTATCTTATGACTCGTTAATTTAAAATGAACTCTGAGGTATAAAATGAAACTGACTAACACAGGTATTGCAGATCACTATGGCTGAAAACCGGCGGAGACGTTGGATTCTAAATCTCTGTGCCACACATCTTCCACGTATGCTTCCAAGGCTGTCTGATTGGGAACAGTGGATGTTTTGCCTTTGTTTCGGGAGCTTGAACCTCCAAACATACTCTACCAGCAAATCTTTATGCTTTGTTATTTAATGCCAATGGCTAGCGAAAGGACGGTTTGGACATCTTGCTGATGGGAAGAGGTTGTGCTGCTTCACTCTTTCTGCAGTGGATAGAGACCTTTCGCATCACCAGGGCAACATTCAGCATTATAGTGGAACTGGTAAAGGACGATATGCAACCAAAAAGGAATTACGTACGGCCTCCTGTGCCAGTGGATTACTCTGTATAGGCTGGCATCCTCAACTGAGTACAGGGTTAGGGTTACTTAGCTGAGTACAGGGTAGTTGGCAATGATTTTGGAGTGCATAAAACCATAATACAGTTCATCTCTGTATTTACAAGTTTGTCAGCTCCCTTGTTCAGAGGAACTGCAACACGTACATAGCTATGCCAGATGTAACTGAAGCAAAAAGCATTGCTCTGCGGGTCCGTCCTGCTTCTCCCGAATGCACCTCCTTGCTCGTTCCAGTTGGTAGGACTGTTTCATTTTTTAAAATGTGTCCCTAGCTTGTGCGACTGTGCGCTCTATTCATCTTTCTGAGAGGGCATCAACCACTTGTTGGTACACATGCTTGTTATGCTGTTTCGGGTGATCGAACTGGCTCAACACATCCAAGTCACTAACTATATACTTATTAATGCCCGGGTTTCCTCCTCGCTCCAGCGATTTTGAGTAGAGGGTGTCTTTGGACATAGCTGGGATCAAAAGATAGTTGTCGATGCCCTCTCAGAATTGACCAAATAAAATTGCAAATGAACGTATTGATTGTGTTTTATTTATTTGCATCATTAA
Source organism: Acipenser ruthenus (assembly GCF_902713425.1). NCBI lineage: Eukaryota > Metazoa > Chordata > Actinopteri > Acipenseriformes > Acipenseridae > Acipenser > Acipenser ruthenus. Next base: position 26,766,669 of record NC_081200.1, on the reverse strand, counting down.
TATTTAACACAGCATTAAATCCAACACAACTTAAAAGAAAAGAGAGAATCTCTGCCAGCATGAGCCTCCTCAGATCGCTGCTGTCCAATTGAAACTGGCGGCTGAGATACTTTAACCTTTACAGTTACCAAGTCACTTACAATAAGCGGAATTTGGCTTGTTTTTTGAGAGTCACGGGTTGTAATTTGCGTAAACACCCATACTTTAACATGGGTTGCGCTTGTTTTGGGCTTGTTGTGAAAGGCAGTGCCGCTTTTTTTTCTTGTGAGACTGTAACCTTCCCGTTCTGTCTAACAGGCAGCCACTTATTCCTGAACACCTGATTTTGTTGTTGACAAGAGCTTGTGCAGGATACAGCAGGCAGTGGCAATTTTGGGAACAAATTAATGCACTTCAGTCCATTTCATCAGTATCCGCCACCTCGCTTTGAAGTGCCCACTAATTGTATTTTGCTTTATTACAGCAGCTTAGATTCACTCGTGTACCAGTTCTCTGCGCATGGAAACCACATTTTCACAAAAAATCACTAGTAATCTAAAAAAACAGCACAAGAACTTTACGCATAGCTAATTTACATATCAACCCCCACCTTTCCCATTTATTTGCATGACAACGGGTGAAAATCCTGGTTTACTCGAGTAAAATAAACGGAAACCCAAAAAAGCATTTTACACTAGACATTTTTCTTGTGTAAATGTCTCGAGTTAAAAAAAAAAAATTGCAGGGAAACCCCCATGAATGAGATTTACCCTATCCCTCTCTTTGGCCGTTTTCTTCAGCCACAAACCTGATTTACACGCTTAATTCTTCCAAACGTGCACGCACATCGCCATTTCACGTGTAAATTGCCCCACATGGAAACCCCATGTATGGCTTTGCCTCCCAAAAAAAAGCACATTTCAAGCTTCTTGTAAAATAACATATTCTCACATAACACAAAGCAACATTGAAAAAAGTCATACTTTTTGTAAACTTTGCAGGACAGATTTTAACAGTGGGACATGAGAGCAAGAATGATGTTTGTGGTAAGCACGAGAGATCACAAAAACACCAAAAAGCCAGTGACGCTCAGAAAACAAGTGCTTCAATTAATAACACCTTTACATGGTGTGACTAGTTCAACAAATCTGTAGTAGATATGTTCCCAGACACACAAATTACATTCTTGTATTCTTCAGAAAAGTCTAAAAGTAACAGTAATAGTGAAAGAGCGTTTCTATTACATATTCAGCAGCAGCATTGCGTTAGAAATCTAGATTAATTCATCACATGTTTATAAACAGCAATAGTGTGTTAATTTAAAATAGAAGATACAGTAGTTGACAATGAAATGTTACTGACAGTGGTATTATTAATCCGCCACATATGTGCAGTGTAATGAATGACATTGCAATACCACGTTGTTGTGTATTTTTTTTTTAATTTCTTTTTTTATGAAGCTTTTTTTTCTTCTTCTTGTAGGAGTATAGCTTGTCCTTTGATGACGAGGTCAATGTGCAATACCAAACCTTTAGATTTGTTGTGTGATGAAAGTAACAACGCCAACTGTGTATGCTTTGCTGTCCTGCAAAATCAACTACAGTGGACCTGTTTACACAGTATTTGCTGCTGCCAAATCAGCCGCCTACAACTACAGTACAATAAGAACAGCAGGGGCCAAGAGAATTGGCTTGTGAAGCATGTCATGTTTTTTTTTGTTTGATAATGTTTCCTATTTAAAGCAATTAGAAGGAGCACTGTATCACAGTGGAATAGTTGTGTGCTTTTGTCTTATGTAGGTATTCACTTCAATTCAGGACACTAGATTTCAGTTTACAAAAGCTCAATGTTGACAGGTATGGACCTGTTGAATATTACACTTGTAAATCAAGTGTAATATTTGGGCTGAGCCTAAAAATAATTGGCCATTCCAAATTGGGAGAAAATAATAAAAAATAATTGGCAATGACTAAATAAAAATAAAAAGAAACATCATAAACATGTAAGGAAATGGTTCAAAGAAAACAAACAAACAAAATATTTGAAGCTACAGCACTTACAATACTTCAAGTATCCCTCTAAGTGTTCTGTAGAGGCCTGGCTCACCCTGAATCACTTCACTTATGTAATCTGAATTCAATGAACCAACGAGCCATTCTGACTTCCTGTACAACACTCTACATTGTTGTAAACACTGCAATAAATCCAAACCTTTAGACAGCAGTGAAGAAAGCACTTCCTTTCCTAAATGATGGTGAAGTGAGCGAGCATTTGAAATGTATTTAAAAATAAATTGAGAGGATTAAGTCATAACCACAGCTTTAAAATCTATTTTATTATGTTAATGGTATTACTGAAGTATTTGCACCAGAAATATCATCCCTGGCCCTCCTCATTTCATTGCGCTGAAGATCTCTTTGCTTGTTTAACTTTAATTCAAGATGTATGCTACAGGTGTACAGTTTAAAATGAAACTTCTTGGTACCTAACCCCTTCCTGTTCTGTAAGTCATATGGTCTGATTTTGCAGATCTAAAACGTTTTGTTGTCGGTTTGCTTGTTTTAAATAGTAGCTAAGTACATTTTTTTTAATACAATGCCTTAGATTAACCACAAATTCTTGGTACCTAATTCTGGTATGTATAAGTGCACACAGGAACTAATGAGGAAACCAGTATACAAATTAGTGCCCAATCATTTTAAACTAGTCTTCAGGACTGCAACCCACCTACAGAACAAACCCAACATGACATGATTAGCAAGTGACCTCCGTCTTGAAGATTGGCTCTTTTCAACCAGAGAACGTAAGAAGCTGATACTGCTACTGAATCCTGGAGGAGAGTTCAGCCTGACTGATCTTCACAGGGCCCTGTCTGGCACAACCACTAGAGGTTGCTGTGGCACAGTGAGACGTACCAACACTCCCAGCACTCCAGGCGGTAGTACCTTAACTAGGTGAGCCCCTAGGGATCCCAACACAAACAAATTGTTAATAAATGGTATAGATAAAGTTAACCCAATACACCACTTCAAACTAGCACAGAGGTAGGGCATACATGGAAGCTGAGTAAAAGTAACAGAAGGTAGGACACACTTTGTTACACAGAGGGCTGATAAGCACGAATTGTGGACAACCTTACCCGAGTTAACAGTAGATAGTCCAAGATTAGTGCTAATGAAGGTCTGTGAAACCAGCCGAGAGAGTTATAAATATATGGAATAGCGTACTAGGTGAAGTATCTAAATCTTGTTTTTCTGTGCAGAAATGATTACATATTATAGAAAGAGAAAAAAGCAAAAAGAAGTGGTAAAAAACATTTCATGTGGATGGATTACATTACCATAACAAATAGCTTCACAAATCAAAATGGAATCTGTGCTGCTAGATAACAGAACATTCCATTGTGAAATCAGTGTTCCGCTTGCCACTTGGCTGACACAAAGGAAAGTGTCTTACATCCTGTCAAGCATTTCTGCTCCAGCCAAGAACCCTGTTTCTCACTCTCTTAGATCTGCAGTGACAGGCCAATTACACTCTGACCTGACGTACTGTAGTACAGCGAACTAAAGGGACTAAAGAGGTTTACTGCCAAACAGTTTGTGTTGTTATATAAGTGAAAAAAGGCATGCACATATTTCAGCAGGTGCAGTGCAATTAAAAAGAAGACAGACTGACCTTGAGCAATTAAACTGAATAAGATTAATGGTAGGGAAACTTTTTTCACATTATTTAACAAGTGGAATCGCTCTGCCATTCACTATCATTGAGATTCCAAAACCTGTTCTCTTGTGATAAGTTTGGATAAACAAATGCCATAAAGTCTACTGACATCACTGAAAAAGAATCTTGTAGCCGAGCTCAATGACTGATTTGGTTGAATTCAAACACCATTCAACTGACACGTAGTGATTCCCCAGGATACTAAAATCCTCTTTTTTTTTTAAATGTCACAAGAAGGTTTCTGTATGAGCAAAACCCACGAGATCCTTCAATGCCGTTATCACAGCTTCTATCACTAACACACCCAGGCATATCATATCATTACTCCAATCCAGTTTCCTAATGTTTCCGTCATGAAAAGCTCCTTCCTTTCTGTTTTTCTATAGTAATGGCTGGCAGGGCAACGTGACTTCTACTGAGGGGATTTTCTGGTCATTTTATTAGAAATCACAGCTCTCTTGAGAATTACCTCATTTTAATGTGGAAATAATTGAATAATGAAACCTGACTTTTCCTGCAGACTGTTTTAGTTTTGTTTTCCTTTACCTGGTATGCTTAAGCATTAAGTAGAATTACAATTTCTTAGTTTTAACCATTTTCTTAACTTGTTTATGATATTTGCAATAATTCTCAGTGCTTATTGCAATTAGTGGCAATTAGTTCAGGAACTATTCCAATTCTAGTTCCTCACCTGCTATAGATATGCATAATGGAGGCTTGTGCATTGTTAGCAATACAAAAGGAAACTTGCAAAGTGATAAATCACTAGATGGTACTGTCTCCTCTATAGACACTTTGGCTGATCTACAGTATGCTGTACCGATTTTATGCCAGGGATCTAAAGCTAAAGAACAGTCCCTGAACTCGGGTGAAAGAAACTCACCACAGACTTATCACAAGACAGTGAGCGGGAGGTGTTCTTTGCATTGTCAGTTCTTAAAAGTGCTTAATTTTCTTTTTGGCTTCAAATTCCATTTCAATGTTTAATTAGACCTTTACTGCAACGGAATCATGTTTCCCTATAATTGTATCTAACCAGCAATTTGGACATTCAATATAGTCAACCCCCACCCCCTTTTTTAAATCCAAATTTATCATTACAAACACAGATATAAAAAGTGGAACTTGAAATATACCACTACTGCAGATTCTGCTTTGATTACAGTAGTGTTCAGTAGTAAAGCTAGTAGTCTATTGTAAGTTTATAAGTGTTCAGTGGCTACCTCTAATCATGTTGTGCAAAGAATCAAAAAAGAATACACTTGTATTAATAAAGACCAGTCTACCAGTCTAACAATTTCCTTATTTATAATTTGACCCCCTGTATTAAAATTAAAAAAATTAAGTCGTTACGCTAATAAGAGGAAAGAATGTTTCACTACAGTACATTTTAAAAGTTATGTAAGTAATAACTTCAACCTTTTTTTTTAAAATATAAATGGCAATCAAATTTTTTTTTGTAAATAAGGATAATTTATTTTGTGTTTACTTTCTGACATTGAAAGCTCATCAGCTGTCGGACTGATTGTAGTGTTTTCAGACACAATTCGATTTCGTACATGGCAGTGAAGCACGACTTTGCCAACACAAGTGCATTTATTTCTGTCTCCCAACCTCTTAAAATGCTTTGGTCTTTACAACATGACATTCCCCTTCCCTGCAATCAATGGGGTAATTATGCTATTCAAAACTAAGATACGCTACCAGGTTTGATGTCTGGCCAAATTATTATGATTTTTTTAATAAACTGCATCAAAAGCTGTACAGTAAATGTAATCTTTATTTTACTTTATTAGAAGTGACTGTAGTAGATAATGTAAAAGGAAGGGGTTATGCTGTAGCTAATGAAATCATAAATCTTACCAGTAGCTGTTGTGAACTTCCAGCAGCTATTTAGATCACATAACAGTATGTGCATAAATACTGTACATTCTGTATTATATGTTTACCATATTAGGTAAAGTTCTCAGTTTGCTTACCTTACCTTCAGACTGTTTCACTTGGTAGGTCATTTCGCCTCAGCGGTTTCTTTGGGGGTCAACGCATATTACTCATTTCAAAGCATGTCATTCAATAGGGGAAGCAGATGGTTGGTTAATGACAGGAAAGAATAGGGGTGGAGACAGTTTCAATCTCCAGGTGAAATGTTCCAGGAAGGTGAAGACTGCAATGAACGTAAGGTGTGCAAAGGGTTCAGCAGAATATGATTTTTAAAATGTTTGCTCTAACATTTGCTTCTTTCAAAACTGCACCACGACCTATGAACTTAAGTAAACAACAGGTGAGAAATGACATCTTAGCTGTAACTAATTTAAAAGCACAGCAAAGTGGTGTTCAGCAAAGTGAAAGCAGGGCAAATCAGAGCCAAGCAAACGTTTCAAGTTACGGTGCAAATTTACTAAGGTAAACTTTTATATGAGTAAATATTTTGTTACGTTAAGTTATACTGGTAACCACTTCCTCTGGAAATATGGCCTGGTCTTTAGAACTGAAATCTCTAAAAAAAAAAAACAACCCCAGGTACAACCCCAAACAAGTCTTATAGAGTAGGTTTAAATCACAACTCCAGGTCAGAAGTTCAAATCTTTAATACTGTAAAATCTTGTAGTGTGTGTCAGCATCTGCCTTTGTACAAGGGGACATGTAAAACTGTGCATTATTTTATTTATTTATTTTTATTTAGCAGACGCCTTTATCCAAGGGGACTTACAGAGACCAGGGTGTGTAAACTATGCATCAGCTGTAGTGTCACTTACAACTACGCCTCACCTGAAAGACGGAGCACAAGCAGGTTAAGTGACTTGCTCAGAGTCACACAATGAGTCAGTGGCTGAGGTGGGATTTGAACTGGGGACCTCCTGGTTAGAAGCCCTTTTCTTTAACCACTGGACCACACAGCCTCCTGTGTGTGGTTAAATATTGAACAAATAAACACTATTATAATACCCACAAAATAATTTTTAAAAAAAAAGTATAATTCATCTAGAAATATCAGTAATTGGTGCAATCTGGGACATGCAAGCACTGAATTATTTCTCAGCTCTGACTTGTCCATTGTGACTCAAACAAGGATTTTCATCTTTTATATTATAATGATCTTGTGGAGCGGATTGATTTCTGGTTTACATGACATTTTGGGTAATCATACATTTTCCGTTTTGAGTCATTTCAGGTCATCAAAAGGGCGGTGATCTCTCTTAATCTGCTCCAGTTGAAGCAGGCAGAGGTCAAGAAGACTAAAAATGATTATTCCCTCTAAAAAAGTTTGCAAAATCTGTTCGGGGAAAAGGAAAGATTTTGGAGTCAAAGGAACAAGGAAGTCATCGAGATGAGGAGCGAGAGGAGGGGTGTTGAGCACAGCACTACACCTGCAAGACTGCATCGTTTATTAAACTCTGTTGTATTAAATACTGTACAAGAGCCTAGCAATAGCGAGTACTAGTGTTGGGGTAACAGCCTAATACTGTTTTATTTTGTATTGGTTCATTCATTTTATACATTATTTCTACTTATGGTTGGTTATTTTCTCTCCATGCCTGTTTGGCACAGATTGTTTCAGTGTAGTGTAGAATCGGGGATGTCGTTTGCAGAATGTCTAGACTTTCTCATTTGTTTATCTCAAGATTAAGGGGCTCCCGAGTGGCGCATCCAGTACAGGATGTGCCCTATAGCCTGGTTCGAGCCTGTAAGTCGCTGGTTTCAGTCCAGATTATTCCTTTGTCGACTGAGGATGGGATCTCCCAGGGGGCAGCGCACAATTGGCCAAGCGCCGCCTGGGGGGAGGGAGGTCTAGGTCGGCCAGGGTGTCCTCGGCTCACTGCGCACCAGTGGTCTGGCCGGGTGCCTGCGGGCTTGCCTTTAAGCTGCCTAGGGCTATGTTGTCCTCCAACGCTGTAGCACTGGGTGGCTGCATGGTGAGTCTGCAGTGTGTAAAAAAGTGGCCGACTAACGGCACACGCTTCGGGGGACAGCGTGTGTTTGTCTTCGCCCCTCCCAAGTCAGCGCAGGGGTGGTAGCGGTGAGCTGAGCCTAAAAATAATTGGACACTACTAAATTAAAATAAAAAAAGATTATAAGATTGATTCTAAAGATTCCCATAGTGAAAGCATAAGTAAGCATTGTAAAGCCCACCTTGGTGTATTAAAAAAAAAGAAAAACATGACAAACCACGGCAAATGCATAGTATAAACAGGGGTAAAGCATGGGAAAAAGCAAAATTACCATACAAATTTACCCAGGTATTTCATAAGGGAAGTTATAATTACGTCAGTACACTTTACTGTTAAACAAACAGAAACCAGGAAAGTTTGCTGCACAAAAACAGAGCTGTGTTCAGCTTTTGCTGCGACAAATGCAGGTGACTACAGTTCCCTTTCAATTCGAAGATGACCACAAATGAACATTATGTATGGGATATGCCTGCCCTTACTAATTGACCCCAACCCACTTATTGCAATATTCAGAGTTTTAACTGTAAATAGAGCCCTGCAGAAAACTCAATCTAATTCCATAGTTTTTTGCGGCCATGTTGGCAAGGCGTCTGATCCTTTTTGAAATGGAAACAAGCTGCCCCGCCCGCTCACACACAGTGGATCAGGGAAGTTATGCAATAAAATTACATTTAGGGGCTCCAAAGACAAATTTCATACGGTGTGGTTGCCCTTCATGAGGTATTCTGAGAACTTGAACACTCAAGCTTGGGCACCATTAGGTCACCATTTCCCCCTTTTTTTATTTATTGTTATTTATTTTTTTATTTTTTTATTTTTATTTTTTCTATTTCTATATATATTTTTCCTTCTTTTCTATCTATTTATTTACTTATGTATATATTTATTTTTTGTCATGTATTACTGTATCACTTCCTCTTTTTGATTTATTTAATGTAATATATTTCATGTAATCATGTAATATTATATTACCTTTGTCCATTGTCCTGCCAACTAAAAAGTTTATAGGCCCACTGATGTTTTATGAGTAACTCTAAGCTGGTTGAACATGTTGTAGTTCCTCCACTTGTATAGCAGCGATCAGATCATGTGCCCTACAGCAAAAGAACCAGGATGCAGCAGTTCATCTGTCATGTTGTATTCGAAATATGTCCTGAATTGATAAGTGAAAACTATAATTATCAATACAAACAATGGGAGCATTAGGTAACATGCCTTTATGCTAGCTGTCTAAGTTGCTGGTGGCTGTGTGATGATGCAGTCTTGATTTTGTTGGTATGGTCAGGGATGTAGGGTACAGTCACTGTCTATTCATATCTGAGCACTGTTGTTTATTAACCCTATTTTTCAGAATATAACACACTGTGTACCCCGTGCAGTGTGTGCATGACTAACCAGTTTCATTTATTATTATTTATTTCTCAGCAGACACCCTTATCCAGGGCAACTTACAAGTGTTACAAGATATCACATTATTTTTACATACAATTACCCATTTATACATTTGGGTTTTTACTGGAGCAATCTAGGTAAAGTACCTTGCTCAAGGGTACAGCAGCAGTGTCCCCCACCTGGGATTGAACCCATGACCCTCCAGTCAAGAGTCCAGAGCCCTAACCACTGCTCCACTCTGCTGCCCATGTATAACACACCCCCCTTTTAAAACGTGCTCCTTTCGTAAAGCACGCTCCTCTGGTATGTTAAAATAATATAATAACACTTAGTAGTATCACATTTATTGTTATTATTTAAATTTAGAGTGCTCAATTATTTTACCCCCAATTTTCTCCTGAACTAAAAATGTTTTTTTTTTTCTTTTTTCACACAACTCAGGGAACTGAAGGAACTGAAAGCTCTTCTTAAAGTTGTGTAAGATTGCATGCTATATTTAGAAAACTACAGTACTATGTCATTTGTTTTCTAAATACCATCAGCATTACGTTATATTTATAATGTTAAGCAAAAATGTACCAAGTATGTAATCTGCTTAACAACCATGAACCTCTTTAGAAATGAGCGTGCAGTGCTTCATCGATGATATGTGCAGTACTGTACAGAATACACTCAACAGGACAGCATAGACCCCGATCAAACATAGGCTACCGACACCACTTTGATGCTGGGCCAAACTGATTAGCAAATAGCAAATACATCTCAACAGTTCCTTCAAAATGCCGCTTATCTATTCTTTGAAGCAATCTTATTTACATTATCTAGACCCATTTTAACAGAACACGACAGCCCCTAGCCATCAGCCCCTTGTCCTACTTACCAGAGATGGCTCCTGTACTGCTTATCTAATACATGTTTGGGCTACCATAGCATGTACTGTGTAGTCTAATAAATTTATATTAGAAGGCTACATCCACCCTAGTGCTAATCAAGGCTTTAAAGCATTTCTTACCTTCCATAAGCAACATTATCACTTACCTTGTGTTCATGTTGGTGTGTCTATTGATTTCTCAAATGAAATGCACTTAATGTGCTGCTGTAATCCAATGGTCTAGCTGCAATCAGACCACGTGACCTACAGCACAGCATGGCTTGACTTCACCACTCACCTGTTTCACTATCGGAACTGTCTCTGTGTTTGCACCTTTTAACACTTGAATCACGCACTGTCTTTGTGTTTGTGTTTAGTGTGGGTGTCGGAACAGGACTTTGGGGTTGCGGGTCAAACCCGTAGGATTACAATTAGAAGTGATACACGCCGCTGTATCACTTCCAGCACTATTATTATTTACAGGTTTTGCCTTGAGGCTCTGGACATTTATTAATTTAAATAAACACCCTTGCACCTGTACCAACGTCTGTCTGTGTGATTATTCTGCACTGCACTCACCTGCACGTCATTACCACTTTGCCACACGTGGTCGTCAGAAGTAGGAGATGGACTACGCAACACTGTCGGCGCTGCTGGAGCAGCTGGACAGCAGACGGGAGGGGGAGGAAAGACGGAGAGAGGAGAGGTACACCGCGCTGATCGAGAGGGTCGGGCTGGCAATACCTCCCACAGCATCAGCGGAACGCGGCTTCATAGCGCCCAAAGCCAGGACGCATAAAATGACGGCGGATGATGATCCAGAAGCATACCTGGTGGCATTTGAGCGGCTGGCTACCACCGCGTCATGGCCCCGACAGTTCTGGGCAAGCCAGCTGGGACCCTGCCTGATTGGGGAAGCGCAGGCATGGGGGATGATGACGCCGCTCAATATGACCTGGTAAAGCTGGCTATTCTCCGCCGTCTGAATATTACGGAGGAAACGCACCGAGTGAGGTTCAGGGAGTACAGGAGGTCCCCGAACGTACGCCCCAGGGTGGTCGCGCAGAAGCTCTGTGACCACATGATACACTGGCTCACCCCGGCGCTAAAAACAACTGCCCAGATGGGGGAGGCCATCGTTATTGAGCAGTTTTGTCATGTGGTCGGCGCCGAGACCCAAGGATGGATACGGCGCCACAACCCCGACACCCTGGAACAGGCAGTCAAGCTCGCTGAGGACTTCGAGGACTCCCTGGTATCCGCCCAGACCGGGCTACTCACCCCGCTACCTCAACGGAGCAGCCGAGCCCCACCTCCTCTCTCTGCTCCATCAGCCCCACCACCAGGACCGGGTCAACGACCTCCGAGAGCACCAACCCCAATGGGCGACCTTGCCTCCTCTTCATGGAGACCAAGGTTGGCCCCCAGCTGGGGTAGAGGTGCTGCCCCTGCCCCGTTGCCATACCAGCAGCGGGACAGACCATTTAATACTGTGCCTTCCTTTCCCCCTACCTGTTTTAGGTGCCGCCAGCCGGGACATCAGGCTAGGTCATGCCCATCTGCGATGGAGTGTGACGTGGCCGTCTGTAATCTGGCATCTGAAGCGGGTAAGCGAGGGAAAAATGGTCGGGAGGGGCCTTGTATTGTTAAGGTGATTTTTGGAAATGTGAAGACCCATGCATTAGTGGACACAGGGTGTGGTCAGACCTTAATTAGAGCATCTCTCTTGGGCGGTATGGTGTGGCAGCCACAAGGTCAGGTGGCGATCTCCTGTATCCATGGAGACACGGCAACATACCCCACAGTAAAAGCATATTTATCGGTCGGTCCGATGAAACGTTCCCTGGTAGTTGGGGTAGCGGAAAGGTTACCACATCCCGTTATTCTGGGTCGGGACTGGCCCAACTATAAAGATTTATTGAAATAAAGGGCAGTCCCGGCCATACACGCAAATGTGGCAGAAAAAGTAGAAGGGGAAATGATTGGTAATGTTTTTCCCTTTCAAGCGGAAATGTTCTCTTCCCTGTTCCGGCCGAAAAAAACAAACAAAGAGAGAAGGCTGCGGAAATGGGAGGGAGCGTTAATGAGACAAGGCTGGGGGCTGGTGGGAGCCTGTTATAACGGTGAAAAACGTCAGTCGAAGGGGGTCGGAACGCAGTGTGACCGAGAGGGCGAGGTTACTGGGCCATCCAGGGCAGATGTTACTCCCGCCCCGCTCAATATACCGGACATGTGGCACTCGAATGTGAACCTAGTGTGGGAGCAGAACAATGACCCATCACTGGTGCACATTCGGGGACAGGTCCGGTCCATTGAAGGTAAGGATGTTGAAGGTGCTGGGGCACTAGTATTTCCACACTTCATTATCAAGGGGCAATTACTATATAGGGTAAACCTGGCCGCGGGCACAGGACATCCTGTAACACAATGATTGGTTCCCCCGTCTTGTCGACTGGAGGTCATGAGGCTGGCGCATGATATCCCTTTTGCGGGGCACCTCGAAGTTGACAAGACAAGGGAACGGATATTGGCTCGATTCTTTTGGCCAGGTCTTTATAAGGAAGTGTCGAAATATGTAGCCACATGCCCAGACTGCCAGAGAGTAGCGCCGGGTCGAGTGCGCCCCGCCCCTTTGGTCCCACTTCCGATTATTTCCACCCCCTTTGAACGCATCGCAGTGGACATAGTCGGCCCTTTGCTACCTTCTGACTCCGGGTATACGCATATCTTAGTGGTGGTAGATTACGCAACGCGATACCCAGAGGCAGTTCCATTGAGGTCCACTAGTGCTGCTGCGATAGCCAAAGAACTAGTGCAGATTATGGCAAGAGTAGGGATCCCCAACGAGATATTGACTGATCATGGAACTAATTTCTTGTCAAATACGCTACAGCAGGTATATAAATTACTAAAAATACGTCCCATCAGAACGTCGGTTTATCATCCACAGACGGACGGTTTGGTGGAACGTTTTAATCAGACTCTAAAGGCGATGCTGAGGCGATTTGTGAATCAAGAGCAAAAACATTGGGCATCGCTTCTCCCCTACCTCCTTTTTGCAGTGAGAGAGGTGCCGCAGAGTTCGACAGGGTTTTCCCTTCGAGCTCTTGTACGGCCGACAGCCTCGCGGCATTCTCGATCTGTTGAGAGAGGGGTGGGAGGAGCACAAAGGCTCGTCCAAAAATGTAGTGCAGCATGTGCTCCTACTGAGAGATCGCCTAGATTTGGTCGGTCGTTTGGCCCAAGACAATCTCAGATCGGCTCAGCATCGACAACAGCAGCATTACAATCAAAATGCATTAATCCGAACTTTTCGACCTGGAGACAAGGTAATGCTGCTACTTCCCTCATCGGAATCCAAACTATGTGCTAAATGACAAGGGCCATATGAGGTGATTCGGGCTATAGGAAAGGTGAATTACGAAATTAAACAGCCCGATCGCCGTAACAAAAAAGAAATTTATCACATAAATTTATTAAAGCCCTGGCAGGCAAGAGAGGTGTTATTCATAGCCCCAGGCAATATAGAGGATGATTTAGGGCCCGAGCTAGAACCCTCTAGCACAAAGAACATTTCGATGGGGGAACAGTTACTTCCTGATCAGCAACGTGAACTACGTAGGTTAATTGAGGAATTTAGCGATGTTTTTTCTAACACGCCCGGTAGAACTAACCTCGCTGAATATGACATTATCTCTCCCCCAGGTGTCACAGTGCGAGAGAGACCTTACTGGATCCCGGAAAGTCGACGGAGTGGCGTTCGCAAAGAGGTATGGGACATGCTCGAACTTGGGGCGATTGAGCCTTCCAGGAGCGAGTGGTGCAGTCCAATTGTGATAGTGGCCAAAAAGGACGGCACCAACCGCTTCTGTGTTGATTTCCGCAAGGTAAATGCTATTGCCAAGTTTGATGCGTATCCCATGCCTCGGGTCGACGAACTCCTAGATAGACTGGGGACGGCGAGGTTCATCTCCACTCTGGATCTGACGAAGGGATATTGGCAGATCCCGTTAACTCGTAGTTCTAGAGAGAAAACCGCATTTTCAACACCAGAGGGGCTGTTTCATTTTACAACCATGCCGTTTGGGTTACAATATGCGGGTTACAATATGCGGCAGCGTATATTGATGATGTGGTCATTTACAGCTCCACCTGGCGAGAGCATTTGGCTAGGATCACAGCCATCCTTCAGTCTCTAAGGGCAGCCCGGCTGACAGCTAACTTGCGAAAATGTGCGTTTGCCAAAAGAGAAACACAATATTTGGGATTTGTAATGGGGAATGGCAGGGTGAAACCCGTTGTCTCCAAGGTCCAGGCCTTGGTAGACGCGGCAATCCCAAAAACCAAGGCTCAAGTGCGGTCGCTACTGGGGTTAGCCGGTTATTACCGCCGCTTTATCCCCGGGTATGCCACAGTGGTTAATCCCTTAGTTGACCTCACCAAAAAGAGCGCACCAAATTCAATTAAATGGTCAGAAGAATGTCAGGGAGCGTTTAATACTGTTAAGCAGAGACTTTGCCAGGCCCCTGCTCTCATCACGCCAGACTTCACTAAGAGATTCATCCTCCACACCGATGCTTCGGATGTCGGTTTGGGTGCAGTCCTGTCTCAAATGGTAGGCGGAGTAGAACACCCTGTTCTGTACATAAGTAAAAAAATGCTCCCTCAGGAGCGCAACTACTCTTTAGTCGAAAAAGAGTGTTTGGCCATTAAATGGGCTACTCACTCTTTAAGATACTACCTGCTGGGACACTCATTTGATCTTGTCACTGACCACGCCCCACTCAAGTGGTTAAGCACAATGAAGGACAGAAATGCCCGGATAACTCGGTGGTATCTGGCATTGCAGCCCTTCATGTACCATATGGTACACCGTGCAGGGAAAGACCACCAAAATGCGGATTATTTTTCCCGGGAGGGGGGAGTAATGGGAAAGGTAGGTTTAGCCGAGTGTTCCTTCGGCTCCACTCTGAGCGGTGGGATATGTGACAGAGATCGAATGAGTCTTAGTGTTAGATCTCCCTCTCGACCTGTGAGAGCACGGTATACGAGCACGGTATACGAGTACCCTTAATGAAATGGCACGACAATTTATTCCGTAGGGTAGATGGAAGTCGGTCAGTTCGGAAGGGGGCGGAGCTATGGCACCCGAGCTCAGTGACCCAGACGGTAAGCGCCGTGGCATCCGAGGACTGGAGGAGCGGATGCGCTCGTTAACCTCGGGGTCATGGGCGAGGGTATAAATAGGAGGCATGGCTTGAGTGATCTGTTCCTTTGCATATGGTTAAATTATATGACCAAGAAGGAGCCCGTTTGTGAAATTGACCGTGAGTGTTTCGTGTCTGTGTCCTAACACTGTGTGTCTTGTGTGTTGTTGTCTCACTAAAGATTACTGAGCACGATCCGGAGCTGCAGCCGCAGGCCAGCGAAAACCCGGACTTCACCACTCACCTGTTTCACTATCGGAACTGTCTCTGTGTTTGCACCTTTTAACACTTGAATCACGCACTGTCTTTGTGTTTGTGTTTAGTGTGGGTGTCGGAACGGGACTTTGGAGTTGCGGGTCAAACCCGTAGGATTACAATTAGAAGTGATACACGCCGTTGTATCACTTCCAGCACTATTATTATTTACAGGTTTTGCCTTGAGGCTCTGGACATTTATTAATTTAAATAAACACCCTTGCACCTGTACCAACGTCTGTCTGTGTGATTATTCTGCACTGCACTCACCTGCACGTCATTACCACTTTGCCACAGTGTCACTATCTTGTTTTAAGAGCGTTGTCTCCCATAGTTTTTGTGGCCTCCGACACAGTAAGTTACATTGCTCCAGAAGAAAGTTGCAAAGAAAACCAAAAAAAACAAACAATAAACAGTGCAATTTTTTGTATGCTGAAAATGTAGTTTCCATTTCCCATGTTACCATAAGGAAGAGTTTGCATTACTGTCCGTCTAACGAGATCGCACTCTTAATAGACTTGCTGTAATGGATTCCAACAGGCACGTGACTTAAAGGAATTGGGATACCTTTTGATAAAAAGAATGAAATTGCAAAACAATGGCTGGACCAATTATAATGGTTTTAGGAAACTGTGGAAATCATTATGGGAAAGAAGCCATTAAAAAAAGCCCAGAGACAATTCTTTCCTGTTCAGTAGCTGGCGCCCACATTATATTGGTTAAGCAGCTTGCAGGTGGAGTGGCCACATGACTGATGCACTAGATAACTGGTTATATTAATCTCTAAATCTGCTTTTACCTGCTTTCAACTTATCCGAAGTGCTGGGACTGAACAGCCATTCAATTTAAATGATGTGACAATGTAACCTTTCAACTCTGTTAGCCCCAATCACTATATATATATATATATATATAAATATATATATATATATATATATATATATATATATATATATATATATATATATATATATATATATATATGTAGAGTAGGTGAGGCTGGCAGAGTTGAAAGGTTACAGAGTCACATAACAAGTAACTCTTAATATTTTAGCAACAGAACTCAGAACTACTGTGAATGATTGCAAACACCATAAAATATCAAGGGGAGTGTAACAAAGTAACTGCACTGACATTTAAACAGCAAGGGGAGTGTAACAAAGTAACTGTGCTGACATTTAGACAGCAAGGGGAGTGTAACAAAGTAACTGTGCTGACATTTAAACAGTAAGAAGAGTTTAACAAAGTAACTGTGCTGACATTTAGACAGCAAGGGGAGTGTAACAAAGTAACTGTGCTGACATTTAAACAGTAAGAAGAGTTTAACAAAGTAACTGTGCTGACATTTAGACAGCAAGGGGAGTGTAACAAAGTAACTGTGCTGACATTTAAACAGTAAGAAGAGTTTAACAAAGTAACTGTGCTGACATTTAGACACCAAGGGGAGTGTAACAAAGTAACTGTGCTGACATTTAAACAGTAAGAAGAGTTTAACAAAGTAATGACTTGCTCTCTAAGACAAGGTAATATAATGACTGCAGTAGTTAATTCAGGCGTCACAGCAAATGTGTTTCGATAATAATGTCTGCATATGAACAGTGCAACCTGACCAGAAAAATGCATCTTTGGTGCCTGTAACAGGGCGAGCAGCCCTGTACATTGTTTATTTATTTTTAGATCGGGGTCTCCCCCTCCGCCCCTGTGCAGTGTGTTTTTCTTTTGTATTTAGTTTTATTGTATTATATTTATGACGGCGTAGCGCCGTGTTTTGTTTATTTTTTAAAACGTGTCCTGGCAGAGGCGAGATCAGTGCTCGTCCTCTGCCAGGAGTAATTAATTAAAACTCGTGCAGAAGGTGGCCATCTCCCGAATGAATTAAGTGGTTTAATTTGTTGCTAATCGGGAGATGGTCACCTGTTATAAAAAGCCTGCAGCTCTTTAGATCGGGGTGGGTGTTTTGTGTGGGTGTTTGGAGTAGAGAGACGGAGAGCGAGAGGATTAAAACGAAACTAACAGTAAACAGGAACAGTGACGGCGATCTGCCCAGCCTGACCTGTGTTTTTGTGTTAGTGATTTGTTTTTGTTTAACCTTTTATTTTGCTCTGTGAGCGAGTGTTTTCTGTTTGAATATTTTATTTATTTTTTTGGATTCATTAAATAAAACGGCGCCCGCGCCACTGCACAATACCTTTTTGTTTTGGTTGTCCCTTCTTCTGCCGTGACGTCAGACCAGTCGGCCGTTCCTGTCACACGTGGTGTCCTGCGTGGGATTGCAGCGCCTCCAGGACGCAGGCAGAAGAGGGTACTGCAGGTTTTTTCGTTTTTTTTCGTTTTTGTGTGTGGAGAAAAGGAGAGTGAAGAGGAGGATGGGAGGAAGGAAGATGGGAGGAAGAAGGAGGATGAGGGGACAGCAGCCGCTGCAGCAGCAACAGCCGCAGCAAGTCTGCCTTACCTGCCTGTTGGGGGAGGAGTGGTGTTTTAACTGTGGGGAGCCATGGCACATTTCCCCTGGCACCTTCCCCATATGGCAGGAGGAGGGGACACAGACAGAGGTGAGGAGGAGGAGGCAGAGAGGAAAAGTGGAACGAGGGGAAGAGGAGTGGTGCACCAACTGCATGAGATACGGGCATGAGGAGCACCACTGCCTGGAGGTCTTCAAAGACACGGACCTGGAGTGGGAGGAACCTGAACGTCCTGCGCCTAAAAGGGAGGAGCCCGAACGTCCTGCGCCTAAAAGGGAGGAGCCCGAACGTCCTGCGCCTAAAAGGGAGGAGTCGGTGCGTCCACGACCCAAGAGGGGGGAGTCGGTGCGTCCACGACCCAAGAGGGGGGAGTCGGTGCGTCCACGTCCCGAGAGGGGGGAGTCGGTGCGTCCACGGCCCAAGAAGGGGAAGGCCGAAGGTCCACAGCCCAGGTACCTGCCAGCAGAGGGGGAATACCTGCTGGTGCCGCCTCCATCTCCATGGGAGGACTGTGAGTCGCTCCCACCGCCGCCAGCAGAGGGAGCATACCTGCTGGTGCCATCTCCACCGCCCTGGGAGGACTGTGAGTCGCTCCCACCTCCGCCAGCAGAGGGAGAATACCTGCTGGTGCTACCTCCGTCTCCGTGGGAGGACTGTGAGCCGCTCCCACCTCCGCCAGCAGAGGGAGCATTCCTGCTCGTTCCACCTCCACCGCCCTGGGAGGACTGTGAGTCGCTCCCACCTCCGCCAGCAGAGGGAGAATACCTGCTGGTGCTACCTCCGTCTCCGTGGGAGGACTGTGAGCCGCTCCCACCTCCACCAGCAGAGGGAGCATACCTGCTGGTTCCACCTCCACCGCCGTGGGAGGACTGTGAGTCGCTCCCACCTCCGCCAGCAGAGGGAGCATACCTGCTGGTTCCACCTCCACCGCCGTGGGAGAATGACGTGTCGCTCCCACCACCAGCAGAGGGAGAATACCTGCTGGTGCCACCTCCGTCTCCGTGGGAGGACGACATGTTGCTCCCACCACCACCACCAGCAGAGGGAGCATGCCTGCTGGTTCGGCTTCCACCACAACCAGCAGAGGGAACATGCCTGCTGGTTTCCCTGTTGCAGCCAGAAGGGGAGGAGCCGCCTTCGCTGCCAGAAGGGGAGGAGCCGCCTTCGCTGCCAGAAGGGGAGGAGCCGCCTTCGCTGCCAGAAGGGGAGGAAGCCCTGCCGCCTTCGCAGCCTGAAGGGGAGGAAGCCCTGCCGCCTTCGCAGCCTGAAGGGGAGGAAGCCCTGCCGCCTTCGCAGCCTGAAGGGGAGGAAGCCCTGCCGCCTTCGCAGCCTGAAGGGGAGGAAGCCCTGCCGCCTTCGCAGCCTGACGGGGAGGAAGCCCTGCCGCCTGAAGGGGAGGAAGCCCTGCCGCCTTCGCAGCCTGAAGGGGAGGAAGCCCTGCCGCCTGAAGGGGAGGAAGCCCTGCCGCCTTGGCCGCCTGAAGGGGAGGAGCCCCTACCACCTCGGCCAGAAGGGGAGAAGCCCCTGCCGCCCTGGCCGCCAGAAGGGGAGGAGCCCCTGCCGCCCTGGCCGCCAGAAGGGGAGAAGCCCCTGCCGCCTTGGCCGCCAGAAGAGGAGGAGCCCCTGCCGCCTTTACTGTCAAGAGGAGAGGAGCAGGAGCTACCTCTACCTCCACCACCACCACCACCATTGGGAGAAGTGGAGCTCCTGCTGCCGCCTTCATGGCCAGGGGCTCCCCTCCCGCCGTCAGCATCGCCTTGGGTCGCCTGTGTCTCCCTTGCGTCTCCTAGGGTTGCTGCCGGTCCTGCGTTGCCTCCCGAGGGTCCGCTGCCGTCGCCTCCCGAGGGTCCGCTGCCGTCGCCTCCCGAGGGTCCGCTGCCGCTGCCGTCGCCTCCCGAGGGTCCGCTGCCGCTGCCGTCGCCTCCCGAGGGTCCGCTGCCGTCGCCTCCCGAGGGTCCGCTGCCGCTGCCGTCGCCTCCCGAGGGTCCGCTGCCGCTGCCGTCGCCTCCCGAGGGTCCGCTGCCGCTGCCGTCGCCTCCCGAGGGTCCGCTGCCGTCGCCTGGGGTCGCCAGGGATCCTGCTTCACCTGGGGTCCCTACACTGTGGTCGGAGCCCCATGGAGGGGAGCTGCCGGCCATCAAGAAAGGGGGGGAGGTCAGGAGACCAGCTCCCCCAGCCGCACTTTCGCGGCCAGAGGTCATGTGGTCGGAGCCCCACGGAGGGGAGCTGCCGGCCATCAAGAAAGGGGGGGAGGTCAGGAGACCAGCTCCCCCAGCCGCACTTTCGCGGCAGGAGTTTGGGTGGTCAGAGCCCCACGGAGGGGAACTGCTGGCCATGAAGAGGAGGGGGAAGGTCAGGAGACCAGCTCCCCCAGCCGCAATTTCGCGGCAGGACAGAGTGTGGAGGGAGCCCCAGAAGAGGGAGCTGCCGGCCACAAAGAATTGGGGGGTGCTGGAGATTCCACCATGGCCACCCCCCAGAAGCAACTTGCTTCCCCCTCTCCGAGGACATTGAGACTGAGGGGGGAGGTGGCCGTTGGGGCCATGTGTGCTTCGCACAAGGAGGGGGATATGTAACAGGGCGAGCAGCCCTGTACATTGTTTATTTATTTTTAGATCGGGGTCTCCCCCTCCGCCCCTGTGCAGTGTGTTTTTCTTTTGTATTTAGTTTTATTGTATTATATTTATGACGGCGTAGCGCCGTGTTTTGTTTATTTTTTAAAACGTGTCCTGGCAGAGGCGAGATCAGTGCTCGTCCTCTGCCAGGAGTAATTAATTAAAACTCGTGCAGAAGGTGGCCATCTCCCGAATGAATTAAGTGGTTTAATTTGTTGCTAATCGGGAGATGGTCACCTGTTATAAAAAGCCTGCAGCTCTTTAGATCGGGGTGGGTGTTTTGTGTGGGTGTTTGGAGTAGAGAGACGGAGAGCGAGAGGATTAAAACGAAACTAACAGTAAACAGGAACAGTGACGGCGATCTGCCCAGCCTGACCTGTGTTTTTGTGTTAGTGATTTGTTTTTGTTTAACCTTTTATTTTGCTCTGTGAGCGAGTGTTTTCTGTTTGAATATTTTATTTATTTTTTTGGATTCATTAAATAAAACGGCGCCCGCGCCACTGCACAATACCTTTTTGTTGTTGTGGTCCCTTCTTCTGCCGTGACGTCAGACCAGTCAGCCATTCCTGCCACAGTGCCACTTTGTAGACATCTTCAAATGCTGGTTCTCCCCTGTGTTCAAATTATTGCCTAGCCAGGTTTCAAGTACAATGCTACAGCTTTAGACAAGCATCAACAGATGATGTTATATTAAAAGGCAATAAGACAGACAAGAATTCATGCCGTATAATAAATTATTCATCAGGAGCATTGAATTTTGCTGGGAAGCACTGGGAAATTCCATCAGTGTTCTTAACACAATATAGGGCTAGCAACTGAGGATTACACCCCAGTCTGAAGGTTCAGAGAACAAACACTGCCTGGTGTGCCACCTCAATATCTGGGTCGGCTATATATTAAAACCTATCTGTAGAAACATTCCGTTTTTGCCTAAATGTGCATTGTGTCCAATACATAAAGTTTATGTGTGACTAAACTACTACACATTGGTACTGGGGTGTCAACACATTGTAATATGCGTCCCAGTGCAGTTACGGTTACTCTTATCGAAGCAATGCATTTGAGGTAAGGGATATTTATATATAAATATGAGGCACTTAACATGGCAAGATAATTCTCCAGACTGATATTCTTGCCAGTGTAGCTTTGAAGAAAATTGTGTTCAAACCAGAGGGGGGTGTAAGATTAAACAAACTAGAAACTAGAAGTAATACTCAGAACTTGAAGAGGTTTTTCCCACTTGGCAGCCAACCAGTCTGCTTGAAGATAGCTGATTGAAAGATAATTCTTTAGTGCAAATTGCTATTGTTGGCTAAGAAAGCAATAACACAAATTAGGATGTCAAGACAATTCTTAAAGTATGCTCTGAAATGCATTATTGTGCTTATATAATTGCATCTGCCCTGTTAGCTAATCAATAGAAAAAATGATTAATTTTGCGTAGTATAAATATTCGTTTATTGAAGTTTCATGTTAATAAACAGTCAATCAATGTGCAAAAGGAAATTATAAACCATACAGAGCATCTCAGCCAAGGTAGATGCCTTCTAAAAAACGTGACAACTGTCAATTCACAATTACAGATATCAGTATGAGGAAAAGCTTAATGACCATGATGTATGTGCAGTATGTACAGAATAGGGTAGAATAAGAAATTGAAAAAAACGACCTGGATGTCATTAGGTAAACAACTATGGTGTTAGTATCATGGTAAAGTAAATTTAAATGGCTGTTTTACAGTATGTGGAATAACTTGTAATTAGTAAGTGTGACACAGACGGACGGACGTACAGACCGTGTGACACCTCCATATATGCCCACAATCTGATACTCCCAATAATTTATGCTAAATTATGTTAATACTAAGTTTCATCACAATGGCATAAGCAATTCTTCAGATATATGTGTGTAAGTGTGACTGTGACATATGCATAACTACGTGTGATCGTCTCCACTATATCCACATCACTGGCGAGTTCCCATTCTGCAGGGGATAATAATAGTATGATTATCATGGAATGGAAAGTAAAAATGTTCTTATTACCACTACGGGGCCCCGGGGGCTCTATTACCACTACTGGACCCCGGGGGCTCTATTACCAGTCAGCTACTTGCAGTTGTTTAAAATGTATTTTGTTTAACACTGAAGCAACTGACCGTATTCGGGATTCAATATTCTGACTGCAGGGATTGTGGTTAATACATTTTAAAAAACACATTAAGCACTTACAACCCTATATAATATAAGTTTTAGGTCAGAATAAAAAAACATAAATAAAAAACACAGCAAACAAAGACAAGCACTTAAAAACAATATATTTTTCAATTTAAGAACACGATTAAAAATTTGAAGTGCTCATAAGCTTTACACGGACCCGATCGTTAAGAGAATTATCATTTGCAACTTCTTCATTTTTCAATTATCACATGATAGGAGTGTATGCCTTCAGTGTCAATTGTCACGTGATAGGGATGTAATGCCTAGCAGCGTCAAGGAATATCCCCTAGAAAGGGTCCTGAGGGCATCAGATGATTCTAGGGCATTTGCCATTTACTCCCACCTTTCACTTCCAGAACTCGGCAACTCTACGAAATCAACCCACCCTGACACAAACCCAACCCAACACTAACCTTAAGCAGCCCCTGCCCTAAAACCTAACCTAAAACCCAGTAACTAACCCTAAACCTAACCATTAAGAATGATCTGATGCCCTCAGGACACTAGGGGATATTCCTGTGTGCCGCTAAATGCCTACAGTGATGACGTATTTTAAATCTGGGTGCGCAAGGCCTCCCACAGAGATGGTCCTCTCTGCGGAGACGCTGCCACAAAGCACGCCTCCTGCCTGCAGTTATACACTCTTGCGGGCGGCGGGCGGCGCTCGGCCAATTGTGCGCCGCCTCCTGGGAACCCCCATCCACGGTCGGCAGTGGAATAGCCTGACACTAAGCGGCAACCTCCAGGCTATAGGGCGCATCCCGCACTCCACGCGGAGCGCCTTTACCAGATGCGCCAGTCGGGGGCCCAG
The DNA here is from genome assembly GCF_902713425.1 of Acipenser ruthenus. NCBI lineage: Eukaryota > Metazoa > Chordata > Actinopteri > Acipenseriformes > Acipenseridae > Acipenser > Acipenser ruthenus. Next base: position 26,743,189 of record NC_081200.1, on the reverse strand, counting down.
ACAGCATTTTTTTTGTTGTTCTGAAATAATATACTTTTTATGGTTTACACATCCACTGTTTGTTTATTATTATTATTAATAATAATAATAATAATAATAATAATAATAATAATAATAATAATAATAATAATAATGGACAATTGTCAACTTCCTCATGCAATCGATGAGTTTGAAGTTAAAGGATAGACCAAATCATTCTTGTTTCAAATCATTCTCATTGCTAGTAAAGAAAATCAGAGAAAAAAAAATAGCTAATTTTATCCCTTATGTTTATGCTGTAATGTATACAAGCTGCATCTCCCTGTTGCAAGTCAGTTTGGATAAAACAGTAGATTAGATAGACTTTGAACGACAGCTGACAGCAGATGATTGGTTGGCAGGTGCATCCAAATCCAGTTCTAGCAAAATATGAACAAGGGTGCCATACAGTAGAAATGTTGCCATCAGAGAACCAGATTGTGCACATTATTGTTTTAAAAGGAAAACCGAAATGTTAAGAAAAACTATTTTAAATGTATACTTTTACATGCTACTGGAGTTCTGTAAAATGTTATTTAAAAAAATATATATATCGTACCAAAACAAAACAAATTTAAACTGGATTGCATGCGTAATACATTTAGCCTGGTGAATTCCATAACATTACCATTTCGTGGACGCCAGGGGGAGAGTAGTGCTCAGTTAAGTAACTTTAGGGGAATTCATACTTACAGTAGCTAAGGTTTACTGTACTGGGGGAGTATGGTTTTTTTTTTACTGGGAATTTTTGTTCTTCCCGAGACTCAGTATAAATAACGTTCAATTTCAGTTGCACAGACACACTGAACCAGAACAAATCACAGGAGAAAACTCGGAGCAGAAAAAAAATCAGTTATTCAATATATACCTACAATATCAATCCACTTGATCATTTATAATATTAAGACACACTACTCCTGAACAATGGGATTCAATTCACAATTCATCGGGGTCTTGCTGTTCCTCTTTTTAAATAGAGGTAAGTTTAAAATTGTATATCAGCAATATATGATACTGCATGACCGACCATGAATAGTCAGACACATTCAATTGCAATGTGTTTTATCATATGTGGTTAATAAAATTATTTTAAAAACAAATTTTAAAAAACACACATGTCGTCATAACTATGTTGCTAGCTTCTAATTCTGTTAATTTATAGTTCATACTTTAACTTAAATTCCAATGGATTAGCAGTTGTTTTTGGTATTCTACTCGAATTCATTAAGAATCTGTGCCATTTTTTTAAAGGTATCTTAAAAAAATCTATTACAAAAAACCCCCCTGCAAAACACAACATATCAAATGTCAGTCCATATCAAATGTCAATAATGTTTTTTTGTTTGTTTGTTTGTTTGTTTGTTTTTTTAACAGTACTTTCATTTAAAGCTGAAATTGAGCCACCTCAACGTAGGATTACTGTAGAGAATGGAAGCGACCTGGTTCTTATATGCCGTGCCAAAGACTGTCTTTCCCCGACATTCAGCTGGATAGCGGTGGAAGATAAACCGATGTACATGAAAGTCGAGAACGACGTTTTAGAGTCGCGTGCTGTCCTCACACCTGTGAGCAGAGACAACGATAACACTTACATCTGTAAGGTGTCGTGTGGATCACAGAGAGCACAGAAGTCTATTGAAATAAAAGTGTACTGTAAGTAAGCTATTTTGAAGCTATTTTGTATTAACAGACTGCATGATTCAATGATGAAAACTTTCCTTAAATTATACATCGCATGTCTGGGTTTATACCTTGGTTCGGACTATACTTTCTAGTAGTCTCATGTAAAAAAGAAAATAAACAAAATCTGCCACGCCATAAATCAGTGGTTCCCACAGAAACTATGCGGGAGTTAGGGTACTTTTTAAACGTATAGCGCTGTGGTGCGCTAAACGTGTTTCACCTGGGCTAGGATACAGTAGCATTAATAACCAACTGTGCTGCCTTCAACCCGCAGCTTTCCCCAGCGACCCTGTCATTTCCCATGCCCCCCTTCAGGAAGGGAAAGAAGTCGCTCTCACCTGCAAAGTCCCCGATGTGTATCCTCAGGAGTACCTGGTGATTCAGTGGCTGGACGGGGAACGTGTTCTCAAAGAATCAGACAACCAGGAAAGCAGCTCTTTATCTTTAACTTACAAGTTTGTACCCAAAATTGAAGAAACTGGGAAAAAACTAACCTGCAAAGCCATAATCACAATGGAAGGGATACCAGAAGCCCAGAAAACCAAAACTACCACTACAACGTTTGATGTACACTGTGAGTAGCAACATATTACATATTTCAGTGATTATAATGGCATTTTATTTTCTATTTCCCAGCTTCAAAGTGGCATAGCATTATAGCCCAACAAAACAATTTGGCGCATGTGTAATTGTCTGATATGCTGTATTTGGAGTTAGGAATCATACATTATAATATAATGGGAGTCAGTGTAAAGTTAACAGCATGATAACAGTACCGACTTGTGTTTAGGAATCATTTTAAAAGCTGTATGTTCATTTTCATTACAGACGCCCCACAGAAGCCTTTAGTTTCTGGGAGCTCAAGCAGCACTGTAAGGGAAGGCGAGGAGATGAGCCTAACCTGTTCTGCTCAGAGCAATCCTCCTGCAGAGCTGGTGTGGAAGAAGCTGCTTCCTCAAGGTCAATCTCAAGTGGTAGCTGAGGGTGGGACGCTGTTCATTGGGAAGGCTCAGCCTTTTGACTCTGGAGAGTATCAATGTGAAGCCCTCAATGCTTTAGGGAGCAGCTCGACAAACATAGAAATCACGGTTCAAGGTACACTACTTGGTTGGAGAGTTTTGCTCTTTCCCTTACTTTCTCGAGACTTTCACCCAAACACAAGTCTGAAGGAAAATTTCAGTGTCTAATAAACATATTTAGAGGAGAAAAAGAAAACCTGTTCATTTCACAGTGCTAGTACCTAAGAACTAAGTTATGCAATTCAAGATCTCCTGGGACCCCTAAAGTTCTTTATTTCGTAGTTTGTAACATTAAAGGGCATTTTCAAAAAAACAAATAGTTAATTAAAGAATCAGTTCTGTGAAAAGTAATTTTCTGAAACTGAGAAAAACACATTAAGTTTGGCAGGCTGTAATTATTGTGTTGTTAATTCATTTTTCATCGGAGAACAGCTATTAGGAAGCTTTACATGATTTACATTGCCTATTACATTTAAGTGTATCATTCAAGTTGCTGTATTAAATCACTCCTTTGTACCGTATGAAGGTTAAATGAACTGTCTCATTTTTTGCAGTTGCACCCAAGAATACCTCCATTTCCGTGTACCCGGCTGAAGCACTGAAAGAAGGAGGCAGCATGACTGTTTCTTGTGCCTCCCACAGTAACCCAGCAGCGACCATCACTCTGCGCAAGAAGAGCCCCACTGGAGACAGAGAGCTGGAGTCCAGCAATGGCTCATTGACAATTAATGAAGCTCAGCTGGATGACTCGGGGCTGTATGAATGTGAAGCCACCAATGAGGTCGGCAGTGAGAAAGCTACTGTCAACATTTCCGTTGAAGGTTAGTGTCACACATAGTAAATATAATGTTTTAAGACTGCCTTGGACATTAATAGTTTGAGGTTTATAAGATTTATCATCTTCAAAACAAACTCCTACCTACTGAAAAGGGGAATTTATGTTCGGTTCATGGCCTTACCCCTGGCAGGGGTGGTTTCCTGGTTCAGTTTTGAAGCCTGTATTTTGTCAGTAAAAGTAAATGGTCTGTCCAGGAGCTTAATATTCATTTAAAAATCCATGCTTTTCTTCAGCTAATACAGTGGCTTTTACCAAGCTTGATACTTAACAAAGAAGGTCGAATTTTGAACCAATGCACATTTTCAGATATGACTAGAAAATAGATAAAGAAAAGGGGAATTCACATCTGAAATGTACAGTACTTTACGGGGGAGTGAACTTTATTCTCAAAGAAATTCCACCCTCGAGCCTCTATAAAAGTGTGGGTTATGTCTGTTAAACAAACAAACGAGATACACAGCACAGGTGCACAGGCAGAGTATAAGGCTTAGAAATGGCATTCAGGAGATTATTTAAAGCAATCTTGCTGCTGGTGTTTTTAACAGGAGGTAAGGGTTAGAGTTGTATTTGTAACTTGAAATTCTTATTATTCTTATTATAACATTCTGGAAGACTATGTTGTAGATTATAATACATGCTTTGAGGTTTAAACTAGTGTCATTTACTATGGAATGTACCATACAAAACAGAACTATGGAAAACAGTGCAGTACAGGTAGAAGCTTAGAAAAACTATTGTTTAGCTAATAGTTGTTGTATATAAATATAGATAAATAATATACAGTCCAACTGTAATGTCAAATAGACTTAAGTCAAGTAGCTGACCAAGTGCATTCAAATTCCATTGTTTTACCTTATATGTTTTGATTGGGCAATTTAAAGATATGGATATAAAATAAGCTACCTTACTTCGCTGTTAATTTCAATAATCTTTTATTTTTCTCCCCAAAGCAATTCCATTTGAAGTAGAAATGGATCCTCCTCAACGCGAGCTAACTGTAGAGTCAGGGAGTGACCTGGTTTTGACCTGCAGAGTTGCAGACTGCCCTTCCCCACAGTTCACCTGGAAACACCCGACAGACCGTCCTCAGTACGACAAGACTGATACCGAGGGCAATGAGTCCCGCATCTCCCTCTCTTCAGTGGGAACAAACCAGGAAAACATCTACAGATGTCAGGTCAAGTGTGGGTCTGTGATAAAGGAGAGCTCTACGCAAATAAAAGTGTACTGTAAGTAACACACAATATTCAGTCATGTATGATTGATTTAGAAATGCAATTGTCCAGTTCAGTCATTAAGTTTGATAGCGGTTAAATGGGATCTTATAACAAAGGTGCCTAAAAGTCAAAAAGTACTGCTTGAGTCCTCACTAGTAGTAGTAACACAAACATCTCACCGTTAGCTTAGCTTAGTGTTTTGAGTGTTTTTTCACATTATATTAGGTAAAGTGTACTTTGAAAAATAAAAAGAAGTGCAGTAGTAGCATTAATAACCGACTGTGCTGTCTTCAACCCGCAGCTTTCCCCAGTGATCCTGTCATTGAATCCCATGCCCCCCTTCAGGAAGGGAAAGAAGCCGCTCTCACCTGCAAAGTCGCGGGTGTGTATCCTCCAGAATACCTGGAGATTCAGTGGCTGGACGGGGAACGTGTTCTCAAGAGAGATGAAGGAATCTACATCAAAAACAACGATGTGAGCAATTTAACTTCGACTTACACCTTTGTACCGAAAATGGAGGACAGTGGAAAAGAAGTAACCTGCAAAGCCATTTTCAAAATGGAAGGAATCCCAGACCAGAAGAAAAGCAAAGCTTCTGCTGTATCACTTAATATACACGGTAAGTTACTGTGGATTACATATAGTCATGATAGTATACATGGGGCATTTTAGAACAATAGAACATGTCTCCCTATAGGGAAATGATCATCGTAATAATAATAAGTTACCTTATGTACAGTATGCCGAGATTTCATTTTTTTCTGCAATAAGTCCAAGACCATTGTGACCAATGTTGCCAAATGTTGTATGAAGTCTAAATGAACTGTCTCATTTCTTGCAGTTTCACCCAAGAATACCTCCATTTCCGTGTACCCGGCTGAAGCACTGAAAGAAGGAGACAGCATGACTGTTTCTTGTGCCTCCCACAGTAACCCAGCAGCGACCATCACTCTGCGCAAGAAGAGCCCCACTGGAGACAGAGAGCTGGAGTCCAGCAATGGCTCATTGACAATTAATGAAGCTCAGCTGGGCGACTCAGGGCTGTATGAATGTGAAGCCACCAACGAGTTCGGCAGTGAAAAAGCAAGCGTTGAGATTTCCGTTAAAGGTTAGTTTCCTCAAAACCCCTTTTCTATTATATAAAGGAATGGTATATTTTAAAAAGTTCTGCTATGTACAGCACTGAAATATCACATTTCTTTCACTTCCTCTTTTAGTTGAGTAGTGGGACGGTGAAGTCACAAGTTCTTACTTTCCTCACCACTGCCACTGCAATGCAATGGAACTCATTTAAAGATATATTTTTATAGAAGAGAAACACCTGTTATTTTTACAATACCAACTTCTCATTTTGTATCATTAAGGTGGAATTTTCTCTTTCAAATTTGAGTTCATTTAAGACTGCAGGAAGTCTGCGAAACTGTGACCCTGATTGTCTAAATAGCAAACTGGTTCCAAATTGAGAGAGACAAGGAGAAGTCTTAATGGCAAGCTGGTCTCTCCAGCAAGCAGCAAAAGAGATAACATGTACAGTGTAGGGACTTCATGATTCAGTGTTTTGTGTATTCTGATTTATCATTGTTCTTTACAGTTCCCCCGAGGAATACAACAGTGTTGGTCTATCCATCTACAGAGGTGTTAGAAGGACAAAATATCACCATTTCATGTAAAACCGTCAGCTACCCTGCCCCGACGATCGTCTTGAAGAAAATCGGCAATGGAACGACTTTCTGCTCAGACAACGGCACCTTTGAGCTTTATTACTTGACCACGAAAGACACCGGCCTTTACGAGCTCAACGTGACCAACGACGTGGGCCACGAGGTTGAAGTCATCGAGATCCACGTTGGTAAGACACTTCATGCACTACTTTGATGGTCTGATTTTGATTACATTTACATTTTGTCACTAGTATTAAACACATGTTTTTTTGTTTCCAGGAAAAAGACTTGAGGGGAAGAAGCCTCCTCCTTACCTGGCTATTTTAATCCCTATTATAGGAGCCTCAGCCGCTGCGTTAGCTGCAGCTTCAGCTCTCTTTGTTATACGCCTCTTACGTCAAGCACAGAGTCGAGGATCCTACGCATTAACACAATTGAATCCAGCTGCTGTCTAGAGACCACATGATTCTGAGCTATGGGGAGATGAAAATGAACCACCAGGGCATCTTATAACTTGAAGGAGCTGCATCCAGCAAGATGAGGTTCTTGAATGACTCAATTGCTGGTGATGAACCTTGTTTCTTGAGACCAAGTTTTGGACAATGGGGGAACTTGAGAGACTTTAACAAACAAGAACAAGGCAGGCCATGTCAAAGGCTTTGTGAACTATTCTTACTGTATTTATATAGTTCTGTGTTCGATTTCAAGAGTCTCAATATGAAAGCTTTTTATCTATCAGTGTATAGTAAGCTGCATACTGTCTGGGTTAGCGTTGGAGGATAGATGGCAAATATTGTAGTCAGTTATTCACAAGCAACAACAGAGTTTGACTTTAAGTATGGGACTGTTCATTTTGAATTGCAGCCCTATTTCTACTGTTTTGGCATATTTTATATGCATTAGAATACATGGAGTGGTGTGTTTAGGGAAAGATCTCTAAATATACACCCTAAAATGTGCAAATGTGGTCTCTCTTTGAATCATATTTTTATTATATTTTGTGATGTTGTATTATAATCTCATTTCAGTACTGAAGACTGAGAAACTTCTCATGCATGATTTTACTATGTTAAAAACTACTGAACGCACAGATAAATTAACAAGGAGAAACTCTCATATGGTACCAGCATTTAGATTTATTCTTTTAGAAAACTAATGTCTAAATTCTATTTTAACTAGATTACAAAACAGTTTATCCTGTTTTTAAGAAAACATTAAACAAAGGTTTAGTCTGTAGTTGTATAAAGTGATATAATCTGCTGGACAGACTTAATTAGTAATGTAAAACATGAAGGAACTAGGAAAAGTAAAAAGTGTTGCATGATTTTTTTCTTTTTATTAATAATGTTGATATTATTTTCATTGTATTAAATGCTGCAGAGAATCTGTATTGTTTGCACCTTGTAATATTTTGAAATACCGGTTTTGTGAAGTAACTAAATATGAAGCTATTTTTTTGTTTTTTAATAAATATTTATTTTGAACGGACTTCAACTGGCATGTAAACTATATTTAGAAACTTGGAAATGTGGTTAAAAACCAGAGGACTTTGCAACCGCTACAGTACGGGGAACGTTTCTTTCATTGAAACTTTAGGGGAAGTCCCTTTTGACATATCAAGGCTTTTTTTTTTTTCAGATGCATTACATATGCTTTCATTTTGTTTTTAAGTCACTTAATGAAAAGAAAAACCACAACCTAATTGTTTATAAAATACCTTACATGATATATCTGATTAATTTCTAGTTCTGTAATTTTGAAAAGAAAAACGACTAATTTGAAAATCAAACACGGAGCAAGGCACAGGACTGGTACAATCACAACACAGTATAGTAAAGGGGAAGCGTCTTTGTGATAAAGTAACATAAACAGTGACTAAAGGTGGGAAATTCAGGGAGATTTCTCTAGCAGGTTTCGCATGATGTGTATAGAAAATACCCCAAACCATGCCGAGTTTCTTGCTCTATACACACTAGACCTATATAATACATGATTATCACGTTTTTAAAAAAACAAGGTTCAATCACGTTGTTTAAATGCGTGTTGGTTGTGCATTATATTAGTCCTTAATCAGGTTGAAAAAGCTTTTTACAACCAAAATCTTACTTTAACATCTCTTTTGTCCTACCTTCTTCTTAATATGGTGATTTTTGTTCTGACAATGAAACTATTTTACACCTTTATACAATAGAGTCTATGAAGCAGTATTCAGTATATTCTACAGTTGCCTTACAGGAAAAAGATGTATTTTTTTTTTTGCCAGTTCCAGAATGGAACCTACATATTACACTATGTAACACAATTTTTGTTCCTGGGTAGTAAGTGTTATTTCCTAATTGCTTATGCCTCAGAAGTATAGAAAATGGCTATTATTCCCCACAAACTTTGCTTTTGTGACCATGAGTGATATTTTGAAATGTACCTATTTCCAATGAGAAAACGGGAGAATTTGTATCTTTTCGTTCACATAAAGTCAGAAAAAAACAACATATGAATCCAAATTAACATGTATTTATACTAAAGTAATACAAAAATGACTACAAAAGATTTAGAAGTGAGTAGTTTTTCGAGATTTACGATTATACTGTAAATCACTTTCACGAATCAGCCCCCAAATGTCGTCTCCCATCATGTTCTTGCAAATTAGGTGAACTTTCCTTTGATTGAAATACATTTAACCAGATTACTCATCTAAAACAGACCACTAATAAAAAAATGGCAGTAGTACTGTACTAATAATACAGACAGTAAACGTGTTTAATAGCAAATTAACAATAGATCTAGCAGGACCGATGACACTGATATGTTAATAAATGCTAAAGTAGCCTGCAGTATTGGAACTCCTTTAAAAAACAAACAAAAAACAAACAGGTACTAGTGGATGATCTTATATTTCAGCAGCTGTTATTAAGACAAGGCATGGCAAGATAAGATTTTACTGTGTAAGAGTCATTGGTGAATGATCATATGCATTACAAGGAAGATAGTATTCTAATTAAAAACATATTATACATTTATAAAACATACAGTTTTAATGGTGATCGATTTTTTTTCTTTTATTTTTGGATATATAATTTTGTTAATATGCTTACTTTCTTTAAATTGTCATGGACATATCTTTAACCCTCAGATTTCTGACTTGAAGTCAGAAATAAAGCCTTTTTTGTTACATACAATAAGTATCTTTTAGTACTGTAAATCCATAGGTAATATATATATATATATATATATATATATATATATATATATATATATATACATACATTTTTTATAACAATTGATATTGTTGGCAGATATGCTGCAGCTTCAGACCCCTGACACATGGACAGTGATTATATAGAACGCTCATGAATATGGCCAATACAAATATATATTTCACATACTCAGAGCTGTCAAAGTGCCTGCTTTCTATTAAAAGGCTGGATACAGCAGATAACCCCAGTACCCTTTTGACTTGTTCTTGCAGGATTCAGTTTAAGCAAATTCTAACACACAGCTCTGCAGTACAATAGGTGTTTTTTTCCATGACCAAGGCCTGTCCAAGATTTTCACATTAGGAATAAAAATAAAACGGAATAAGATACAAGGCTGCCAGTCTGACAATAAGCCACAGATGCTTTCTGGGGGCTTGGTGGCGGAGATTTGCTGGGCTGGTCTTTGTCCGCTCTCGAGTTTATGGGTGTAATATGACGCCAATTGGCTTGTGGGATCGGAGGACGGCCACTGAGGCTGGGGTCCTTGAGCTGTCTGGGGCATAGCCGCGGTGACGGAGAAAAATAATAATAATAATTAGGCATTCCAAATTGGGAGAAAATCGGGGGTAAAAAAATAAAATAAAATTGGTGTTTCTAAATTTAAAAATAAATAAATAAATAACTCTTTTGCTCTCCTAATTCATGCAACAGCTACAATACTTCATGAATGATCATGAAGTGTCCTCTATACATCAATTCAGCAATGGTAGCACAAAAGGGCCACTTCAATGAGCTATTTGTAGAATATTGCTACAGTATAGTAGTGATCTATCTATCACAGCACCAATATACCTAGTCACAGCTTAGGAGTTAATGCATGTCACTATAATTCATTGTGAATGAGTTTAGGAAGAATGTAAAGTTCATGGAGACAAATATACTGCAGCTTGTGACCTCTGACACAAGGGGAAGAAAAACTGTACAGTACGCTGCCAATTATTATTTTTTTATTTTTGTTAAAAATATAAGTGTCTGCTTTCTTTGAGGAGGCTGAGGAGACCACAGTTAACCTTTTGACTTGTTCTTACACAACTTATTGGAACATGGCCTATGTATAGTACTGCAATACAATGGGCTGACCATGTTTTTTTTTACATAGTGGCATACATTTGATTAAGATATAACATGCTGTTAGAAACAGACACTGGATGTGGCACAAATCCAGCTGGAGAGCATTGTAAATCTTTGTATGTGGTCCTTATTGTTCTGCAACTTCCCATTAGATATGCTTTGGAACTACTATACAATTCAATGCAGTGGTTTTATATTAAAGGCTGGTTCACACTGGGCAAATGATTACCACAGTCGCTACTAACAGTACTTAGGTGGTAATTCACATCTTGTGACGTAGCTTTAGACTGGAGTGCTCGAGATAAACCATCCAATTGCAATGGTCTTTATAATCTGCCCTTCCCATGTCACAAAGCCAAGGATAGCCACATACTTGCTCAATTAAAATTTCATTGAACATTGGTTGCAGCATCGTTGCTGCATCTTTACAATTATAAATAAACATTCTTTTAACTTTAACTGTGCTTTGAAAAATGAGAATCTCTTTAACAGTTGAAATATTACACTTAATTTAATCAATAATTCTGAGCTTTAATATAGGAGGCTGTGTGGTCCAGTGGTTAAAGAAAAGGGCTTGTAACCAGGAGGTCCCCGGTTCAAATCCCACCTGCGCCACTGACTCATTGTGTGACCCTGAGCAAATCACTTAATCTCCTTGTGCTCTGTCTTTCGGGTGAGATGTAGTTGTAAGTGACTGCAGCTGATACATAGTTCACAACCCTAGTTTCTGTAAGTTGCCTTGGATAAAGGCGTATGCTAAATAAACAAATAATAATAATTTAATAAGTCCATGACTTCCTTTAAATAGTCCTTAAAGTTTGTGAACAGGACCCATGATATGCACACAGTTTTTACTCCAAACTTACACTGCCCCCTTTTTTCTGACAAAATTTTTTAAATTTTTTTAAATGTTACTATATTAGTAGTGAGGAACATGAACATTTTGATAAATAAAATAAAAGTTTGCAGTTTTAAAAAAACCCTTTAAACTATTTAGATGGTCAATCTTCGTATTCTTGAATATTTGTAAAGATTCTTTCATAAACAATAAAAATGAGCTTTTGAAAAACAGTCCATAACAAAACAGCCCTCAGAACCTTTCCTAAAGCCATAGCAAAGAGTTCATCTGCAGGTCTGCTTTCTGACAGAGAGGCTGGTCTGTGGATGAATGTGGTAAACAGAGACCGCTAAATATGACTTTCTACAGACAAGATGGGACATGCTCTTAGATGAAGTTGTTTGTTTTACTATGTAACCTTAAAGCCCATTCTTGGCTTCGAGCACCCCCCCACCCCCAATCCCAGTTCAATTAAAATACAGTTTTGTCTTTATTATTATTATTATTATTATTTATTTCTTAGCAGATGCCCTTATCCAGGGCGACTTACAATCGTAAGCAAATACATTTCAAGTGTTACCGTACAAGTAATACAATAAGAGCAAGATAAACACAATGACTTTGGTTCAAGCAAGTACAAGTGTGACAAAATACAATTCAATACTACAGCAGATAACAGTGACAGTGATAGTTACATCAAGATATGATTAACTACAAAATACTACAGATTAAACACTTGGCAGATTACAGTACTCTGAAGTACAGGATTAAATGCAGTAAAATAGGGGGCAGATAAGAGCAAATAAAGCGCAATTAAGGCAGGGTGATAGTGTCCCAGGGGAAAAACAGAGGAGTTCTACAGGTGCTGTCTGAAGAGGTGAGTCTTAAGGAGGCGCCGGAATGTGGTCAGGGACTGGGCGGTCCTGACATCTGTAGGTAGGTCATTCCACCACTGCGGAGCGAGGGTGGAGAAGGAGCGGACTCTGGAGGCAGGGGAACATAGAGGAGGTAGAGCCAGTCTTCTAGTGCAGGCGGAGCGGAGAGGTCGAGTGGGGGTGTAGGGAGAGATGAGGGTCTGGAGGTAGCTGGGTGCAGTCTGGACAAGGCATCTGTAGGCTAGTACAAGAGTCTTGAACTGGATGCGATCGGTGATCGGTAGCCAGTGGAGTGAGCGGAGTAGTGGAGTTGCGTGGGAGAAGCGAGGCAGAGAGAACACCAGGCGGGCAGCGGAGTTCTGGATGAGCTGGAGCGGATGGGTGGCGGACGCAGGGAGGCCAGCCAGGAGGGAGTTGCAGTAGTCTAGGCGGGAGAGTACCTAGGCCTGGACCAGGAGCTTGGTGGCGTAGTTGGTGAGGAAGGGTCGGATTCTTCGGATGTTGCTCAGGAAGAATCGGCAAGTGCGTGCCAGAGTGGAGATGTGCTGGGAATAAGAGAGGCAGGGGTCCAGGGTGACTCCGAGGTTCTTAGCGGAGGAAGAGGGAGAGAGTGTGGTAGATTCCAGAGGAACAGAGATAGAGAGATCAGAGGAGGGGGAGGAGGAGGGAAAGAAAAGGAGGTCAGATTTAGAGAGGTTGAGTTTGAGGTGATGCGAGTGCATCCAGGAGGAAATAGCAGACAGACAGGTAGAGATACGGGAGGAGATGGTGGAGTCAGAGGTGGGGAAGGAGAGGAAAATCTGAGCATCATCAGCATAGAAATGGTATGAGAAACCATAGGATGCGATGAGGGGGCCCAGGGAGCGGGTGTAGAGAAAGAACAGGAGAGGACCCAAGACTGACCCTTGGGGGATTCCAGTTAAGAGAGGGTGAGGTGTGGAGGTTGCTCCACGCCAGGTTACCTGGTAAGTGCGGTTGGAGAAGTAGGAGGAGAACCAGGCCAGAGCAGTGCCAGAGATCCCCAGGTCAGCAAGAGATGATAGTAGAACAGAGTGATCAACAGTGTCAAAGGCAGCAGAGAGGTCGAGGAGAATTAGGACAGAGGAGAGAGAGGCAGCTTGGGCACACTTAAGTGAGTTGGTGACAGACAGGAGGGCGGTTTCAGTGGAGTGAGCAGAGCGGAAGCCAGATTGGAGAGGGTCGAGCAGAGAGTGGTTGGACAGGAAAGCAGAGAGCTGGCGGTGTACAGTCCGCTCGAGGGTTTTGGAGAGGAAGGGTAGGAGGGAGACAGGACGGTAGCTCTGGAGGGAGGTGGGGTCGAGGGTAGGTTTTTTGAGGAGGGGAGTGATAGAGGCTTTTTTGAAGGCAGATGGAAAGAGACCAGAAAGTAGAGAGGTGTTGAGAAGGGAGGAGATGAAGGGAAGTAAAGCAGGAGCAGCAGCTTGAAAGAGGTGAGTGGGGAGGGGGTCCAGGGCACACGTGGTGGGTTTGTGACCCTGGAGCAGGGAGGACAGGTCAGAGTCTGAGAGGGGCAAGAAGGTGGAGAAGGAGGGTGAGTTAGTAGGGGATGCAGTGGGTGTAGGGGTTGGAGCAGGAGGAGGTGCGGGGGAGGGAGAGGTGTTAAAGAGTTTGCGGATATCTGAGATTTTAGAATAGAAGAAGGAGGCAAAGTCATCAGGGGAGATAGAGGAGGGAGGAAGAGGGGGGGAGGGTTTAGGAGGGAGGAGAAGGTAGAGAATAGTTTACGTGGGTTGTTAGTGGAGGCTTGGATTACAGATTGGAAATAAGTACATTTAGCAGAGGAGAGAGTAGAGGAGAAGGAGGGAGAGGAGAGTTCGGTAAAGGTCTAGGGCAGCAGGGAGTTTGGTTCTCTTCCATTTCTTTTCAGCAGATCGCAGTGTGATTCTTGCTGAGCGGAGCGCAGAGGAGAGCCAGGGATGGGGAGGGGAGGGGCAAGGAGGTTGGGAGGTGAGGGGACAGAGGGAGTCGAGGGAGGAGGTGAGGGAGGAGAAGAGGGTGGAGGTAGCAGAGTCTACGGAGAGTTGTGAAAAGGAGTCGATAGGAGGGAGGTGAGAGAGAGCAGTGGAGGCAAGGGGGAGAGAGATCGGAGGTTACGGTGAGAGGTGACAGTGGGGGTAAGAGGAGCAGGGAGAGGGGAAGAGACAGAGAAAAAGAGATGAAATAGTGATCAGAGAGGTCCAGGGGGGTGACAGAGAGGGTGGAAGGGCAGCAGGCCCTGGAGAAGGTGAGGTCCAGTTGACGGCCAGCTTTGTGGGTAGGAGGGGATGGAGAGAGACAGAAGTCGAAGGAGTGAAGGAGAAGGAGAGTGGCTGGGGTTGGAGAGATGGATGTTGAAGTCACCTAACTGGACAGTTGGGGTAGACAGAGAAGGGAGGGAGGAGAGTAGATAGTCGAGTTCATCCAGAAAGTGAGTGAGAGGCCCAGGGGGGCGGTACAGTACAATGAGCAGGAGTCGACAGGGAGAGGTTAGTTGGACTGCATGAAATTCAAAGGTATTAACAGAGAGTGAGGAGAGATCAGAGGGGACAGAAAAGAGTAAGGAGGGAGAGAGGAGAAGACCAGTCCTACCTCCCCGTCCAGTGAGACGCGGGGTATGGGACAGGACGTAGAGAGAGGACAGGGCAGCAGGAGTTACAGTGTTATCAGGGGACAGCCAGGTTTCAGTGAGAGGAAGGAGGCAAAGGCAGAGATGAAATCAGCTTTGTTAGCAGAAGAGTGACAGTTCCAGAGTGCACCAGAGAGTGTGCGGGAGGGGGGGAAAGGCAGAGGGATGAGGTTAGAGGGGTTGGAGGAGTAGCAGCAGGTTGGAGAGAGGGCAGAGGACGAGGATGAGAGGACAGAACAGGGATGTGAGAGACAGTCATAGCAGGACAGGCAAGACAAAAGGCACAGTAGGAGCAGTGGGGTGGAGGGTACAGACCTGACTAGTAGATGGCTTCGTCCAGAGCGCTGTTAGGTTTGGATCTATTCGAACAGCGTCTCGGCGCAGGCCTCCCCTTGCTGGACTCCCACAGCTAGACTCCTGGCTCTTTTGTTGAGGCTCTTCGGTTTGCTGGCGCTTCTTGCTGGCGCCGAAATAGGCTGCTTGATTAATGTTACAGCTGCGTGGCAAAAGAACCAACTAAACTATCTTGCCTCAGACGCTGGTTACCTGTAGACTCCCACAGCTAGACTCCCGGCTCTTTTGTTGAGGCTCTTCGGTTTGCTGGCGCCGAAATAGGCTGCTTGATTAATGTTACAGCTGCGTGGCAAAAGAACCAACTAAACTGTGTGGAAACCAATCAAATAGCAAATCAACTTCTAATCAATTTAACCACTCACCTGGTACTAATCACACACTAACTCAGCTAATTCAAACACCACCTTACAATGTTACCAAATGTAGTTTTCCATTCCATGGAGATTTCCATTTGCATCAGTACATCCCCAATTCCTCCCCAACAACGTCTACTTGTCAAAATGAAGTGTCAGACATGCCAGAGAGAGAAAACAAAATGTCCTGAAAAGTGCAGCACAGTGCAATGAGTAGCATCACAACACAACAAATGTTTGTTTATGTTTTGAAGCAGACTTAGACACTGACAGACTCTTTTAAATAGCCTATAGCGCAGAGATGGGCAATTCCAGTCCAGAAGGGCCGGTGTCCCTCCTGGCTTTTGCTCCAACTGTGCTCTAAATTACTTAATTAGACCAATAATTGGTAAGAATTGGTCCAATTAAGAATTTAGGGCAAAGTTGGAACAAAAGCCAGGAGGGACACTGGCCCTCCAAGGCCGGAATTACCCACCCCTGCTATAGCAGAAGCAGAAGTGCCCAGAAACACTTTATCCTGCTGCTTGAAGTAAAGTGGCTCCTCAAAATCCAAGCAAGCTGCCACTACACATGCAGAGGTGTACTTTTAAATCCACTTCGTTCATATGAAGTTACTCTGGCTGGCTAGCTGTGAATTTGTTTTCATAGACATAGACTAATGACATAAATCTACAATGTGTGAATGTTTTCTTGTTTAAAGTGATTGAAGCTAACAGAATAATTAAACAAATCTTACCTGTTTACACATCCATTGGGTACATAGGTCTCAAATGGTACACCAATCTGTTACACTTTAATTTATTTAAGTGTTTCTTTTAAAACTAATAATTTGTTACAATGAAGATAAATCCTGCTCTCTGATTGGCTGACAGGGTATATGTAAATGGCAGTCATGTATAGCAAATTGACCAGACATCTGGAACTACTTAACAAGGTCCTGTTTTGAAGTTAGTGCAAAGGCAAATGTACATTTTCTGAGTGGAAAAGTTGTAAAAGTTTACCACAGTAAATCTGAATTGTAATTTTGAATGCTCCCTATGGTTATACTATGCATACACCACAATTTACCATATGTTGTAATATGCTTTACTATACCTCTCTGGGCTTTACAATGCTTACCTATGCACTATGCTTTGTTACACTTTGCTATGATTTTACTATGGTAAACTCTTATAAGGGTATATTGTTTGATTTTGTATTGAAATTGCTGTTGCCTTTGCACAAATAAGGCCCAGGCTGCAGTTCCACTTTACAAAATTGCTCATGTTTCAGAACTAGACAACAAGTGTTACCGCTAGTTTCACACACCCTGATTAGTTCTAATCATGGAGTACCTCACCTAAGTTAACATTGAGTAGTCCAAGATTAGTGCTACTCGGTGTCTGTGAAACCAGCTTTTAATCTTAATTCAAGGGCTTCGACAGGTTGTTTGTTCAGATTCTAAATCATTAACATTTAGAAAGGTTTTTATGTTTAACAAAACAGCATTGTGCTTTCCGATAGGAAACACACCCCTAATAAAATAGTGGGAAAATCACAGCAAAGTGGCAAAGCACAAACAAGTATTATAACACTATGTAACACAATTTTTGTTCCTGGGTAGTAAGTGTTATTTCCTAATTGCTTATGCCTCAAAAGTATAGAAAATGGCTATTATTCCCCACAAACTTTGCTTTTGTGACCAGGACAGTGATATTTTGAAATTTACCTATTTCCAATGAGAAAACGGGCGAATTTGTGTCTTTTCGTTCACATAGTCAGAAAAAAACAACATATGAATCCAAATTAACATGTATTTATACTAAAGTAATACAAAAATGACTACAAAAGATTTAGAAGTGAGTAGTTTTTCGAGATTTACGATTATACTGTAAAACACTTTCACGAATCACCCCCCAAATGTAGTCTCCCATCATGTTCTCGTTATACTGTCCTTGGTAGCGGCGTTCAAAGTCCAGAATATCCTGGTGAAAGCGCTCGCCTTGCTCCTCCGAGTACGCTCACATGTTCTCCTTGAATTTATCAGGATGAGCATCAAGGATATGGACTTTGAGGGACATCCTACAGCCCATTGTGCCGTAGTTCTTCACCAGAGTCTCAACCAGCTCCACATAGTTTTTGGCCTTGTGATTGCCCAGGAAGCCCCGAACCACTGCGACAAAGCTGTTCCAAGCCGCTTTCTCCTTACTAGTGAGCTTCTTGGGGAATTCATTGCACTCCAGGATCTTCTTTATGTGTGGTCCGACGAAGACACCGGCTTTGACCTTTGCCTCAGACAGCTTAGGGAAGAAGTCTTGAAGGTACTTGAAGGCTGCTGACTCCTTATCTAGAGCTCTGACAGATTGTTTCATAAGTCCCAATTTGATGTGCAGTGGTGGCATCAGCACCTTCTGGGGGTCCACCAGTGGCTCCCACTTGACGTTGTTCCTCCCCACAGAGAACTCGGTCCGCTGTGGCCAGTCCCGCCTGCGGTAGTGCGCCTTGGTGTCCCTGCTGTCCCAAAGGCAAAGATAGCAGGGAAAATTGGTAAAACCGCCTTGGAGACCCATCAGGAATGCCACCATTTTGAAGTCTCCTATGACCTCTCAGCCGTATTCATCATACTTCAAGGCGTCCAGCAAGGTCTTGATGCTGTTGTAATCCTCTTTGAGGTGCACCGAGTGAGCCAGGGGAAGAGACGGGTACTTGTTACCATTATGGAGCAGCACGGCTTTGAGGCTCCTGGATGAGCTGTCAATGAAGAGGCGCCACTCATTCTGGTTACAGGCGATTCCGATTGCCTCGAACAGACTGGTCACATTGTGGCAGAAGCAGAGCCCATCTTGACTGGTGAAGAAGCTGGAAAAAGGCTGGTGACGCTTCCTCTGATCTGCGACTTGCACACTTTCATCCAACAAGTTCCACTGCTTGAGCCTAGACGTCAAAAGCTTGGCATTGGACTTGGTGAGACCAAGATCTCTAATCAAGTCGTTGAGGTCTTTTTGGTTGGGGTAGTATGGGTTTCTCTCCTCAGCTCCACCTCTGAAATTGTCATCTGGATCTACAATGTCTTCCTCGCTCTCTGACTTGCTGCTCTCTTCTAAAGACGGCTGCTCTCTCTCCGGAGGAGTGGGTACGGGGAACTCATGGCAGTGTGGCACCGGGGAGATGGATGAAGGAAGGTCCGGATACGTGATAGCAGGTGCATTCTTGCCAGTCCGACGTTTGGAAGGGTCCACCATGCAGAAGTAGCAGTTGCTTGAGTGGTCGGTGGGTTCCCGCCAAATTCTTGGGATAGCGAACTTCATTGCTCTCTTTTCCCCTCTGTACCATCCTACAAAAATACATTTATTTCACCCATGACTAATGTGTAAGAGATTCTCGCAACATTTTTCATATAGGATATATTTTTTCAATAACATTGAAAATTGTAAAACATTTTAAAATTAAAAACTTTTACAATTTTAAAAAATTTAACAAATTTTATAACATAAAATTCCGAGCAACAATTTTCCATCTTACCTTCCAGTTTTTTTGCAGTGCTCGCAGGTGAAATGAGGTACCCAGGGTTTGTCTTGATCCCCGACAGGCATGCCGAAATATGCCTTGTAGGCCTCACACATCTTAGCAGATGCTTCCACGGAGTACTTTTTCGCTCTTGATAAATTGGCCGCAGACATAGCAAAATGCGTCTGCCGGATGCTTGCAGCCTCTTGATGCCATCTCAGAAAAATGCAGATGTGTATCCACCTAGGCAGCTGGAACTAAACTGAACTGGTGGGCTTAAGGCCCCTGTATTTATACTACTATTTATATTACTGGAAAGTTCTAGAAAGTTCTAGAAGTTACTCCAAGTTTACTCAGCACTGAATCTATCTGGAACATTCTGGAAAATAGGTAAATTTCAAAATATCACTGTCCTGGTGTGACAGAAATACAATGAGTTCTGGTGATAAATCTTCCTCCCGACCTGTGAGGGCGCTAAAGAACGGGAGGAGAAGTATCTGGAAGGGCTGGCCTGACAGTTCGTTTCCGGGACCGGAAAGTGGGTCAGCCTGGAAGGAAGCGAGACTCTGTTGTAAGACCGTATTGATCTGACAGGTAAACAAGGGGCAGCTGCAAGTAATAAGGCAGCTGCAACCGTTTACCTAGATATCATGCGGGATTACATATAGGGGCCAGGGTAACGCTGTTCTTTTCCTTCGTTTGGGTTAAGCCAAGGACCGAGAAGGACGTAATCACTGTATTACTCTGCAAAGAGTTGTGTGTGTGTGGGTTTGTGTTTGTTCGTCTCTGTAAACTAACTGTCTGTGTCTTTTGAAATCACTAGACAGCTAAACGCACATCCGGAGCTGTCGCCTTGGGCCAGCACAAGCCGGATCACCACTTCACGAACTGTCACGGAATAAAGTATATTCACGCACCACCATCACGACTGCACGCACCCGAGACGGGTGACCGTGTTTTTGTTTCCTTTATCAGGACTGCAACCTGTGTTCTTCAGCCCCGAGCTTTACACATCGTTGTGTATTGCCGGGGCTTATTATTTGTGGTCACTAGACCAGGACGGAAAATAAAAGCTTGTTTTCTGGATTACAGTTGTCTGCCCGTCATTCCTGCACCGCATCACTGCTACACCTGTTCCCCCTACCACCCACTTTGCCACACGTGGTGTCAGAAACGGGATCATGGATCGCAACGCGCTGGCGGAGCTGCTGCAGGCACTGGAGAGCAGACGGGACGCAGAGGAGAGAAGGAGGGAGGAGCGCTATACAGCGCTCATTGAACGGGTAGGACTGGCCGTGGCTGCAGTAGCGACCCCGACGACAACACCGTTGATGTCGCCCCCAAAGGCACGGGCGATGAAGATGTCGGCGGAGGATGACCCGGAGGCGTACTTGGTGGCATTCGAGCGGCTGGCTACCGCGGCGGCTTGGCCGCGGGAGTTCTGGGCCAGCCAGCTGGGACCCTGCCTGATTGGGGAGGCTCAGGCAGCTTACCAGGCTATGAGCGACCAGCACGCCACCGAGTATGACCTAGTCAAGCAGGCTATCCTCCGCCGGCTCAACATTACTACCGAGACCCACCGGGCGCGGTTTCGGGAGTACCGGAGAGCCCCGGAGACACGCCCCAGGGTGGTTGCGGAGAGGTTGTGCGACCACATGGTGCATTGGCTGACCCCCGGGAAGAAGACCGCCCAGCAGATGGGGGAAGCCATTGTGGTAGAACAGTTCTGCCATGTGGTCTGCGCCGAAACCCAGGCGTGGATACGGCGCCACAACCCCGACACCCTGGAGGAGGCGGTCAAATTGGCCGAAGATTTTGAGGACTCCCTGACCTCTGCCCGGATTGGGATCCTGTCCGCCCCTGCCCTTCGAAGCAGCCGCGCTCTCTCTCCCTCTCCTCCAACATCATCACCACCACCCCCCTCGTTCCAGGGACCCAGACCTCCCAGAGCACCGACCCCATTGGGCCCCCTTGCCTCCCCCCCATGGAGACCAAGGTTGGCCCCCAGCTGGGGTAGAGGTACTGCCCCTGCCCCGTTGCCATACCAGCAGCGGGACAGATTTCTAACCCATGCCCCCTCTGTCCCTCCTATCTGTTTTAGGTGCCACCAGCCGGGACATCTGGCCAGGTCATGCCCCGCTGCCATGGAGTGTGACGTGGCCGCGTGCAATTGGGCACCTGAGACTGGTAAGCGTGGGGAAAATGGTCGGGAGGGGCCTTGTCTGATTAATTTGGTGTTAGGGAATGTGAAAACCCACGCGTTAGTGGACACAGGGTGTGAGCAAACCTTGATTAGGACAGCTCTCCTGGGCGGTGTGTCGTGGCGGCCATGAGGTCAGGTGGCCATCTCCTGTATCCATGGAGACACGGCGGCATACCCCACATTAAAAGTATATTTATCGGTAGGACCGATAAAACGTCACCTTGTAGTCGGGGTGGCGGAAAGGTTGCCACACCCAGTTATTCTGGGCCGAGACTGGCCAAAATTCAAAGAAAAAAATGGCAGTCTCAGCCACACACGTAAACGTGGCAGAAAAAAAAAGGAACGGATTGGTGATGTGTTTCCTTTTCACACTGAAATGTTTTCCCCTCTTTTCCGTCCTAGAAAAACGAATAAGGAGAGACGGACCGCAAAATGTGAGGGAGCGTTGTTGAGACAAGGCTGGGGTCTGGTGGGAGAGTGCTGCAATGGTAACAAACGCCAGCCGAAGGGAGTGAGAACGCAGTGTGACCGAGAGAGCGAGGTTACTGGACCGACTAGAGCAGATGTTATTCCAGCCCCTCTCAATGTACCGGACCCGTGGTACTCAAGCGCGGACCTAGTGTGGGGCCAACAAAACGACCCGTCACTGGTGCACGCTTGGGGACAGGTCCGGTCCATTGAAGGTAAGGATGTTGACGGCGCTGGGGTGCTAGTATATCCACATTTCAGTATCAAGGGGCAATTACTGTATAGGGTAAACCTAGCCGCGGGCACAGGACAGCCTGTAACACAATTATTGGTTCCCCCGTCTTGTCGGCTGGAGGTCATGAGGCTGGCGCATGATATCCCTTTTGCGGGACAGCTCGGAGCCGAGAAGACGAGGGAGCGGATATTGGCTCGATTCTATTGGGTAGGTCTTCATACTGATGTGTCGAAATATGTAGCCACATGCCCAGACTGCCAGCGAGTAGCGCCGGGTCGAGTGCGCCCCGCCCCTTTGGTCCCACTGCCGATTATTTCCACTCCTTTCGAGCGCATTGCAATGGACATAGTCGGCCCTTTGCTACCTTCTGACTCCGGGTATATGCACATTTTAGTAGTGGTGGATTATGCAACGCGATACCCGGAGGCAGTTCCATTGAGGTCCACTAGTGCCGCTGCAATAGCCACCGAGTTAGCACAGATTATGGCCAGAGTAGGGATCCCCAAGGAGATTTTGACCGATCACGGAACTAATTTTTTGTCCAATATGTTACAGCAGGTGTACAAAATATTAAAAATACGTCCCATCAGGACGTCCGTTTATCATCCACAATCGGACGGTCTGGTGGAACGTTTTAATCAGACCTTAAAGTCGATGCTGAGGCGATTTGTAACACAAGAGCAGAAACATTGGGCATCACTTCTCCCCTACCTCCTTTTTGCAGTGAGAGAAGTGCCGCAGAGTTCAACGGGGTTCTACCCCTTTGAGCTCCTGTACGGCCGGCAGCCTCGCGGCATTCTCGACCTGCTGAGAAAGGGGTGGGAGGAGCACAAAGGCTCGTCTAAAAATGTAGTGAAGTATGTGCTCCTACTCAGAGATCGCCTGGATTTGGTCGGTCGTTTGGCCCAAGACAACCTCAGATCGGCTCAGCACCGACAAGAGCAGCATTATAACAAAAATGCACGGATTCGAACCTTTCGACCAGGGGACAAGGTAATGCTGCTACTTCCCTCATCAGAGTCAAAACTGTGTGCTAAATGGCAGGGGCCGTATGAGGTGATTCGGGCTATAGGGAAAGTAAATTATGAAATTAGACAGCCCGATCGCCGGAATGAAAGTGAAATTTACCACATTAATTTGTTGAAGCCCTGGCAGGCAAGAGAGGTCTTATTTATAGCCCCAGGCAATATGGAGGATGATTTAGGTCCCTGTCCAGAGACCCCGAGCACAAGAGTGATTTCAATGGGGGAACAATTAGTTCCGGATCAGCAAAGAGAGCTGCGTAAGCTTATTGAGGAGTTCAGCGATGTTTTTTCTGATGTGCCCGGCAGGACGAACTTAGTTGAATATGACATTATCTCTCCTCCAGGTGTCACAGTGCGAGAGAGACCGTACCGGATCCCGGAAAGTCGACGAAGTGGCGTTCGCAAAGAGGTACGGGATATGCTCGAGCTTGGAGTGATTGAACCTTCCAGGAGCGAGTGGTGCAGTCCTATTGTAATAGTGGCTAAGAAGGACGGCACCAACCGCTTCTGCGTAGATTTCAGAAAGGTGAATGCTATTGCCAAGTTCGATGCGTATCCCATGCCTCGGGTCGACGAACTTTTAGACAGACTGGGAAAAGCGAGGTTTATTTCCACTCTGGACCTGACGAAGGGATACTGGCAAATCCCTCTAACCCGCAGCTCCAGAGAGAAAACCGCATTTTCAACACCAGAAGGGCTGTTCCACTTTAAAACCATGCCATTTGGGCTACATGGTGCGCCCGCTGCCTTTCAGAGACTGATGGACCAGGTTTTACGCCCACATCATGAATATGCAGCAGCGTATATTGATGACGTGGTGATTTACAGCTCCACCTGGCGAGAGCATTTGGCTAGGGTTGCAGCCGTTCTTCAGTCTCTAAGGGCAGCCCGGCTGACAGCTAACTTGAGGAAATGTGCGTTTGCCAAGACAGAGACTCAATATTTGGGATTTTTAATGGGAAATGGAAGGGTGAGACCTGTGGTCACCAAAATCCAGGCTTTGGTTGATGCAGCGATCCCCAAAACCAAGACTCAGGTGAGGTCACTACTGGGCTTAGCCGGTTATTACCGCCGCTTCATCCAGTACGCCACAGTGGTTAACCCGTTAGTCGACCTCACCAAAAAGAGTGCGCCAAATTTAATTAAATGGTCAGCTGAGTGTCAGGGGGCGTTTGATACGATTAAGCGTAAACTTTGACAGGCCCCCACTCTTATTACCCCAGATTTCACCAAGAGATTCATCCTCCACACCGACGCCTCGGATGTAGGGTTGGGTGCAGTCTTGTCCCAAAAAGTAGCTGGAGTAGAACACCCGATATTGTACCTGAGCAAAAAAATGTTACCTCGGGAGCGTAACTACTCCGTAGTCGAAAAAGAGTGTTTGGCCATTAAATGGGCTACTCACTCTTTACGATACTACCTGCTGGGACACTCATTTGATCTGGTCACAGACCACGCCCCACTCAAGTGGTTAAGCACAATGAAGGACAGCAATGCCCGGATAACTCGGTGGTATCTGGCATTGCAGCCCTTCATGTACCATATGGTACACCGTGCGGGGAAAGACCACCAAAATGCGGATTATTTTTCCCGGGAGGGGGGAGCAATGGGAAAGGTAGATTTAGCCGAGTGTTCCTTCGGCTCCACTCTGAGCGGTGGGATATGTGACAGAAATACAATGAGTTCTGGTGATAAATCTTCCTCCCGACCTGTGAGGGCGCTAAAGAACGGGAGGAGAAGTATCTGGAAGGGCTGGCCTGACAGTTCGTTTCCGGGACCGGAAAGTGGGTCAGCCTGGAAGGAAGCGAGACTCTGTTGTAAGACCGTATTGATCTGACAGGTAAACAAGGGGCAGCTGCAAGTAATAAGGCAGCTGCAACCGTTTACCTAGATATCATGCGGGATTACATATAGGGGCCAGGGTAACGCTGTTCTTTTCCTTCGTTTGGGTTAAGCCAAGGACCGAGAAGGACGTAATCACTGTATTACTCTGCAAAGAGTTGTGTGTGTGTGGGTTTGTGTTTGTTCGTCTCTGTAAACTAACTGTCTGTGTCTTTTGAAATCACTAGACAGCTAAACGCACATCCGGAGCTGTCGCCTTGGGCCAGCACAAGCCGGATCACCACTTCACGAACTGTCACGGAATAAAGTATATTCACGCACCACCATCACGACTGCACGCACCCGAGACGGGTGACCGTGTTTTTGTTTCCTTTATCAGGACTGCAACCTGTGTTCTTCAGCCCCGAGCTTTACACATCGTTGTGTATTGCCGGGGCTTATTATTTGTGGTCACTAGACCAGGACGGAAAATAAAAGCTTGTTTTCTGGATTACAGTTGTCTGCCCGTCATTCCTGCACCGCATCACTGCTACACCTGTTCCCCCTACCACCCACCTTGCCACACCTGGTTACAAAAGCAAAGTTTGTGGGAATAATAGCCATTTTCTATACTTTTGAGGCATAAGCAATTAGGAAATAACACTTACTACCCAGGAACCAAAAAAAAAATAAATAAATTGTTACACGGTGTAATTAATGGTAAAATTCAATGGCAAACTGCAAATGTGCAACTTTATTGCAGGAGCTGGAGGTCCTACAAAGTATATGGATTGATGATTAGTTGAAAATCTTTGAAGACAGTGGCTTGACGTAAATCTGCTGACAGAGGCTGAAATCCGTGCTGGCTGGTAACAGGGTCTGAAAACTCAAATGTCAGTGTGAACCCCACCACTGCTGCTGTAACCTCTAACAAACAAAAAGCAGATGGTTTTCAAATCCTCCCCTGATTAAACCCAGGACAGACTCCTGCAGTGCCAGTCAGTTACTTCAGATTTAAAGCAGCCAAGTGTCAAATACAGTACTGGCAGAGTTGTGTGTCTGATTGGGGTAAAGTGGGCTACTGAGGGGGTGGCATTGCCATTAACCCCAGATTTGCCTCAGCAACTGTACGTCAAGCGAGCTTCATACCCAATGGTCTTTACCCATAACTATTCTCATATATGATTCCTGAAACTATAAGACTACAAGGACCAGAATCCAAGACATGTGGTGGGGATCATGATGCAAAGCAGTGTGTGATGCAATTAGTCGGTATCCAATAAGGTATTATAAAGAGAACTGAGCGTAGAAGCTTCAAAAAAGCGACACAAATCAATTACAAAGTGACAGACAATATATAAAACCTGCACCAATTTACATACGTGCCAAATTATAATAATAAAACATGTAAGTACGTGTCTGTGTGTTTCACAAAAATGTGTTTTTGTAATGATTAATTGCTCCCAAGACCAGTATCATAATGAATCTTGTACCAGCCTTGGCAATTACCATTGCAGGAACACATCTTTGTCGGTAAAACAGATTTCCCAGCAGTCATTCTGCATTGGTTGTAAATGAATAGTTGTATTCCCTATTTTCCAAGAGCAGATAGTTATCTAATCAGGGAAAACAATATATTAGTAAGCAGGTTGTCTGATTGGGGTAAAGTGGGCTACAAATGTTTCTTTGTGGAGTGAAGTGTAATTTCTGACACTCATGCTGCTAAATATGTTCTTTGTTACTGCACTAGTGAGTCCTGCCAATTAAAACAGTTACAAATAATCCCATTCTTCCTGAATTTAGTGGGTAAGCTTCCTGAAACAGCTGTCTGGGTTTTTTGTAAATAGTCTGTTACAGGATGCAGCTGTTTCATTATAATGTTTTTAATTTTTTTTTTTTTTTTTTTACAGTTTTTAATTAAATGATTAATGGTGTTGTGAAGTGAAGTGAAACAAATTTGATTTCCAAGCGGCCATTCTTTGAAATGTCATTGTAATCACACCAGTTCCACTGAAACTTACAGATGACATTTGGCAGACACCAAAGAACAAAAGCCTTGACTGGTACGTGTGTCTCTTTAACATGTGTCCAAAAAAGTCTGACCTTATTTAACTTCCAAATTAAAGAGGTTAGTCAACAGTGTTCTTTAAGATCTTACAAGTGTATGATGTCCCGAGAATAAAAAAAGCAATGTGTGAAGTCATTTGCATATAGTGGACTTAATGATTGGAAAGGTCTACTAGAAAGTATAAAAATTAACTAAATGAGTTTACTGTAATGTTCTAAAGTCAATCCCTTGTTGTCTAAATTAATCTATGCACTACAAACCTTGCCTGGGGTTTGATAAACCAGTCAGGCGCACCGTAACAGGACAGTACTTATTTGTTCCAATTCCCAACTCACAGTTGGTCACCAGCTCTCCAGCAGTTTTGTTTAGAGTTTTATAACTTGTCAATAGTAAGATGTACCTGAATAATTTTCATGCTATCATTTTCTTTCTAAAAACAAATTTATTTGGGGTTTGCCCAGCTTTGATACAGCCATTCAAAGTGTTTCTTACATCCCTTGGAGTCCCCAGTGGCTCTCCTTCAAATCAGGAGGTAAATCAGCTGGGGAGTGTTCACACAATCAAGCTGCAGTGACCCCTACTGGTCAGGGCCGCCGAGAGCCGTCATGGGCCCTGGGGAAGGATTGGTATGTTTTTAGCATAAACTACATTTTAATGGTGTTGCTATACACTATTTGATTTATCCTGTGTCAAAAATAAACCACTCATCTCTGCTCTTAACTAATAGCCTGTATTTGGTAAATATATTTGTATTTTAAGCAATATAACCGATCATTCTCTAATTGTGTTTACCACCAGCTGAAGAAAGTACTTTATTTATTTTACACGATACAATTTTTCTAACAGACTGCTGCACCACGTTGTTTTGAGCAAATTATAGATCTTAATAAAAGAATAATTCATACTGTTGTATATATTGTGCAACTTTAGGGTTCTTTTAAAGTTTTTAAAAGTCTCAAACAAATACATAAAATTGCTATGCCTTTTTTTCAGCTTTTTGCGAAAGTTCAAATCATTCTGTGAAAAGAAGTGTTTGACAGCCCCTGGATACACAATCATTACACAACAGAAGCACATCGGCTCGGTGTGCAGTACTGGATTTTTTCTTTTTAATGTGGTGGTGGGAACGCAAATGGTCTTGTGCAGGGCTAGTTGTTTTAAAACATTTTATATATATATTAAAAAAAAAAAAAAACTTCCCCTTAAATCAGGGCCCCCCTTCGAGGCGTTAGGCCCTGGGGAAATTTCCCCGTCCTCCCTGCCCTCTCGGTGGGCCTGCCTCTGGTGTTTGAGTTTGCTGTGATGTATATATATATATTGTTTATCTTGTTTGCTATTAGCAGTTAGTTGATTTGACAAGTTGTGGTTCATTGTGGTTCTTTTACCCATTGCACAGAACATTATTAAGTTTACTTAATTAGTCTATTCTGTTGGTATGGTTCTAAGATCGCTAATTGCACTGTTTTAATTAGTTGCTGTTCCTGGTGTCTTTGTGACATGACTTCACACACTCTCCTCCTTTATACTAAAAAATATATCAGTAACTACCGGACCCCTCTGTTAAACAAAGGTGGTGGCAGTGGCACGCTGTCGTATAATTAATCGAGTTGCCGTGAACAAGAAGATTCATTACAGTAAAAAAACACTGGTACTAGATTGAAAAACAAGGGGAGGGGTTGGGGGAGGGTAAGGTTATCAGAGAAATAAAGTAGAATTAAATGTATTTTTTTGTTGGTATAGAGAGATATCTAGCTTTGTCCCTTGTTGTATTACTTGTGTGAAGCCCTGAGATTAGGATATGCTGTTTCAAATTCTGATAGTGCTGGATAACATGTAACAAAACAGTCCACAATCCATTGCAATCAGGAAATCAGGAAAACGTACTGTAGCAATAATCAACACTGCTCTGGCACAAAGCACCACCGTGCTCTGGAAATTCCTAACGTTAAGCCTAGGAAAACAGTGGCTATTAGGACTGGAAACTCCTGGAATTCAGCATTGTCTTCATAGAAGAGGGGAACTTCCCTTTTATTTGCTTAAAGTTTTTTAATGAGATTTTTTGGTTTTGTTTTTATGGTAGACAAAAGGAAATAGCCAGTCGTAATCAGATCACGCGGATCTAAACTCAGGAAAAACCCAGGCAAGGTCGAAACAGAGTCACAAAATATTTATGAAAACTAAAGCTAGTGGACAAAGTTTGATGTGAATTATATTTTCTGTGTGTGTGACCATTTGATGACTATTTCACATGGCAGCCATGAAATGCTGTAACCCAGCTTATCAATAAAAAAAAGCCATGTGAAAAAATACTGCAGTTATATACAGTAGTATTTCCTCTATTGTCCATAATTTCAAAACGCTCAATCACAGTTATAAGGTAAAACTATAAAGTATTCACCATTTGTCTAAAGTTTCTCCTTATGTTTCCCATATTGTACTTTATCAAACTGTAAAGTGCTTAGGGACTGTACTGTAATACATTATTTTCTAATAAGAATTACTGAATTCTTATTGGAAAATTTTATGTAAAATTGTTTTTTTCAAAACATTTTAAAAAATGTGACTAGAGGTAGGTTTTTTAGAGCATTTTACAGTACAAGGTAATCCATCTAGATTGGATCAACCACTTATTTTTAGGGGTAATACTAATGGCATTGATGGGTGGTGGATTCAATCAAGGGTGACGCCATGGTGCTGTAAAATGCTCTGTAATCCAGCTGTGGTTTATCAGGGTATAGGCTGAAAAAATGAGCCTCTAAAACAGCTTTCTTTCTGACAAAGTAGGGCATACAATGGAAGAGTATTATTAGTTGCCAAGTAACCATAGTAACACAGCACAGAGACATTCCACATTACAGACATTCCACCTGTTCAGGTTTGCTTCCTCAAATCTAAAATATGCTACAAGTGCAGAAACAGAAATAAAATAAGATTAATAACACATGTTATGTTATTTCTATAACCTCGATCAAATGGTGTAATGGTGCAAAAGCCTAAAAGGTCAAATGTGTTTTTAAAAAGTCTGTTCTGTGTCCTTCAGAACACCAATTGAACGACTACAAATGGACACATTTTAAAATAATACAATTAATTTCTTTTGGTTTTACTACTATTGAAAACTTGCACTATCTTTACAAATTGAAGCACCATTCTGTGTTATTTGTGAAACATTGATGGTGTATACACTCCTTTCAAATAATGCAGTAATAAAGTTAATAAAAAAACACTTAAGGAGATACATTATTATTTTGTATTTTTATTATTACAGAAAAACTCAACTTTACAGAACATAAAAAGCAAAAAGAAAACGAACACCTGGTAAACATTTTTGTGACCAACAGAATTCCAGGTTTGTCAGATCTGTTGATATGCACAGACTGACTGAAACAGGGAGATGCAGCTTTTATATAAAGTCAGGCAATACATTTTTATATCAGATTATTGTCATATGAGCCACACCCCCTTTATTCAAAAGAGTGCACAACATACATGAATCTCCCTACCTCTCCAGATCTCAGGATTTAATAATTCCCAAACATTTTAACAACAGTAACCCATGTCTTGAAGTATCCCTCAAGACTAAAAAAACACTGTATTAAAAAAAACAAACAGCGTGTGACCTTATTAGGCCTTTTATATGCTTTGTTAATACAGTACATTTTAAGTTTACTTTAATTTCCCACACTCCCTATTTCCTTTAAGATACCACACAGTATTCAATAAGAATCTATCTGAAATTTCCAGGCTTACACCTCATTGTCTAAGAAACCATTCTGTTTTATTTATTTATATTATAGAGTCACATTACAGTCAGTTAGTGTAATTTATATTGCATCAAAAACATTACAATTGTTAAATAATCAGTTGACCCTTTGTTAATTAGGTCAGATAACAGGGGACTGGCTAAGGCCTTTTCCTTTTTGGAGGTCCTCAGATATTTTACAATTGTCCCTGGGAAATGAACTGGTCTGTCTTTCAGGGCTGACTTGAGACTGCTCACAGGCGAACTCAGTTAACGGGATACTTCATATCATCAGCTTTTGCCCTAATATTTAGGGTTAATTACGTGTGTTCTGGATGGATCACAACTGTTGATTCTGTATATATAATTATTTTCCATTATTACTACATATTACTGTTACTAATTATTACTAAGAAAATGATTGTGGAGGGGCTGGGGAATCAGTTTTGCAATATCCCAGAGGCAGTTTTTGCTGCAATAGTTAGTAAGCATGACAAATAATATATAGGATATAAGCTACTATAGACAATCATACAGAACACATACTAATGGGATCTTAAATGAGAAAAGAAAGACTTGGTTTTGGATGAAAAATATATTTTAGCAAACAGAAAAAAAAAACCCTTTGGAATTCACTTAGATTTAAACATAGTTTGTTCATAAACTCGAGGTAACAGATATGGAAATCACTTATAACATCTCCTGAAAAAACAACAGCAACAAAAAAAACACACAGATAAAAGGTACACAATTAGAATATCCCAAATAATGTAGGCATTAATGGTTTTGGATCAAATATAATTGGTGAGATTGTAATCTATGCATCATGAAAAGCAAATGCAACTGTAGAAGTTTTAAAATTATAAAAACAGAAGACAAAAATGTAGCTGTATGTACAAGTATTTAATTTACTTGAATCCAAGTAGTTTTCTCCTAGTTTTACACTATTAAAATAGATTCATTCCATGTTGCTTCAAACTAGGGCCCATGCCTTTTTTATTACCAAAACTTTTTATTGCATCAGAGTGACACCTAGTGGTGAAGCTATGTATTATCCAAATCAGTAGCAGTGTACTGCATTTCAATATTTTAATTGTTATATTACAGCCTTTTCTCCTTTGAGGGCAAGAACCTGCAATATTTTCTGATAACAAATATACAATGTTCACAGTTTGCTACCAACATAATTTACAAAGAGCACAGCGCAGTCCAATATATTTCTTTATTATATTTGTTATAATCCCCTACCATGAAATGCAGGAATACCCATTGTGGCAGAAATGCTTATCCTGACAGCATGGTAACCACCTAACGTTCTTGCAACAAGTTAACCACTTTGGTTCCCCTTGTCAGGTACATTTAGTAGGGTTACAGTACTAGGTTATGAAATTCCCAGATGCAGTAAGCCATAATTAATGATGAAGTGGAATGAAACAGCATTTTGTAAAGACTGTTTTGTTTGTTGTTGTCCAAATTAACATTTTCCTGTTTTTCTTACATTCCTTTCATTAGGCTTTTTATCTACAGTATGCCTTCCAAATGGAAAAAAGATAAGTAAGCACACTTATTGCATTTTCACTCCACTTTTTTAATACACTTCAATACACAGGCACATTAACTACTGTAGCCATACTCTACTTTAACACGTTTGATCCATTACTTAATAAATGTAAATACAACAATTATATGTTAGGAAAAATAACTTTGTTAAATACATGTTGCTAATGTACAGTATGGAGTTCCATCTTAATCACAGAATTGTGTACTTAGCGCAGGTAGTAAATATTAGCATATGGTAGCTACATGTAGTTAATATACCTATATTTTAAATTGTATGCAACTTTTTAAACCCAAGTAATTATTCAACTATTATATTTTTCATAATTAAAGCCAATGTTATTTATTCATTTATTATAGAATACTAGAAAAAGAAAAAAATCTCACTAACCTTCACAAAAGCAAATTGCAATATGTTTGTGAGCAATATCCCTATGGAATTCTGGGTTATACTGAGGTATACAGAAACAAGGCAGAATTCCATTGGGAGACTTGAAGCAAGGGGCTAAGAAGCACCTCACAAAAAGTAAGCTTCCACAATCTAGGGCTGCACCTGCGTTTGGTAGTGTGAATGAATACAAACCACAGAACCCTCCTGGGTTAGTTCTTATTCATGTGGTTTGCATAGCTTGGTAATCCAAACTGAGAGATCATGATATTGGAGTATTGCAAGGGAATGCTGCTGTATATATCAGCCAGCTTGTTGATGCAATGTGACAGAAATACAATGATTCCTGGTTGTAAATCTCCCTCCCGACCTGTGAGGGCGCTAAGCAGCGAGAACTGAGTTCCCTGGACGGGCTGGCCAGACAGTTCTTTCCCAGGGTTCAAGGGAAGTCGGACAGCTAGGAAGAGGGCAAGACTCAGTTGCAATAACGCATTGACCCGGAAGGGAAACAACATGGCAGCCGCAGATTGGAGAGGCGGTTGCACTCGTTTACCAAGGGGTCATGTGTGACAGCATAAAAGGGGACAGAGAAACGCAATCTGTTCCTTCACATTGGTTTATATTGGAGAGAACCAAGAAGGACTGTGAAAATGTAAAAAGGAATTGTTTTGTGAGTGTTGTGTTTTGTTTGTTTGTAATTGTCTTGTCTTGCACATTACCAGACCGCTAACACAGTTCCGGAGCTGTAGCCAAGAGCCAGCACTAAGCCGGAACAGCACTTCACCAATTGTCACTAAATAAACTGTATCACCCACCACAAGCACTCCACCAATTGTCACTAAATAAACTGTATTACCCACCAAACCGTGTATGTATTATTGTGGGTCAGATATCGTCTCCTACAAGCAGGAGAAGTTGAAGAACTGATAGATAGTTTCACTGCCACTTTTTCGTGCGCATTAGACTCAGCAGCACCATTTAAAAAACAGAAAATGGCTCCTAAAAGATTTCCCCCCCTGATTTAATGAGACAACTCATTAAATTCGCATTTGACACCATTGACCACTCTATTATAATTGATCGCCTCAAAAATCGAGTGGGATTGTCAGGGAATGTCCTGTCTTGGTTTCGTTCCTATTTGTCAAATAGATTTCAGTTTGTCAAAATTGAGGAAGACACCTCCGTTATATCCGCAGTTACTTGGGGTGTTCTGGAAGGTTCTTGGTCCTATTCTTTTCTCAGTATATATGTTGCCCTTGGGGGATATTGCTCGAAGTTATAAGGTACACTTCCATTGCTACCCCGATGACACTCAGCTATATTTATCACTTAAACCGGGAGGCAACTTAGCTGTAGGTGCACTGACTAGTTGTCTGGTCGACATCAAAAAAAAAGTTGATGCTAAATTCTGCTAAAACTGAGACGATGCTTTTGGGACTTAAATTGTACACGCTTTCATTTTTTTCAAATACAATGTCAGTTGCAAATTACGGTTACAAAAAAACAAAACAGCTTACAACTCTGAAAAAAAACACGATTTAACACGAGAGCAAATTATTATTATTATTATTTATTTCTTAGCAGACGCCCTTATCCAGGGCGACTTACAATCGTAAGCAAATACATTTCAAGTGTTACAGTACAAGTAATAATACAATAAGAGCAAGATAAATAAGAGCAAAATAATAAGAGCAAAATAAATAACATGACTATGGTTCAGCAAGTACAAATTATGCAACGTGGAATCATTATGAAACGTTATCTCTGATTACTGTTTTATGGGTATCGGGTCATTCAAAGTCAGCTTCAAGGATATTTTCGAAATCAAAAAGTGTTTCATAATATAAGTCGTTCTACTTTCTATCGGTGTGAGTAGGAATGGGAAAAATCAAGGACCACAATAACAAAAGCGGAAACGATCTCAAAACATTCCACTATTATGACAGATTAGATGCAATTTTAGGACACCGTCCAATATCACAAGACAGTCTGCAATTAATTTTTTGGAAAAGTATCCAGTGCCGTGTTTGGTGATAATAATGTTACAATCAATAACGACGATACGGTAGTCTGGTTACCGGGTTAGTATCTGGCCGCCTCTCGCGATAACATGAGTGAGACTTGTCCAGCTCAACTCGAGAAACCCAGGAAACCCTGGAAACGCTGTTTTTATTTTAGCCAACTCGCATTGTGCCTCAACTCAGGTTTGGAAAATGCAGGCTAACCCGGGAGCACTTCAGTGCAGTCGAGTTGGCTTGACTATGGAAACGATGTATTAAGAGTGCTTATGTGGAAAGATACGTAAAAAAAAATAAAAAATACGTATATTATACGACCGTTTGGTTGTAATAGAGCCCTCGACTTCATCACCCGGACAGCATTCTTCCACCTCCGCAATATCTCTAGGCTCTGACCCTCACTTTCACACTCCAGCACCGAAACCCTCATCCATGCCTTCGTCACTACCCGACTTTGCTACTGCAACACTCTCCTCACTGGTATCCCCACCAAACTCACCAACAGACTCCAACTGCTGTCAGAATCCTCACCCACACTAGATCAACTGAACACATCATGCCAATCCTCATCAATCTACATTGGCTCCCTGTGCAATACCGTATTGACTTTAAGACACTCCTCCTCACCTACCTCTATGACCTTCTCCCAGTCTATGCCCCCTCCCGCTCCCTCTGCTCCTTCTCTGCTGGTCTCCTTGTCACCCCCTCATTCCGCCTCTCCACCATAGGTGCCCGGGCCTTTAGCTGCTCGGCACCCAGTCTCTGGAATGCACTCCCCCCACACATACGACATGCAGACACAGTCATCTCACCTCCTGAAAACACACCTCTTCCAGGAAGCCTATGACCTTTAGTCTATGGTCTATGTTTGACTCTGTCCTACCCCCCCCTTCTGTGCCTTCCCAGTATCCCTATGTGCCCCCCCCCCCCAACCTAAACCCTTACTCTAAACCCCTACCCAACCCCTCCCTGCTCTTTTTATCTGTCCTGTTTTGTCTGGTCCTTTTGATTTTAGATTTTTAGATTTTAAATTGCTCTGTTGATTGATGCACTTGACTTTATGACTTATTGCACTTGATTTTATGTAGGCCTACTTTAATGTAAGATGTCCTTGAGTGTCCTGAAAGGCGCCTGTCAAATAAAATGTATTATTATTATTATTATTATTATTATTATTATTATTATTATTATTATTATTACCCAAACGGTCGTATAATGCCTGGTAATGCCCTCTGTGTCGACTCAGCTCTTACTGCTTATATATATATATATATATATATATATATATATATATATATATACATATAGTATTAAAAAACTGAAATTTGAAGCTAATTACTCTTTAGACTTTGTGACTCATGTGATGTGCTCATGTGATGTCACTAAGCCTCTGCTCCTTGCTGTGATGGGAATTTATAACAATAGAATTCTGGTGGTTGATTCTCCTTCTTGTTCAACCAGTTTAACTACAAGAAAACAGCTGATGTGTTCTTTGTGTTTCCAAGGGAACCTATTTTGATGTTCTAAAGCTAATAAAAAATAAAACCAGTAGGCTACATGTATACCAGCACAGGAAGAAGTCAATCTGCAGAATTGTTTTTCTTAATGTAAAAGAAAAGAAAAACAATTCTCTTCAGAACAAGAAAAAGGGAGTGGGCTGGGGAGTAATAAATGTTGCCAGAGAATAACATATAAATAATACGGATTAAGACTTATGGTCTAACTCTGTTTGACTTTAATGGTAATAAGAGGAAAGAAATAAGCCTTGGTTATCAAACAGTCCACTACACTCCCCTTGCTGAGCTACAAAACTGGATGTAAGCATGATTCTCGGCTTGCAGTTTTTTTTTTCCTCCTGTCATCTTAAAAAAGTCAATAAACACCCCCCTGTGGATTATAGCTCTAGGCCTGTGAAGGTAAACAAGGTTAGGGGTCCTTTATAGATTTTTGGGCTACCATTCCCATTGCCATGCTGTTTGGCTATTGCACTAACTTCAGGATTGCAGTCACAGTAGGTTCTACCGGTTTTCAACTTGTTAAAGATGACTCATGCCTCAAAGAAACCACTAATTGTGTGCTCCAATTCCCAAGCAGCTCACAGCAGTTGCTGGCATTTGTGAAAAAACAGGTGCCATTCACAAATGAGTCAGCCACTGCCAAGTATGGGTGTTTATGCCCTTTGCCATAGGCTATGTAAAGCATGCTCCAGTTCTCCTGTTAGATTTACAGCCATTATCATACTCTGGTCGACAGTATTGATTTATTGTATTCACAATGCTTTAACTCACAAGTCTTTTAAAGGGTCTTTTTTCATTTAAATGGTCTCTTTTGTTGGTTTAAATAAGGTTTTCATTGATGAAACTTTTTTTTCTTGTTAAAGTTATGGAGAGTTTCAACTCTTTCAACAATGCAGACCACAGATCTAGAACAGATAACACCCAACAAAACAAACCTGTAAACAAGTCTTGTGGATGTGCCATAAAGTATTCATTGTAGTGTTTTAGTATAACCCTTAGAAAAGTTTATCAAGGTATTTTTGCACTATATTTGTGGAGTTTTACTATGCTTTTCCCACAGTTATACAATGCATTTACTATAGTTTACCCTGGATTGCCATGTTTATTACTATTCTTGACCATGTCGCTATTCTTTACCATGCTTTCTATGCTTTGTTACAGCTTGTTATGCATTTACTACGTAAACATTTATAAGGGAAGACTCTCAAAGTAGTAACTTTTTTTTTTTTTGCCATCTATCGACATTTTCTTTACCTCAAACAATTCTAAAATGGCAAATTTTAAAACACCGAACAGTATGCTTCCATATGTTGTATGGTTGTAGTATCACCCATATGTGTAACATAAAAATACTTTTTTAAACCCTTTTAGTGTATGGTAAAGCCCACTGCACACAGACAGACTGATCACATCTGGACGAAACTGCGTCTGAAAAAGATTCTTCATGTTCAATCTTCAAATCTGAAGACATTCTGACTGAAATCTGCATAATCTTGGTTTTAAGGGCACGCACACTGATACGATTCATCCAAACTCTGTACGGTCAGTTGAGATGAGATGAGTCGGGACGGTTTGAGTCGGGCTGTGTGCGGCGGGATTAACATGCTTCATTAGTCTGGGTGACATTTCGATCGTCTACTCTACAGCATACGATCAGTTAATCAGATAAAGGGAAATCAATACATATTTTTCTTAAAAAAAGACTCCCCTGGTGGCCGGAAGTGTAACTGTTCTTAGCCGCAACAGAAGTCACTTTGGGATCTAAAATCTGTGTGGTTTAAATTGATAGAGATTAGTACATTGGAGTGATAAAATGCTACCTTTATCAATTAAAGATGACGAATACAAGCCAGCCAAATTCAATCTGCTTTTCAAGATGTCGGGATGGTTCAGGTAAACGATCATGTTTTTAATATGTTGCTTTAGTATGGCGAGATCTTTTAACCCAGCGCTTTGTGGTAGAGTTATCCGGGTTTTGGAACATCTTCCTGTGGCAGCAGTGGCGTAGACTACGAGGCCCAAAACTAAGACTCGGTAAATGAAAACCGGTGTCAAAATTTGATTTCTAGAAATGTATACACTTGCGTGCAGTGCAGAACGCAATGTTCTGACGAGGTGCTGTCGCTTTATGAAACTATGTCAGTATTTACGTTAAATTAATGGATTTGTTTAAGAAAAATTGTAAACTTTTACCTACAAGTTGGTATGAGAAAAATACCTTTTTGTTTGTTTAAAATAAATAGTATATGTCATAGCTGAGAATATGTTTAATTGTCATTTAGTGTTACCTGGTAACTCATTGTGAGTCGCATGCCGTTGGTCATAATTTCATACATACATTATTACATTATTTTTTAAACGTCAGTTTTTGTTTTTCCCTTTCAGTTGTGTCTTTAATTATAGTTTATTACGTGTCAAAACTATACAGTTTTGGAAGATTCTTAACGGCGTATAGACTGGTTATTATTTGCTTTCATGCTTGCTTATGCTGTACTTGTGGTTGTAGATCAATGTATCTTGCTGTTTTTATATTTCAGATCAATTCTTTCTGATAAGACGTCCAGGAACTTATTCTTTTTTCTGTGTTTGAATCTGTCGTTTGCATTTGTGGAATTACTGTACGGAATATGGAGTAACAGGTAAGGAAACTAAGCAATCTTCACCTCATCCATACACAATACAGACGCACGACAGGAAATGCCACGTAGATTTTAACGGAGCTGAACTCATTCATGAACGCAACACACTGTGCGGGTACTATCGCTGGTTTGAGGAATAACACCTGACATACGCTGTATGTTATCTCTTAGTAAGTCAACGTAAACAAAGGAAGAATGTACATATACTTGTATTGTCTGCAATTCTTTGCGATGCATACATATAAGCATTTAGCTGTCAATATCCACTTACTGTATGAAGTGCCTGTCCTATATACTGTTGTTTCGCGTGGCAATAAGCGAGACTGCATATTTTATCTATGTTCCTTATTCAGAACAATCCTTGCAAGAAAGGACACAGTAACTTTTTAATGCCGCACTTTGTGGTTATTGTCAGTACTGTAGGAACACTTTGCAAGGCTGCAGTGACCCATGAAACTTGACATGTGGGATCAAATATTCTAGCACCTCTGCTGTCTGATCTGGCTACTGTTAGGGCTAAATTGATGAAAAGCAATTACATTGCAGGTCGTACATACACCTTGTCATGACTTTTTATTTATAGAATTAGGTAATTTTATTTAGAAAAAGTAGGTAACCTGCACTTAAACAATATTTGCATGTAAAAATGCAAGCATATAGACAAATAGAGGGATGAATCATGTTTCCTTAATGATTTGTGTCAAAAATGACCTTTCCAAGTTTTCATGGATAAATGCATTTTTTTTAACATATATTTAAAAATGTAAGTGTGAAATATGGCTGTACTGTATGCACCTGTGTACTTGTATGGTGCTGAGATATGCATCCCCAGTCTGGGATAATAAATATACAACAGTAGTTGAGGTCTTGAAACTCACACTAGTTCTATACCGGATCCTGGGTTTCAGAACCTCCCTTGTTAGTTATATTTAGGGCTTCTGTTTTTTGGTTTTTATTAATTGTATTTTTCGGTGCTTATTTTTAAAGCTATTTTTGAGTTTTATGTAAATCTTTTTTTTCAGGGCTTTTGTTTTTGATATACTGTATGAAATTAGTGTTTTCGGTTACTTTCCAAAATGCTTGAGCGTTTTTTTTTTTCTGTCATTATT
The DNA here is from genome assembly GCF_902713425.1 of Acipenser ruthenus. Taxonomy (NCBI): domain Eukaryota; kingdom Metazoa; phylum Chordata; class Actinopteri; order Acipenseriformes; family Acipenseridae; genus Acipenser; species Acipenser ruthenus. The sequence continues at coordinate 26,703,106 of NC_081200.1, read as the reverse complement.
ATTATTATTATTATTATTATTATTATTATTATTTATTTCTTAGCAGACGCCCTTATCCAGGGCGACTTACAATTGCAAGCAAATACAAATACATTCAAGTGTTACAATATAAGTCATACAATAAGAACAAGAAATACAATAATTCTCAAGTGTGACAAATCACAATTCAATAATACAGCAGATAATAGTGAAAGTTACATCAGGATATGATTAAATAGTGATAGTTACATCAGGATATGATTAAGTACAAAATACTACAGATTAAACACTTGGCAGATTACAATATTCTGAGGTACAGGATTAAATGCAGTAAAATAGGGGGCAGATAAGAGCAAAATAAAGCATATTTAAATGAAGGGTGATAGTGTCCCAGGATACAACAGAGGAGTTCTACAGGTGCTGTTTGAAGAGGTGAGTCTTAAGGAGGCGCCGGAATGTGGTCAGGGACTGGGCAGTCCTGACATCTGTAGGAAGGTCGTTCCACCACTGCGGAGCAAGGGTGGAGGAGGAGCGGGCTCGGGAGACAGGGGAGCGTAGCGGAGGTAGAGCCAGTCTTCTAGTGCAGGCGGAGCGGAGAGGTCGAGTGGGGGTGTAGGGAGAGATGAGGGTCTGGAGGTAGCTGGGTGCAGTCTGATCAAGGCATCTGTAGGCTAGTACAAGAGTCTTGAACTGGATGCGAGCGGTGATCGGGAGCCAGTGGAGCGAGCGGAGTAGTGGAGTAGCGTGGGCGAAGCGAGGTAGAGAGAACACCAGGCGAGCAGCAGAGTTCTGGATGAGCTGGAGCGGACGGGTGGCGGACGCAGGGAGGCCAGCCAGGAGGGAGTTGCAGTAGTCTAGGCGGGAGAGTACCAGGGCCTGGACCAGGAGCTGGGTAGCATAGTTGGTGAGGAAGGGTCGGATTCTTCGGATGTTGCTCAGGAAGAATCTGCAAGTGCGTGCCAGAGTGGAGATGTGCTGGGAATAAGAGAGGCAGGGGTCCAGGGTGACTCCAAGGTTCTTAGCAGAGGAAGAGGGAGAGAGTGTGGTAGATTCCAGAGGAACAGAGATAGAGAGATCAGAGGAGGGGGAGGAGGAGGGAAAGAAAAGGAGGTCAGATTTAGAGAGGTTGAGTTTGAGGTGATGCGAGTGCATCCAGGAGGAAATAGCAGACAGACAGGTAGAGATACGGGAGGAGATGGTGGAGTCAGGTGGGGAAGGAGAGGAAAATCTGAGCATCATCAGCATAGAAATGGTATGAGAAACCATAGGATGCGATGAGGGGGCCCAGGGAGCGGGTGTAGAGAGAGAACAGGAGAGGACCCAAGACTGACCCTTGGGGGACTCCAGTTAAGAGAGGGTGAGGTGTGGAGGTTGCTCCACGCCAGGTTACCTGGTAAGTGCGGTTGGAGAGGTAGGAGGAGAACCAGGCCAGAGCAGTGCCAGAGATCCCCAGGTCAGCAAGAGATGATAGTAGAATAGAGTGATCAACAGTGTCAAAGGCAGCAGAGAGGTCGAGGAGAATTAGGACAGAGGAGAGAGAGGCAGCTCGGGCACACTTAAGTGAGTTGGTGACAGACAGAAGGGCGGTTTCAGTGGAGTGAGCAGAGCGGAAGCCAGATTGGAGAGGGTCAAGCAGAGAGTGGTTGGACAGGAATGCAGAGAGCTGGCGGTGTACAGTCCGCTCGAGGGTTTTGGAGAGGAAGGGTAGGAGGGAGACAGGACGGTAGCTCTGGAGGGAGGTGGGGTCGAGGGTAGGTTTTTTGAAGAGGGGAGTGATAGAGGCTTTTTTGAAGGCAGAGGGGAAGATGCCAGAAAGTAGAGAGGTGTTGAGGAGGGAGGAGATGAAGGGGAGTAGAGCAGGAGCAGCAGCTTGAAAGAGGTGAGTGGGGAGGGGGTCCAAGGCACACGTGGTGGGTTTGTGACCCTGGAGCAGGGAGGAGAGGTCAGAGTCTGAGAGGGGCAAGAAGGTGGAGAGGGAGGGCGAGTTAGTAGGGGATGTAGTGGGTGTAGGGGTTGGAGCAGGAGGGGGTGCGGGGGAGGGAGAGGTGTTAAAGAGTTTGCGGATATCTGAGATTTTAGAAGAGAAGAAGGAGGCAAAGTCGTCAGGGGAGATAGAGGAGGGAGGAGGAGGGGGGGAGGGTTTAGGAGGGAGGAGAAGGTAGAGAATAGTTTACGTGGGTTGTTAGTGGAGGCTTGGATTACAGATTGGAAATAAGCACATTTAGCAGAGGAGAGAGTAGAGGAGAAGGAGGAGAGAAGAGTGCGGTAAAGGTCTAGGGCAGCAGGGAGTTTGGTTCTCTTCCATTTCTTTTCAGCAGATCGCAGTGTGATTCTTGCCGAGCGGAGCACAGAGGAGAGCCAGGGATGGGGAGGGGAGGGGCGAGCAGGTCGGGAGGTGAGGGGACAGAGGGAGTCGAGGGAGGAGGTGAGTGAGGAGAAGAGGGTGGAGGTAGCAGAGTCTACGGAGAGTTGTGAAAAGGAGTCGATAGGAGGGAGGTGAGAGAGAGCAGTGGAGGCAAGGACAGAGGGGGAGAGAGAGCGGAGGTTACGGCGAGAGGTGACAGTGGGGGTAGGAGGAGCAGGAGCTGTCAAAATATGTATAGTAACTTGACAGTACTTGCACACTTAAGTTGTTCCTTCTTTCCCTTGCTGTCTTCCACAATGAAATCCCTATGGTCACGGGCACATTCTTCTGGGGTTTTTGTATGTAGGCATTGTTTTACATTTCGCCACAATTCTGTTTTAAATCCTCTGTATCTTAATTGTGTAATACACAGTTTTAAATCCTGCTAACAAGCCTCCATTCCTGATTGTAATCTCGTTTTAAATCTTTTAAATTAGTCTCCAATAGAAATGCAGGAATTTGTTGTCACTCAGTAGTTGGGGCGGGTTTAAAGTATTCAGAATGAATCAATGATAGTTACAAGTCAGGAAGGAGGGACATTGCCCAGCAGCACTGTGAAATGTATTTATCATTGTTTTTGTAGTAGGTTTTATTTTTTAATGGGAAAAGGTTAAAGTCAACGTGAATTGATTAGCCATTTCCACAGTTTTTCCGGTGTTTATTGGCTATCCACCAATTTAATTTTTTGTATCATGGGTGTTTTATTGGTTAAAACTGAAAGTCAGAAGCCTTAGTTATATTATTGAAATGATCAGGTGCCAGAGTTTTAAAGATCGGGCCCCTGGTAAATCAGCACTGAACTGATAACACTTATCACAACCTGAATAAATTAACGCATGAGTCTGTAATTTTACTAATACTGTAGTTGTTAGCTATATGGGAAGAACAGTTTATTTAACTCCTGGCTTCTGATCATTTAAATCGGAGCTGACCAGCCTTTTTGGCTGAACGAGCTGAATCGATGACCAGAGAGATCTTAAAAAGCCTTAAGAAGCAAAGGGACACAAAATGTTTAACTGTACTACACGCTGCTTCAGTGTTTTTGGGCGCACTAAACAACTTACATGCTTAAACACTTGCACATTTATTTTTGACTGGCTTCTACCAAAAGCTACTGAATATTTGCAGCCTTCCCCTCTAAATCAAGAGCCATATTGTGGAGGTCAATGAACCATGTACAGCTCAAGAGCCATGCGTTGGACAGCCCTGATTTTATTTAATATAAATAACTACTTAAAGCTAGTTCTGAAACCCACAACTGAGTGCAGGGCAGACTTGGGGTCATTTACAACTGTAATTGTTGTATTTTAATTTTCAAATTGTAAATGAAAAATTAAATTTCAGGAAATGTTCTAAAAATGGATATTTGATGAAACTAGGTCTGACTCTACGAGTCTTTACAGTACCACACACTTTTTCTGGGAACTGCAATGAATTTAAACAAACATTGCTCTAGGGATGGACTGTAATTCAATTTTCATTTATCAATTATCTGCTAAAATGTTTTTTTTAGGATGTGTCTTTTTATATCCATGCTGCCACATCTCCCTCTGCTGTGTATCTTTTGAACTGAAATCTATCGAGAGCATTAGAGCCATATATATCATAGCTAGTCAGGAAAGATGTGCAGACCCTGCTTATTGTGGATACAATTACACCCCCTTTACTGTGTTGGCTACGTTTGATTCTAGATTTTTAATATGCTCGGCTAATATCAAGCAATTTGTAAGTTTGTCCATTGTTAGTTTTGTGAGTGATTGGTTTCTTAATTGGCAGTCCTATACGCTGAGCTGTTTTCAATACACATGGCACCTACACCCAACCTGTGGTCCATGACCAGTCAAACATAATATCTCTGCGTCTTCCACACTCCCAAACCATTAATCTACTACCCAATACACAATGCAGCAAAGCAACAAACAAAATCTGTGCCAGCAACATCCAGCTTGTTAATAAGCCATCAGTGTGGAAGTAGGCTTATACTTGCATATTTTTTCATTGCTGATATGTATATAAACACATGCTGCCATTTGCAATTACAATGACATTTTGCACAATTTTTTTTAAAAATGTAGCCTATTTCAATGTGTACATTTAAGCAGATTACTTTTCTTTTAATAATAGTATGTGTTTTTTTACTTTTCCAGTTTAGGCCTTATATCGGATTCCTTTCATATGTTCTTTGACTGTACGGCCCTCTTGGCTGGATTAGCAGCTTCAGTAATTTCAAGGTGGAGGTCGAATGATGCTTTCTCATATGGGTAAGGAATTGGTTAAGCTCTATGGTAATGTGATGGACAGTGTTTCGGGAAAAGGTGCACATTCTGCCCGTTGGATTTCTGTAACGCTTACCCTGTAATGTGTAAATTACTTCAGTAGTGGATAATTTATAAATAATGATAAAGGCAAGCTGCAAAAAACTGTGGCTTTCTGTGTGAAGGAATCTCCCTGCATTGCATCAACCTCCTGTCTGTTATCCCATGATTACCACTAAAAAACAAGTGGTTGTTGCAATTCAAGGGTATTCCCTGGCGCAGTAAAATGCTTAAAAAAACCCTGCCTGGAATAAGTTGATAAAATCAGACCCTAAGAATAGTGTTTTGATTTAATCTTTTGAAGTTATGGATGATCAAACATGAAAATAAAGATCTGCTGGCAACACGTAATGCATTGCATATGAAAAGTACGACTTTTGAGACTGGATTCCAAACAGAGAGTGGCCAAGTGTTGTATAATCTGTTGTACTGGCACATCAATGGGCATTACAGAGTTATATCTTATATTTCAACATACAGTAGAACCCCAGAGTTACAAACACCAAACTTACAAACTGACCGGTCTATCGAACCCCCACTTTCAACCAGAAGTATGCAATCACGCAATCATGCGTGCAATGCAACCAGATAGGCGTACTGGTGGAGAAGGAAAAATTACTGTACCAACAAATGTATTCAGAAAGGTGAGGCAGATTTCAAAGCAAGTATGGACAGTTTTACTGGCAACATTTTAGTTTTAAACAAAGCACAGTTTTTTTTTCAAGCCATGTTTAAATCTGTGTTTTTGCTACAGTTACAATTTCAATGCTAACTTCAATTTAGCCTTTTTCCATTTATAGTACTGTTTTAAAGACTTTAGAACCATAGTAATGAGTGTTGCATTACTGTGCTGTATCCTTGTATTATTCTTCAGATTGAGGGTGTCGAGGCATTTCAGGCATTTCAGACTTACAAACAACCTCCATTCCCAAGGGGTTCGTTACACTGAGGCTGTGCTGCACTTAAATTTAGATTTTGTAAAGTTTTCAAAGTTGTAGTTCTAGTGCTCTCAACAGAATTCACCCAGTACAGTAAATGTGTCAGTTGAAAGGTGGTATATTCAGTACCCTCTCGTTATTTGTCTTGCAGGTATGTGCGAGCGGAGGTCTTGGCTGGCTTTGTAAACGGCCTCTTCTTAATCTTCACAGCCTTTTTCATCTTCTCAGAAGGAGTGGAGGTATGCTGTGTCTAAAGCCAATGCAATGCACCAACCAATTTGGGCAAGGCTCTGAAACGAATAAATAGATGTATGAGTTTTTTGCTGATTGCAGATATTTGTGAGTATACAGCTAAGCTGTATAAGTCTAACAGGGAGTGTACCCTTAGCTAGATAAGCATATTGTTCACCATCTAGCCAAGTGTACTGTGTGCACACCCATATGACAAGTTTCATACTGTAGATCCACTGGGTTGTGGTTTGTTTGAGGTGTCTAAAGGTGCTTTCACACAGAGGAGTTATGACGGTTCAGAACCGCCACTGAAGCGGCTTATAGGTCTGTGTGAATTGCCTGTACTGCCACAGAACCGTCATATTTTATGCCGTCTCTGAACCACCTCGCGAGACGGCACTGAACCGTCATAACTGCCTGTGTGAGGCTATACCACCACTGAAGCGCTATAGTGGGTGTGGATTGAAAGTCAACATGTATACCAGACCTGTTGGGTATTTTTATCGTCGGTGTTATATGCTTTCATTTTTTTCAAATACAATGGCTGGTCACGAACGAGGTAGTAATTGGAGACCAGAAGAAGTTAAGGAATTGTTAACATTATAATTGTAGGAGTGACAACTACTAAACAGATGCGGCACTTGTGAGGGCACAGACCCTGAGCAGATCCAGTTAATGTGATCAGGGGGCAAGCACAAAGCGAGCAACAGACACAACGGGCTGTTAAAAAAGAAAAAAAATAATAATAAATAAATAAATAAATTATATATATATATATATATATATATATATATATATATATATATAAAACAACGCGTCTGCAATTTATTGTAGCTGTTGACAGTATATGCAATAGGTAGAACTTTTTCTTTTGATGGTTAAGCCTATAACTTAATACACTGCACTTGGTATCACATGGCTGAATGAAAATATTAATAATGCGTCACTTCAATTTTCCACATATATATATATTATTAATAGAGAGGACAAAGCGAGCACAGAGAAGTTTACAGTACACTAACAGTTCTCCAGCACCATTCATTAAAAGATAATAAAAATATCTATATCTATATATATATATATATATATAGTTTTTTTTTTATTTTTTTTTTTAAGTAGCTTACCCACGATATTCTGCTTATTTGTTTGTTTTGTTTCCGTTGCTGTGAAAACAATCTGTTGACTGAAAGTGGTATGAATGTTGTAAATGCCCCAGTGATCTTTATTCTGCCATGTTCCACAATTATTTTCAATTTTACACAAATAGAATTTGAATTTTGGCAGGAAGCATGTCATGTTGACAGTCACGTTTCTCAAATGAATGGAATGCAAGCCCCTTTTATACTGTACCTGCCCAACGATGACATTTGAACTATGGTGCTGATATCTGTATTTCCAAAAACTGCAACTGTGATAGAGTACTGATGGTTTCTACAATGACTACATTTACAACGGCTTTTGGCACCTTGAATGAAATGTTCTTTTTCTAGATTTGTGATGTCATCATACCATCATTGCACTATACTTTTCTACATTTTGGAAATGCATGTTCCAACCATGGACTGCCTGTGTGGGGCAGGCCAGCCACTTTGATATGATTAACATCGTTTCATGGGTCAAAAAGTGTCAAATTCATGGGACAAGTTTAAGCATCGTCGTCTTACTGAGACAGAGTTACACTTTTTTTATCTTCTGTAATCCCCTGCAAGTCTCGTGTTAAATGCTTATTGCACCATTTCAGAACAAATAATGCAAGAGCCAATGAAACTTGGTATTTAAAGAAAGCCAACCAGGCACAGGGCACTGAGCTACACCAGTGCTTCCCTTCAATTGTTAGTACATTGTTAGTAATTTCACAACAGATTTCTCTGAATAATCTCAAAACAGCTTAATTTGTTTATACTGTACATTTTTTAGACATATACATTATAAATGTAATATACAAGTTGTTATACATACCTCCAGATTGTTGCTGATGTATCACTGAAATCTCAGCAACGAGCACAGCTCTCTGTTTAGGTCAATCAGTAAACCCTTAGCTTACAGTCCTTAAGATCATAGCATCGCATACCTCCTTTCTTATAATAATTATAGTAGTTGCAGCCTTTCTTTGAAAATTCATTGATTTGTAGTTAAGAATCATACATCTTGTTTTAAGTTGATATCAACAGTGTAGCGATTCTGATGGTTGCAAATACAAATAATACATACATACATATAATTTTTTAAAATTCTATTTTAATATTGTAAAGATGAACATAACCTATTTCAGCATCTTTTAAAATCCTTGCTGCAATTGCAAATTCAGCCAGCAGGTGTCGCTGTCTGCCAAGCCAATAAATAAATAAATAATCCCACTACAAAAGAATGGGTAAACCAAGGCTTATGAAAGGAAAAATCTAGAAATACTGACTGGTAACAACCTTCTTAAATAAGTTAAAAGTATAGATTTCTTAAATGCTGTTCACTTGAAACTGCAGTTACAACAATGTAATGCAATCGTTTGTGATGCTGGAACTCTCATATTTTTCAGCGAGCATTGGAACCTCCAAATGTCCATCATGAAAGGCTACTGCCTGTATCTATTGCTGGGTTAATTGTGAACCTGATCGGAATATTCGTATTTCAACATGGAGGGCACGGGCATTCTCATGGAGATGAAGGTAAGAAATTCATTAAGGATAAAAATATGCCACAGTGTTTCAGGGGGCATGTGTTTTCTACCAAAACAAAAATGGGTGATTGCAATTGGTCAGAAAACAATTAAGACCATGAAAACAAATGAAGTTTCTGATTTGTAGTAAGGGTTTATAGGTTCTTCACTAGGTACCATGAAATCTTCAATCTTCATTTGTATGGCTACCGTTTAAACTACTTTGATAATTTAAGATGATGCTGACGGCTCCAGTTATATATTTCAGTTATGCACAATACTGACTGAGAGAATGGGAGGGATTACTGTCTGGCATGCCTCCAGTTCCAAACATTCTTAATAAAATTTTTTTTTAAAAGCGTACTTAGTACAGAATGTTAATGCAGTTTTTAACCTTTCTTTCTGATTTGTAGGTCATGGTCACAGTCATTCTTTGTTCAACGGAGGGGTAAACCATGGGCAAAGTCATGGAGGACATGGCCACGGGCACGAGTCAAAGCATGGACACAGCCATGACCACGGTCATGACCATGGGCATGACCACGGACATGGCCATGGGCATGGCCATTCGCATGAGGACAATCACTGCCATGGTAAGACTGTGAGTCATAGGATCTGTAGTGCCCGTTTTAGAGATTGGGGGTAGTGCTTTTTGTCATTGTTCTGTTAGTATCAGATCTACTGCACAAACCGAACAGGGATGATTTGATCAGACTTGACTGTCTGTCTGGTAGGGATGGGGTAAAATGTCAAAGTGTGTTTTTTATTATCCCTTATCTGGGAATGCATATTCCTGTTCACAGGGTTGCAGTGAAAGCACCTGCACAAACTACAAAACAAAGAGTTTTATATATAACTTGTTGTGATGATTCTTTTGCACAGGTTATCAGAATCTAGGTGATACACATCACACCTACATTTTTCCTAGTTAATCTCTGGAGCTCTGTGTCTGTTGTATGCCTGTGTTTGTACTTTTTCACAAAAAAGTTAGTCTTTTTTTTTTAATCTTTATCCAGATCTGTGATTTAGCGATGATACATTTAATCAATGAAATATTTTCAGACTGTACTGTGTAATATTGTAATATTAATACCTGTTTTATGCGTGATAGTTAAGTGAATCCATAATTGTGTTGATTAAACATTTTACCTTTTATAAAATTACCTCTCTCTCTCTCTCTCTCTCTCTCTCTCTCTCTCTTTTAAAACAGGTGACCCCTGCAATCCACCAGAAAAAGGCCCCAACAAACAGATCTTACAAGGTATGTTACCCAGCATCTCCTCTCTCTATTGCCACCACTTGATACAGGAGTTTCCACTGCCTGCTGTGCCTGGAATGAAGGCTGTGCGTTAAATGCGTAAATTGGCGTCAAAGCTTTCTGCAGCCTCCGGTGAAATTCTTATATAAAGTGCATAACCCTTAAAATTAACAATTCATTTGTCAGTGCTTCTCAGAAAGCTTGAGTGCTGGAAACATTGATTTTCTCCATTGGTAACAGCTTATAGCCATGAAAACGGGCTGCAAGCAAAAATATTTTGTTAATGGTATACCAAATTTCAATTAGCTGTAACATTCACCCCATGCAAACAAAGGTGTATTAGGATGGCTCATTATTGCACAAGTGAAACTGTCCCTAGTGATTTAGTGTAAAGAAGCAGCTTCAACCACTTATGTCAGCTTAAAATATGTAAACAGGGCTGAAGACACCAGCAGAAACGTTTCTTATGTTTTACCTGAGAATTTTTGAAGTTTTGGGTGATCTGATTACACCGTGTAACAAATTATTATTTTTTTTTTTGGTTCCTGGGTAGTAAGTGTTATTTCCTAATTGCTTATGCCTCAAAAGTATAGAAAATGGCTATTATTCCCCACAAACTTTGCTTTTGTGACCAGGACAGTGATATTTTGAAATTTACCTATTTTCCAGAACATTCCAGATAGATTCAGTGCTGAGTAAACTTGGAGTAACTTCTAGAACTTTCTAGAACTTTCCAGTAATATAAATAGTAGTATAAATACAGGGGCCTTAAGTCCACCAGTTCAGTTTAGTTCCAGCTGCCTAAGTGGATACATATCTGCATTTTTCTGAGATGGCATCAAGGTCATAATGGTGGCATTCCTGATGGGTCTCCAAGGCGGTTTTACCAAGTTTCCCTGCTATCTTTGCCTTTGGGACAGCAGGGACACCGAGGCGCAATTCCACAGGCGGGACTGGCCACAGCGGACCGAGTTCTCTGTGGGGAGGAACAACATCAAGTGGGAGCCACTGGTGGACCCCTGGAAGGTGCTGATGCCACCACTGCACATCAAATTGGGCCTTATGAAACAATTTGTCAGAGCTCTAGATAAGGAGTCGGCAGCCTTCAAGTACCTTCAAGACTTCTTCCCTAAGCTGTCTGAGGCAAAGGTCAAAGCCGGTGTCTTCGTCGGACCACACATAAAGAAGATCCTGGAGTGCAATGAATTCCCCAAGAAGCTCACTAGTAAGGAGAAAGCGGCTTGGAACAGCTTTGTCGCAGTGGTTTGGGGCTTCCTGGGCAATAACAAGGCCGAAAACTAGGTGGAGCTGGTTGAGACTCTAGTGAAGAACTACGGCACAATGGGCTGTAGGATGTCCCTCAAAGTCCATATCCTTGATGCTCATCTTGATAAATTCAAGGAGAACATGGGAGCATACTCGGAGGAGCAAGGCGAGCGCTTCCACCAGGATATACTGGACTTTGAACGCCGCTACCAAGGACAGTATAACGAGAACATGATGGAAGACTACATTTGGGGGCTGATTCGTGAAAGTGATTTACAGTATAATCGTAAATCTCGAAAAACTACTAACTTCTAAATCTTTTGTAGTCATTTTTGTATTACTTTAGTATAAATACATGTTAATTTTGATTCATATGTTGTTTTTTTCTTACTTAATGTGAACGAAAAGACACAAATTCGCCCATTTTCTCATTGGAAATAGGTAAATTTCAAAATATCACTGTCCTGGTCACAAAAGCAAAGTTTGTGGGGAATAATAGCCATTTTCTATACTTTTGAGGCATAAGCAATTAGGAAATAACACTTAACTACCCAGGAACAAAAATTGTATTACATAGTGGTATTAATACTATTGATGGTTCTAAAACTGAGAAGTAATAGAGTAAACACTGTGATTCCTTCTTTTTGCTGGGGGTGTCTGTTGCTCTTAAAGATAAAAGGTCAGTTTAACTCTAATTTATATTTACTGCCCGGGAGTGTGTGGAAAATGTTCTCGAGTGCACAAAAGCAACTGAGAACGTAAATTGTCCAGACATTGCTCTTCCAGGCAGCCATGAGTACCATGCAAATCTAACATTATTTTGACAGCTACTGTATATTTTCCTGTTGTTCCTACAGTATTTCCAGCAGAGTGCACTGTTGATACTGGTTTTAATCTATAGTTTCTTATTGGTCCTTTGCCTGCCTACTTTGTTGTAAGTGCCTTTCATTTTTATCTGATTCGTAGATATAATAATGAGAAATGTTGTTTTATTTTTTGGGGGGGTTTTCAGCTAAATGGTTAAAGCTTAGCTGCTCACTAATGCTTTAAACAGTACAATGATTTGCATGTTTTTTCCCCCAACTAGTGAGTGTTTGTTCACGAGAGGCAATGGTATTGAATAGCTAAGGAATGTGGATTACCCTTCATCCCAGTGAAGACCTGGCTCTTTAGGCTGCTGGAGTTGAGGCACCCTGAAGGGGAATCTGGGTTTATCAGCTTTGGGGATTGGGGGGCATTGGAGCCTGCCTATTCACAATACTACACAAGGAGATTTATTCAAACATCCGATTGAACGTACTTGTGCTCTTTAGCTAAAGAGGCCCCTTAGCAGTAATGGTTATGGAATAGAAAGTCTATGTTATGTAATCTCCTTTTCTTTTTTTTGCTTGTGAAATGTTAATGAAAGACAGTCATGCAGGCTGTAGCAAAGTATAGTATGGATGGGACTATTTTGGCTTTCTCACAAAGCTCAGTCAATGCATATCGGTATCTCTGACCTGAATAACACCTGCCATTTAGTCCTAGCGCTGAGAGTTGTGGATGTGATAGTTTTGAGATGTGGACTATGCAGTTACCCAGTGAAACACATTTCACTTCTGAGGTCTGATTTATAGTCTCTGGAGGTTAAAAGCTAGTGCATCAATCCACTTCAGCCGGTATTCTTGTTAATTACATTTTCCCATTTTAAACACAAAAATGGGTTTAAATCAGTAACGTCTGCAGCAATGGAAGGAATTTAAAGTTCCCAAGCTTCTGTGACACAGTATTTTATGATTGTCTAAGATCAATTGGTGATTGTTAAATAGCACAGTATTTACATCCACTGCTGTTTTAGATCTCCTTCAAATAGTCCCCTGTTGGGTTTACCCCTCCCCCCATTGCATACCCCATGTACTGCAACTGGCACCTTCACAATTGAAGGAAGATTTGTAACCTTTACTTTTTTTCTTCCCTTTGTGTTTTTAGGAATCTTCTTGCACATTGTAGCAGACACCCTTGGAAGTGTTGGAGTAATCATATCTGCTTTGCTGATGCAGAATTACGATCTCATGATAGCAGACCCAATCTGCTCCATGATAATCTCCTTACTTATAGGAGTAAGGTAAGTACGGTGTTATTGTATTTATATATACTGTACGTACTCTACCTGCCAAACTTTGCTTTCCAGATTATTATTAAAATACAGTTAAGCACATTGTATAAGTTTATCTATTCCATGCATTTTACAGAAACAACAAATACATGCATTAAATGGTTATATGTGTTTGATGCAGTACCAACAAGTTTCATAGCAGTCTTTGTTCCTTTATATTAAACTTTTTAGATTGAAACTCGCAACCCAGTTGGCTAATGCCTTTCAGTTTCAGCGGAGGTACAAAAAAGGAACTTGCTAATAGTTTAAAATCGGTATTCATCCAATGATGAATGATGTAGTATGGCATCAGTCTTGGGGTTTGAACCATAACGTTCATAAAGCACTATTTGTAGCATCCAGTTACTCATTTTAATTAGCCTGCTGGTTGTTTCAAGTCCAAGCTGCTGCTGCTGCTTCTTTGATGCAAACATGCAAGTGAGTGATTTCAATCTAGTTTCCTTCTGTTTGCATTCTAGCTGTTTGTTTTGTTTATTTATGTCATGCAGTCCCATCCTTTGCTGTGGGGTACCATGTTATCCATATCATGGCCTTGATAGCTGTTTTCTTTTATGAATATAGGCTGAAATACTATTTTAGTCCTTTTTTTTTTTTTTTTTTTTACTTTCATTTAAGATGTATTTAATGTGTTAAAATATGTTGTAATAAAACTGGAGAGGAAAATTATAGGATATTAAACTGGGTGGGGTATAGATTTCCTTCAAACTTGTTGTTCCCACTAAAGCAGTTTTGGAAAGTGCTTGCTTTGAGGCAGAACTTGTAAACATTTCTTCTTGTGTGCAACAGCAATACCACGTTTGTACATTTTTTTTCAAGAACATCATGCTTTGGAGGCTTGGTGGTACAGTGGTTAAAGAAAAGAGCTTGATACCAGGAGGTCCCTGGTTCTAATCCCTGCTCAGCCACTGATTATAACCCCCTGTTTCAAACTGATGCTCCAGCGGCGTGCCAGACTGAATTGAAATTAAGTACGTGTTAGAGCCATACTTCATTATATTCCAGCGAACTGAAGCACGCCGCACTTATTCCAAAGCAATCTCCCACAATGCATCTTGGTAAGTAATGACAAAACCAGGAAGTGACTGAGTGTGAATGTATGTGTTTGTTATCAATATTGTGCAATTGTACCAATGAAAACATGTACCCACTCGATCACATAGCATTCCGTGTTCTAGCTAGCTAGTCAGATATGGATTCAAGTGATACCAGGCGGTGAATCATTATTTGGAAGATTCTTCAAAAGAGAAAGAAAAGAAGAAAGATGGTGGCTATTCTCAACATGATGGTGCCTACATGAAATTTCTTAATGAAATCCTTAATTACAAGTGTGAGACTCAGAACAGGTTGCTCCTCTGTGGGCGCTGCCATGATCGATTCTGGTGGTAGCAGGTGATCAGTGTAGCATTGTGGGACACCAATCGAGAATGTTTACTTACATTGTAAAACCCATTGGAAAATAACTACATAGACCTAACTAATGAGTGATCAACACACTGGGGATTGCCTTCTAGGTCATTCACCTTTTCAAAATGTGACAATCACTCATTATACATATGGTTTAATGGGGTATGAGGGTGTTTTTTTTTTTTTTTATTATTATTATTAATTTCTTAGCAGACGCCCTTATCCAGGGCGACTTACAATTGTTACAAGAGTTTTGATTTAAAAGTAATAGCACCTAAATACAATAACACTAATTGTACAATACAATACAATAATTGTCTTCAATTATATTGTTGCATAAGACCAAAAGTTAAAAGGTAGCGCTAAATGTAGCCGTTAACTTTAATGTGCTGTTTGTTGCCGGTCTGAAATGGACTGCTGATGATCAAATATTCCTTTACCCTTAGACGTCTGTGTAAAGGGACCGCTCTGTCTGACAATAAGGAGCCATTACAAGCTCTTTGTGGGTTGTACTTTTGGACCACCAACAGCAACTGATTATTCACATGGAAGTGCTCATCCTGGATGGAAACACTGTAGAATAGGCAGACAGGGCTTTAAAGAATTGATGCTAGAGCCTGAAATTACCTCGGGAGAGTCTAGTAGCTGCAATGCATTTGCCTTTACTGAGAGAAGGATTTTATCAGTGCTGCATGCAGAATTTTTGCAATGACATGGATAACATTATTCAGTCTTCAAAGTTGGTGGGTGTTTGCCCATAAGAAAGAAATTCTTTCATACTTAAACTTTTTGTGTCCCAGTCTCCTTTCACAAAATAGTCAGTTGGAAATATGGGTTACAGGAAACGCCTACCCACTGGCTATTATAGATCTATGAGCATCGTTATTTGTGAGCAGACATTATAATAAACAGTTTTAGTGTCTCACCCTTCTTGTTTATTCATTGAGATAGATAATTGAATAACTGTTCGTGAAAGGTAACGTGAGCCAAACAGAATGATTCAACAGTGCCTGCTATTTTATCAATCGGAACAAAACTTTGAACCTTGAAAGCTGATGCTGGTGTTGCATAGTAGTAATATTATGTTGACAGGGGTGTGTGTCTCAGCCCATTTCATAATTTAATGAATTATCTTACAGAAGGGCTTTGGTTTCCTGTATGCCTTCACTGTCTGTTAGACTGCAGACTGTGGTTAATGGTATCAGTCGTGACAGTTAGGGTGGAGTCCTGTGGTATACCTGACATTAGCACACATACCCTTCATTCAGCTTGATTGCCTTGGACATCAAACACTGGGTTTCATTATTGAGCTGCCCAGATTTAGTGTATAATACTTTTAAGATATCAATGCAAAGTACTCTGAAGGAAGACTGACCTATTTTGAAAATCAAGTCCAAGAGCCATCATTAACTGCAGATTGATTCGTCAGATGGTCTCTTGTATTTGCTGCTGCTCTCAAAAGCTCAGATTTACGGTGAAGTGTGAAAATAAAGAACTGGCATCCTAATTACAAGCCACAACGGTGCAGGTGCTGAGATGCCTTGACATGCCTGCAAGACTTGTGGGTTGTTCAAGAATTACGGCTCACCCTGTATATTGCCATTTTAATAAGAAATGAATCAGTCATATGAGGGACAGCTTATTTACATAAAGTGTATATTAAGCAGGTTATTTACATTGTAAAACCCATCGGAAAATAACTACATAGACCTAACTAATGAGTGATCAACACACTGGGGATTGCCTTCTACGTCATTCACCTTTTCAAAATGTGACAATCACTCATTATACATATGGTTTAATGGGGTATAAGGGTGTTTTGATTTAAAAGTAATAGCACCTAAATACAATAACACAGTGCATATACATATGTTGGTATTTTTCTTAACTTAAGGCAGTTTGTTAGTTGTCTTCAATTATATTGTTGCATAAGATCAAAAGTTAAAAGGTAGCGCTAAATGTAGCCGTTAACTTTAATGTGCTGTTTGTTGCCGGTCTGAAATGGACTGCTAGTGATCAAATGTTCCTTTACCCTTAGACGTCTGTGTAAAGGGACCGCTCTGTCTGACAATAAGGAGCCATTACAAGCTCTTTGTGGGTTGTACTTTTGGACCACCAACAGCAACTGATTATTCACATGGAAGTGCTCATCCTGGATGGAAACACTGTAGAATAGGCAGACAGGGCTTTAAAGAATTGATGCTAGAGCCTGAAATTACCTCGGGAGAGTCTAGTAGCTGCAATGCATTTGCCATTACTGAGAGAAGGATTTTATCAGTGCTGCATGCAGAATTTTTGCAATGACATGGATAACATTATTCAGTCTTCAAAGTTGGTGGGTGTTTGCCCATAAGAAAGATATTCTTTCATACTTAAACTTTTTGTGTCCCAGTCTCCTTTCACAAAATAGTCAGTTGGAAATATGGGTTACAGGAAACGCCTACCCACTGGCTATTATAGATCTATGAGCATCGTTATTTGTGAGCAGACATTATAATAAACAGTTTTAGTGTTTCACCCTTCTTGTTTATTCATTGAGATAGATCATTGAATAACTGTTCGTAAAAGGTAACGTGAGCCAAACAGAATGATTCAACAGTGCCTGCTATTTTATCAATCGGAACAAAACTTTGAACCTTGAAAGCTGATGCTGGTGTTGCATAGTAGTAATATTATGTTGACAGGGGTGTGTGTCTCAGCCCATTTCATAATTTAATGAATTATCTTACCGAAGGGCTTTGGTTTCCTGTATGCCTTCACTGTCTGTTAGACTGCAGACTGTGGTTAATGGTCGTGACAGTTAGGGTGGAGTCCTGTGGTATACCTGACATTAACACACATACCCTTCATTCAGCTTGATTGCCTTGGACATCAAACACTGGGTTTCATTATTGAGCTGCCCAGATTTAGTGTATAATACTTTTAAGATATCAATGCAAAGCACTCTGAAGGAAGACTGACCTATTTTGAAAATCAAGTCCAAGAGCCATCATTAACTGCAGATTGATTTGTCAGATGGTCTCTTATATTTGCTGCTGCTCTCAAAAGCTCAGATTTACGGTGAAGTGTGAAAATAAAGAATTATCTTAATTACAAGCCACAACGGTGCAGGTGCTGAGATGCCTTGACATGCCTGCAAGACTTGTGGGTTGTTCAAGAATTACGGCTCACCCTGTATATTGCCATTTTAATAAGAAATGAATCAGTCATATGAGGGACAGCTTATTTACATAAAGTGTATATTAAGCAGGTTTTTATGCCTCTCGTGAAGCAGGCAGTGTAGCAATGAAGACAAATTTGAGGCATTGTCGAATTCTGTTTAATTATTAAAGGTAGGATCATTTTTTCTCCCTGCAATTATTGTTTTTTTTCTTTTAGCAAGAAAAAAACATTCAAAGGAAATACTGCTTTCATTGCTGCAAGGTGTTACTTCTGAGAAGCAAATAAGTGTTTGCTCCTAGAGTCTCGCTTGTGGTTTATTTGTTGACAACGCCCAAAGAGTCTAAGAGATACATTTCCATGCCCCTCTGATAAGTTTGGTTCGTGGTTTGCTGGGTTTAATATTGTATTTCTTCTACTTGTATTTCTCAGTGCGTATTACTGGTATGCTAGTGCCACACAAGCATATGTGGTGTGCTTAAAGCCATGTCATATATTATTATTATTATTATTTATTTCTTAGCAGACGCCCTTGTCCAGGGCAACTTACAGTCGTAAACAAAAATACATTTCAAGAATCACAATACAAGTAATAATACAATTAAGAGCAAGATAAATACAATGACTTTGGTTCTAGCAAGTACAAGTATGACAAAATATGATTCAATAACGGAGCAGATAAGTGTCAGTGATAGTTACATCATGATTTAATTAAATACAAAATACTACAGATTAAATAACACTTGACAGATTACAGTACTCTAAAGTACAAGATAAAATGCAGTAAAATAGGGGGCAGATAAGAGCAAGTAAAGCGCATTTAAGGAAGAGTGTCCATAGGGAAAAAAGAGTAGTTCTACAGGTGCTGTCTGAAGAGGTGAGTCTTGAGGAGATGCTGGAAGGTGGTCAGGGACTGGGCAGTCCTGACATCTGTAGGAAGGTCATTCCACCACTGCGGGGCGATGGTGGAGAAGGAGCGGGGCTCTGGAGGCAGGGGAGCGTAGAGGAGGTAGAGAAGTCGAGTGGGGGTGTAGAGAGAGATGAGGGTCTGGAGGTAAACTTTGTGTTTTAGGTGAGGGTGAAAAGGGTTAGTCGAATGTTCTTCAGCTCTTAGTTTGCGAGCTCACATTTGCCTATTAAATAAGAAAAATAAAAACACACACCTAAAATTGCTGCAACAAAGGGACTTCCTTGATTTAAAATATGGGGGGGGGGGGGTGATATGATGGATGAAGGCTGAATCTTGAGACGTGTATTTTCAGTTGTGGTGAAACTTCATCGGGTTGTACTTTAGCACATGCTTTTGGGCTCACAATCTGGCTGTACATGGGATGAGGGGATGACTGTCACAGACATGCTTTTCTCATAAGAGAACTACTTTGTAAAGCCAACAGAATGTGTTTTCGAGTGTTTTCGGGTGAAACTAAAATGGCAAGTTCCCCAAAGGTATGTTTTGGTTCTGTTTTATCAGCAAGTGTAACTTGGGTGTGTTTAACACCTTAAGATGAAGTGCTAACCACTTGCAGCAAAACAAATTCTCGCACACCTGAGAAGTGTCGGTGGCTTTTCCACAGTCTGATACTACAGTGCCCTAATCTTCACCCCTGACACTCTTTTCAGTAAGTAAGCCAGGGCAGTTTGCTGTCACCACCACAGATGGGGAAGACTATGTAGACCAGACCTAGACACCATTGTTCAACACACTCAGAAAAGTATATTAGATGCTGTGAACTATTCAATTTACTGCTTCTATTCGCGATGTAGACCACATATGTGCAGTACCATACTAGGTTTAAGAAAGTTCTTATTTTTCATTCTTTAGTTTTAGGTACTTGTTATTTCACTTACTAGGTAGTTTCACCTCACCATATATATTTGGGGTCAAAAGCATGTAACTCGCTGCAAAGCATCTCGTCATTAGGGAAAGCAGCTTGTTGGTTAATGAAAAGACTGTGGCTCTATGGGAGCAATTTAAAAGCTCCCTGTAATAGTGCATTTGGAAGCAGTATTCCAGGTGTCGTCTGTAAAAATCAGACCCAATTACTTTTCTCCATTGAGGAAAAAGATCCGACAGCAGATGTCAGAGGCGCAGTGGTTCTGACCCTGGGTCTCAACCAAGGATTGCTTCCACAAGCCCCATCTCCCGGACAAGGCTGGATTGTAAATGAGAATGCAGGCTCATGGATTACTCTGTACTAGTCTCTTTGATCAATGAATGACTTCGGACAGGGTCAGAGAGAAGCCCTGCAATAAGTTTCTAAGGTTCGAAAACTGAATGACAAACTGGCTGTTTTTTCAAAATACTGCAATCTTATCTTTGAACAGTGTTTTAATCAAAGATATATCAATATGCACACATTATACAAAATCATCAATAGAATTACCTTCCTTCCAGCAATGCTGACCAAAATACATTTTAAATGCATATGTGAAGCTCTTAATTTGTGTAGCATAAAGTATCTTGACTGTATAATGGGAACAGCAACTGACTGGAAGGGAGAACGGTTAATACCTTTTAATAAGTTGTTTAAGTGTCTGTGACAGAGACAGAATGATTCTTGGTGATAAATCTCCCTCCCGACCTGTGAGGGCACTGTGTAAAGGGAACAGAGTACCCTGGACTGGATGGCCAGACAATTCATTCCCAGGGTTGGGTGGAAGTTGGCCATCTAAAAAGGGGGCGGAGCTACGGTACACCAAAGCATCGACCCAGAAGGCAAGCGATGTGGCAGCCGCGGATTGGAGGATTGTTAACCAAGGGGGCGTGGTTGACAGTACAAAAAGGGGACGTAGTGAGGTGATCTGTTCCTTTGTTATGGTTACGGACAAACCGGAAAGGAGGGTGATAATATCGTGAGTGTTTGTTTGTTTTGTTGTTGCTAATACTGTGCTTGATTTGTGATTATTAGACGGCTAAACATGATCCAGGAGCTGTCGCTTAAGGCCTGCACAAACCTGGACAACAATGCATCATTGTTCACGTATTAAATTGTATTTCACCACTTGCACTGAAACCACTCACTCGGGACATGCGATCGTGTGTGTATTTGTGTGTGTAAATTGACTGTGCTATTACTTGGGACTGCAACCCGTTATTTAGAACAGTGTAGTACACATTGCTGTGTATTGCCTGGGACTATTTCGTTGCAGTTTGGATTATCGTTGTCTATCTTTCATTGATCACCGCATCACTCCTGCACCTGCACACTGCAACCCACTTTGCCACAGTGTCCTTAAAAAATAACCCGATGTCTATTGCTTCATTTTAGTTGTTGTCCAGTCATCTAAAGATAATGCAATTTGATATTTACATGTTAAAAGACACCCAGAAATGATACTTGCAGATTAATACATTTGGCATCATTTGGTATACAAAAATGCTTCTGTGTTTATTGCCAAGTAGTAGATAAATGTTTTGGCAAAAAGGAAACATACGTCCTAGATTAATATTGTAAGACATAATCATGTTAGTCTTGTTTTCATTGGTTCCCTTTCAAGTAGGGAATATTAACGATTATAAAATGGGTGTTTCCCTTTGACACCCGAACCTGAAACTTTATACTAAAGACTCGTCAGAGCAATGTGCCGCAGCTGCTGCTCCGCCCCCGAGGGCATGAAGGAGCTGCGCACACTGACAACGATGCCATTTTCCTTTTCAGCTGAGCCTGAATACTCGAGAGAGCGTTGATATTAAATTATCACCTTATTATAATATATATTAATATTGTGTTTCTCTCTCTCTTTCTTTTTCTTACAGAGTAAGTATTGAAACAAAACCAAGCAGCTACTGTAGGCGTACCTACTTTAGCAGCTTGATTCTGTATTAGTGTAGCTATCAGCACACTTTTGCAAAGGCTTGTTTTACAAGCAGGCTGCTTCCAGTCTTGTGTCTGTACTGACTGGAAGGTTAGCCAGTGGTTGTTTTAAAGGTGGGCATCCCTGTTAATACACCACTAACGGTAACTGCGACACTGTCGCTCCCGCTCCCGGTACCAATATCTGGACCGAGGTTACCGTTCAATGACGTGTGTCGGCACCGAGTGTACTGGGTCGGTACCGAGTTGCACTGACACGGTCTACTGTATGTACTGACACCGTCTACTCTGATACTCTATGTTGTGCGCACTGACACTATACTGTGTGTACTGACACTGTATTGCGCACTGACACTAGTCTAAGTACATTGACACTATCTACTCTGTGCACGGATAGTCTCCATATTATGCACAGACACTAATTTTTGTGTGCGCTGATACTGTATGCTGTGCGCACTGACACTGTCACTACCTATTGCGCACTGACGCCGTCTGCTGTGTACAATAACACTGTGTACTGTATGTACTGACACTATATACTGTGTGCACTGACACTGTCCGTTTGTCTACACTGACACTGTCTGTTGTGTGCACTGATACTGCCTACTGTGTGTACTGGCATTGTCTACTGTGTGCACTACTGTTTGTACTGACACTGCTTACTGTTACTACTGTGTGCACTACTACATAGTGCAGAGTCTTTTCTGCCATGCCTGGGTTTCATGCATATGTTTCTTGCAAGGCCCAAGTTGCCTCCAGAGGACGGACATGTTAAGTGCATTGTCTCAGGAGGCTCTGATTGATTGCACTTCGTATGACTTTTGTGCCCCCTTCACTAAGTGTACGCTGGACTGTCAGCTGGCACGTCATTCTAGGGAATGCTCCCTCACGGCTGCTCAGCGCTCAGCATCGCCACGCTCAGTTAGTGAGACTGGACCCTCCTCCCATGGCTTTGTGTCAAGGGAGGGTAGGCGTCACAGTTGAAAGAGTCCAGTCAAAGCCATGCTCCTTGCCTTCTTCCTCATCTTCCTCCCCCAGTTCTCCCCCGCCGCCTTCCCCTCCAAAACGGAGGAAGAAGAAAGCTCGTCATTCACGTTTGGCAGATAGGGAGCAAATAGATGAGATCTGGGAGACCCTGTCGCACCAGCATGTTGTTATTACTAAACTGCTGCAAGAGCGCTCAGCAGCACCGGTACCACCTGTCTCTTCCCCACTCGTACCACCTGCCTCTGTGCAGGCAAGGGCATGTGATCTAGGGGAGGTTCATGAACAGGATATAGCGTTCCCATCTGATGATGCAGGTTGTAACAGCTGATACAGCGGGCTACTGCAGTTTTGCAGTCTACAGCACAGTGGCACCCTAAGCCCCAGTTTCACCAGAAAGCGGCGCGGCAAGTGGCTTCCAATTCTCATGGACCCACCCGGAAACAGCCTGCACCCGCTTTTCACAGAGGCAGGAGTACTTTCAATCGCCCTGTGCCTAGGCAACAGACGCAGGTTGCACCTCAGGCGAAGCAGCACCACAGAACCCTGGGTGCTCACTACTGTTCAAACTGATTTCTCGCACCAGTTCCAACGGGGCATGATAGTAACAATCATCACGGACCCACAAGCCGCCGCTCAGGTGGCTCAGGACGTAGCAGCTCTGCTGCGAAAGCGGGCCATTTGCATAGTAGACCAAAAAGGGATGGTGGCCTCAGACCAGTCCTCGATCGGAGATGGTGCAAGATGCTGACTTCGCAACGGCTGTTGCAGCCCATCAGGCCAAGCGATTGGTTCACCATGGTGGACCTAAGGGATGCCTATTTTCACATCCCCATAAAACCAGTGTACAGGCAGTAGCTGTTAACCTTTCAGGGAACAATATAACAGTTCTGTGTTCTGCCATTTGGCCTCTTTCTAGCTCCATGCTTACTTGCAAAGTACTAGCCCTGTTGAGACTCAGAGGCATCAGGGTCCTCAACTACCAGGACTAATGGCTCATTCGCGCATGTCCAGCACAGGCACACAAACACAAACACACAGAGCTCGTTACCAACCACTTACATCGGTTGGTGAAGGTGAATTATGCAAAGAGCCAACTAGTGCCCACCCAGATAGTGGACTCAGTGCTCATGTTTGCTACCCTGTCAGACACCACAGTGGAGAGAATAACCGCCTGCCTAAAGTTGTTTCAGCTTGGCAAGGCACTGCCAGTATTGGCTTTTCACAGGCTTACGGGCCTGATGGCAGAAGCATCCAACACCCTTCCACTGGGTCTTCCACATATGCGCCCCAAGTAGGCTTCGCTCAACCACACGGCCTGTCGGCCCGTGTTGAATCACAACCTCCTGTTGACAGCGTCTCGACACTGTCTACAGGCACTCTTGGTGGAGACAGCCAGCCCATCTACGCCTAGTCGTGGCACTGGGCAACTTCACCAGGAGGGAGGTCGTCACCACAGACAAGTCCAACTTGAGTTGGGGTGGCGTTTGAAATGGTCGAGCAGTGTAAGGGGTGTGGCAGTCCCCAAGGAAGGGTCGCCACATAAATGTTTTAGAACTGCAGGCAGTGTACCTGTCCTTGCAGAACTTTTTGGAGCAGGTTTGGGGGAGACACGTGAGCGTTCTTATGGACAACGTGTCTGTGGTGTCCTACATCAACTTCCAGGGTGGTTTGCGGTCACCCAGTCTCCACCGGGTGGCCCACAAGCTTCTGCTGTGGGCAGAACAGAACCTCCTCTCACTCCGGGCAGTTCATCTGCCTGGGATGATCAATTGCGCTGTGGAGCGCCCCTCGAGGGAGGTTCCCAGCGGTGCAGAATGCAGACCATCCCGATGTCGTGAGCCTCATTTGGGAGAGATTCAGGAGAGCAGAGGTAGACCTATTTGCCTCTCAGGAGTCTGAACACTGTCCCATGTTGTTCTTCATAAAAGCAGACGGGGGACCTCTAGGAGTAGATGCACTGGCACACCTGTGGCCAGCACATCTACTCTATGCATTTCCACCGCTCGCGCTGCTCCTGCTGTGTCTGGAGAAAGTCAGACAGGACTGGGCCAGGGTGCTCCTAATAGCCCCATACTGACCCAGGGGAATTTGATTCTCTTCCCTGATGCAGCTCCTGAAAGGCCAGCTGTGGGTACTGCTGATGAGCCACGACCTGCTCAGTCAGGTGCAGGGCACTTTGTGGCACCCCAACCCATCATCTACGGCTCTGGGTTTGGCCCCTGAGCGGCTGCATTTGAGCCATCTGGGGTTATCGAACAGGGTGATTGATACCCTACAAAATGCAAGGGCAGCCTCTATGTGTTCCCAATATGGGTATAAGTGGGGCGTATTCCAGGCATGGTGCTTGTCTCGTGGTTTCGAACCCATGACATGCTCCATGGCAGTTATACTGCAATTTTTACAGGACCTACCTTGAAGGTCTGTTTGGCAGCCATCTCAGTGTGCCATGTAACAATAGATTCACTCTCCCCAGGAGCTAATTTTCTGGCGGGGCAATTTTCAAAAGGCACCCAGCAGCTTAGGCCACCAGTGAAGGATGCAGTTCCTTGTTAGAGGTTGAATGTAGTGCTTAATGTGCTGATGAAACCTCCATTTAAGCCCCTGCAATCAGCTGAGCTAAAATTTTTGTCTTTAAGGCGGCTTTCTTACTTGCAATCACCTCCGCTAAGCGGGTGAGTGAAATGCAAGCATTCCTTCTATCAAAGGCCTGTCTAATCTTTTCAGAGGCCAGAATGAAGGTTATCCTTCGTACTAACCCTGCTTTTTTTGCCGAAGACCATCTCTTTTCATGTTAACCAGTCGGTGGAATTGGAGGCTTTCCATCCCACTCCTTTCCAATCTGACAGGGAGCGCCAGCTCCATACGCTTTGACCAGTGTGGGCATTAGCATATTATGTTGATAGGACTAAAAGCTGGAGGCGGTCAGAACAATTCTTTGTCTGTTACGGTGCTAATTCCCAAGGATAGGCTCTGACTAAGCAGCATCTGTCTAAATGGTTGGCAGGCACAGTTAAGACTGCTTATGAACTGGCCAATATACCTCCGCCAGAGAAGCTCATTGGCCATTCCACCAGGGGTTAGGCTACTTCATGGGCTTTGTTCCAGGGTGCATCTGTCCAGGACATACGCAATGCAGCAGTGTGGGCTTACCCCCCATACTTTTACTAGGTTTTACTGGGTATACTCACCCATTTTGTAATGGTTAATATTCCCTACTTGAAAGGGAGCGTTAGGTTATTATCATAACCCTGGTTCTCTGAAATAGGAATATTAACCATTAACTTCGGGGTCCTGGTGTTCATGGTCACAGTTCTTAAAGGAAAATGACATCGTTTTCAGTGCGCGCAGCTCCTTTAGGCTCTCGGGGGTGGAGCAGCAGCTGTGTCACACTGTTCTGACAAGAGTCTTTGGTGTAAAGTTTCAGGTTTGGTGTCTTAAAGGGAAACGCCCATTTTGTAATGGTTAATATTCCTATTTGAGGGAACCAGGGTTATGATAATAACCTAACGGTTTCCTGCAAGTTAGTGATCCCCATCTTCTGTTAGTTCAACTGGAATGTGCATTACAAAGAACTTCTAGTGTTATTTGAATTTTACTGCAACAACGAAGCAAAGCTTCCTAATGGAAAATTACAATAATAATAGCAATAATAATTATAGACCTTGACCTATACTGACATTGATGGATGCACACCTGTCTTTTGCATTTGTCTTTTTTTTTGGGGGGGTGGGGTGGGTATTACCAGACTGGTCACATTTCTAGCTGTATTTGTGGAGCAACTGTGGTACTCTTGGGAGTGATTATAATGCATTTACCCCTGGGTATTGTACCTCAGTTTTAAATAAACATTTCTTCTTTTTAATCACATTGTCATTATCTAAATTTGCAAGTCTGCTTATACACTGTGAATAATGATTCCTTCTTGCATGGTTTGATCACCACCACCCAAAACCTGAGCCACAGATGTGTCTTTTCTCTGTGCACTATGTATGTGGGTCTCTATTTACATTTATATTGTTTTGCCATTTTAATCTATATCTCAAATCGGTACATCTGTGTGTGGTTAGAGGTGCCTATGTGGGTTCACTATATGTACACCAACATTTAGACCAAACTCAAAGGCTAACGCTAGCAGCGAACATTGTGTGAGATGTAACAAAAAACATCAGCGCTGTTTTAAAAGAAATCAAAAGCTAACCATGCTTCATAAAAGCACTTGTATTATATCCCTGCAAGCTTTGTCTGATTTACAGTTTTTAGTGCACCAACACACAAGCTGAAACTGAATGTTGAAATTCAACATCTAAACAAAAGCAGCAAGCTACTGGAAATTTTTTGTCCTTTGCATGGCCCCTGTTGCTATGCCAACACTATTTCAGTCCATTCGTGTTTTTTTATTTTATTTCTTGTGCCGTTAGAGATCGGCTTTACAACAGTACCTGAGAATACCCGGAGCGTCTTTTAAATCACAAATGAATGTTACCCCCCCCCCCCCCCCCCCCCGCCCCCCCCGCTCTGCCTAGGGTTCCTTTTGAAAGGGATGACTGCCCTCAATTGCCGAGTACTCCAAATTAATTTGTGAAGAGTAAACCAGAGCCTTTTGTTGGGAAATGGAACAGTTTTTGAATAATAGCTCTGGGTTTATTGTGTGTAAGCCAGCAAGCCCTTTCGACACCAGTGCCTGGTTAAGATCGCAAGCTTCAGGCAATATTCTGTGTTGTTCAGCAATGTGTAACAAGTCCTTTTCAGACTCTCTACCTATCGTACTGTTTTCATGCATTTCCTTGATACTGAAATGCAGCAGTCCTGTTATGTTCTTACAGTACAGGAAATGCTTGTTAATCTGAACCTTGGAACTCAGAACTGATTTAAAACCAGTTAAGATATCATATCTACACACAGCAAACAGTTAACATCATTTTCTCTAATTCCAGCTTTATGGCTGTTTATTCAAAGTGCCTGTATTGCTTAGGTTTTACTGTTTTTTTTTTATTTTTTTTTTTTTTTTTATTTTGATGGCTTCTGGTTTCATCTTCCTCCTGCCTTATCCTCCTTTTGGTTTTGACTTGATCTTGTGTGTTACAGTGACTTCCTTCACTAGAAGGCGGCATCACTATGTGGTATGTAAGGTTTGTAGGCACATTTACATGTCAGTGACTTACTAAAGTGTTGATCAGTGGTTTCTGAGGTCCCATAGCAGGAACCTTGCACATGTTTTGTACGCAGATCTTGAAGATGTAGTTTCAAAGCGGCTGAAGTGCTAGGTTATGTGTGACATGGTATACCTGTGAAAAGCCGGAGAAGCAATTCACAGGTTTTAAATGTACTCTATATACTAATATATCACAGGCAACATGAAAAAAGAATAACTGTTACTTTAAGGAACAAGCCCACTGACAACCAACCAGATACACCTTGTGAAAATCTTAGTCAAGAATGCATGTTCAGACTTTTTTTGTTCCTGTACTGATTCAATATAAAACGTAAAAGTATACTGTACAGTGACATGCATTGACAGTGTTACAGCAGACAGACAGTGCCACCTATATCATGTAAAAACAAGAAACATAACGTTGTTACATCTCTCAGTAATTAATTTCAACCATGAGGAGACAGTTTAGAGCAGATTGCAGCTGCTGACATACAGATGGCAAAAGGTGTAGTAAATGAAACCCCTTTAGGCAACTTAACAGCTGGATGTTCCACTAATAATAATGATACTGGGCATTTTGCCTTTTGGAGATGTTGGTCTGTTTTGATTTGCAGTGAAAGTCTTCCTTCCTACTGCATGCGAGTTGTGCCAGAGAGAGAGAGCTAGGCTGACAAGGAGCATGTGTAATACAGTACATCCACCTGGAAAAGTTTAATATACAATGTGGAATCGGTCTGCAAGGCAGCTGCACAAAACAACACCTTGAACAGCATTAATGTTAGAGGAAGTGTTGAAACAAGCGAATGATGTCAAACACTTTCAATGCTCTTCATTCACTTTCCTGTTTTGAATCTTCACGATCAGCGATAAATTTGAAATACCAAGAAACAGATGAAAGGAGTGCTTTCCTTTTGTTTTTACAAACAGCCAAAAAAAAAAAACAGCTTTAGGTAGATGCTTGTTGCTTTTTTACGCAATCTTTGCACTCACATTTGACTAGCAAATATGTTTTTAAGTATTAGATTCAATATTTAACACAAGTGAAGTGCACTTATAAGGGTCATTTTTCAAGATAAAAGTAATAAGCTTCTTTTATAAAATACCTTCTGAAGACTTAATGTATGCCTTCTTGTTACTCATACAATGTTTCTTTTATTGTACTATACTGTGTGTAAGTTGTGTGTTGTTCACTACATATGAACTCCCTTTATTAACTACTTGTTTTTAGAAAGGATTCTATATGCTGTGTCCGTCTGTCCCTCCATCACACTATACTGGGTGAACACATTAGCTGCATTGCTTTTGCACCAGTCTTCACTAAACTTATTATACACCCCTAGCCTCTTGTATAAGTTTCAGATACGGTATTATGAGGACCCTCTGTATGTACCTGCACTTGAGAGCATCAATTAAACAGTCAGTGTTAAATTGCCCTTATTCCCAACTTTGAGCCTCATGTCTCACATGCATATTGAGAGGAACTGCAATTCCTCACGCTAAGTTACAGCGAAGCGCGAGAACTGCCAGAGACTCTGTACAGCACGGATAGTTTACATGTTTTCAGGGTGTTGTCGCAGGAAAAGTTAATCAGCCAAAAGCACCATTCAACATTAAATTTGAAGTTCCCAAAAAAAAGTAATTACCTGTCATGCAGTAAGAGAAATAAGTCACCAAAGGAAGGTTAAAATGTCCCTCTCCTTCGTCTTTTTCTCTTTTGAAAGATTTTTGCAGACCCCAGGCACATTTATCCACGCATATGTATATTACAGGACATCCATGGTTTTTTTGTCAACATGGAAATATACTGGGGAACGCACTTATTTTGACGTCTGTATCATTTATATTAAATGATTTATTGATATTTTAAAATGAACTAGTCGCACGCATCGCAGGCAAAAAAACCAAAAAAATAATTTGAAGACCCCAGGCACTTTAATCCATGCATATGTATATTACAGGACATCCGATTTTTTAATGACGATTAACTTGTTTTGTCAAATATACTAGGGAATGCACTTATTGTGACATCTACATCATTTATATTAAATTATTTATTTCTATTTTAAAATGGAACATTTGCCTGCAAAAAAATCTTTCTTTACATAAATATATAAAAGGTCTGGTATACGTGGGATTTGAACCTACAACCTTCAGTTTGCAAGTGTGTTGTGTTATATTTTTGAGATTTTTCGAGCTATCATTCATCTCATCATCCTCATTCTGAGATTTTAATCTTGAGCTCTGAAAATGTTTGGTTTCCTGTGAGTGTAACGCTCATTGTGGTCCCTAGTGGCACAAGGAAGTATAGTTTCCTCTCGCTATACTGGTTGATGAGAGGGTCTCCTGTCTGTGCTGAGCCTGCTGCAAATTGTCATGTGCCCATTTTCCCACAGACTCAAGACAGAGGTTCAGGGGAGACATGTGCTTGTCCGGATGGACAACACTAGTGTGGTGGCATACATAAACCACCAGGACGGCCTCAGATCCCCCAGTCTCCACCAGGTTGCCCGCAGGCTGTTGCTTTGGGCGCACCATTGCCTCCTGTCACTGCGGTAGTACATCTTCCCGGGGTGATGAATTGGGCAGCAGACCTCCTTTCAAGGACAGTCCCCAGTGCCTCGGAATGGAGGCTTCACCCAGAAGTGGTGAGCCTCATTTGGCAACGGTTCGGGAGAGCACAGGTGGACCTGTTTGCCTCCCAAGAATGGACTCATTGTCCTCTCTGGTTCTCAATAACAGGAGCAGGGGACCCACTGGCAATGTCAGCGACATTTGCGATACAGGGGTGTGGGCTACTCCCCACACTTTTATGCGGCTCTATCGACTGAATGTCGTAGAATCACAAAACCCTGGGTTTGGAACAAGAGTGTTAAAGGCGGCCTTGAGCTCGACCCTTGCAGCATAAAATTGGAGGCGAGTTCCCCCTCAATGTGTTTCGCCTTGTTACTTGTACTGGGTTCCTCATGGTAATGCGCAAGGTGGCCTTTGCTGTGCTTTGTAGCTTCTTTGTAGCTTTCAATTGTCTGCAAATTCCTTGTGACCACCTTGGTATGTCTACCCATGAGGTAATGGTTACATTTTGTACTTGAAAGGGAATGTTAGGTTATTATCATAACCCTGGTTCCCTGAAATAGAAATGTAACCATTAACCTTCAAGGTCGCTGTGTCTTATTGCAACAGTCTTGAGGGAAAAATGATGACGTTTTGAGTGTCAGTCTCTTTTACGCCCTCAGAGGTGGGGCGCGACTCTGTTACTGGCAGTACGTGCAGCTTTGGAATATCTGTTCAGGTAATGGTTACATTTCTGTTTCAGGGAACCAGGGTTATGATAATAACCTAACGTTTTCAGTTTATTTTGTTTTGTTTGATAAACGGCTTAGCCTTTCCAACCGCAGTCAGGGAAGACTGTGTTTAGTTAGTACTCCGAGTGGAGTTAGGTTTTTCTTTTGATACCCGTTGGGGCGTTGTTTGTTTTTGGTTTTTGTACTGTAAATAATAAAGCACACAGTTTGTTTTGGAAGATCAACTTTGGCCTCCAAGCACTTTATTTGCATTTCTGTACAACAAATAGACACTGTGTTACTATACATATATACACAGATGCACAAAAGAAACGCAACACAACTGGATTTAATCAAATATTTTAAACAAATATATCAAATAAAATCACAGATGTTGTGAACAAAAATACAGATCAAATAATCATGATAAGTTTTCAGTATAAAATGTGACACACTACAAAGTTAGTATCGGGTATGATCTCCCTGAGCATTAACACAATCCTGGCAGCGCTGACGCATAGACCTGATCAGCATGTGGATAGACTGCTGTGGGATGTTCTGCCGCAATTCCTGTGCAGCTGCAGCCAGCTGGCAAAGGTTGGCTGGTCGCGGTTGCCCCACCAGTTGGCTTGAACAACGCAACAGTCAGCATAACTGTCCTGGGTCGGTGTGGTGACCCTCTGCCTTCCAGGACGTGGCCTGTCCCTCACAGAGCCGGTTTCCTTGTTTCTCTGGACTAGTCTGCTGATTTGAGATGTTCTGCTCAACATTCTCCAGGCAACTTCTTTCACAGACAGGCCGCCTTCAATCATGCCGATAGCAACTAGGCGATCTTCATTACTCAAACAGGGCATGGTCGTATATTTCACTGTTCTTGCGTTAATTAAATCTATTATACAGCTTAATTCTTAATCAACTCATTTTGGTAACTTTAACTCAACTCAAATAACAAACACTGAACACCTGACATTTTTATAAAATCACATAACTTGAGCTCAGTATTTTGTTATCCCAAGGAACAATACTACTCAAACAATCAACAAACCTATCTGTTCACTATTTAAAATGCAAACAATGTTATGTATGTGCCCAATGAGCTATTGATGTAAAAAAAAACCAAAAAAAACAAGAAGACTGTTGCGTTTTTATTGTGCATCAGTATAGGTGTATATATGTATGTGTGTGTCTGTATATATAGGTTGAACAATTTTGCTATTCCTGTAATGTGTGTGTTATAAAGTAAAGAAAGAAACAAAAACACATTGGAATTGTGAAAAAACGCCAAGTTATCAAAAGTGCCCAGCAATTTAAAGTAGAGATATCAAAAACACAAGCCAAGTTTGAAGAAACAATTGGGGCAACCTTGGCCAGCACAAAGCAAATAGGCACAACTGTCAAATTGGTGGGGGCCAAGGTTGCCCCAATTGTTTCTACTAACTTAGCTTGTGTTTTTCGGGCACGATAAACGTGGCTCAAAAGGCGTGAAAAACACAAGCCAAGTTAGTAGAAACAATTGGGGCAACCTTGGCCCCCATCGTTTTTTGTGCCGGGCAAGGTTGCCCCAATGGTTTCTTGCAACTTGGCTTGTGTTTTTGATATCTTTACTTTAAATGGGTGGGCACTTTTGATGGCGTTTTTTCACATTCCCAGTGTGTTTTTGTTTCAGATTATATTACTCGCACATGCTTGTTTTCAGTTGTGTTTGAATGCTTTTGTGAAAAGTCTACGCATTAGTTTTGCTTCTTGCTTTTGAATAATAGTGTTCACACTAGTTGTTGGTGATTTTTACCTGTCTGGAGTTTGATTAGGAAATTGGTTGCTGATTGCAAAGCTCTGAGTAGAGTGATTTATTATCCCATCGGAAGATACCAGCTGAGCTTGGAATCTTAAAACTCACAGTTAGTTTCACAGACCCTGATTAGACAACCTAATCTTAGGACAGGTAGTCCAAGGTCAGTGCTTGCTGAGGTCTGTGAAACCAGCAGGAAAAAGGTTCATAATGTAAGGGGTTTGCAGTTGCATAGCAAATGTAGCACAATGTTAGCCAGGCCAAGAGCTACTGGTTCTTTTTCTGTGTAGTTTATAGTTATCAATTTAGAAGGCGTTGTGTCTTCAATATCAGCAACTGCAACCGATTGCACTTGTTTCTTTTTTTGCAGTTTGTTGTTTTAGGATTGATCAGGTAAAGGTTGTTTTTACCCCAAGCTGAAAGATTTACCCTTGAGTCGTCGCAGGAAAGCTTTGATAGGCTTGAAACAAAATATTTAATTATAGAATGAGGAAGTATGCATGTGTGGCATGAAAATCTGGCCTCACAAGATAATGCACGAGTTTTTTGTTTTTGTTGTGTATGGTTTTTTGTTTTTTAAAAATATATATAGTCAAGAGGTACTGTATGTTTGGGTTTAAGTATTGCCCAACACTATGTAATACTGGGACACTCAAAAACATGTTGCATATGCCTTTTTTTTTTTTTTTGGAACAATAGAATACATTTTTAGCAATCCTCCTACTTTTTTAACAAAAAAAAAAATCTGTAATTCCTAATCGGCACCTGCAATAAGATGTAACCTTTCAGTCGGGATTAAGACAATGTTGAGAGGTTTTGGAGATATAAAGATTTAACCCTTTTGGCAATTGACAAAAGTCTCCCAATAATGAGAGTTCTTGTCCTGCCTTTCTACTGATACAACAATCTACACAAAAAAAATAAATAAATGGTGACATGAGGTCCTGTTTTGATCTTGTGATATGTTGAATATGGAGACGGGTTTAAAATGGAGCCGGTTATAGTCAAGTGCGGTCTAGGAGGTTTTTCCAGCAAAAAGTTCCAGATAAATACTGTATTTGGATGAAACCTGGGGATATCTACGGAACACGCTCTTCGATAAAACTCAGAACATCTGGATGAAGGCACCAGCCAAAACGTTTCTCAACTTGATTTAATTAAATTAATACCCCGCTGGGATTTGTTACAGCTGGATTTTTTTTTTTTGAGAACTTTACACCACTATTTAATCAACCTGGATTGAATCAACCACGTATTTTTATAGGTAATTCCAGGATAAACCACGGTGCTGTAAAATGGACCAAAGAAATTCAGATGGTTTAGCCCAGTGGTGTGTAGGTTAATCAAATCAGTCCCTTAGTTTCTTTGTAAGTTTTACTTTATAATAATAATATGATTTGAGTGTTATGGGTAAAATGGCCGACTCCAAACAACAGTGACCTGAGAGAAGCACTACTGTGGAAGTGGCTCAGCAGTCTCAATGGAGTCTCAATGATGCTGCCTGCTGGCTCTGTCCAATTGGTGACTTTGCTCCCTGTTGACCTTTTTTTCCAGGCAGCCTGTTAGGGATTCAAACTCGCACCACAATGCACAGCCATCTGCTTAAAAGCTGTTGTTCAGCTGGCTTCACCTAAACAAATAATTCACAAAGACTGTTTACTGTAAAAGTAGTTTTAAAAAAGTGCTTTTTCTAAGGAAAAAAAATATATATTCTGGTTATGCAAGAAAGCTTTTCCTGCTCCATCCCGTACACACCCATGAAAGTAGGTTATGGGTCTGTATCCTGCTTAAATGACTAAGCTCTTTTTAGATGTGCAGAATTCAGTGTCAGCAGTCGTCTAGACTTGCAAAACAGTCTCAGGCACAGCTGAGATCTTGAACTTTCTCCAACAATCCTAAAACAATACAGATTGTAGATTATGTTAGTTGATTAAAAAATTGTATATTTTTGGTTCATCACTAACTAGTAGTAGCTGATAGAGGAAGCAAGATTTTCGTTATAGAGTGAGCTAGCATTATTAGATAACACTTTCTGTATCTTACCATCTTGTTTCCCTCACTGCACTTTCTCAAATACTCTGAACCATAGAAAAGAATAATTTTGCAGCAAAATTTCAATGCAGGGTTTGATGGTTTAAACCAGGAAAAAACATGAGCCGGAATCTCTCTAGGGTACAAATTGTGTTACTCCTATTAAAAGCCTGCTGTTGACCCTTGACCCTCAGATTTCATTGATGTGGTGCCACTTTGGTCCCAGAAGACTTTGGAGACTTCTTTTTAGACAGATTAGCTAGCTTTAGTGTGAGTCAGCTATTCCTGAACACTTGAAAAGTCTTTCTTAGACATCCAGCATCATTCATACATACAAATCTACAGTAATGAAGGCACATTAGATTTAAAATATATATTTCCGATTATTTCATACGTTAAAAAATAATAAAAAATAGAGTATCAGACTGCAGTGTTCCTGAGCATTGAATACACACGGTTCAAAAGGACAAACAGCAGAAGTCTGTCCATATTGGCTTGATATGGGGATCATGCCAATAGCGAACCTCTAATGGTTTCCACGTGTGTGTGCTCTAGTGGCCGGTTGGTGGGTTTGGATGAAGACAGAGGACATCATTAGAGTCTTGAAAACAGCATTGCTTGCTTTTTAAAATCATTTCATTATGAGAAGGGGTTGTGTTATGGCAGTGCTTCTTCTGAGTTCACCCAAAAAGTATGCGATAGGCCTCATGAGAGCACTTGCAATTTTGAACTCCAAAGTGACTTTAGCAGCTGTAATTCATTAGAACCCCCTCCCTTGTGTTTAATAGTTTGGTGAGTTTTTTGAGAACCTTTACATGCAATGCAAGCATTATTGAATATTGGTTTAGCTGGGTGCCTGTTCACAGTAGATCATTATTCTTTGTGTTTCAAGTTGTGAACAGTCCCAACTGCAAATTATAGACTGGAACAGGTAAATATTTTTGTGAAACTTAAATCTATAAACTTTATATTTATGTGAAAACATGTAAAACTTTTATTGGATCTTTTGTTACTTGTTTCAAATAGCCCCCGTCCCCCCCCATGAAGATTGTGTTGGTGTCTTGCTTCCCTTTCTCATAATACAATACAAATAAAAGGGACACTTGGTGAGCACTCTTCATGCAAGGCATCACAAAGTACACTACAGAAAGACTGTACTCAGGAGCTCCTATCACACATTAAGAGTGTTTTTAAGAATTGTCTGAAGTGCCCGTTGCACTTGGAATGGGCAAATATAGTGCAGTTCAGCAGGGTTCACAGTCCTCCTGACTTTTTCTGTAATGTTGGTTCTTTTTCTTGCAGTGTTGTTCCGCTGCTCAGAGAATCTATTGGAATACTAATGCAGAGAACCCCTCCTTCACTGGACCACGTCCTCCCAGAGTGTTACCAGCGGGTAAGTAGCAAGAGTACATTTGTTTAGTTTTTTTTACTTTTAAGATTTGTCATCAAAACAAAAGGGTATATGATATTGCAAGTCTTTATCAATGTACTTAAGTCACCTGGGTCGTCTTGGTATAGTTTTGTAACAGTTCAGTCATATTCAGATAACTGTACCTTGCAAATATTTTGTAGAAACACAAATGTCTTTATTTTCCATTGTCACCAGCAAGAGCAGCCGGAGTCTGTGCCAGAATTGGTTTTAACAGATGTTTTGCATGTTTGTGTTTTTAGGTCCAGCAGCTCCAAGGAGTTTACAATCTGCAGGAGCCACACTTCTGGACCCTTTGTACCGACGTTGACGTTGGAACTCTGAAGCTGCTGGTAGCCCCCAATGCGGATTCCCGGTGGATTTTAAGCCAGACACACAATATTTTCACTCAGGTAGGGCGCTGAACTAGTGCAGAACACAAACTGTTTGGGCAGTGGGTGCTTTTGAGTGCGAATTATCTATGGCCCAATTCAATAATACAAAATAAAATTGCCTTGCAATGTACTACTGTATACAACATACATTTTTATTTATTTATTTATTTATTTATTTATTGCATTTATATAGCGCTTTTTATACAAGTGTCGAAAAGCACTGTATAGTACATAACAGAAAAAAGAACAAACCACAATACATTTTTATAGCATGTCACACATACAGCTGCCACAATCAGACCATTTAAATAACAGTATAAACAATAATAATACAAAAGCAGAATTTTAAAGTTACATTAAAACCAACAAAGATAAGAAAGCCATTTTATAAAAGTGCGTTTTTAGTCTTGACATTAAAGGCTAACATATAAATAAGTTGTGTGCGTTTTGACAGTAGTTGAAAGCTTTGACGAAATAGAAATGAATCGCTAGACCGGAGGGAAACGGTTTGTATGTTGAATCCATTAGTGTTTTTCGTCAGAAAGAGAAATTGAAAAGGAAAAGGTGTGGATGGAGGACCACCAGATCAAGACCCTGTCATGGCCAGCCCAATCTCCAGACCTGAACCCCATTGAAAACCTCTGGAATGTGATCAAGAGGAAGATGGATGGTCACAAGCCATCAAACAAAGCCGAGCTGCTTGAATTTTTGCGCCAGGAGTGGCATAAAGTCACCCAACATCAATGTGAAAGACTGGTGGAGAGCATGCCAAGACGCATGAAAGCTGTGCTTGAAAATCAGGGTTATTCCACCAAATATTGATTTCTGAACTCTTTCTAAGTTAAAACATTAGTATTGTGTTGTTTAAAAATGAATATGAACTTATTTTCTTTGCATTATTCGAGGTCTGACAACACTGCATCTTTTTTGTTATTTTGACCAGTTGTCATTTTCTGCAAATAAATGCTCTAAATGACAATATTTTTATTTGGAATTTGGGAGAAATGTTGTCAGTAGTTTTATAGAATAAAACAAAAATGTTCATTTTACCCAAACACATATCTATAAATAGTAAAACCAGAGAAACTGATAATTTTGCAGTGGTCTCTTAATTTTTTCCAGAGCTGTATATAAATAATTCCATCTCAGGGTTTCTGTGACAGTTTATAAACTACTCGATCTAACAGTCCTGTAGTTTATGACATCACATAAGCCCTAGATGGAATTATTTTTCTGGAATTATTGTAATGGCGGTGTAGGTTACCAGCAGCATCAACCGTGTTTGTGTCTGTGCATAAGAGAAGACTACATACTCGATTCAGACGGTAACTTTTCCAAGCAACGTAATAGTGAGTGTCGGCCGTCTGCAAGGAAGAACGTGGGAAGAAACAAAGGGATTACTGAGTAGGTTCAGCACAAGCACAGTTTTAAAAAGTAACTTGGGCATCAGGGATGGCGTGGTTTTAAAAACCAGAGGCTGTCTTGTTTTAAGTTCAGTACAACGAGTAGTCTGTAATTTTGACCTGGTTTGCAACAAGGACAGTGCACTGTGTAATCTGTTCACCAGAGCACATGGTTGTGAAGAAGCTTGCAGCATTGAAACTGGATTAGTGCAATTCTGAGTTATCAACTGTGTTTTGATTTGAAGAAAACAGAGTGACACCAAAGTTTAATTGAAGTCTTATTTTTATTTTGTGGTTGTCCAAAACCAAACGTGGTGTTTTTCAGCTGGCCATATTGTTTTGTTCTTTGAACGGACACATTGAGATTACTTCAGCTGCATTGCCTCGGAATTTACCTGAAGGGGGCACCCTTAACTACCTGTGGATCCTGGAAAGAAAGAAAGAGAAATTAGTGTGCAACCGTCGCCAGGAAAACTACAACCACTAAGACTAGGAAAGAGACACTTACCTGGGGGCCCCAAGCTCACAAAATATATATATACATATATATATATATATATATATATATATATATATATATATATATATACAGTACTGTGCAAAAGTTTTAGGCAGGTGTGAAAAAATGCTGTAAAGTAAGAATGCTTTCAAAAATAGACATGTTAATAGATTATATTTATCAATTAACTAAATGCAAAGTGAGTGAACAGAAGAAAAATCTAAATCAAATCCATATTTGGTGTGACCACCCTTTGCCTTCAAAACAGCATCAATACCTGGATCTTTCTCGGGTAATGATAAAAAAAACAACACATTTTATATATTATATTATGTATTATAAATGTTTTAAGTGCATGGTATATATTTAAATACAGTACTATATAGTACACATACATTAGTCCCTTCAGATCTGTAGACTTGTGTAACCTTTTTCAGTACTGGAAACATTGAAATAATAATTAATAATAATAATAATAATAATAATAATAATAATAATAATAAACATTTCCATTTAAATACATTTATTAATGTTAAATGCGCTTCATGCTTCGGGAGTCTTTGCGACATATATTGGCCATATTCCGTTGTTGTTGTTGTTGTTGTTGTTGTTAACATGGCTGTTATGTTCAGTTTTAAAACGAATGCAGTAGCAGAGCACCGCTATTACATTATGGACTGTCGCAATAGCTACCGTAAATTGAGCCAGCTGGGTTTTGATGGCCGTTGTAAAAGACACATGTGCGTCTGTTTGGTTGTAACAGTAAAGTGCTGTTCCTGATCACTAAATTCTGTCTTGTGAATACATAGCATACCAAGCAAAGCATTGGGTGGAATTTCTTTACCAAGCAGGAGAAAACGGAATTTGCAAACTCTGCCAAGGAAATATTTCATTCAAAGGAGGAAGTACACTTACTTAATGTGCTACACATTATTTTATTGTATTTATTTTCTTATGTGTTTTTAAATAAAGGCTACTTATTTGATATTTTTGGTAAGAAACTATATATGTGCAATAACTGTAGATAAAGCATTCTGTATTGGAAGCCACACGGTTTTTATTAATGGATCACAGAGTTATCACTGACATAAACCAACAGGATGTTGTTTTCATTCTGATTTAGTTCCTGAGAAGAATAGTCGCTGCAGTTATTATTATTGAGGTGTACTTGCTGCTCGCTGTGTGTTATTGTTATTCTGTAAAACATTGATATCAT
Source organism: Acipenser ruthenus (assembly GCF_902713425.1). NCBI lineage: Eukaryota > Metazoa > Chordata > Actinopteri > Acipenseriformes > Acipenseridae > Acipenser > Acipenser ruthenus. The sequence continues at coordinate 26,663,368 of NC_081200.1, read as the reverse complement.
GTCAGTTAAGAAAAGGCTTAATGCAAAAGCTTGTTTTAACATTAGGCCACGTTACATGAGACATCTGTTTCTCGTGAAATAATCACACATGTAAACGGCCGATTGTCTTCATCACACCGGCCAGAGACCCGCGCTTACAACTGTATTGTCATATTTTTTACCTAATCTTTAAATTCTCAAATTGAATAAATCGATACCCGGGTAGTAAAAAGAGACCTTGGTAGCGTCGGGTAATTTAAAACCCGATGGGTACCCGGGTTTTCGGGTACCCGGGCCGACCTTGATATATACTGTTTTGAAGGGTTGATACGGTTTATTAGATTAGCTGTTATAAATGTGTGTTCCTTTTATACCAGACATAGAAAATGGTTCCCCAAAGATAATTTCTAATGTCATACTTGTGCAACTCAAAAATACAGCTAATAATAAAGTTGTTATCATTATGTATGACTTAATTCATTCTTTCTTTTTCTTTACAGGCAGGAGTTAGGCAACTTTATGTACAGATTGATGTTGCAGCTATGTAGTGGCCCTTACACTGGACTCCTTGGACCAAAGCCTTCCTGGTACTGTAGGGATCAACAACATCTGTCCGTCTGGCATTAAACACCTCCGTCAAGAAAGAGGGACCAAGCTGAACATTGATATGCTCTCGACCCCTCGGAAGTTCTTTCTTTTGAAGAAACTTGCAATTGAAACAATATGTAGAACACAATTATGTTCGACTTCTTTTTTTTTTGGTCTTTTTACCTACACCCATAGAATAGTCTCAATTGTGATTTATTTTGATCTGGATACTTTTTTTTTTTAAACAACACCTCAATAGCTGATATCCTGATATGTAATTCAAATGTTTGTAATCTGTCGTTTGCACTTTACAAACTTTATTTGCCAAACCATATTGGGTTTCCAAAGTGCCTTTTGACCACTATGATTATGGACAATCTGGGCATGGGCATTAAGACCTGTTTTAATCTGAACTCTTGGGTGAGATTTAGCTAACAAGTGGGGGGTTTGAAAATCTATTCTCATCCATTTGATACTAAGTGAAGTAGCTTCTCCTCTCTCTCTCTCTCTCTCTCTCTCTCTCTCTCATTACATAGTTCAAATCTACAGTGGGGTTACGACAAAACATTTATTCACTGCAACGGTTCTTAACATGGCTACAGCTACTTGAGATTTCATGAGAATTCCACTTTGCCATTTTTAAACACAAACATCCCTGTGGGCAGTGCACACTTGCTTAGTTGAGTTTTATTGCACATCTGTGTCGTTCCATTAAAGGGATAAATGTAAGAACAGATGTGCAGCAACAGAAAATCACAGTTTGATCATTTTATTTTCCTGATGTATGTTGATGCAACAAACTTGGGTGTACAGATGACCAGCTCTCTTTTTGCAATAAAAAAAGATTATCAAACACTGGTGATTTGGTTTTCAAGTGTTTCTCCCCCCCCCCCCCAAAAGGTACACAATCTACACAGGCTACACTTGGAAGCAAAAGCTTTAAAAGTCTGTGTTCCCCATACATTAAATCTGCAGTAGCAATTACAAATACAATTACTTTTACTATTCAAAAGCATAAAATCTTAATATAGAAATAAAACAGCGTTTCAAAACTTATAAAGCTTATTTATGATGCAGGGTATTATTAATACTCTTTTCACTGTACATCATTAGAAATACTTTAGTTGAGGGATCTGTTGTAAGTGGTTAAACACACTGCCTTGCAACTTTATAAAGAATATACTTAATATCATGTTGGCTCCTGTTTGTCCTGATCACAGCCCTGACATGACTTGACGTGGCGTAGTCTCTCCAAGGTACTGGAAGGTGCTTTTGAGGGATGTTAATCCATTCTGTCATTAATATTTCACACAATTGGTGCAGAGATGTAGGCAGAGGATTGTGATAATGCATGTGCCAAGTTCATCCCAAATATGCTCAATTTGACTGAGATCTGGGGATTGAGAAGATGCTTGAAGTCCCTGTCATGCTCCTCAAACTATTTGTGCAAGATTATGGCAGGGTGGATGGGTGAGTTATCGTTATAAACATAGCCATCGCCATCAGGGTACAAGTGCACAATTGCTGGGTGGACTTGATCTTCAACAAAGTAGCCCTAAACTAAAGTGTTACCCAGTAATTTAAGAACATCTTATTGCAGTGCGGGTTTGTGTGTAGTGATATACAAGTTTGGGAGATGGAACCAGGTAAACCCCTGTTATGGAGGGCATCTATTTGTTAGACCTGTCTTGTTGATTGAACTCTGAGACAGGCAAGGATTTAATTTACAGCTGCAACCTCCCGAGTTTTACAAATGTATGTACCAAAGGAGATTTGTTTTATGTTGTGTTTTATCTCCTAATTGTTGAGCAGGACATTGATCACTCACGAGTCACACGTGGATTCTTCATTATTCTTTAACTGGTAAACTATAATTAGCTTTCTTTTTCCAATGTATTGGTGTGTATTTGGTAGCAATTTCTCTTAAACTGGTTGCAATCATGTTCATGATCATCAACAAAAATAATGTTACATTTTATTTGCAATAAACAGCCACTCCTATATAACTTTTTTGACGGTTGCTTGTCAATACTTTTCGTAGCATGTGCCAAATGCCTTTTCCCTAAATAACTATTTGCTACAGTAGCAATCTGTGATCCTGGTATTAATTAGGGAAATATGTTACAACTTAAAAACATCTTTTTGCTCAATGTTTCAATGTCTAGCTGACATTGTTGGGATCACTTTGATTTATTAGCTTTTGGTGATGTCGGCACTTGTAATAGATTGATATTGAATAATGGTAGTGTTTAAAAATGCTACCAAGTAAATACACTTGTATAATCTTGAATGGAAGCTCATGTGCCTATATTTGAGGGAGAGCTTAAGCACACATATGATTATGTGCAGGATAGTTTAAACCAAAAAAAATTGCATAAGAATTCCACTATGCCCTTATTTGTGAATAAAAATAAGAAAGAAATCTTGGGAATGTCACAATCCATTTTCTACATACTGCGTACCTTATCAAGAGACCTGCTTATCCTAATGTAGTGATGCTTGTGAAGGACATTTTTAGCAAAGGTTACTGATATTAAAACATGAGGGTTAATAGAGGGGGCCTGTTTGTCATACAGATGAACTGTCTGTATGTAACACTTAACAAGAGAACCACTAATCTGATTTTGTTGAAACTTGCCAAGGACCTTCTTAGCACAAGTTTGGGTGGTATTTGGAGGCTGTCTGTCTGTCTGTCCCAGTCTATATCGCTGTATGTCCCTGACATGCTTATAATAAAAATATTGTTTTTCATCCTTTTATTGAAACTTTCAACATTACAGCTGTGAACTGTTTAGTGTCAGCAGGCCTCCTTCAAGCTTGGTTGTTAAAAGGTAATGTGAAATGTAGCAGGTAAGGGGGAAATGCTTATGGTTTTTCCCAACTGCAGAATAAGTACATGTGAATAGGGTTCTTGGTAAGTTGTTGAATAACTGAAGAACCCATTGGCATTCAATACTATTAACTTAGTGTATTTAGAATCTAGTCTTTAATATGTTCTTTAGCATTGTGAGATGTGATGAATATTAAAAGATGACATTGTTTAATGATGGTACTCATATTAAAAAAAATTGATGCAAAGTAAATTACCTTCAAATGAGCAAAATTGGGCTCGAGACACATGAGAGAAATATAAATGAGCAAAATGAAAGTAAATTTCTGCAAATATACCCCATGATAGTTTCATTAAAGGTGAAACAACTTCCTTTAGATGAATCTTCATTTTTACTGCAGCTGAGACAATTATATAACATAGTTGAACTGCATTAGGTTGGACCAAAATCTCTGAAATAAAGTAAACCTTGTGACACACAAAGTTTAAAAGAGAGAAACATTCTTCTGTACTGAACAATTTATTAGATAGTGGTTAACAAAACACAGATGCAGTCTCTTGGTATAAAGACCTACTATCTATCTATTTGTTATATTTGAATATCCTAGAAAAAGTAACTGTATTTATGGAACTTGTATGTATTTTTAGTCTGTGTGAAATAGTTTTCACCTCAGGCTGGGATTCTATCTCTTCACTTTGACCTTGGTATGACAGGTTTGGGAAGCTTTGTACTGAAGTTTACTAAAAAAAACATGCTTAAATTCATTCCACATGACAGTAAATCAAACAGCAGGAAAGTACATCATAAAATGTAATATAAAATGTCTCCACTAAATAAAGTAAAACCTATTTTGTGTGGGGCAAAAAAAAAGGTAACCATATCGTTTTCAAGAAAAAATAATGTAACTCTTAATACAAACCAGATGTTGGAGTCTTGACTTCATTGGCCTTTCTCACTCTTCCCTGTACAAGAATACAGAAACTCTGCTTTTGAAAAATTCCCTAAAGTTGTCAAAACTTTATTCTAAAACTCTGGAGATTCAGCATAGGATATCTAACCACAATTTTAATCATTACATTTTCATAGTAAAAACCCCAACTGTACAGGGGTTCCTACCCTACAATTATAACATTATAAATGTTTTACTTCAAGTTAAGAATTAAAATAATTACTTTTAGAAGGGACACATTTGTTGTAACTAAAATGTAAGTGTTTGATAGTAGTTTGAAATAAGTAATCCATTTACTTAGTGATTTTAGTCATTCGGGATTTAAGCAATTTGGAGTTGATTGTTAATTTATTTACTCACTTGATATCATTAATAACAAGAATGAATACATTTGGTGCATTCCTAGTGATTTCATATAATTATTACTATTGAACATAAAAAAGTGTTTCATTTTAGAACGGTGCTGTGCGTCCGATGCACAGCAGGATATCTATATACAAGATGTGCTGGGATTCTTACAAATCTTTAATGGTAACTGGTGGGTTTCTCATGTGTGATTTATTACAATTATTTGATGTTGTAGAATACAGTTGTGTACCATGTATGAAGTGTTCAGTCTTTATCATCTGGAAACCAATATCTCAAATAAGGTATTAGCAGATGAATTAGTGGCAATGGCACGGGTGAGATTCTTACCTTTAGTACTACATTGCTGAAAAAAGCCCTGGTGAGGAACTAACTGGAAACACCTTTTGATGGTCTTTAGTAGAGTACATATTGCTGTTATCCTTGCTGAGCTCAAACTTTTTAACATTCAAATGTATTAAGTATGATGACCAGGATTTGACCCAAAGCTCCTCCCCCCATACATGCCTGAAATGTAAATGGGAATTTTTTATTTTTATTTTCAGTCATTTCAAAACTGCCCCCAACCACCATTAGCAACATAGGAGTTAATAAGGAAGTCATAACAAACCCAGTATGAATATTGGTTTCATTTTCTATGAAAATAGTGCTGTACATTCCAAGTGTTTGTATTGGAACCAGCATATCAGACACAAACTGTTTTGTACTTTTTGCATTTTTATACAGAGAAAGGGGCAAAAGGGGTAAATTCACCAGGAAATACCAACAAGAAATAATATTCCCTGGGAGTGAGAGAAGATAAACAATCCATTATCTATTTTAGTTTGTCATCATTGTCCAGTAACTTTCAAAGCAAAATGACACTTTAGTAAAGGAAGTGGGGAGAGGCCATTTCCTGACACAGGCCATTAACCAGTGAAGAGTTCCTGCACATTCCTGCACTCACTGTGAGAAAATACAATCATCTGTTCTGTTCTCTTGTGCTCCTCTCCACCATCAGGAGAGACCTGCCAGTGACACAATCCATCGACCAGCTTAGAAAACACTCCAGCTTGCTTCTTAACTGAAAGTAAAAAATTCAATAAAGGTATTACTGCAAATCTCAAGAGCCCACTTGACATCACAGCTCCCCTCCGCTAGTATCACAAGTAAACATCTCCCCGCAGATTTGAGATAGACCAGCACTTTCCTAAAAAAAAAATGCGTGGGCTTAGCTTTGCTGATATGCACAGGGTTGTTCAACATTTCAGGTATCTAACACATTTACAAATGGGTGCAGGGAAGCTCATATTCAGAAAACTGAATTATTATGAATAATTGATGGGCTTATGGAACATATTACAGAAGGTAATTGACATGGAAAGTAATCATTTATTGATAGGTGCCCATAATTATTGACACCATAAATATTTCTAGACTTTATGCAATCCACTATTAGAATTGATGACTGGCCTATAGTCTCAATATACACATCCCTGCATGCAATCAAGCAAACCACAAACATGACAATGCACAGAGGTTTTGTATTTTGAGCATTTTATGTCCATTTTTGGTTACACCCTCTTCCTATTTCCCCTTTTCTTTTTTGCACCATTTGATCCCAGTTCAAAGCACAACATATTCTTAGTTGGAACTGGGGTTAACGTGTAGCACATCTGGTAAATACTGGGGTAGTTCAGGTTATCTGGCAAGTAATGATGGTCTTTCCTTATCGGCAGCTCCCTCTTCCCATGGAGGTCCAGTGGGGTTAGTTCACAGTTTTGCCCCACCCATGGAAGTCATTTTGCAACCCTTCTTCCTTTCGCTGCTGATCATGTTGCTGGGCTCTCCCTTCGTTATCAGTACCTGGTCTGTGGTGCATTGTGAACTCAGTCAGTGTAGCCAAACTCCACTTTACAAACTGAGGTTTTTCTGATGATTGTACTTAATGACAATACATGAAACATTATACAAATTAAGGATGTGCAAATAATAATGCCGTGAATAAAATTTACCTTACAATAGTGTGCAAATGTATTAGAACACCTCAAGATGTGTCATTTATATCCTTTATATACCTACCTGCATGAAAACCTCTGGGTGCCTATTAAAGTCATCAATGAAATTAGATGTTCACAAATTTGGCTATTTTGACACATTTCCAAGATTTTCAGTAACAGTGGTATGATTTCATATGCACAACAAATCAAAACAACAGAAGCAATGTGGTGTTCTAATACATGTGCACACTACTGTATCTTTCTATGGTGTTTGCAATAATTCTGAGTGGTTCTTCTAGCAATTACTCAAATACAAATCTTTTCAGCAGTGTGTGTTGAGGAGCTCCTCTTCAGTTCTAATTACCTGCCACAGATATTTGTAACATAGGCTAGATCACCCAAAGTGTCTGTACAGAAGCAGCGCCATCTAGTGATCTGCAGCTTGGGATCAAGTTTCCTTTTGTCTTGCAGGCAATGCACTTCTGTGCACTCGAGGTTCTGTCGCTTACTAATGTAAAAACACTTTGGCCTGCATTACAGATGTCAATGGCAGGCTCTATAGGGTTATGGGCTGGTATTTTATCTTTAATATCACCTGATTCCTTGGCGAAAGCTGAAATCCTACAATGGCACTGTGAGCGATACAGAAACAATGCAAATGAAACCATATTGAAAGGTGACTAGCCTGTATATTAGCCATAGAAAATAAATGTTTTATTTTTCACACACCCATTTACATCCATCCATACATGTATAGGTCACTTTAGGATGTAAAAGTTGAGCTGTCTGTCATTTTCAGATTCTCAAAACTTGCTTCGCTGACAGCAAACAGTTTCAGCATGTCGATCTCCAGAGGGTGCAGGTGCCCGGAGATGATCATTGAGTGTAGGGGGCCCCCCAGCTCCGCCGATGCCATCTCTTTCAGGGGGCCAGCCAAGATCTTCTGGTCCTCTGCACCAACTCTGGATAGTCCCACGCATATTGTGTCTTCAGAGAGCGCTGCAAGACAGAGAGCAAGAGAGAATGACAGACCGAGGTGAAGTTGGCAGGTCTGTTGCTTTTCAGTTGTTTCATTGATTATGATCATTTCAGCAAGGCATTCCTCAAAGGGATCTGCCTGATACGATGAAATCAATCATTCCAATGTGTTCTTTGGTTTTGTTTGTTTGCTGTTTTCAGTAATGCAACGAAGCCAGTAACTACAGTATGGAGGAAATGTTTTAAAGATTTAAATCCTAGCTTTTTGTGGTCCTCTACCACAGGATAATGACCGCTCTGCTCAGAGCCTGAAAAATGTTACAATCAGCTTGGAATTGGTGGGTTTTCATAAGTGTAAGAGTGAAGTCTGTGACTATAAGCATTTTCCCTCCTAGTATAATGAATTATTGTATATCAAGTGTGCTGTATCAATAAGTACATGTTGAGATAAAAGGTAATAATACCAAACCGTTCTGTGTGTCTCCGAAGGGTTTACTTTACTTAAGACTTTTTAGCACTATAAAAACTTGTTCCCCAGTTATTGCAAATGCTGAGTATGTGTCCAGCTACATTCCCTAAGTGATCTGTGATAAATAACTAAATAAAAAAAGATAACGTCAGAATACACATATACATGTGACTAATAGTTAACAAAAAGGAATGTGATAACCCAATGTGCAAAGTTGTAGGTTCATAATATATAAAGCAATGAACCCATATAACATAATGAGGCACTTTGAATCATGATTCTAAAGCTGTGAAATGGATTGTAATATACACAAGTCAGAAGGCAGCTGTGCATTTAACATTGTGACTAAGTGATGTTCATGTATGTTTAGAAAAGCCAGTAATGGATTTCCCATGTTTTATTTAAGCTATGGCTGGCTGAGGAAGCAGATCATACTTCTGCAATAAAACAGTCGGCTTTGATGTGGTTATTTAAATACTGTTAGCAAAACAGAAAAAACAGGCTCAATTTCATACAGAAGCTCTGTCCAACTCGATCCTGCCAAAGGGCGATCAGATGGGAATCTTTATTAGGGATTACTGTCTGGAATACATCAATATGGCCTGCCCCTTTTTTTCTATTCTTCCTAAACTAATAAACCTGCTGGACCTCACAACTGCAGTCAAGGTGAATTACAACAATGACTAACACTTGCAACACACTGGTAAAGCCCTCACTTGGCTAAAGAACAGAGATGATAATTTTCCTCAATAAAAAAAATCCACAATAAAGATAACCAAGCAATTATATTTAAATACCAATTAGCACAGGCTGACTAGAACCTGGTTTATGAACTTATATACAGGAAGCTGTTGTAAATGTAGAGTTAATTTGCTGGTGCTGATAATGGTATTGATTATGTTAAAGCTTTAGCTTTTTGTGTTCTGTATTATATAAAAGCTGCAAGTCTGTTTCAGTCACAAGACTGTAAAGACTTCACAATGAGAAACAATCTCAAATGTGAGAACTATACTGTCTAGAACAGAAAAACCCTGCCATACTGTACTGTAACAACAAACAGCACTAGTACAGTGAGTACTAATTATTGTATAATAAATCGCACCATATCTGAAAGTTGATCAGTTTACAGCCAAATTCAACCAGAAACATCTATAGGTTGCAATTTCTAAGATATTCATTCAAAATCTACTGTTCACAGTGGCATTTTCAGATTCAAATGTAGACAGTCCCCTACTTCTATTTGTTTTTACAAATCTCTCTGGTGTTTTCACAGCTCAGAGCCAAGACAGTGACCTCACAGTGCAGGATGTCATGTGATGCAGTGGTTTTCAAACAGAGGGGGTATGGGAAGGTTATAGGGGGTATGAAAGATAGAAACTGAGAACACATAGGGTGTTTTTGATCAACAGCCATATTCCTAACTCAATGGGTATTGTTAGAGGTGGATTTTATACTTTTTTGGCATTTTGACATTTTTTAAGATGTAATAACACTCTAGGAAAGTTGGTAGCATGGACCATAAAGAAATAAATAAATAAATATACAGTATACATAATGTCAGCCACTACTATAAAGACGCTCAATGGAGGAGTATGTAGTAATACAAAAATAAACCTCTCTGACAAACGATTGTCAAAGAATTCAAACTGTTATTTTAGTATTAGTGCAAAGATAAAATAACATATTGCGTCTGTATCATGAAAAACCAGAACACCAGTATCCACTGGTACTGTACGCAAAATCTAGCGGTTTCTGAGATGTTTCACAAGAACTGTTCCAAATCTCTGCCTTAGGGGTGTCTACACCCTGCACTCCAGCAGTCACCCCCATTAAAGGAGTTTCCAGTCCCAGGACTGTGATTGTTCAGGGTCATGGGTAATCTTCACTGGGAAAGGCCCCTTGATGGAGGAGGAAGGAATTTGATATTCAGAAATGGCCTTTTTAATCCAGCCCTCGGTAGGCACTGGTATTCAGCAGCTGCTCCAGCACCTTGCCCCTGTTCTCAAGCAGTAACCCGCTGCATTAAAGTGTTTGTAGCTCACAAAATCATTTCAGAAATCTTACCTCCACTCACTATATAGGTCTCACTATTGAGATAAATGCATGCTAGAGCAAAAAAATGGTATCTGGGTCTATATTAGGATAAAGACAGCTGTTTGCAGGTCTAACTTGCCTTGCGCTTCCTTGGTCATTTCACCTAGACAGTGAAATTGCCCCCCACTCCTTTCAGTCATTAACCTGCCAACTTCTTCCCCCTATTGACTGATATGCTTTGACCCTGAAGACTCCTGAAAGTAAGGCATGCAAACGGAGTGCTTTCCTAGTATGGTACCAGATATGTTTTTAAAAAGGTAAATACATAACATGTGCTTCTTTCAAAACTCTATAATATTTGCTACCACTGTTATGGCCTAGATTACTGTTTCTCAAAATTTTTTCTAGTTTTGCTCCTCTTTGATATCATTAATAAAGCACACTGTTGTATTCTTCTGAAAGTGTTTTAATACAATGCCTAAAAGCTGCTGTGTTGCTCTGTAGTCACTGGCCTATATGTTCCCCTGTGGGCAAATCGCAGTCCAATTGCCCCTCCATAGTAAATGTATTGCATGGGCCAGTTTCTCCCAAACCCCTGAACCTTTTCCCCGCCCCCCAGTTTGCGAGCCCCTGGCCTGGGTGTTTTGGGGACTGCACTCACCCAGCTTCTCGCTCTGCCCCCTCCTGTTCTGGATGATCTCCAGCAGCTGCTCCGATGCCTGGTTCACGCTCATGTACCTGGGAGGCTCATAAATCTTCCGGCCCCTGGAACACAGCAGCCACAACTCAAGGTTTGTACAGGACTAGCACATAAAGCAGCAATTTATGACATGGCTTGCTGCGTTTGTGTGTTTTTATGTTAAACAAGGAAGACAATTTATTACTTTCCTGAATGAAATGCATGTACAGCCATCTCAGTTTTATGAAAGGATCCAGTGACTACTGAAACTGTGTCACTGGTACAGTGACTATAGCTAACAAAGTAATACCATGAATCTTACCTGTCATGCAGTTTATATAACTCTCAAATGTGCAGTTCTGAAAGAAACACATGTTCCAGCAAACATGTTTGTCAGGATTTCTGGTACTACATGAGGTTACAGAAATTTCTGTTTGCAAGCCTTGTTTTAAGCTAGCACTTGTTTCGTAATTTCACTTGCAGAGTGATTATAGTCCCCAGCCAATAAACGCTTTCTTTCCTTTCATGAACCATTCAGCTGCTTCCCCTATTGACTGACATGCTTTACAGACTGTAAGGGGCTTGTACCCTAAAGACACTGCTGGTGTGAATGGACCTAGAATGTGAAACAGTAAGAGACTAAGTCAAGGCCACTGAGAACTTTATTGAACTTTTATTTTTAAACTGTAAATGGCTTTCTAGTATTGCCCAAAAGTACTGCAGAGTTTTGATGTGTTGATGCATCTCCTGAGGACTGTTCAAACATAATAACTGCACAGATGGGAATGACAGTGTTCACAGTACCCCTTTATAAGAAAACACAGTAAAATGCACCATGAACAGGGGTAAGTGAACCCAAAATAACTAGTAGTCTCCCTTGTCCCATTAGGGTAAACAATTACATATTTTATCAGTTAAAACCGGAAACCCTAAACTTCATTGTGATTGTTGTATCCACATGCCCTGGATCATTAATCAACTGGCCAAATGCACCTCCTGCCCCTTGTCTTCTTAATGTAAATAGAAGTCCCTCACAACCATGTTAGTCTTCTTTGATTCAACAACAGCAGGGATTGAGAGGGTTTTAAATTACACAGAAGCAATATGACACAGCAACACACAGTAGTCATGTTTAAAAAATAAACAGCGGTTGTTTGCTAAAGCTTGAAGTTAGGCCTCAAAATCAATAAGACGGCCCACAAAGCTACGAGGAAACCTTTCGTGCTTCAGATTTGAAATGCAAACCTCTGGATAACTAACTACACGTGGATATGAACTACACACACAATGTTTTTGCATGTAGGTTCATCTTTTTTAACTGTATACCGAAGCAGTCTCATCCCAAAAACATTCATTCTAACTAAAACCATAAGCAGACTTTTATTAAAATGCTATTTCCCTACCCATATACCAATAAAGCAAACCTACATAAACCGTACATGAAAAACAGACCATGATTAAATTGTTGGCAATGCCTAATTTTTTTGAGCAATTAACCTTTGAATGTAAACATCCTACATTATAATTTCTGTGTGTGTGTTAAAACCTACAATCATAAAACCTATATATATATAACTTCCCATGTCATAAACCCTAGTGTATCTTGAGTAGTCACAGGGTAAGTTATCAAGCTACAAAACTAATGGTATAAGTTTGTGTTTTTATGATAAATCTTTCCTTAGCAGATATCCCGAGGACTTTAGTGCAGACTAGGTTTCCTGGATTAGATCCAATCTCGATAATGATAACAGACTAGTAGTCCAAACTAAACAAACCTTAATTGCATCTTTGAATGCGTCTTAATGGGCCCAGTCCATATTCATATGTGTCTGCACTGAGCTTTAAATAGTTTTACTTCCCGGGTCACTTCAGTACATCACTGAACATAAATCAGAAATAGAAGTCTGTGTAAAACATGGACTTACTTTATTAAATTTTCTACAGACTGCTCCTTGACTTTGATATCTGTAAATGAGAAAAAAAAACAACAACATTGTAGCTCACGTTTAACCCTTTGACTCCCAGGCTCTGCTGAACTGACTCCGAAGTGACATGACTTTCCGCTCCCTCGTAACTGGATGGCAATTAAGAAATCTGATAGGCAGAGTTTCATTGTATAGTATATAAAACACATCACTGGGCCGTAAGGTTAAAAGACCTAGGAAAGCAGCTAACCACATGGTTGGGTCAATTATTCCAACAATTTAATACAAGAGCTAGGATTCTTGGTACATCTTTGCATATTAAACGGCCAAGCCAGCAATTGTTTCCTGCCTTCAGATTACAGGGTAAGGGTTAGACTGCAGCTATAAATGTACGTTTAATACATGACATGTGCTAGCAGTCGTTTAGTGATTAAACTGTCATTTAAAATTTCAATAAAAAAGTCGACTTAATTTAGCATCTATAGTCATCTTTCTATTAGGTTTTATTAATTTTTTACAATGCTTACAATATTTGATTACACAGGTTGCAGCAAGATACTATACATGATTAAACTTTATGAAACAAAATTGAAAAGCAGCTACAAGATCCTCATAAAACAGGACATTTCCATTTAACATTTAGTAAAATACTCTGTTTACCACTGATATATGTTTAAACCTTTACAGCCTTAGATAAGAAGCAATAATAACTCTACACGCATTGCAGAGATGCCCAGTTCACATACTACCAGATTACACATGACATATGTTCTCCTGTCTTAACATTGCCTTTGTAAAAACATAGCAAAGTGTAATAAAGCAAAGTGAAAGCATGGTAAAGCACAGTTAAGCATCATAAAGAATATTAATACACATGGCAAACCAGGTTATACAGTACTATTGTAAATGCAGAGTATAACATGGGAAAACTGCAATAATACTGTGCAAAAATACCAAAGTAAACTTTAGAAGGGTGAATTCACAGGATGTAAAGATGTGCATGCTTTGGGAATTAAGTGATTAATGCAGAATATGGACAACCCCTATTAGTTGTTAAAGTTCACTGTCCTCTTTTACAAAAACTCACAAAGATGCTATTTTGGCATAAGGTCCTGAAAAAATGTATGTATTTATTTATTTATTTAACTACAAGGATGCATTCAGATGAGTAACTGAAATGTACTAATAACAGGAAAGTACAGCCTGTACGTTTTTTGTGGTAGAAGCCAAAGTAATATTACTTCACATAGATACTGGGGTTAAAGATATAGATGATTCACAGATGGCACATACTGATTTGTTACGTTTAGTCCTACGCTGTTTTAGCCGGTCAGCTTTGTGTTCTAGTGTAAACAGAACGGGATGTTCCTTCGCGCACGCTGTTAATTATTCTTTATTAAAACACGGTGCTAAAAGCTTGAACACGATATACTTTAATCTCTTCAGAAAATGATTTCTGAGAGGCAGTGATATAAGGCAAAGAGGTGGGAGAGGGATCTCAAAACTGAAATTTAAACAATTCAATTCTGGTAGAGCCAGAAAGACAAATCTTGACCCATATCTGTGAACAGGGCTCCTGTGCTGTCTCGACACATTACATGCAGTAATCATAACAATGGGAACTAGAGTTTATTTGGATCAGGACCAATACCTGCTTCAAAGCAATGTCTGGGGTGTTTAAACCCTGTCGTGTTTTGTTTTTTATTAAATTTTTAGAAGTTTTAAAAGAGTTTGCGTAAACTCTATGGAGAAGTTACCCTGCCATAACTTTGAAAAAAACATATATGCATTATAAAATAGATACATAGATAGGAAACTTAACATGGTACAACTTTGCACATAGTAACAAGAGGATATTGAAATCCATCAGTAAAATATTCAGTTCATGCATAAATGTAGAGGACATGATGTAAATTAATTTTAATGTTATCAGCCGGATCCCTGATAAATGCGCACCATAGTAATAGCATAGCAAAGTGTAATAAAGCATATTAATAAACATGGCAAACCAAGGAAACTCTGGTAAATACATAGTACAACCATGGGAAAACTGCAAAAATAACATGCAAAAATACCATGGTAAACGTTTATAAGGGATATTATACGCAGGGTTCGATTTTAATGACCTAAACCGTGGTAGGTCTGAAAACCGCACTCTTTAATTCTGTATTCATTTGACTGATCCACTTACAAACACATAATAAAAATACAGTAAAATTATGTACACAAAAAACTTCTTAAAAATACTAGGACGTCAGTATTAAGATCTGCCGATGTTTAGATCATTAAAATGAACACCTGGTTATGATATTTACTCTTAAAATGAATATTATGTAAAACATTGGTGTCATGTTGTAAGCCTTAATATGTAAAAAAATAAATAAATAAAAAAAAACAACACTAAGAGGAAGTCCTGATGAAACGTCACAGAACATCTACAGAGCTGAAGAAATGTATTACCATTTGGAATGGTTCTTGGCTCGTGTGTCTCAGCTTTAACTACTAGGCCACAATGTTTCCGGTTTACTATGCCATTGTGTGCTTCAGCCCTTTAATATTAATACTCTGTCTTCAGGTTGCTTAGCAACCAGTGGTGCTCAATGAACATTTATTATAAAAGAATTTGTATCCAACACAGCGGTCTTTCCTGATATAATCGGCAGCTCGCTGAAGATCCATTATCAATCATGCAGAAAATCCTGCTGACTATGATATTAATGCTATTATCAACTGAACATGCAGGGTTGTTTTTGTAGTGGATCATATTTGGCTGTTTCGTATTTATCCTTTAATTTCAAGATTTTAAAATAGTAATGCTAGGACTACTCAACTGCCTAAGAGAATCTGTGAGGCTTTTGAAAAATACTTTGACGACCCATCTCTAAATTGGTGTTTAGCGATAGTGACATACTGTAGATGTGTTTTTTTTTTTTTTTTTTATGAGAGAATCTTTTTTTTAACTCAATTGCCAACAACTTACCAAGCAAGCAAAGAGTATGCATTCCGTTGAGTCGGTTCCTTTTGATTTTGTCATAAAAGCTTTCTGGTTTCCAAGTGTCTGTCCAGAACACTACAGACACGGTCTCTCCGAAATTGTACAGCTAAAATGAGAACACAATAATTAGCAGGACAAAAATATACATGAGTTTCTGCAATGATGACTGTCACGACTTGTGTTAATGTGATGCATGCCTTGTCCATTATCATTTCAGAGACACGTTTGTGAGGTAAAAACGAAGAACAAATAGCCTACCCTTTCATTCTGCACGGGCAGTAAATGTGCTGCATTTTTGGTCCCTCAACGTGATATTTAGTGATCGTTTGGACTTGTCGCTTTTTTCAGAGGGTTACTGAACATACTGTGCAACTTCATTATTTTGGGCACTTTAGAAATTGCAGTTTGTTCTGTTGTACGAGAAAAGCAAAGCAGGTTCACGTACCCTGAATTATGAATATTATTCTGGGTAAAACAAGATATACTTAAAAAAGTGTATAAGCTTGGTGTTGAGTGATATCTGGTTATTATTTTGAAATCAATTGTCAAGCCGATTATCGTTTCATGCAGTTCTAGTTCTCTACCCTGAGACCCTTTCACTGAGTTCAGTACGGTCTGGATTGAATTAACACACTACAATGTGATTACTGAATCAAAATAAAGATTGGGCTGTTCACTGCAGAAGCTCTTCCAAAAGCTTTTCCTATATTAAAAAAAGTTCACTGATTACTGTCGGCTTACCGCACAAAATCACTGCTTATTTAGGTAAAGTGGAAAATCCATCTGATTTACATATAAATAAAAAATATAATCGGGAAAACATTTTTTCTAAAGTGTGGGTTCTAGATCCTTCAGTAAAGATTTTCATACTTTCCATACCAATTTATTTTCATGGTTTCAATGAAACAGGATCCCATATGTATTTAAGTGAAACCATGTGTCATTCTTCATCTCATCAACAAAAATGCAGTCTAAGGCCAATAAAAAAATAAATTGGCACTTTTACAACAAAATGAAGTAATGCCAGACAACCTCTGGAGAGGGAAATCAAGGATCATATTGCGATACTGTACTGGCTGGTGAGTGTGGCAACATCAGAGTTTAAAAACCACTTTCCTAATCTACACTTTCTACAGCAACTTTCTCAGAACTGATATAGCAATCAGCTGTACTTTTGACCAGGGGCCTCAACAGTTCATGAAAATCATTTTTCGGTAACGATGACTGCCAAGACAATTACCATATCGAACGATCGTATTCTAGGACTTATCATGTCACTTTGCAGGAAAATATATTGAAATTACAATAAGAACCAAATTATTATTTAAAGGCAGCTACTGCCTGCACTATACTGATGAAGACACTAGTCAAAATGTTTGTCTATCTGACTTTGGTTTAGGCTGAAAAACCACAGACTTTTAGTGTATTTTACATCACTGAAGAATAACCCTGGATTACATCAACCACCTATCTGTGGTTATCCTAGGATTAAAAATAAGCAGTTGATGCAATCCTAGAGGATTCGCTATCACCAGTGCTGTAATTCTCAAACACTATTCACCTGTAATTTATCTTGACATGGAGTGGCAAAGTTAACTTTGTCAACTCCTTTTGGATTTTAAAGACTTCAATTAAGTCCCCCCCTTTGTACTTTGTTCCAGTATTTAAACTCATCAGTTTCTGCCTGATTATGTTGAAAATGTCTTTTTTGAAAGGTAATTGTTTCAGTTATGCTGTGTATGGGTGATCACTATCTTGGGCATTGCTACTGACCTCTGGCTATCCATGCTGTACACACAACCGTGTCTCCATACAGTACCTGCAATCCACAGCACCCAACGGCGTTCATTATGGAGGCATTGTGGATGACCCTGTATGAAATCCCAGCTTTCACAGCCCGCAGGACCAAGTCACTGTGAGTGGTTGCACTATGGGGGCAGAAATAATAATATTGAGGGTTTATGTGCTCACTATCCCTGTGACCCTGCAGTGATACCACAGCAAGGCCCCTCTGGTATACATCAGTAACTGGATTGGAAACTTGTAGCTACTGGCTTCTAAACTGGTTTTAGTTCAACCCTTATAAAATCACTTACAAGGGCAAAAACTGAACTAGTAAGTGGAGTTCACCAATAACTAAAATAACTGTTGGTACAACAAATATGTTTACAGTGGAATTTGAAATACACTATATAGAAGGCTGTGTGGTCCAGTGGTTAAAGAAAAGGGCTTGTAACCAGGAGGTCCCCAGTTCAAATCCCACCTCTGTCACTGACTCATTGTGTGACCCTGAGCAAGTCACTTAACCTCCTTGTGCTCTGTCTTTCGGGTGAGACGTTGTAAGTGACTCTGCAGCTGGTGCATAGTTCACACACCCTAGTCTCTGTAAGTCGCCTTGGATAAAGGCGTCTGCTAAATAAATAAATAATAATAATACTAGAAGGCATGGTATTGATTACAATAGTGTTAATGGTGATTGCTTTTAAAGCACAGTCCAATAATTAATATATCCAGCTTTATGATGCTGATTTATATGTGAGAATAATTCAATACAAACAGCAACTTACTTGTATGGAAATGTTCTAATCTTATGCTTTTGGTTGCCAAAGTGATATTATCAGGCTCTTATTCCCATTGACTCCTATTTTATTCTTGCTGTGACATTTCAATGTGGTGATAATAAGCAAAGGGGGGCTTTAACAGGTGATATTATGTACTGTCAATTATTTAACCTTTTAATGGGATTTTTAAAAGCAACCTTTGCATTAATGGAAAGAAAGGATACCGTATATGAAATGCAAATACTATATACTGGCACAGAGGAGGAATGGACAAATCTATGTTCCTGGTAATATCACATGTGGTTCATGTTTCATCAACCACAAATGAAGCAGCTCCCCAAAATGTACTCCATTACATTTAGAAAAAAATATAGGTCTTCAATATGTCCCCAGATTGTGCCCTGGTTAGACAGGGTTCGAATTGTCAGCCATAGATGAACGTGCTACTGTAGAGAACCCCATGAAATATTTATTTTAATACAGTATCTGAGCTGGAATGGATTTTTTGCCCTACGTATGCAATATACTTAGTTTTAGAAATGATGCATATCGCTATTTAAATTATAGTGTTTAATAAAACTCATGTTTAGGTCAACCAATGCCTGATTCCAAATAACTCCTCATGGTTAACTTTATTAAATCTAGTTTCCAAACGCAGTATCAGTAATGGAAAACAAATGAAATGCGAGCCATCCATCTGGGTTTGGAGGTTTGGACCGAAAAGAGCTGAACCAACCTTTCTGATTCAATTCAGTATAAATTAGGCACCATGTCATTATGGGATTCTTAGAAACACTGTCTCAGTGCTGGATAGGTATGGGCAAGGTTTTGAAAATGTTTAGAGAGTATTTTACAGTCATGTTATTGTATATGTTGGTTTTGATCATGATTGCGACCAGTTTATGAAGGATGACAATTTAAAGCGAACAGGTCTTGTTACAGCTTATGTGATTTTTTTTTTTTTCAACACGATGTCTATAATTTCTCTCCTGTTTTTTCAATGTCTTTAAGTTTTTATTATTTTTAATGTAATTTCTTAATTGTGTAATATTCTATTGTATGTGTTTGTTTGTTTTTTGCTTAAATAACTTTAGACCATTTACTGAAAATACATTTTCTTACCTGGTAGCAATAGAAATAATATAATTGGTCTTTTACTGAAAAACTTTTGGATATCTGCCTATGTTTTATACTTCAGTTTGGAATAGGCAGATATATCTCACAGACACTGATGCTTGCTGGTACCTAATCACGTCAGGTGTTAAAGGTCATGTGACCGACAGCAAAAGTACCAGGATGCAGTTTCTCTATAGTGTTGCATCTGAAACATTTAAATATCATAAAAAAACCCAAAGATTCAAAAGGATTCTCAGCACAATAAAGCTAATAAGGGTTAGCACTCCTTCAGGTACTATAGGTGTTGTTTTCCTTTGTGTGACACTTAAAACAAATATTTAAAGTTATTTAAAGACTGGAGTAAACTCTTTGACAATATGCCCCAAGCTGTCCACTGCCATCCTTACCCAAACGGGTCACCAACCACCAGAAAGGCCACATCAGCAACGTCAGCATCTTTCAAAATCTCATCGGCTTCTTGTTCCACCATTTCCCGATCAGCCAAAATCAGCTCCCTGCCATAGAATTCCTCCTGGGATTTTCAAACAGAAACAAAATGTATTGCTTTAGTCAAAAACAAGCTGGAAAAATGACTTATTTTAATGACAAATAAATAAATAATTGGTACTGTGTGAGACTCATTGCCTCATTTAATGCAGTGGACCACAATTTAGAATGTCTATGACCGTTACTGATACAGTGCTTACTCTCCAAATTGCAGTATGTATTTGGTTCACAGTTAGACCATGTTGACAATAAACTGTACATATACTATACTTCAAGTGTAAGGACTATTTGACCTGCAGAAAAGGTACCAGGATGGAGTAGTTTGTCTATTACACTATAGTTAAAATACCTGCATATCCAGTAATAACCATAATAAAGCATAATAAATATATAAAGAGGTGAGAAAATGAGTATAAATCCACACTGCTAAGTTTTACACTTTGGAGTAAAGAACTATTTAACCACAGATTACGGTTTGATATGCATTGAGGTTTTTTAATGTAAGGAAGGCAGTATTAATATTGTAAAATATACATGGGGTTATAGAAAATGTAAACACCTGCCATAACAATATCAACATGGTGCACTGGGTCACAGAACCACAGTAGGCAGCCAAGAAACACGTTGAAACTGACTTGCAACGAGGGGATGCATCTCATTTGCATTTCAGATTAAAGCCAACTTGTGCAAGAGTGTACTACATATGATATGTATTTCAACTGTTTTGTCAAACACAAACATTTCTTGAGATCAGTACGATACAATTACTTAACTACCGGTATATGAGTTGACACTATTTTTACTAGATATGAAAAAGAGTTCGTACAGCTTTAACAACTTGAGCAGAGAAAGACCTGAACATTTCTGACTGCAGTATCGCGTTTTGGTAGTATTTCAAGTCTTGAAACCAATCCTAAATTTGAAAAAAATAAAAACAAATAGCATGTCAACATACCAGTGCTTCCTTCCCCACAGTCAGAATGGATGTGTATGCTTCTAAATAAACTCGGGTGCACTTTTTAATAATTTCCATTCCTTTTACTGTAATGTCTTTGACATCGCCTAATCCCAGCCCAATTAAATAGAGCATTGTGAAACGATTGGGTAGATATTGGCCTGGAACATAAAACTGTACTAGTATAAACTAGAATACACCGTAACACTGTACTGTCTTCCGGCAGCACAGCAACTAACTACACTGCCACGCTGACTGTCTGACAGAGTCTGATCTGCATATACTGTTCGCTTGATTTCTCAAATAAATCCAGTTTTTTTTTTTTTTTTTTTTTGTAACACCACAGCAGAGAACGCGCGAGACTCTGCCTCTGGTAATCGACTCAATGTAATAATCACGACAACTATATGTTTTTCATACAATGAGAAAACGTTACAGAACAACACTGTCTCAACATGCCGCAAAATACCATGCTGTTTTTATTAGCCTGAACCACGACTGCCGTAATAAACTGCTTTTTACGACAGTTAACGGCATTTCAAGAAATCACGTTCTGTGTAACTAAAGCGGTAGTGTACATTTTGGGTTTGAATTTACTGTGAAAAAAGTTTAATAACAATGTCTGCAAAAGCCGGAGCTAAACTTATGTGCCCGACTGTTCCTCTCTCCAATGGCCGTCACATTCCTATTTTAGGGTTAGGTAAGTACAACTTGTTTTTTAAGTAGGAACAGGGCATTGTGTTATTTTGGGATATTCGTTATTTATTTCCTAGCCGACACCCTTATCCAGGGCGACTTACAATTGTTAAAAGATATCACATTATTTTTTATATACAAACAATTACCCATTTATACAGTTGGGTTTATACTGGAGCAATCTAGGTAAAGTACCTTGCTCAAGGGTACAGTAGCAGTGTCCCCCACCAGGGATTGAACCCACGACCCTCCGGTCAAGAGTCTAGAGCCCTAACCACTAATCCACACTTCAATTGCAATATTTAGGAATATTGGGTCGTTGGGTCTAAAGAATGGAATACACTTTTTCCCCCCCCTCTAGCCCCAACGATTACCCACCCCCAGTACCATACTTGTGTGGTACTGATACCTTCTTGAAGTGACTGTTGGCGAGAATCAATCCTTCACGTTGAAGAACCAGTTTAAGTTTTATAATTTTTTGTTTTATTGTACATCTTTAAAAATAGAAACAATATTAACAGTTCAACGTGAAAAAATGCATTCACAGTTCCAAATGTACAATTATGTAACAGGGTTGGACAAATAATTAGAAACACCTGGGTTTATATAACACATTTTTGTGTAAATGGCCCTACATTTTACAGTAGGTCATGTATCCTGATACAAAGAATGTATACCCTGGTGCATTTAGTAATGTTTAAAAAGCTACATCATCTTGTTTCAGTTTCAGTCATGATGGGTAAGAGAACTGCTCTACAGTACAAGGCTTGGTTAAAGTGCTGATAGTAGGTGCTCAGTTGTCAATTGCATATATTACTAATTATTCATAAGATGATGCATTTATGTACCTGAGTGTTTAAAATTAAACACTAGTTACAACTTTTGCCTGTTATTAGGTGGGCATGTTTTTATCTTTTGGAAAGTGAATGAGACACAAGTGAAAAAGCACAAACATCAACTGGTTAATTAGCTGACAAACTGGGATGAAGGTGCTTGCAAATAATTAACTAGCAGCTGTTTCTGCTGTGGTGTTTTCAGAGCTCCAGCTGGCTTGAGCAGGGAATACAGTATAAGGGTCAATCTCCACTCTAGGGATACAAAACAGCTAGGTTTATGTCCAAAATAACTGACAAACATATGTAGAAAACAGCAGTTAATCAACAACCCAATAAAAGGAAAGTTTTTAAAAGAAATACATACTCTGAAGATCTAAAAAGAAAATCTGAATTCTTTCATTTGTCAGCATTCCTTCAACAGGAGTGATGGGTGGGCGGCACCACAAAGTTCAAATGTGACAAAAGGAAAACACCCTATTTCACAATTTTAAAATACTATACTATAAATAATTTTTTAAAATCTGTTTGTCGTAACTCTGAACCACTCTTAAAAGTAAGTAAAATTACAGACATGGTCCTAATTTGATATTTAAACAATGGCACTGTTTATTGAATATAGACCTATTATCTGTTAACATTTTTACATTACTAACAATACAGTATTTAACTGTGCTTCACAAAAGTGTAAACAAAAAATAAAAGCATTTAAAACAACCCTATTTTGAATATGAGTAAAGGCAAATTATTATTATTATTTTTCTGAGAGGAATAAAAAAGCAAAAAAAAAAACAGGAAAGAACAGTTATTTTTTTCTTTCTGCTTATAGTTTGGGGTCGTTAATATTTTTTGCCTTTAAGCACATGTTTTTAGCTCAATGGAAAACAGGACAGTGCACGGAATAGGATTGGAATTAATTTAAAAACCTTACCCAATTAGCAATGGAACATATTGTTGCTGGTAGGGTTGTAATGATTCTATACATGATGTATCGCATCGTAATAGAAGTGTGCATTGTTTGTATCATGGTACATTACCTACTGAAAGAACTATTTAAATTAGATGTATCTAATTTAAATTAGATTAATAGTTAATACTATCTCCCAATTAAATCTTGTTACTTTTAACAAAATAGTTTGTCATATTATTTATATTATTACCCATAATAAAAACTATAGTAGTGTAACCATAGTGTGTTGTTATAGCCTTTGCATTTGAACACTATTGTACATTTCAAATAACATAAGTAACATTCCTTTTTTGTTTTTGGCCACTGAATGGAATGCAGGATTACAGTGAGAAGCGCAATGGCTGCCATTAGGATATGCGGGTTCAGTCATTTTTGTTGAGTAATGCAACGTTTGGTTTTGAAAGGGCTTCTTTATGTTCTGGGATTTCAGTGCTGGTTAACCAGCAGTCTTTATGTCTTGGCTCCAGCTTGCCTTGATTTAGGGTCCTCTAGGACTGTGGAACACTGCAATGCTGATGTATGGATTGGGGAACGAAAGACATTGTAATCTACTGTGCTGTGGTCTCAAAAATAGAAGGTGACCATTCCCTTGATCTTAATGTTCCCATTGCCAAAATACTTTAAGGACCGCTGTTCTGAAGGCATACAGTATGGGCTAGAGCCTTTTTATATGACTTGTTTTACAGTGTGTCAATGATTGAATCGAAATACAAATAAACAAAAGCAACATGTCACATTTCAGTTTCACATAACGTGCAGAATATAAAATACTAGGCCATTCCACCACTCTTTTGTATTACAGTTTGTCATACTGTATGTGACAAATGCAAGTTTAAGTGAAGGTAACGAACAAGTTTACAAATAAAAACTGCATTTTGGTTCACAAGATTGGAGTGATTTGTTAGGTAGAAAATGTTACAGCCTATATACAGGCCTAAGTTATAATACATTTTATTATATTTTTATAAAGAGATTTGCCAACTACTTAAACTGCAGGACACCACGCTCATGTTGAACTGTATATTAAGAGTTGATTTCTTGGTGTTTGTTTAGTCCATTCTTGCATAATATAAAGCATTCGTTTAACAGACCTTGTTGATTATCGTATTTGTTGTTATTTCCCAAAGCTAGTGTGTACTTCAGAGTCATAAGCTTCCACTCTTTCAACCACATCACTCTCTGAACTAAAATCTATCAAATATATTGCAATACACTACAATACCCATTACTCAGTTTTATGTTTTCAACCAGAGTTAGATATTGTCAAGCAAACACTTTTGGCGTCATTGTGTTATATATTAAAGAGTAGATTTTTCAAATTACTTTTTTCTTAGTTTTTGTTTTACTGTTCTTTTACATTTTTATGATGTTTGCAATGATTGTGTGGTTCCTTTTGTAATTACTTAAATGCTGTTTTTTTCTTTCTTTTTAACTCTGTTAAGGTGCTTTAACCTGAGTTCAAGAAGCTGCTGTTCAGTTCCAGTTGCCTGCCATAGATGTATGTAATGTAGACTAGACCAGCCACAGTGTCTTTATCTCAGTAAGCACCAGCACAATGTAATGCACAGCAGTGTACTGCCAGCAAAAAGAATGAAACTTGATCCAAAAGCTCTTGTTTCTAGAAATAAACAACTGAAAAGACAATCCTGAACTCAGATAGCAGCATCTGAACAGAGACTTAAAAAAAAAACAGTATGGGAAACTGCTGTAAGAACCACTCAGTCAGGATGGTTGCAAACATCATAAAGTAAAAAAAGAAAATACACCTAAATATAGCTTAAGTTCAAGTTCTAGACTTGTACGGTATATCAAGTGCTTCTGTGACAGCCTTGTGTTGGCAACATTCAGTAACAATACCCCATAGATAAAAACCAAGATTACATTTATTTTCATGTGTATGATTCAGGAATTATTACAGTGTAACCGTTTGTGATCTAGGATTGAACGTCATAGTCTGGTTTTCAAGTGCTTGGTTTTAATGATGTGTAAACTGTCTGCTGCTGTTGATCCTGAGCCAGGGTGCTCTTGTAAATATTGTCTTTGGCCATGGTTGTAGTTTGAATTAATAAAAATCATTTATCGTCAGAGCTAGGGGTAGGCAACGACATGAAAATTGTATATTGATATCGTGCATGTATTTCGATATTGATACCGATAATATTGAAGTCTTCCAAAACACAGAAAACTATAATAACACAATTGCAATATGAAACATACATATAGACGTTAACAGATATTTACATAAGAAAACCAACATCTTACTTTAACTTAGTGTCTTACTATCCATAGAGAAAAACAAGGTCTTGTTATATTGTTTTACTATCCATGCAATCGTCAGCTACCTCCAAACCGAAATATGTATTTACTGTCCTTCACTGCGCAGACTAGCCAATCCGGAAGTAAACTAAATGTTGCATTATTTTGAGATGTGTTTTGATTGTTTTAAAAGTACATCTCATTTATAATACCAAAAGTTCACATTTTAAAGACACATACTAATAGTGTAAGTAATCACATGGACAAAATGCAATGAACCATTGACGCATGCGCATATCATTATGTTAGTTTCTCTTCAGTTTGTTTTTTGGTGTGTATCCCTTTAAAAAAGAGATCCTGTTTCTTAATTAGTTGATGCGCGCACTTTTTGAAAACAGGATATAGTTTCCGGTAAGGGATTGGCCGGTGAGAGGAAATGGATGAAGAAACGGGAGTAGAGCATACGAGAAAGGGTACACAGGTTGTGGATTTGTTGTTTTTCTTCATTTATAGCTCTTGAATGTTTGAAATACATTTGTTAATCGGGTTCTTAGAAAAAGAAAAACGCCAATCAATGGAATAAAACGGTTAAATAATACTTTATATGTGCTGTTTGCCTACGAGACTGACAATGATTGGTATGTATAGGGCTTGTTGTATCTTAATATAAAATAAACTTGATTATACTGCGTTTGTATTTTTTGCAGTATTAGCAATAAAAAGTATGTCTCGGTGAGTGTACGTGAATCTTTTTTAATCCCTCGATATCGCGATATGGAAATTATTATCGATATCATATCAAAATATTGATATTGGTGCCCACCCCTAAGCAGAACCTTTTGGCACAGAAGATTTATTAAGTCTTATTAAGCGATTTTCTGATTGATTGTTTAAAGCTCCTCAGGACATGTGTCAGACCGTAGTGAGAAATGAAGCTTTAATCCAAAACTTCAGACACTAGTGACTTCATCAGTGGGACAAATGGTTTTATTAACAGGAAAGGAGGACTTATTGTGACCAGTGAATCAGCGCTTATGAGTTAAAAACTTACGATAGCTGTTAGGCCTAGCTTTATTAAACTGCTGATGTGTTTTCAAAGACGGGATCCTTTTTTGCTACTGCCATTACAGTTATAGGGAAAAAATGAATATGTTTCCAAGATTCTCAATACTTAGTGTTGAATGTTTCTTTTTTAAACTCAATTATGTGTCATTTTCATTCAGTGGAGGCTTGTGGTTGAGCTGAGGTTTAAAATGTCTTTATGGTGTTGGGTTTATCATAGAATATACCGATGGACTCCCAGTAGAAGCAACTGAGGTAGTCAGTTCCACAGCTGAATAATACAAAAAAAAAAAAAAAAACTACTACAGTATGTGCTGCCAAGATAAGCCACTGCTGTATTTTGTACAGCACTGGGGAATCGCACTGGATTGCAACTACCTGTCTGTGGTTATTTGCGGGATATCCCCTAATAAGTGGTTTATTGAGTCCAGGTGGATTGCCCAATAGTGTAAAATGTACCTTATCTAGGGGTGTATAGGTGGATCAAATGGAGTGTTGTAAGTTACAATCAAAAACTTTTACTGAAATCAAATAAAATGCTACCTGGCCCATCTAATTAAATGTGGATGTGGAAGTCACACAACATTAGAATCACGAGAAAAAACAGACAACATTGTTCACCCCTGGAGAGCAGTGCTGGAATCCTGCCCTATTCACGCATGTATTGATTGTGTTCCCGGCTTAGTCCTTGGATACTGTTGTCCACTGAAGGAATGCTCCACAACAGACATTCTGAAAAGAGACCCTGAAATGAGTATGTATGTTTGGGCAGAATGTGGCCCGCTAACCCCTTGTGGAAGAAGGTTCTGACAGGTCGTGGTTGAGACACATTGTACAGCTAGTGTGGGAAAGTAAAGTCCATCTTTCTCACAGAGCTGCTGTGACAGATCTGGGTGTCATCTCCTTTCTGAAGTATCGGAAGTCAGTGTGTGTGTGTGTGACCCGCCAGTTCCGATCTTCCCTGTTTCATCAGACCTGGTGGGGTTCCTCACTTATCTTGGAAAGTTATCATTATTGTCCGTTTGATTATGACCAATTGTGATGCTGCTCGAGTCTCTCTGTATACAGTACAGGCGAACAGGAAGGAACCCCTGTCAGCAAGTATTCATGCAAGTATTAACAATAGGTGTTAATTTCCATTTATTACAATTTAAAGATTAAACATGATTAAACCGGTTGTCCTCATCTAGACCTGCTGGTTTTACCTGAGTATAGGGGTCATGTCCCCTGAAAAGCCACAAAATAAGTTTCAGTTTATGAAAACATGTTCTGTATACTGCATGGTACCAACATTGATTTTAATTAATGTAAAAAAAAAACAACAAACAGTACAATGCATAAGGGAAAATTCTGGTGCTTTGGACCTGGTCTGGACTACCCCCTGATCATATGACCCATTTGCACTGTTGAAACTGTAAAGCGTACACACATATTGAGGGGTACCAGTAGTCTTGCAGGATTGTCAGGTGTACTAGTATTTTGAAATGTTTCTTACTAATGGAACCCATTTACAGTGAAACTTTTCAAGTTTTTATTGATACAGTCAAACATGCAGGTAGGCTTCTAATATCACTTTGGTAATTGTAACACTTTACCTAATGTCACTCACACTTATCAGTCTTACAACTGATTTCCAATGTCACTTCAAATAAAAGCATCACATAAAAAATGTTCCAACAAATAAAGCATTCACAATACTATGATGTGTATGTTTACAGCTTTTGATGTATAACATTATTACACTGTGTTGCACAATACATGTACAGTATAATAGACTGCATATTGATTTACACCAATGCAATACCTAGCACTATTTATTTACTCCTGATAAAGTCAACTCTGCTTATTGTCACCCGTTTTGCTCAATGTTTTTGCAGTGACCAGAATGACATTGTAGGTAATCCCACAGCAGCAGAAGGAAGTTGTACATGACCACCTTCACGCTCATATATAAATAGTACACTGCACCTTTAATTCCATCCTGTACAATCAGGGTCTGTTTGCAGCAAAGCATTCTGGAGTGAGTGTAGAAATGCTGATACCTTTTCAGACCCTTTTTACCTCTTAAGATAAAACAGTGCCAGAACTCGTGAAAAAAGCAAAGATTTTAGCACATTAGTGGGCAGCTTTTTTTGAATGTGCAGGGAGCTGTCACTCCCTGTGCTTTTTTACAATACTCCATTTTGCAGTAAAAAGAAGAGTTTTAGTGGGACGAAATAGCTAAAGAACTTGGAGCCAGGCCGACAGCAAAAGTCTTTTGTGATGGCAGCATTCTCTTCACTGACTCTTTCAAAGCGCTCCACCGCATGGTTGAGGTTGCCCTGCGCTATTGTCTGCTGGCGTTGTGGGGGGTAGGAGGCACAATGAAATGAACAATTACTGAGAGATAATAAATCACCACTTCCCACCTCAAAGTACCACTTGCACATATTTGTATCTTTGAGTAGTCCTGGAAAAATATGTTATTGGGATTTGTATTTAGTAGTGACCTACAACCTAAAAAATGAAACTAAAAAACTAAAAACACTTGCTTTTAAGCCGTTCTGAAAATACTTAAATACCAATCAAGTGCCAAGTTTAAATATGCACACTCTTATTTTTAAACATTACCAAACATTTAGCCATTCACTAATCCATTGCTGAACTCAGCAGTTTTGCTTTATTGTTACTTGAGCAGTTTATTTTGGTATATTTTAGAAGACAGCAAACAGCTCAAACTGCAAATGTATTATTTTATCTTAAGGGACACTCTATATATGCCGTATTGACTTTTTATTAATCACAAAAAATAAAGATTGCATTCCTGAACTTCTATTAAACAATGTGTCCCTACAGTAGGTAGGTAATGAATCTTTGTGAATTTGGTATAGTCAACAGTACCTAACTGCAAACTGTAGTGTTTAGTTTACAGCAGTTAGTACCAGTGTTTGTGTTAATGGGCCCCATTTACAAAATCTTAAGGAATGTTTATCAGATAAATCAGATAAATGAATTGTGCAGTTCATGAAACTTTTTTCAGGTGTTGAGGAGAGGGTTTATTAGTTTGTCTTACCTTGAGAACATTTATAAACACGCTGCAAAAAACAACCTTAAAGTTTGTAAACAGGGTCCATAGTGTTGAAATGGGCCCCCCTTGTTTTGCAGAGCTGCTATTGTAATAATAGCAGTAAAATAAATTCAATAATTTTCCTATCCAGTGCACTTTGTCATATTACCTACCACATATAGTACTGTACACAGGTTTTTAGTCTTATTTTTATTTTAAGATCTACATTAAAACATGTCAGCTTTTTTTTTTTTTTATCACAGACCAATTGATGAATCGTATGGAAAATGTGATGGTTAGTTCCCAAGTCAGATCCTTACTGCTGGGAGCCTCACTTTGGATACCAGTGATATACAATTCTTTCAACAATTTCAACTTGGGGTGTAGGGTTTGGGGGGCCCGGTGGGTAAAATCCAAACTTCTTTCCACTGGTTATTCTTTGCACACCACAATCGGCTAAGACCTAGTCACAAGACATTATCCAAAAGAAAGAGAATGGGTTCAGTGATCCCTGGAAATTGGATTTGATATATGTCAGGATATCTGCCTTTTCACGGCTGGAAGTTTCAATAAAGGAAAGCTGCAGTCTTTTAGCAAGTGGTTTCTAGGGAAACTTCTTCCAGAGCAGCATCTGAAAACAATTTGGTTGTTAATGAGAAATGTTTCACACAATGGTGGGAAAATGTGCACTAGAAAGA
Source organism: Acipenser ruthenus (assembly GCF_902713425.1). NCBI lineage: Eukaryota > Metazoa > Chordata > Actinopteri > Acipenseriformes > Acipenseridae > Acipenser > Acipenser ruthenus. Next base: position 26,632,896 of record NC_081200.1, on the reverse strand, counting down.
AAGGCTTCGTGATTTGGCTGCTTGTTCACCAGGCAGTTTGAATGTGTGTGTGTTGTGTATTCTGCAAAGCTTCTGGTGAATTTTTACCCTCCTGTGTGTGTATCTGTCCCAGTGCAGGGCATACAGGTGTTAAGAAATCCCAGATTGGCTGTGGATCCTTAAGAAGTGCTGCATTAACCTTTGTGCACCCGTGGAAGGAAAACTGTCTGGGATTGGTCTGCCTCCCCGCTCCACAGCGACCCCTACTGGTCGGGAGCCAGATAAGGATACCTGTTGATCTTTAGCACTGTGTGGCTTGCAGTGGTGCGACACCATTTAAACTAGAGAAACAATTTGTGTAAGATACAAGATTGGACCGTAATATTAAACTTGGTAATGGGGACACTGCAACTTTAACACAGTTACTGTAAATACGAAGAATTCCCAGAATGTGCAATTCATTGATTATGTAACCTAACTCTTTGATCTTCTACATAAATGGGATAACCAATGGGACATTTCCAGTCAGCCGCTACAATGATCATTGAACGCAATGAAATTCAGTTTAACCACTCATCAGACAGCTTAGACGGACTTTGCTTATTCTTTCAAGCTGCTGAGAGAGAAATTGCCTGAGAAAAGCAGTTTGATTTAATGAATTAGATCACATTGGTTAATTCTATTTGACTTTTTCAAATCTGTTTTCAATTATTTTTAAATCTTATACTTGAAAACTATGCAATAGCAGTATATTCAACAATTTGTTAATTGAATCCAAATGAATAGTGCTTCCAGTTGTCTTCAGTTAATTGTAGGGTATAAGCTTTATGTTTTCTTCAAGTTTTCCCTATAGCTAAAAAGTAGATTGATCCATGGTCATGAAAGTAGTGTTTTTTTTTAAAACTAATAAATTTTCTCTAAAACACATAAAAAGATGAACTGCAAACTTGGATTAATTATTAAAAATTAGCTTTTAAAACCTGTCCTTAAAATATTTATAAAACAGTCCTTAAAGTTTTGTGAATTGTGTTTGATTTTTTTTTTTTTATTTCTCCAACCAGAATACACAAAATGTCAATGCAGTAACAATAGCTGAATTTACATTTTAATTACACTTGAGTGCTGTTGGTTGTTACACAGTTCTCCTCTCAATGTCTCAAACCATGCAAATAAAGTTGTTTACCAAAGCTTGGACAGAGGCCCATCTTGAACGTCCTTAATGACTGCAAGTTGTCTTGTATCTGTTGACATACAAGCCGTTTGGCTCAGTCTTATTTACAGCAAAAAATATTTGCAATAAAAGAACCCGGCATTGTAACCATGACCTGACTTTCAACCGTCTGTTTTAATTTACTATCTCCACTTCCCTTGAGTGGTTTTAAGCCACAGTAACGCTGTGCTTTACAGAGATGAACTCATAATAAGCGACTGTCTCCAGTACTGTGTGTGCATTGCTCTCTTCCATTACCTGCATTTATCATTGAGGATCTTCAAACACACTGTAACATCTGGGATCAGCTCAGGCTTTTTCTTCCAGGGGTCCTGGAATGAAGATTTGGTTCTCATCCAAAGTATGGAGTCCTTCATGATACTCTGGCATTGGGGATACAGTGGATGTCCATTATGTAACACAAGGTGGCAATAGTTAAGTGCTACATTTTTGTGGTCTAGTCAAACCTAGGGGACTGGTGGAAAGGGAAGCAATGTACTGTAGCCTAATTCTGCCAGTTTGTGAGGTCAATTGGTGAGAGCTGTGTGGCCTAGACAGAAGAAATTACAATGATTGATTAATGAACTACAGATAAAAAATACTGTATGTCAGAACCAAAGGTATCATTTTGTTTCATGACTTTTACATGTTGATGAAAACTAGCTCCAGGAGAAGAAAGGACACCAAATTATCACAAAGTTGATTTTATTATCAAACTTTTTTTTTTAATTATTATTATTATTTACAAATTGGTTTATGTACAGTAGGACTCTTTCTTTGTGTAACAAAACACACATAACTGTAATACAGCAGTATAAGATATGTAAACATGATCTGTTGCATTTGGAGCAGGATAATTCAGTTAATTCTACTATATATTATTATGATTAAAGGCATGTTAATAAATTGTATGCATTCAAATTGTCCCATTAATAATGAGCAGGAAACTGGGCTTTGTATCTGCCTGTGCATCTCTCAGGGCATGAAATTAATCTTATCCTGCAGTAGAAGGAATTTTCTCCCATGGCTGCATTCACATAGATAATTCCTCCATTTCTGGCAGCTACTGTAAGCCAGACTACTTTGGGAATAGAACAAAATTTACATATCTAGGTATTTAAACTGTATCGGAGACCCGCCTTACAATTTAATACTCTCTCAAGACATTTTAAGGGATCTGATTAGGGAAGTACAGTAACTGATACAGCAGTGCTTTTCAGAATAGTTTAGGCTGACGGGCACACAGCCCCACCACTAGTAGATGGTGGGTTTCTGTTTTTGTTCTCATGTGTGGAATCATCTGTGTTTGAACTGGTAAATGGAAGCAGGAATCTTAGGTTAGTTTAGTTTTGTTTATTCACTTTGCTCCTATAGGGCCAGCTTCACTAAATAGCTTTTTCTGTTTTGATGGGTTTTCATTTTTAATTGGTGTTACTTCTATACCCTGTAAGTCTGTATTGTACCGTATATAACAGAATAATGTGCAGTCTTGAAAAGCTTGTGTTTTGAAGATCTCAGTCCAGTAAATGGTATTCACATCAAAATTATTTCTTCCCTTTCATCTGTGAACCAATATGGCTAACGCAACACTCGAAGGTCGACTGGGTAGTATGAATGACCTGGGGTAGTTACAGAACTTCCTCCCATTACCGGCTTGCATCTCCAAAATATTAAGATTTGTGATTCTCAACTCCACAAATGAGAAATCTCTGAAAAATGAAATACATTCCTACAAAATAGGAATAATAATAATATTTCTGAAGCTGGACCCTAAACAATAACCTTTGGGACCAGAGTTCAGTTCACTAACCTCAAGACTATGAGGTCTGGCTTCCCAAAGTATGAGGGACAGCATGAAGGATAGAGGGGGTGTTAAGAGACTACCTAAGAGCCTTTCTCTGGCTGCTGGCATTTACTCTTAACACAACAGCGATAACAATCTTTATAAAGTTAAAGTAGTCTACCGCCTACATTTTCTGAGTTGCCTCCTTCGCTAGATGTTACAACAGATCCTGTTTTAAAACAACTGCAAACTCGAAAACACAACAGTATCCTACTGAAATACATTACCTGCAGACCAGCATGGAGGAGAGGGCTTCTCAGGTGTCTTTCAAAATGAAGATGGTAATGAGAGTGGCAGTGTGTACATTATGGAACTCGGATGCTTCCCTTTGAATAAACTTTGTTTAGGTTGTACAGTAAACCTGTAAACAATCACTCATTGATATGGCAGTTTTCTATTAAGGTGATTAAAGAAAAATAATATCTCAAGTAATGTTCCACGTTTGGCAGATTGCGCTTGAGGGCTGTCCATGAGTAAAACTGCATACCACTGTGACATGTGTCTTTGTCCTGAGTATTCATAGTAAAATTCATTAGACATGCAAAACCACAGTGTTTAAGTCCAAGCCTGCTGAATGAACCCCTTTTGTCCTGTAATTGGACATGTCTATGTAACCACAGATGGAAAAAATAGTCAAGGGCCTTGTTTTGTTTGGTGCCTTTGAGTGCTCATTAGATTTTAAAAGCTCATTCTGGTGTTAGGCCTATATAACGCATTCCGTGAAGAAACCTGATTGGGAATGACTAGTTTGCTTCAGGTATTTCACAAACATAAATGCTTATATTTCTGGTTTGTGTGTTACTGGTACTGGGGCAGTAGTTCTGTTTATAGGAAGTTATGAGATGACCATTGGTGGTGCTCAAATAATTAGAAGAATTAGAAAAATAAATATACAGCAGGAGGAAACACAAACAGACTGCAGCCATCTGAAACAGACAAGTAGAACATGTTACAGTAGTTGAGTTCATAAACAAGAAATTATAAAAAAAAACAAATCAAATAACAGAACTTTTTTTGTTGTTGTCTACAAATCCTTCATCACTAAAACCTTTTAATATGCGTCAGTGTAATATATTTTAATAAATAGGAAACACTACATATTTTGTTTAAGTATGGCACAGTTGGAATGTTTGTATACATCTTTGGTTCTGGGAGAGAATCCATCACAGGGCTAATGCTATGTTTCCATTAGCCACTGGCTAAGTCTTTTGAGCTTCATTAATTTAGCCAGATCTGTGTCTGGTTTCAGATTTGGTTGATGAGGTTGACTTTTCGATGTATTAGTTTTAATGTTGCAGATCATGGGAACTTGTCACATCACTCAAGCTCTGGGTGTCTGTTTAGTGGACTGATCCAGAGTCATTCCTGCTGAAGTGCAATAAGTTCTGGGGAGGTGTTTCCTCTGTTAGTGGTGTCTGATATATAAAACCACATGTGATGAAGAAAAGACTTCCAACGTAGGTGTGAGCTGTGAATTCCCATTTTTTATGACAAAAGTGGGGATGATAATATCATTTGAAAGCGTGTTTCAAGGACTTTCCACCAAAATACAATTCATTGACATAAGCCATTGCCGCAAGGAGTCGAGCAGCCCATCTTGTTTAACTTGAGCTGGAATCATCCCACAATCACAACTGGCAATGCAATGGAAAGTAACAGCCCCCTTTACATTGTTTGTTGGAGGATGTTGAAGGGCAGGCTTTCTTCCAGGTTTTCTTACTTGCATTTACTGCAGTAAAGTACTTTGCTGTTGTTATTGTAGAAGCAGGCTTAATTCAAAATGATAAAAATGTGTATTCTGTTGTATACTCTTTCAGGTGTCTTTTCATTTTACCTCAGTAGCTTCTTTGGTGACAAAGCATGTGACTGGCTGCAGTATTCAGAATTGCATCTCATGCTTTGTGTGCAATCTCCTGGTTGATTCATGTGTGGCAAAGCATGGGATAGCCGCTCACATAGGCTCACATGTGAGCTTCCTCACAAGGCTTTGCCAATGTGCCTCAGTAATCCTGACCTGAGCAACCACCCTGGTGATTCAGTCCTGGGCCTGTCATTGCTGTTGTGCCAAACTGAGTGCTGTTTGTTTTGTACTGTGGATTACACTGCGGTCCACTGAGGGCTAAACTTTTTCATCTGCCCCATAAAACCAGTTGATAAAACTTCATCTCACTCAAAACTGGGGCTGACGACCATCGGTGCCATTTCTGGTCTACTGTCCAACCAAAAAGTCAATGACTGTCAGTGATGTCACGTTTTTGTATAATTAATGCTTGTAAATTAATTCCCCTATTTTTCTGATCATACAATTAATTCACAATTATTTGTTCTGCAGTCATGGGTTTAAAACCTGCCTCCAGCATTTTTTGCATTGGACACACATTATCTAACTCCCTCCATTACAGCAACAGGGTCTAAAATTTGTCCCAGTACTGACCTCGTAAAATGGAACAGTCTGTTACTGATGAAAATAAACAGGAACAATTTCAAATCAATATCAAGTTTATCCCAGTGGCAGGTGAAACAAGGCTTTCAGTCAAGACCACCAAACTCATGTCACATGTGACCATGTAAGCAGAGTGAGAACCCAAGCCTTCAGTGGTGAAGGGTGAGTGTGTTAGCCACCCACTGTACTACCCAGTCATCCGAACCCTTGGCTGTTGTTATTCATGCATAATTACTGCACCAAAACAATCTTGTGAAGAAGCACAAGGTCCCCAGCATCAAGGCAATGTGATTGCCCTGTGTACTGGACAAGGCACAGTCTGAACTCATTAAGACTCCATGCTGTTTGGAGCAGGGGACTGTGAAGTACTGTACCAGACTCCCTCGCCCCTAATTGCTCAATTATCTGCAGATTTGTTTTCCTTAATGAGGCTTGGATCAACTGAACAAGGGTCTCACAAACGAGACAAGACTCTGTAGGGCAGTACGAAAGCTAGTTCTGCCCCTCATTATTATTATTATTATTATTATCCCAAGGCAACTTACAAGTGTTACAGGACTGTACAGGGTTACAATACAAGATTCATATTTAAATACATTATATTTTACAGTAAGTGCAACTAATAATGTTAATATACAATATGAAATGAATTCCTCATTTTAACTAAGAACTTAGCCAATTCGTTATTTTATTACCACTAGCTCCCCTTGCCTTCTATTGAAGGTTGATTCTTTGCTTATATTTTATAAATCAATTTGCAATATGCAGATATCATAAAGACCCCACTATAGATTAAAAGTTATTGTTGTGTTGTAGTTAATTCACTGCAATGTCTTAATCTGATGCAGATGGAAATCACCAGGACTGAATTCTGAATACCAGTGGCAGGTAGAAATATGACAGTAGCCTTTTGGTTAAAGTTTAACTGAAAAAACTAAATATTCTCTGCGGGGTAAAAGCTGGGCCATCATAATGTTCATAATGTTCATGCCTAAAAACCATATTCATGTTTCTGGTCTGTTTCCTTTCTTTCAGGGACATCCCACTTTGGTGGCTATTCCCACAGTGCTGTTGTGTACGCTCTGAGGGAGTGTGGCATTCGTCACATCGACACGGCCAAACGATATGGATGCGAGTCCCAACTGCAGGAGGCCATCCGGGACAGTGGAGTGGCACGGGAGGAACTCTGGATCACCACCAAGCTCTGGCCAGACGAATACGGCTACCAGACCACCAAACAGGCTTGCCTGGAATCCTGCAGAAGACTCGGGGTGCAAAACCTGGGTATGAGTGGCTCTACTGAATTGAATGCTATCCCCATTTCCGAATCATTTTGAGAGGCAAAATGAAGAATAAATGAGTCCTGAAAGCTTTGTGAATAGGGCCCATTCAAGTGCTGGCCCCTTTAGCCATAAATAAAGCCCAGTGTTTTTTGGCAAATATAAAATAAAAACAGTGATTAAAACTAAATATAGGAAATCAGTACAATATTGTACAATCATTTGTCATTGTCACCTCCAGCCCCGCCCTTACAGTAAGTAGTCAAGGAAGTTAACATTTTTGAAACTTTGGGCCTTATTCATAAAACTTTAAGGAATGTTTTAATTGTATTATATCAAGTTTGTAGTTCTTGAAACCTTTTTCAACTGTTTGAGAGGGTGTGGAAGGGTAGCCAATGTTCAAGACAAGAATAGCGGACTTAGGATATGTAGTTAATACTAATCAAAGGTACTGCTCCCTGAAGCTGGGTTTGGGCTTTGCAATGTTCACTCAAGTAACTACAATGATGAGCAGGACTGAGAGCACAGGCTCCTACTCCCCTTGAGGCCTATGCTGAACTGGCGAGGAAGCTTGTCTTGTATACAGACGGCCAGGTTAAATTGGGATTCGGTTCACCAGTTCACCCGGACCACATTCCACACATGTTTTTTATTCCCCTCCGATTAGGTCAGGCCTCCCATTCAAACAAATGTTTGGTTGACCTGCCCAATTGGTGAGGAAGTACAGCAATTTACATTGCAGGGACGGTTGTTTTAACCCCTGCCAAAACCATGCACAACATAGAAAAGTGTACAGGTGCAGAGGATTAATTAGCTTGTTCTACTTTTCAAAGCACTAAAAGAAAATGTTTATAGAAACAGTCATTAAAAATAATTCCTTATACACTTCTGTGAATAGGACCCATTGCTGTAAATCTACTGGTTCATCAGTGCAATAACAAGGACAATGTCAGGGAGAGTTATTTAGTTTGCAATTTTTTTCTGAAACTATTTGTGAAATGGAAATAATATACAACTTTTATAAAACCAAAAAAAATATTAAAAATGAAGAAAGGACATATGCAAACCAGTAGCCCTGTGTTCTGTTATAGCCCTTTCCTTAAGCATTACAGCATAATCTTGCATCCTGTAGGTGTAGGAAATGAAACAGCACCTCATTGCTCAGTAATTTCCTGGACTGTTCCTTAAAGAAAGACTCTTCCCATTGAAGATGAAGTGCCCCCTGAGCTTTTAAAAAATATTTTTTACACATTTAAAGAAGTCTGTTTCCTTATAAACCCATGTTGAAAATAACATCAGCTCTGTGTGTTTCCTGTAAAATGTTATCAGTATAACTGACAGGGAGTGTAAAATGTAATTTCTAACCCTAACCCAGTCTAGGAGCATTTCTTGGAGGAATGCAGATCTCATTGGAAAACAGAAGCCCCATGATTAAAGTTATCATAGGAAATGTAAATAAACTGGACTTCGAAGGTCAGCTTTCTGATACAGTAGCGTAGAAGAATGTAGTAAACTATGCAAGATTGTAATATTACCAACTCTCAACAAACAATGTACAATTGAACTTGATTGTGGGACACAAAATCAAATACTGTTTACATTGTATGTATTTCTATTTACTGTAGTAAAGAAAACTGCTCAAGCTGAATTGTAATAGTAACTACTGCAATTAACGACCATTGGAGTGCTGTACCTTAAATGTAAAAAGCATATTAAAAATGTTTAGCCTCATCCAGACAGAGTGAACAAAATATATTTACCAAAAAACAACACTTTTAAAAATAATATTTACCTTCCTTCAGATTTTTCAACTTTTAGGTTTGACCTTTTTGACCAGTTCAGCACCTTCTCATGCTTTCCCACTGACACTTTGTCTATAAGAGAAATATTTCTAACGAACCCAGTAAAGGGACTTTTACTTCTTACAATGGAGTATAAAAATCAACGAACTACTGTAAATGATTTTTACCAGATAAAGTATAAGGCCCAATTTATAAACCTTCACACAACTAGAATTTAATTATTTTAGGCATGATTGTAAACATATGGAATAAAATCCAAATGCCTTTTTTATTTAGAGTGATATTTAATTAATATAATCAAGCTTTACAAAACATATTATTCATCCATTAGCTCAGAACCGAAGCTGTTTATAACATCGCTCAAAACCTGGCTTATTAAAACATTGCCATACTGATTGTGGAGTTAACTACTTAATACCTACGAAGAATTTGTAAAAAAAAAAAAAAAATGCAAGATGCAAGTGCAGTACACTGTGCAGCTGAATCTAGTGACCAGATATCAAAGGTTAGGAAGTGATGTAAGCCAAAAGCAAACATTGGGAAGCTGGCATTTGTAAATTGGGTCTGTTGCAGCTGTAAAAACAAGAAGAACTCGGCTTATAAACTGTTGAAAAGGGCAGGCTTTTTTCAGCCACACCGTGTGCCATGTTGGTCACAGCATACCTACGTGTACGTTTCCGCCTTTTATGAAGGCCAGTTTCAGCTGGAAAGCAAACAGCATTGTTCTCACACGGGCACGAGATAGGGGCTGACAAAAAGCCAACATATTTTTCTGGCATGTGATTGTTGTGAGATAAGGACCTGGTGAAAAAATAAAATGAGGCACAATGAAGACCAGAATAAAAAAATAAATCCCATTATTAACCACACGTCAGTCAACCCCCTTGTTGCATAAACATCTCTTCTTTTTGTGGCATAAATCAGAGAGCTAAAGGCCAGACTGACAGGAAAATAAGACCGGCTGCTTGGAACAGATACACCATCTACACTACTCCTGTTTTGACATAGCTGGCTGGGACAGCTTGTTTGTTTACAAACAGCCCTTTTTTGGTATTACATTGCAGTTCATAAGGCTTTGTCTGGAAACTACAGTTTAACTGTAGGATCATTATAATCACCTGGCAAGAGGATAACAAAATGTACTAACATGAGGAGGCCACCCAGCCCATAAGTGCTCGCCTGGTTCCTAGTAACTGATTGATGTCAAAACTGCAAGTCGGGTCTTAAAGGACCCCAGTGATTGAGCATTAACAACATGAAATGATAACCTGTTTAATACCTTCGGTCCTAAATCTATCACCACTTAATTTTAAACTGTGTCCTCTGGTCCTGATTTCTGTGCTATCCTTAGTATTGGCTAGAGTTAACTTTAAGATCTTAAAGACTTCAGACAAGCCCCTCCCCCCCCCCCCCCCGCCCCCCTTAATTATTCTTTGCTCCAGGGGCAAATCACAATTTGGATACTTATTGATACCGTGACTGCGTATTATTATTTTAAATTACTTCCCAACTGTGAGAAAAGAAAGTAAAATACATCTGTACAGTGCTGATACAGTGGTTTACAACTCTTTACTGAACATTTTAATAGAAGCAGCATCACAAATAAGCCCTCTGAGCCTGGCTTTATAACTGTTGTCTTTGGCTCAGTCTAGCTGGAAGGAATTCCAACAAGTTTTCCACTGAAAGGAACTGTCTACTTTGAGTGTCGTTCAAAATAAACAGTTTAAAAATTGCACTCATTTGCTAATGAACAGGCCCTTAGGCTAATCTGTCGACCCTCTATCCTGAATACGTAGAGGGAATGGGTATTAATTATTACAGACCTTTGAGCTTTCATTCACCAATCAGCAAGCTCTCATGAGCAGCCACTAGACTACAGAGCTGTCAGATAGATTGTCTTGCTTTGAAAGAGATTTAACATTGAAAAGTTAAATTTAAATCTGTATAAAAAAAAAAATAGCACAAAAAAAGGCCTAGTTTCTAAACACAGTAAAAGTAGGGCATTGCCTTGGTAGTTGACTATGTTGCTTTAAGTGATACACTCTTAGGAAAATCAATTGGATTAGAAGGCAATTTGTTCACACTTTTTTCCCTCATTGTCTCTAATGGATGTAGATCATAAGCTCCAGGTATATCGTTGCTACAGTAATTGTGTTTGACATTAAGCCAGATAGTGTGAGCACAGATTGATACTGGAGAAGAAAATTTAATTAACTTTTTCCTATTCTTTTTTTTATATCAATTTAGAATCTTCAATTATTTTACCCCCAATTTTCTCCCAATTTGGAATGCCCAATTATTATTATTATTATTATTATTATTATTATTATTATTATTATTATTATTATTATTATTATTATTATTATTTCTCCTTCACTGCGGCGATTCTCCACACAGCTCAGGGACCCGAGGCTCAGTGGGCATCCATCCGATCCCACAGGCCAGTCGGCATCTTTTTACACCCAGGAACTCGAGAGCGGATGTCCGCATGCTACTGGTCTCTGGAGGACAAAGACCAGCCCAGTAAATCTCCGTCCCCAAGCTCACTTGGCATCTGGCCTGTAGGGGTCACCACAGAGCGGTGAAGAGAAACAGGCTCTTCACTTTTTCCTATTCTTAATAATCTTATAGTAAAAGCATAAGATAATACGTTCTAATTATATATGAAGTAAGTAAGTTGTTATTGATTTGCAGTCATAATGTTGACTTTATTTTTTCCAGAGGAAATATCTATACATTACCAAGAGGAAAGGCCCTGTATTTTTCTTCAGATTGTAACCATAACAATATTCAAGAATCTTGCCCTGAAGTTCACATTTGCGAGTAAAAAGATGGCTCAGGCAACATATTGTTTGGACACACTACCCTTGGCGAGGGATCAGTGAACTCGAAAAGTGATGTCAAGACTTTGGTGGTGTCTAGCTCTTGTTGTTTTTCTCTTTGTTATTTTTCTCCTTGCAAGAAAAATGGGGACTGTCCTCCAACACAAACAGAGCACTGCTTTATATGGAATGGTAGAAACCCCAGTGGTAACATTAGATGACACTATAAATCAATCCACATACAAGTGACAAATGTGAAGATTACTTAGCAACCAGTGGACAGTTCCACATGAACAGTTTATAGAGACAACATTTGAAATTTAGACAAGTCTGTTTTCCTGCCAAAGCCAATACAGGCATTACCGTAATTGATGTATTTTGACATATTCTTAATAGGGTGATTTTCTTCAAAATGGCAAAACATTTTTTGAAGAATAAGTCAAGATATAAATATTTACTGGCACATTTATGAATTTGGGAAAAATCTGATGCATGAATTACTGATTTAATCAGGCATCAATTATTAAGTTCACAGTATAGCACTTCACAGTATTGTACTGTACAGGGCAGAAACAAATCAGAAGTCTGCAAGGGGTTTACATTTTCATGATCATCCCTCAGACAATACAACCTGGAAATCTGCAGAGAGGAATAGTGATAGTTAAAAAAAAAAAAACTATCCACTTCTTCAAAACATTGACATTGCTCACAGTTCTTGTGAGCTGCAGCCATTGCATTCCCATACCATACATATATAAAATATCACTGCCACGCTGTCGAACAAAATGTTCCAACAAAGTTTCCAGTTCTGTTCAAAACAAGATGTTTACAATAGGAGTTATGACAGAGCAGCACTGCGATTGTTTTACAGCAAGCAGAAGTTTCAGTTCCATGAAAACAAAGGTGGGGTCTTGGCCAGCCCAATTTACAGCAGGATAACGTAGAGGCGCTTTTTATTGGTACCCAGCCAGAGAAAACCACTCAAGCTCCTGTTTTTAGTGGGCAAGCACTTAAAGAGCACAAAAGGCTCTGCTTCCATTTCACAATTAGATTGTAGTGCTATGCCAGTCTTTCAGCTGTGGATTCCATTAGTTTAAATGAGTTCTGACCAATACATTATAATCCAATTCTTACTTATTTTACTGACACAGTTCCTGGTCCTCCTTTCATTGTGCTATATGCTATAAATAAGTAGCTGCATCCCAGTACCTTTGCTGTGGGTCAGTTAGTCTGAGTGTAGCTAGACCATTAGAGCAAGTGAACAACAAAACATGAAGTAATTAGGTACCAGGAAGCACCTTTTTATTTGTATACTAGACTTTGACATATCTGCATCTTCCTATTTGAGGTTTGAAATCCTGTCTTAATGGACACATCGGTTGCACAGGCACTATCATGCACCTTGTTAAGCGACTTTGTTCTTAAAACATTAGAATAGATCAAACTGTGTTTGTAAAGTGCTTTTTTTCTGTCTTTTTTAGATTTGTACCTGATGCACTGGCCTGATTGTAGGTCTCCTGAAAAATCGAATCGGGAAATGCGAGCTGAAACATGGAGAGCTTTGGAGGAACTTTACGATGAAGGTACAGAATCATTTACAGACTTCTCACACGCAAACAGCCACATCATGACAAGTCTTTTAATACTAAAGAGCAGACATGTAACTACTTTAAACTGATTCTGTCAACATACGTCTCTTCAGGATATTCTTTGAACACAATTCAACAGGCCAATTTAATATTGGCAATCATACTTTGTATCAGTGAACTAATGTTAAACATGTATATTGGGAAATTGTTTTAAAAAGTAGTGCGATATTAGTAGATAGTATTACAAAACCCACGTGTTTTCTAATTAGCATGAGAGCCCGATTTTATGGTTTAAAAATGAGCTTGAACGTGATTCCAGATTCTTACTCTGACTCCATTCTGTTCAAGTGGAACCAAAACTAAAACATTTTCCAGTTGTATTTTTTGTGGTGGTTCGCAGCAACAATCGTTTTTTAACCTGATGTAAGGGAACCAAATGTTTTGCAGTTTTTTACAATCACTACAGCTCTGACATCATGTCTCCTAATCAAATAGATACAGACTTTAACACTGAAGCCATTGACCAGTGATTCATGTGATCCGGTTGACTCATCATCCTGGAGCGCTTTGAGATCCTGTATGGATGAAAGGTGCAGGAGGAAGTTCCATTCCAATAGTCCGAGTCATGCTGTGAGTGATTTGTGTGTGTGTGTGTGAGTGAGTATTTGTGATTCGATAGTAGAACTCACTGAATTGAGGTATGAAAACTCCAGTGCTTAGTTAATAGTAAAGTTGGAACGTGGGGTACATATGCAGTTCCTGAAAACACCATTAATCTAATTTTGTTAAGAAATCTTTCAAATGCTGCATTGTATTGACATTTGCAGTCCTTTATGTATGTTAGTAAATCATTCCTCTAGCTTCAAGATTTGTGTGTCGTCGATTTAGACTACATCTTAAGCATTCTTCCTTTCCAATACCTGACAATGTGTGTCTGTTTGTTAATTCTAATTATACAAGGGCTGTGCTTTCAGTCTCCATTAGGAAAGCCTGTACAGACACAGCAAACCACAGAAACAGACACTGCCATTAAAACTATTGTACAGAAAACAACAATAAACTACAAAACTAACACAGCTGCATCTGTTTTGACAATGTAAGCAACACACATTTAATGGGACATGACAAACTAACACAAATGGTAAATGAATAAAAGCTCAACGCCAAACAAAAAAATAATAATTTTCAACAATACATAAAAAAATTAATTTTCCTCTCAAAAGCCACAAACTTGAATGACAACATGTTGTTACAAAGAAGAGAGAACGTTCTGCATTCAGATTCACTTCAGCTTGGATTACAAATAAAAAGCTTCTTGAAGTTTGGGAATGTTTTTGTTTGGTCAGCTCCTGTAAGAACTCCTTTGTAGAATCAGAATGTATAGGTTTGCGTGCAAAGCGTAACACGTTTTTATATGATGACAAATCCTAGTCAATTGCCCTCTTGACACAAAGTGAAATTTTGGGTAAAGAGTTTCCTTGGGTTGCAGTTTGAACATCAAGCATGTGAACAGAGCTATTGGTCATTTCTAGGTTTTTATTTCATTCAGCAATTTTAAGTCCACAGTCTATATTTGAATGAGTTCCAAACACCATTGCATACTTGGTACTGAAGTTGAAATTCCTTGCATGACCACTTATTTGGGTCTATCATCAAACCGTTTTATGCCATTCTGAGATTTTGGGTCATTCGGATCTATGTCATGAACAGTTGCCACCTTTAAATTCCCCCTGGGGTTGATTATTTGACATTACAACATACAAAATAAAAAAACACACAGTTTGAGAAGCTTCTAAGTAGGTCAAATCCAGTACCAGCAGTGAAGTTATCACATTACCTTGAGATAAAACCAAGGTCCAAAACCCTTTTTAAATGGGTCAAATCTGCTGTCACAAAACACATTGAGTTCTTATTGAATTGCCCAACTATAGCTATTTTTGTCTTTCATAACTGTTATCTTTTAAAAAGTGCAGTTTATGAATTAGTCACAGTTACTTGTGGAGCTTGGGTGGAGCTGCCTGGCCTGTATACCACTCACTCCTCAACATACAGCAGCTTTATTACACCAACCCGTTTGAAACGCAGACGGTTTCTTTGGTTAATGTGGTTTTGAACACCGCCCTCTTAAAGATCAGAAATTGTTTACAGGTAACTTTCTTCAGCAAGCCTTACGAATTGCTGCAGATTTATCTTGCAGATGTACAGTATCTGTGTGAGCATGCAACATAGATTTAGTTGTGCTTTTGATTTAACTGATATGTTTGTTCATATGACAAAACCACAGTGTTGTAAGACTGCAATGGATTTGGTTTGCAGTGGCCTTTACAGTGGGGGAAATGTTTCTTGTTTTCAAAACATTTGCCATAAGAACCATATCACATAGAATACTTAAACAGCATGCATATTATTGAAGAAATACACATTATAAGTCAGCTCCCCTCAGTTCACCACTTCAGGTAAACCGAAGAACCTCAAATACTACTTTTATACAGAACTTCAGCCTCCCTGTCCTCTTCATTAAATTCCTCTTCGGATTCTTTACCCTGGTTCTGGTCCCCTTCCTTATCACTTTCAGCTTACTCCACCTCCTCCTCCTCCTCCTCCTTCTCCTCCTCCTCCTCACTGTCTTAAGTTCCACTTTCTGGATAATACTTTCTGCTTGGCTGAAGTCCAGGTTGCGTGTCTATTACAAACAGTCCATCCTCTTGAGCTGAATGGTTTTCAGAAGACCTGGATATGGATGGCCCTGGTTCTCCGTCTTATATGCAGATCACATTACTATCATCCATTCCTGTAACCAGGGAGCTGAAACAAAAAGTGGTGGGGCTCAAGGTTGCCCCAGTTGTTTAACTTGGCTTGTGTTTTTGATGCAAGTTCGATTTTTTACAATGCCTGAAAAACACATTCCAAGTTAGTAGAAACAATTGGGGCAAACTTGGCTCCCACCGCTTTTACAGTTGTGCCTATTTACTTGGTGCTGGCCAAGGTTGCCCCAATTGTTTCTTGTAACTTAGCTTATGTTTTTGATACAAGTTAAACGAAACAATTGTGGCAACCTTGGCCCCCATCGGTTTTACAGTTGTGGCTATTTGCTTTGTGCTGGGCAAGGTTGCCCCAATGGTTTCTTCTTTTTGATATCTCCACTTTAAATGGCTGGGCACTTTTGATAACTTGGCGTTTTTTCACATTTCCAGTGTTTTTGTTTCAAATATCACTTCTTTTTTCACTTAATGGATAATAACACACACAAATTACGGGAATAGCAAAATTGTTCAACCTGTATTGAGGCTATGTGTTGCCGTTTAGATAGGGTAAATGTAAATAGTAGTCTAGTCTGTTGAAAGGGTTAAGATGTGAATCTGTGTAACATAGCGGTTATGTAGTTGGAGTGAAGGTGTGATTAGTCAGGGTTCAAGTCCTGCCTTTATATATACGTTAAAGTTATGTGTGCAAGAGTATGTATGTTCAATGAAAGTGTCATTCATATCAACTAAATTAAATATATAAATATTTTTTTAAGTTTGCAATATAAACCCTGTGTGGGAATTGAACCCAAGACATGCTTCCAATGCAGCTTGCAATGCAGATGCCCTAGCTTTCACACCACAGTTAACCCTTCCATTTGACAACATTTACAGGTAGTATAGCAGTAAGGTTACAGTTTTTAACAAGTAACGAGACAAGATTTTGTAAATGATTATGTATTATCCCGATTGTATTGGAAGCTTTCATCTGATTTTGCAAACTATCATAATAAGCTTGATCCGGTCATTTAGTCTATTGTAACGTTTTCATGTTTAAGAAGTAGTACTCGGAGAGACAGTGTTGAATTTTCAAAATGTTTGTTTTATTTGAAACTACAGAGAATTCCTGTCAGGGGCAGGAGTTCACGGCACCAAAATAATAATGAGCTGTCCTGCTCATCAACCAGTCAAATCCATGCTCTGCAACCCCCGAAAACAGCAACACACATTCTCACCACTCATTCACTCACTCCGCCTTCCCATGCTAAGTAACGGCATGACCCGGTCCCCTTACAATACATGTAACATAAAAAACAGACGAGACAAACTGAACAGACAACAAGTCCTGCAACAAAGCAATTGTCCGGGTCGTTACAATATATTTTGTAATTTGAAAGTAAAATATATGAAAGCATGATGACCTTTATATACAAAAATCTTCACTAATATATAATTGAACAAGAACTGTTGAGTATTTATTTTCGTTTCATACAGTATTAAATGGCATTGATTATATCTGATAGTGAAAAATAAAGACGTATCAATATAGATAAAGAAATAAAGAAATGTCTATGTATTGATTTATGTATTCATTTATTTCAATATTTATTAATGTATTTATTAATTTATGTTTTACTTTACCAAATATATAGGCTATCCTTCGGCATAGCTAATTCTCAGAAATTAACATTCCTTTTTGTCCAGTGAGGACCACAAATAGCGTTACTCTCATCAACCAGTATTGAGAGGAAACCGTACTTCCTTGTGCCAATAGGGACCACAATGAGCGTTACACTGACAGGTAAAACAATGGTTTTAAACAATGAGCAGCTATTGACCCGGAGTGTATCTGTCTCCTTCCACTGCAGCTGTTTTGTCTTTCTTTTATTGAAGTCTCAATAGCAAGCAATGTAAACATTTAGCAGATTCATCCAGCTGAGCTAAGTTTGTGTGTGCGCAAGGTGGACTTCAACTTTCAAAAAGCTTTTTTTATCCATCTACCTTTTACTTTTAAAACCCCCGAAATCATAAAATTCTGTGGTAAAAGTAGTCAAGTAAACACATTTTTTCAGCTACTGCATTTGTTAGTGTTTCTACGAAAGATGCATTTAATTAATGTGAATGTTGATACCTGGTCTTCAAAGCCTGGTTATTAGATTTTTTGTTTTGCATAAAATATTTAGGTAAAGAGGATAGACATCCTTGTATTTTTGTGATGGTGATGTCCTGTAAAATACAATAAAAGGACTGCCGGTAGTAGGTCATTTTTGATTTTTGTTTTATCAGCTAACAATAATCACTGTTATGTCTTGTTCCAACTCTGAATTTCTTATCCCTGTAGTAGCATGTTTTCACTCGCACATTCTTTTTTCCTTTTTTTGCTGACTGGCATAACATTGTTCTCTCCCAAAATGAAAGCGATAATGAATTAATCTGCCCTTCAAGTCAAATAGTCAATTAGAACAAAAAAAAATATTCAACACCCCCTAGAATCTCACGTTGCTGTGAAAGCCTGCCACGACACAAATATTGATGATAATTTACCAGTACAAAATGAAAAATGTTAAATTGTGATAATATCTTCACAAGACTAACTAGTAGTTTAATATTGAGCACTTATCAAAGTCATGGAATGGCCCATCATTTTTGTATCAGTGTAATGATGTTCAGTGAAGGAGATGCATCTCTTCCACTTCTAAGGCCTTCAACTGTACATTTCAACTGCAACTCACCTCCAACCTGCATTGAGCCTGTACAGTATTTTGTAACAATAATGAACCTGGCTTACCAGGTAAAGGTGTGACTGCATGATGTGCAGGGTAAGTCATACAGTCAGGAGAGTGCAGGTTTGCGTCCTGGCCGTGTGAATTTCTCAGCTGAGGATCCCACAGAGAGTGTTGCATTATTTCTGAATACATGCCTGACTTCACACAGATGGTGGTGATGAAATAAAATCTCAAGGAGTAGGTCATGTTGTACAGTATAGCAAGACCGCAACAGATAAAAAAAGAAAGCTGAACCTCGCAGTTAATCAAAATTGCCTGGTCAATTCAGATAATAAGATAATAACTACTGAGTGTCTAATTAACCTTTGTTTTTTTTTTTATAAAGGCACAGATATTTACCAAGTAAAATGACCGAGTTTTGCAGTTACAATAACTGGTATAATGTTATTTAATATCATATTTTTCCTTGTCACATATAGCGCTTTCAGCATGCTATTTACACAAGAGACACACACACAAGGGGGTGAGAAAGGCATTGCCATAGATTGCAGTGTTTGATTGCATGGAGAAGGCTATGGGTGCTTATTGCCCAGACTAGGTATCAGGGCTTTTGAAGGATGATTGATTTCTATTTTACCTTTTTGAAAAATGGAATATTAATTTATTTGCGAATTCAACACTACAGATTGAAATATGTCCTATATGTTTTATAGGATCTCATTTTGGCATACATCTGGCATTCATTTAAATGTGCAATGGTTCTTACATGGTCTTGTTCAGTGATGATTACAATTGATAGCGTTGTCTAGAATCGTGATCTCATCTCAAAAATGAAATGGGAAGCAATCTTGAAACTATTCACTAAATCGTTTCTCTTTTTATATCTCGTCTGTCATTTTTAAAAGAAAATCCAGGCAAAAAAAATGACTAACAAACTGAAAACAGAACAGCTATAAACAGAATCTTTCGGGAAATACTGGTCATAAATATTTTAAATGAAATCACAGCTCAGAACTGACTTCTGACACTTGTGGTATTTCCTGGGGGTGAAGCTTTTTTAAGTTGGAAAGTTGGAAAAATGCTGTAGGTGAAACAATGCCCTTATAAATGTTTACCATAGTAAACGCATAGAAAAGTGTAATAAAGCACAGTGTAAGCATGGTAAAGAAAAGATTAGCAAGGTATGGTAAAGCATATTAATAAACCAGGGTAAACTGTGGTAAATGCATAGTATAACCTTGGGTAAACCTGCAAAAAGGACACGATTGATTTAAAACTATGAGAAACTAAGTCATGTAGACAAACGCTTCTACCAACAAAAGTTTGTAGAGGCAGCTGTCAGTCCGACCATACTTACAGGTTGTATTTTAAGAGTAACTTGGTACATGCCTGAAAATTCACTGTTGTCTTAACTCACTACGTAATGACTTTTTAAAATTCAGAAGTGAATTTAAACAACAAGAATACATTATCTACAGTAAGCGCTTGTTCATACCCATGTCATGTTGCTGTTTTAAATGTGTATGTGAATACAGTAGATGCAGATTTTCTTATTTTGCCATTTTAGTGACTTACTATTTTTTAACTGAGGAAGTAAAATTAGGGAGAATTAATATTTTATGCTGTGTAAATAACTCAAAATGGTTGAATCTATGCTGAAATGCTGTAATCCACAGTTCTTGTGCCTTGTGTCGTTCATCTTTTAGTTGTTTATCTCGTACTTCACCACATCTTTGCACATGGAGAAATGCACTTTCTTTTGAAGGTTAATTGAAGTTTAAACCCTTGTAACCTTTTGAGTAATGGCTGTTATTGTTATTGAGTTAAAGAAAAAAAAAACTAAACATTTCCTCGCCTCTAATTAGCACAACAACTTTCTCATAATTTTACTTCGTATTGTTTAGTTTACCAGGCCTTGTTTTCACTTTTACTCGGGAATCCAATTTATCATGCCAGAACACTAAACACTCCCTGTGCAACAGATATCAGAACCCTGCCTGAGCCACACACTAGAACTGTGACTGTGAGGTAGGGCCCTATTACAAGCTGCACAGGAAGTGAATTTACTATGTGGGGGTATGAGGCAAACTGAATATGAAGTATTAAAAGCAGATGTAAATTATGGTTGTGTATGTATGTACTCTGTTAACTATGTGTACATGATCAAGGCTTTTATTTGTTGTCTTGTTAACTGCAGTAATATTGTCGAATGAAAACTACAGTACAGGTACCACATTTACTAAGCCAGTTAATCGGCCAGCAGAATGCTTCGTAATCCTAAATGATGTCATCTGCATGTAACAAAAGTAATTATAGATTCATTAGTAAAATGTTTTGATATGTAATTTCCTGAAATCTGGATGTTTTCTTCACATTTTGTATTCCCTAAAATGTCCAGTGCCACTATGTAACTAAATAGCCAGTCAGAACATCCTGTTCCAGGCAAAGCATTGTTACGTTTTCCTGTCATAAGCAATGTCATAGTTTGTAGAAAAACGTGGGCTGAGTAACTGGGATTAAAGGGTTCTCAAGAAATTGCAAAGTGAGTTTACGTTTGCATCCTTCCCTTGTTGCAGAAAGATTATGGGGTCTTTTTTAATGACATAAACCCCATTAATCCTTCTGTTTTTCCCCCTGCAGAGTGGTTTAATGACCACCTTTAACATCACGAAGCACAGTACAAATACAGTTGAAAGCGGTCTGCTAAATATCAGGTTTTTAAATTTTAGAGTGCTGTTATAAGATCTCCTGCAGTTTAGATCATTAAATTAGACGCCTCTGTTGGGAATAGCCAAGATAGGAATGGGTGATCTGAAACAATAGACTGGATCTAAAACAATAGACTAGTGTCTCCATCATATCAGTTTTGAATATCATAGCCTCTGATTTTATCTTTAAAATATATAAAAGAGAAATCAGTTCCACTGCTTTGTGGACTATGATGTGCAGGAAGATTCCTTCCCTTAATGAACTGGTGATATCTGCTTCTGTTCCAGCTAATCTGGCATCACAAAACCATCAAGTTGTAGCTGACATTGAAATGTTTTAATATGGTCGTTCTTGATTGTGTGTTTATGTTTAATCTTGGACGGTTGTCCTTTTGGCCATGTCTTCCTTTTAATCTCAGCTGAACATCGTGATTAAATAAAGGTTAATAAAAAAAATTCCATCTCGCAGACTTTAATCATGCACGGAAGGTACCACTTGGGGGGAGGTCAGAGAGCAGTTTAGACCCAGCCAATCATTTAACTTGTTACTGAAGCTGGATTCGGCTGGTACATTTACTCCACCTAGCACTCCATTGTGTTCTATTTATTCCACAAAAATGTATTAACTAGCTTAGTAACTGTTTAAAACCATTTTATTTTTATTATTTTTTACAACGCTTCTAAGAATAGCTTTTATTACAACTCCCTCTTGTTATTTCAATTGTCCCACAGATTCCTTACTTTGATAGCCTCTCCTGTAGTGAACTGTCATTGCATGAGTAGGAACAAAGTGTCCTTGCATGGTATTGCTCACTCCCAAGTAATTTGTTCCAGCATTGCATGGACTTGGCAAACCCTTTGTTTCCTCCTCTTAAGGCTGACGCAGTCCTGAATATTATTTGGCAATACCACAGTAACTTTTCCCAGAATTCAGAGACTGCTAGCCACTTGGGACCCCCACCCCCCCAATCCCGATTGTTTTTGCATTCCAAAAGCGTTTCCTAATACAGCCTCTGTTTTTAGATAACGCTGTATGACCCCTGTATTGTACAGCACAGCTCAGATGTCGTTGTCTTTGACCAGTTTTAATCATCTTTTAAAAGCCTTGTCTGTCGGACATCCTTTTTTTATAACATTTTCTCTATCTTGTTTGTCACCTGTTCTTGTGATAGGAGTCTGCAGGGCCATCGGAGTGAGCAACTTCCTCATCCCTCATCTGGAGCAGCTCAAGGAAGACTGCAATGTTGTACCGCATGTCAATCAGGTGGGCGTGCGGCTGCAGTCGTTTGTTTTTAAATGCGTGTGTGTTTTCCTCAAGCGCTATCTGTCAACAAAACCTCTGACCATGTAACTATTCTATACACAGCAATTGGGAGAACCAACATACAGTACTCCCTCATTATTCTGAGATTCACAAATTCACAAGTTACAATCGTGTCCAATTAAACTTCCAACCAGGCCATACAGTACGAAGTCAATGAATTCAATTAATTTAATCTGGGATGGAAGGCACTCCAGGACCGTGATCAAAACAATATTAAATAAGGACTGAAAGCTGTAATATACTGCACTGAAATAATGGCTGTGGTTATTTTTCTTTATCAGTTCTGTGCCACTTAGCAGAGTTGGTTGTCATTACAATTCTGTTGCCAGTGGCACCCATCTCCCTGAACACAATCTTTGGAAATGAATGTGTTCATGACCACTGTAAATCCTCAAGTAAGATATACAAACCCCTATCCTCACTCCCAGCATGGCCAGCCTGCTCTAGTTTCGACTTCCAATGAAACCTCAGGAAGGTCCACCATTGCAATCCAATTGGTCCTAGGAGTTACATGATTGTGGGATTGTGCCATGAAGTGAACAACCTGGAAATGAGGAGAGCTGAACAGTTCCTCATACAAGCTGCTTGTAGTTCAAGGATAAAGCACTTCCTAATTAAGGAGCATTCATTTAAATATCAAATTCAGGTTTGTTCATAAAGTGTGGCTGATTTTCGTTTTTTATTGTATATTATTATCATTATTATTAAAAATGCATATTATAACCCTGCAAAATCCAAAGTATTAAATAACACTAACACTATAATAAAAAAGACATCCCTTCAATTATATCAGAAGCCATAAAAACCCATATTAATAGCCATTTTATGAGAATCGTAATACTATTAATATTTTTGTTAGAAGGAATATGTAGTCTGAAAAAAATTGATTTGGTTGTTTTAGATTTTTCTAAATTGATGTTTTAGCATAAAGTCATGTAATAAACAGTAAATTAAATGGGTAAATAGCTCTCATTAGTATAATGACATTATTAATAAGTCTCTTATTGTTTTCCATACTTTTTATTTTTACTATGACTCAGGTGTTACTTCCTGTGTTACAGGTAATAGCACCCTGCAGTACCCTACCCCACATTGTTTCCTATGTGCAGCATACAATGTGAATTTAAAGTGTGGCACTAGGGCTCGATAAAACCTAAATAAAGGTTGAAAAACAAAGACTTGGAGAATGCTGTCATTCCAGGTTATTGGTTATTGCTCCTTCAATGCAGTTTACCTCTATAAGCAGTGATACTCCTTTCACTGAAGCTTAGGCCTCGTGCTGTTCTGAGAAAATTAAGCCCCCTGGGGGCATTTTCCTTAGCAACCAGCCAGGTGTAATACTCCCAACTCAATTTGTGGTTTGTAACATCCACTTAAAAAAAGGTAGGCTTTACATTTGAGCCATTAATATCCATTTGCTGGGTGAGGTAGACCTTAGTGATTACTTACCAGGGTGGTCGATCTTTTCTTAACAGTGCTCATTAATCTTTAACGACAGTATCTGAGAGAGGGGCGCTCAACCCCTTCAGATAAGACTTCCTCTGAGCAAGAGCAGTAAGGTAGCTTAACACCTCACGCTTCTATGATCTCGTTCAAAAATGCAGGCTCTACAGCTTTTAGTTTGTCTTTTTCCAAAACCACAAAGCTACAGACTTAGGAGGTCATTTATAAGACCCTTGAGGAAAATGTGGTTTGTACAATTTAAACAAAGTCATGATACATAAATACATAATCGAAAATGGAAAAGTAAAGGGATAATTTTATTTTCATTATTTTCTGAAATTCCTTTATAGCTCTGTGGTTTTTGCCAAACCATCTATTAGCTTCAGCTCAGGAGCCAGTTAAAGCTTGTATGTTTCCATCTGCTCTTTAAAACCAAGCTGAATAACGTGGTCTCATCCTGGAGTGTGTGGCTAAAAGCAGGCTGCCTCTGTTTCCATCATCAGGGTGTAATTTTATCTGCTACCAGATGTTTAATAATAATTGACTGACAATTATTGTTATTTTTTAAATAATACCTTTATTTAAATCCTTTTTTTAATAACGTTTAACAACATGTTTCCTACACAGAATAAATGCTGTTAAGACAGATGGAGAATATGTTCTCAGCTGTTTTTTAGTATGTGCGTAATTACATTCTGGGTTTTATTTACAGTTACTTACTCCAACTAAAACATATTACAAACTGCAACATACACATTTAACAGTGACACATAATCCTGAAAGTAAGCATACTTCCAACCCTCTGTCATGCAAGCTGTCAAGCTTATATTGTAAGCCAAGAGCAGGGTTAAACCACTACTATGATTCCAGAAAATCATGGATGCAATAGAAAACAAACGGAACCAAACTCCTAATGCTTTCAATTCGGCCCCAGTTACAGATGGCTATAGTATCAGCATAGGAGTGTTATGGTATTGGTATTTGAATGTCTAGCATTGGTGATCAGTGTTGCTAGAAGGCTGCTTTGCCAGATAAGTCTTTGCTTAAACAAGCTGCTTATCTGATAACGTAAGTTATAGTGCCATACCGCAGATACCAAATAGAAGGCTATTCCAGTTCCAGTTTGATAACAAGTGAACTACAGGGTAACACGAATAGAATGGCAGCGCAGTAGATTAATGGGACTTGTCAGTTCCTGCTTTCTCAGATTTGGGTGTCCAGCAATCCCTGCAAAATGGCTGAAAAAGGAACTGAGGGGAAAATATTCCTCACTAATGCTTTTAGCTAAGCGCTTTCCTGTATGTCCTCTGCAATGAGAACAAAGTGTAGCGTCCGGCTGATTCAGAGACGTTAACTCTTTGTAGTTTTTTCCTAAATGCCCCATTTTCTTTTATGCCAGTTTTAGCAAACTGAAAATGAAGCAGCAGTGTTTTCATGTTTTATAAAGTGCTTTTTATAATGAAAGTCATCATGTTTTACTACAAAACGGTATACTACCTCTAAATTAAACAAAAACTTTTATTAGAAAAAACTACTAATAAAGGATAAGTCTAACAAGAAAATATACAAACTGAGACAGATTCTCAGTATCTTTGGAAGTGCA
Organism: Acipenser ruthenus; assembly: GCF_902713425.1. Lineage (NCBI taxonomy): Eukaryota > Metazoa > Chordata > Actinopteri > Acipenseriformes > Acipenseridae > Acipenser > Acipenser ruthenus. Next base: position 26,607,380 of record NC_081200.1, on the reverse strand, counting down.
TTGCAGCGTTTGGATGCAAATGAACTCACTATACCTGGTCCAGTTTGTTAGTAAAAGTTACCCTATATGCTTTGTTTCTTATTAGTTGTGTCATATCTTTCCTATAAAAAAAAAAATTGGAAAATGAATTCTGTAATGTAAGAAACAACCCTGGTGCTCAGCTAAGAGTGGGGAATTGGAACAAATATTTACTGTCCTCTTACAGGGAGCCTGCAGGTATATAAATCCCCAGGTTTACAGCTAATAGATAATTTAGGAGTGTAGACAATAAACCAACATTAAGGGCTGTATTCTGATCACAGCGCAAATGTGAGTGCAAGCGTGAACAGCGTTTTCCCCCGATTCTGTGGCGCATAAATGGAGCGAAGACGTAAAAAAACCCCACTGTGCTGAAATGGTATTCAAGACATATCTTGCGCCGTTATAGAGCACCTGCCCCATCGCCACAGGTCGGCATAAATTTCGGGGGTGTGGTTCATTAACATTCGCCGAAGCGATTCTGATGACAGCGCAATGGGGTCCCAAATAGACAATGGAGCACTGCGTTAAGATCCGCTGAAACCAGGTTTATTTATTGGCGCAATCAGGAACTTTAACAATTGAGCACACTATAAAAAGCAAAGTAGCCCTAAGTAGCAACTGTGTGCGTTTAGACTGACACAGAAATCAAAGAAGAAAAAAAAGAAAAGTTAAAAAAAAAATAAAATAAAAATAAAGTTAGACAAATACCATTAAAAAATACTCCAAAGCTGTTAACTTTCTTGTTTTACTGTTCATTTTGATTTAGGTTGCTAAATTAATTGGACCAATTAAACTTCTAATAAGTACTTCATTGGTCTAATTAAGTAATTTAGGGTACAGTTGGAACACAAACCAGGAGGGACAGCGGCCCTCCAGGACCAGGGTTGGACACCCCTGCATTAAATGAAAGACTGCTAAACAGAACGTAAAACAAATAACAGCTTTCAGAAAACAAACTTGAAAGTCAGCACAGACAAAAAATATTCCTGTCGTTGAATCCAAGTTAAATCAGTACTACAGGTACGATCCAGAACAGCCACCTCGCTTCAAACAACCTGCTGCTTACTTTTCAAATGCGGTTAGAATTTTAGACCCAAATAGCATGTTTTTTTTTCTTTTGACTTGGTACCAATAAAATAAATTCCTGGTATTCATCATATAGTGCTCTGAAATATTATCTACTTAGGTTTATTTTATGTTTAAACAGGTCAACGAAATGTCCACAAAATCTTAATTTTATTCCATTACCTACCTGGGAAAAATATGTAAATTATCTGTGATTTAAGTTGACCCCTAATAATCATGGATGACATGCTTGCTATTACTATAATTTCATCCATTGAGAGGAAGGGTATATCAGGTATGTAATATTATTTTCATTAATACATTACAAAAGAAACAACGTAGTTCGGCTAAATTGGTTTGGAAACAAAAAGTGTGGTACATAAAGAAAATATTTTATGAATTTTAGTACTGCGTGTGGACCTAGTCAGCACAGACAAGGACAGGCCATTGGGGGAAGAGAATACATAAACCACATATTATGACACAAAACCAAAAATAAAAAAAGTGGGAAACACACATAAAGCAATAATGTAGGGCACAGCTAATAGCCAGTACCAGAAGCAGTGGGCGAGTGAATGTTAACAGATATGAATATAGAACTCTCCTGTGTGGTGGTTTAAGTATTCTCTCGGCGAGTGACCTACCACTTGCTGTTCTGACTTGCCCTGGTTGTTCTTGCTCTGTGCTACTGCCACTCAACATGATCGCCACTTCTGCATTCCAAATTGGAGCCTAACGGTGACACAATCGCAGTCTGTCTCTTAAAGGGATTGTTGCCTGGCCCCGATTGGATAGCACATTCCCCAAACAACTCAGCATTGATTGGCTGGGCGCTGTCACTGCGCCACTAAACGCGCTTTTGCTGGATTTTTAATTTCATCAGAATCACCCTTTCGGAGAAGTCACTCCCTGCTGGGCAGACGCGATTGACTTTAACCACTGCGTTTGCGATTGCACTCATTTTATCAGAATAGGCCTAAGTGTCCTGAATCAGTACAACCAGCTGAAAACCAGCATAAACCAGAAAACAGTTTTTCATGGGAATGTTAAGCTAAATGAGATGAGTCTGAAATTGTGGTCTACGTTTTCCACGACACCCCTCTCTTTTTTTTTATTCCTATCTGAAAATGCCATTTTTCAAAGTGTGGCCCAATATCTAAAAAAGCATGAGTTTACAAAATCCACTTCAGTCATATATATATATATATATTTTAATGTAATGAATGTGAACGCTATGGGTATGAGAAATTACTGTGTCAACTGGCAAGACTTTTAAGTACAGCATAAATAGGAATCTTAACTTGGTACAATTCTACACATAGTGATCTAGAAATATGTAGAAGTTATATAAAGTTGGAAGGTACATTGGACAGAAATTCAAACACAGTTTGAAATCATTAACATTGCTGAGAGTCTGTTGTTTATGTCTACTGCTCTCCTCCCACTGTGTGATTGAGAGAGCCCGGTCTGTGCAGCACATTAATATTGTCCATTACCTTCAATACGCTTCAGTGCTCCTTTTTGCACAAACAGCTTCTCCAGCTTTCCCCTTCCTGCACCCCACAGGCTCACGGCTTCTCCACGCTCACTGTGCTCCCCACAGCCTTGCAGAGATGCTCAGAGATCTTTACAGGGGTTCAGAAGTCGTGAACTTTAGTCCTTCTGTGGCTGCGGCAAGCACTTCTTTGCATGCAAATGAAAATCTCTAGAGATCATTGATCACAGTAATAATATTTTTGAAGATCCAATTCCATTTGAAACACATCTGATTTATTAGGTTTACACTAAGTGTGGACTAACTGTACTGATGTTTTGCTGTTGAATAATGGTTTTAGCCTTTAAAGTACACACAAAGAGGTTTGAACAAATATTTAATTAAAAGCTTACACATGTTAAAGATTCCAGAGAAGCTTCTAAAAAAATAATAATAATAAATGACTGCAGTTAAAGGCATTCTATTACACTAGTTGACTGATTAAAGGTTTTCAGTCATTTTGTGACATGACTGTTTAACTAGGAGGCTGTTTGGTCAAGTGGTTAAAGAAAAGGGCTTGTAACCAGGAGGTCCCCAGTTCAAAACTTTCAAAACAGTTTAGCACCAATTTTCAAAATGATTCCTGTCAAGGATGCTGGGTTCAGTATTAAAGGTTTCAGTGGTCATCTTACACATATGAATATCAGGGCAGAAAGGCGTGAGGCTGATTAAAATGTTGACATGTGTAAACCCACACTCACAAGCAGCACTGCCTAATGGCAGTGTCAGAGACAACAACAATAGTTTCTGAATGTTTAAGTAGGAGTCTGGATTGCTAGTTATTACAATGTTTAACAAATCATCATCCATTCTCCTATATATTTCAATAGCCTGCCACCAAATTCCAGCCCTGGGGATTCAAAAGTGAATCAGGCGTTTCACAAAATGCAAAATGCCTGATTTCACAATATATATATATATATATATATATATATATATATATATATACTGATGTGCAAAAGTCTTAGACGTTGCATTTTTCTACTCTAATTATGAGCATCAACAATTTACTCAAAGCCTCCACTAGTGTTTTCTACAATTATAACAACCTTGACTTGCATAAAGAAGGAAAAACATTTAGTGAAATAGATCCCATCACTCGTTTTGTAAGGTGTAGTATCCGCAGCATAATCAACAAGTACAGAGAAACATCATCAGTAATTGGCAAACCCAGGACTGGAAGACCCAAAAAGCTGTCTGACAAGGATGAGCAATACTTGAAGATAATATCCTTAAGGAATAGAAAAAAGACAAGCGTTGAATTGACAACAGAACTGGCAGAAGGCACACTCTTGAAATCAGGACTTTGATGTATTGCAGTAAGAAAGGGGAACAAGACTAAAAGGCTAAAATATGCACAGGAATTGGACTATGGAACAATGGTCAAAGGTGCTTTGGACTGTTGATGGATGGACAACAACACCTGTGCTTTCTCCGAGTTCTGTTGTCACTGCAAGGCTTTAGGATATTATCTTCAAGTATTGCTCATCCTTGTTAGACAGCTTTTTGGGTCTTCTAGTCCTGGGTTTGTCAATTACAGATGATGTTTCTCTGTACTTGTTGATTATGCTTCAGATATCACATGTTGAAAATCGAGTGATGCGAGCTACTTCAATGTTTTTCTTTCTTTATGCAGGTCAAGGTTGTTATAATAGTAGAAAACACTAGTGGAGGCTTTGAGTAAATTGTTGATGCTTATAATGCATCAGAGTAGAAAAGAGTAGAAAATGCAACATGTCTAAGACTTTTGCACAGCAGTGTGTATATATGTATAAAATAAAACATTGTGGTGTTTTCCCTGACCATTGATAGATGCTGTGTTCCAGTGTGAAACCATTTACCAATCGTCAGAGGAGGGCTTTTGAGAAACAGCAAAGATCTTGATTTAAAATAAGCCTGCCACGATACAAAGTGCCAGGGCCAATGAAAAATCGGATTGCTTTTGACAGAAAAGAAGCGTCTTGTTATTTGAAACAGTCCACACTACAAACTACACAGGCAACACGATTCCTTTTCTTGCAGAAATGAATGAATAAATATGTTCACATATGCATTTACCATTTAGGGTCTTCTGTACAGATTTCAAAAGCTCATCTGTTCCTGGAAGTTATATTCTTGTGCCATCAGTAACTTTTGCATATCTTTTTAAAGTTAATGGCAGTACTTATACAGTCTTGATGATGTTTGTTCTGCACGTTTTTTTTAGTTTTGTTGCATTTCAGAGTTCTCCTTTATTTATTTATCTTTCCCCAAAAATAATCTGGCAGTGGCAGCAATTTGAATATCTTAAATTAAAGCAAGGAGACAGGGGTTCTGTAATGATATTGGCATTATATTGCATCAACAATAAAATGGTAAAAAAATAAGGGGGTGGAGTCGACTATGTTTTAGATATCTGTTTTGCAAAGCGTTGAGTTTATTTGAGTTTGTCATCAGGTCAAGGGTCTTGAAAAACTCGAGCCATTTCCCTTTCCGTATTTCCTTTACTGCATCCAGTGCAAATTTTCCACAACTATTTTGTTGTAAACGATTTAGTAAACTAATAACAAACAATTGACTCACTGATTCCTTAAATCAGTAACCTGCATCTGAGTTGAGTTGCTTAGATTTGTTTATAGTTTTAGTAGATGTTTTTGGTTTTTTTCACAATAAAATGGTGGAGCTTGATATTCTGTCTCAATGCTTTGCGTGGGCCCCAGAAAGTCCTCTCTCACAAGAGGGTCCCACACTGCCAGGACTGTAGCTTGTTGCTGGCAGCAGGAAACTGCCAGTAAAGGTCAGAGGAATCTGACTAACCTCCTTTGTGTTTCGTTTTGGCAGCAATGTCAAAAGATATTGTTCAGCTTTTCTTCATCAGAATGGTCATTTTCTCTTTATAACCTTGAAATGTGCCTTTAACTAGCCACAGCACCACTGTGTTACAGCAGTGGGACCCAACATTTTGGGTGTGTTTTTTTTTCCCCACACATTAGCTAAAAAGCAAAAAGGGATGGAAGCGCTACTCTGCAGATTTATATTAGGTTTGTAAAGGATCATTGAAGATAAATATACTGTTATACAGTGCCGTGAAAAAGTTTCTGCCACCTGTCTGATTTTCTGCATTTTTGCATATTTTTGACACTGAATGTTATCCGATCTTCAACCATAACCTAATATTAGATAAAAGGGACCCTGAGTGAACAAATAGCACAAAAATTTGATACATATTTCATTTATTTATTAAAGAAAGTTATGCAACACCTAATGCCCCCGTGTGAAAAAGTAATCGCCCCCTTAGTCTCAATAACTGGTTATGCCACCTTTAGCAGCAATAACTGCAACCAAACGCTTCCTGTAGTTATTGATTAGTCACTCACAGCGCCGTGGAGGAATTTTGGCCCACTCCTCCATGCAGAACTGCTTCAACTCAGTGACATTTGTGGGTTTTCGAGCATGAACTGCTCGTTTCAGGTCCTGCCACAACATCTCAATGGAGTTTAGGTCTGGACTTTGACTAGGCCATTCCAAAACTTTAAATTTCTTGTTCTTCAACCATTCTGATGTAGACTTGCTTGTGTGTTTCGGATCATTGTCTTGCTGCATGACCCAGCTGCGCTTCAGCTTCAGCTCACGGACAGATGGCCTGACATTCTTCTGTAGAATTCTCTGATACAGAGCAGAATTCATGGTTCCTTCAATGATGGCAAGGCGCCAGGTCCTGATGCAGCAAAGCATCCCCAAACCATGACACTACCACCACCATGCTTGACCGTTGGTATGAGGTTCTTACTGTGGAATGCAGTGTTTGGTTTTCGCCAGACACAATGGGCCCATGTCGGCCAAAAAGTTCCACTTTTGACTCATCTGTCCATAGAACATTGTTCCAGAACTCTTGAGGATCATCCAGGTGCTTTTTGGCAAACTTGAGTGAGCAATGGTTTCCACCTTGCTACTCTGCCATGAATCCCATTTTTGCCCAGTGTCTTTCTGATGGTGGAGTCATGAACACTGACCTTAGCCGAGGCGAGAGAGGCCTGCAGATCCCTGGGTGTTCTTCTAAGGTTCTTTTTGACTTCCTGGACGATTTTTCGCTTTGCTCTTGGAGAGATTTTGGCAGGACGGCCACTCCTGGGAAGATTCACTACTGTCCCATACTTTCTCCATTTGGACAATATGGCTCTGACTGTGGTTTGGTGGAGCCCCAGAGCCTTAGAAATGGCTTTGTAACCCTTTCCAGATTGATAGGCATCAACAATTTTTTTCCGGAGGTCTTCAGAAATTTATTTTTTTCGTGGCATGATGTGCCTCTACAACCTGTGTGCTGACAACTTCACTCTGATGGTAAGGGCCAAAGTTAGTCAGATTTATATTGGGCAGGGCTGGCCCAAATCAGGCCTGGTTGTTAACCAAAGTACTCAAACAGCTGCCCCTAATTATACCTTTAATTGGGTTGAGTTAACTAGGGGGGGCAATAACTTTTTCACACCTGAAGATTGCATGTTTGATTACCTTGCACACCAAACAAATGAAAGAAGCACCAAACTTTGGTGTCATTTTTTCTCTCAGACTCCCTCTATATACTACTACAACCCACACAAAATCTGACCAAATACAATGTGAAAAATGTGCAAAAATGCAGAAAATCAGACGGGGCAAATACTTTTTCACGGCACTGTATATGTGCCTGGTTTTGACTTGAGTGCAGTTTCACAGCTTTTTTCTATAGATACTGGTATTATACAAACAACTTAGTTGCTTGTAAGAATAGTCAAATTATTGTATCAAGGGTTTTAACACAATACAAATTATGGAGACAAACTTTAAAATATGATCCTCTGTACACAGTCTTCACTCTCCTGCACTTAGCTGTCTGTTTGATCTGCTCATTCCCCCTGTGGGATAACCCCCAGCTGAACTTTATTAGAGCATTTTACTGCACTGGGCGATCACCCTTGATTGCGTTAGCAACATATGTGTGGTTACCCCAGGATCACCCATCAGGTTGATTCCCTAGTAATGTAAAGTGCTGTTAAAAAACTATTTCACATAACAATGTTACTTCTAAATTTTCTGATTTATGTTCTTGATCTATTTTGTTTGCATGGGGAAACTAATCTTGTTCCTTAGAAAGTCAACAGGTTGATGCAGCAACCCACCTTGCATTACTTTTTAACAGTAGTTTTATATACAGTAATTAATCCATATGGTTTTTCTTCATCCCTTTCCCCCATGTTTGAATAAATAATTAGAAAAGATAACTGGCATATCTTTGCAGTTACTTCATCATGAAAAAAAATATCTGAAGTAGAACGGCTGCATTCAAAGTGGCTGTAAGTTCTTGCAAACAAAACGCTATAAAATAGAAGTTATAGGATTTTAAAAAAAACTTGTTCTGGGGTCTGGTATGAATTAAAGAGAAAAGGAAAATGACAACACCATTTACGTTTTGTAGAGTTATTGTGTGGCTTTATTTCTCTTGGGATGGGTAGTGCTCTTCAAAGTGACTTTTCTTGACTCATCAATTAAATGGCGTCTACCCTAACAACAGAATAGTGATATTTGGGGGCACAATGAAATGACGAAGGACTAGAATGCACTGTAAATGCAGATGTAACTAGAATGAGTTAGAATGTTTCAGGGCATGTGTAAAAGCATGTTTAGAAAATGTTTGTGAGCGAGCGAGAATTGACACCTAATGTGAAACGCCCTGCTAGGAATCCAGAAAAGTCAGAGGTTACAGTCTGCTTCTTGAACCCATTTCCTGTGGCAGCGTAACGTTTTAATCACAGTAGTTTGGGGTCACTGCAAGTCTTCGTCATGCCTTCACACGCCAGCCCATTGTTTCTAGCCACTGTTGCTTGGATATACATCATGCTCTAGAGATGTGAAACAGGATAAAGCTTGTCATTGCTGAAAAAAGAAAGTCATTTCCCAGATTCTTTGGGACAAGGCAATACATTAAAAAAATCTGGTCATTTTTTTAACGTAGCATTGTATCTAAGGAAAGCCATTTTACACATATAGAAGAAAAACAAATGTCGGCCATATAATATAGTTGTGTAATTGTTTAAAATAAACAATAGAAAGTCACTTGACTGTATGTGGATGCAGGGTAACCTAAAGGAGGAAATAAAAAGGGCCTGTTTAGAGATGGTGTAAAACGATTGCACAGGACACTACACATGCACTTAGTATTCTGCGTATTGGAGTATGCCACACATGAGGTTGTGTAATATGTGCTCCACAGATTGTGTTTACATGATTTTGAAAATGCTTTTCCTCAGGAATTCTCATTTTACATGCAACTTGGGCAGCATGCTGAATACTGACACAATTAGAGCAATCTGGCATGAAGAAATGAAGTCCAGTGTGCATGTGCCTTTTCAGAGAATTCCACCAGTGTGCTACATCCTGCAAAGGGAATTTTAGTATTACACATACTGCTGGCATACATTATCAACAAATGCATATTTGGAATAATCACTACTTTTTTGTAAGTATGTGATTAGTTTATCATAAGATACTATATAGTTACTGATTGCTGGGTTAATGTTCTGCAACTAAACCTTTTTTGCTTATCATAAAAGTAATTTGGGACCTTTATCATGTGTTAGCTGAAGACTAAAACGGAAAGCTAAACATAACTCAGAGATGAGTTAAGAATGCACATAGACCATTTTCCAGTTCTTTGCTCTAGTTCAGGAGTTCTCAAACTGGGGATTGTAAACCACATCACAAGCAGACTGACTAGTTTTTTTTTAATACCTGCTCTGCAATTGTAGTACATATTTTGAAGAGAGTTTTGTTATGAACGTCTATCTATTTTAAAACAATACATTATTCTTAATATTAATCTACATATAGATATAGCTCTATAATATTTTAATCGGGATCGCTGTAGTTCCAATTCATTTCATAGGGGTCCCAGTTTGAAAAAAGACCACTGCGACAGTTCAAACCAAACATTTTCCAGAGATTCAATTAAAGCCAAAACAGTTTTCCTAGCTTTTGGGAAAACAAACTTAGAATAAATGGAAAAACATTGATTTAACCTTTCATGTTCTGCTACCTCCGGGCAGAAACAGTTAACAGATTGAGTAAAAATGGTGGTCTAACAAAGTTCCCATTATAGAAGCACCCTTTTCAGGGCTTAACATATTCTTTCTGTATCTAGGTGACCAGCTAGAAGCCAGACTTTGATTAACCACAGTGGTGGATGTTCCTTTCAGTCCCATAGAGAAAAGGAATCCAAATTTCCTACGGAGAACCGGTCGACTTGGTTTTGCTTAACAATGTTTTTTCAAAAATTATGGAATCGAAATGACCTTCAAAGAGTTAAACCCCATTATGAGATCTTTGTTCATTTATGAAAATCAAATCCCTGTTTGAATCTCGTGTTTTGGGTCTGTCATGATAAGCCTCCAAAACCTTTTAACATGAGTCATATTGTCACAAAGTACCTTTGTACTGGGCTTATACGTCATGCTAAAGCTAAACCAAAGCGTATGCTAATCCTGAGCACAGTAGGATTTGGTTAACAACAAAGGGTTAGATATGACATAGTTCACAAAGCTTTAACCTGTGAGCTGTTTAAGAAAAGGCTGTTTTCAATAATAAAATAAAGTTTGATTTTCATGAAACTGCTGTAGACTATTGTGAAATAAACCAGCAACTCTTTATTAATACAAAATGTTTTTTCATAAAAAAATTAAAAGAAAAAAAAAAAAAACTATTGTAAAAAGTCAAGGTTACAAAACCCACAAGTATGAATTGGCTGGTCAATTCAACACACCACTTGAAGCTACACACAGAACCTCTGGCTTCTGTAAACACATTTGAAGATCCAATGCTCCAATGAATTTTACTAGTTAAACACAGCTGACCTGACCATTTTTGTTTTCTTTTCCAATTATTCCTCATGTTAAAGCTGCAGACCAGACCTGTCCAGCATTTTTGTCTGAAAGAGCCATATTGATGACCAGAGAGATCTTAAAAAGCCTTAAGAAACAAAGGGACACAAAATGTTTAACTGTTTTTGGGCGCACTAAACAAGTTACCTGCTTAAACACTTGCACAGCATCTATTTTTGACTGGCTTCTACCAAAAGCTACTGAATATTTCCAGCCTTCCCCTCTAAATCAAGAGCCATATTGTGGAGCTCAAGAGCCATGCATTGGAGCCATGGTGCAGACCTTGTATTCATGCAATACACATGTATTAAAACATTGCTTATTTGATGGGTCATGAGTCATTTGACTTTCTGCTGTACTTCTTTATAAATAACTCTATGTTCCTTTTGGTTTTGAAGCTGACTTTAAGTATAACTTGATAAGTTTGTTACTTTCCATCATTATAATAATAATAATAATAATAATAATAATAATAATAATAATAATAATAATAATAATGAGCCATATCTGACAAGACCTGATGTATTGTACAGCGACATGAAATGTCGCTTTTTAAATTGTCAGAATGGAATTCAATGTGCTGTTTTACTCAAAGCCATTTTCAATTCAAACGTGTATTTTTTAAAATTTTTTAACAGGATTGAAATATAAAAGTAAGACTTTAAACCTTTTAGTTCCGGCATATGCTGTCGAAAATCTCTGTCCCAGTCTGAGGTAGTGTATAAATACTGTAACTGTAAAAAAAAAAAAAAAAATGGTCCTGTTCTCGTGTATACTTGGTAAGAGTTTATTTTTCAGTTTGACAAAAATAATTCAGAACTGAAAGGGTTAAAAAGGGCTTTTGGAAAAGGCTGATTGTATTTGTATTTTAATTGAAATGACTTATGGATTTATCAGTGTTAATTAAAAAAAAAAAAAAAAAAAAATGTTATTTTCCCCACAGTAAACATCTGGTGTAATATGTATACATAACTGGGTATGGTTTTATGATTTTTATGACTTGCAGTACGTGACCAAGCTCAGGTAAAAAGCATGTAAGTAACCCGTGTCAGCCTTTATGTAAGCCTTGTATTGAACTGAAACTAATCTACTGTAGTATTATTTACAAAAACATTATCTAACAAAAGAAAAGCCATGGATTTGATTCATATTTTACCTTGCTGAATCAGGCCAAATTGTGGTTAAACTGAACTGTAAAAAACAGTGAACTTCTCTCTAGAAAGCTGTAAGTCAAGTCAGGAGAAGACATTCCTGTGTAAAGGCAATTCACATGTTGGTATACCTAGTGTGGAAACACCCAGGCATACATATGTGAAACAGTTTACTGGGTGATATTGTAACAGTTTAGACACTGGGGTCATTCAAGAAACAACAATACTGTCCTCTGGGATTATAGAGTTCTGCCCAGGGACCAACCTCAGGGCCTTGTTCTTGTTCACAATGTTTGGTTGGTTTTTATGATCTAGACACACTGTCTCCTCCACATCGACGGAAATACAGCTGTGTTTTTTTTATTTATTTATTTATTTTTTTAGTAGTCACCAATTGATTTTACATCGTTTTTCTCCCAATTTGAAATATCCAATTGTATTTTATGCTCCGCTCACCGCTACCACCCCTGCGCTGACTCGGGAGCGGCGAAGATGAACACACGCTGTCCTCCGAAACATGTGTAGTCAGCGAACACTTCTTTTCACTCTGCAGGCCCACCATGCAGGCAACCCAGAGCTACAGGGTCGGAGGACAACGCAGCTCTGGGCAGCTTACAGGAAAGCCCGCAGGCGCCCGGCCAGTCTACAGGGGTCGCTGGTGTGCGGCGAGCCGAGGACACCGTGGCTGACCTAAGACCTCCCCCCCCGGGCGGTGCTCGGACAATTCTGCGCAGTGGGCAGTGGAATAGCCTGGACTCAAACCGGCGACCTCCAGGCTATAGGGCGCATCCTGCACTCCACGCGGAGCGCCTTTACCGGATGCGCCACTCAGGAGCCACCCATACATCTGCATTTTGAAATGTGAGGACATGTGAGAGTGTAAGATGGTGAAGATAGGATATAGTGAACTGCTCTGTCACCCTCTAAGAGAAAGGGTGGTCCCTCCAGTCCAGGGCAGGCTTGATCATGACTCAATACATGCCAATGGGATTCTATAGCACCAACTATTATAATTGTTAGTTATAATTGCTTGTACATTTTTACAGTTTCTTGTGTTTCACCAAAAATTATTAAATAACTGTTCCATGTATTGCTTTAATTAAACCCGTTCCTTTGTTTATTACTTTATGGTTTGCAATGGCACTCTTTTAAAGAAAACAAAGAGCAAGAACAAAAAAAAAAGAAAGGCTTTTGTTTTTCACCAGAGATTGGGGAATTCTTCTTTTCAAAAGGCAGTATTTCCGTAAACTTTTCTAAATGACTGTGTGGAACATGTTTGAAACAATTAGGGGTTCCTTTAACAATGGTGTTAATCCTTTGAAAAGGGCCTCTCTTGTCTTTTGATTGAGGATTATTGGGACGTTTGACTAACAAGGAACAGGTAAAGTCAATGATTGGTGTCCCAGCTAACATTACTGTAGTGTTGAACCTTCACTATTGCTGTTGTTTTGATTAAAGTCCCGTTCTATATTCCCTGCCTAGGTTGAGTATCACCCTTTCTACAGGCCACAGGAGCTGGTGGATTACTGCAAGGCTGAAGGGATCGTGTTTGAGGGCTACTGCCCCCTGGCTAAGGGGGAGAGTCTCACTCACCCTACCATAATCGAGCTCGCAAAGAAGTACAACAGGACCCCGTCCCAGATCTGCATCCGCTGGAGCGTACAGGCAAGACGATTTCAATAGGGTCTCCGGTCTGACGGAGACTATATACCATCTACAGTATCCTAATATAGCATTTCTTACCTTTTTAATATTCCATTCTGGGTGCTCTTCATGATTTTTGAAGGTTGTTTCTGCTTTCATTGATTGTCATGGTTACTATGCTTTCTATTAATATTCCAGCTAAAATGATTGTTATAGGAGTATATTTGTGTGGCCCTGTGCACTGAAACCTACATGTGGAGCACTGAAGGGGGAGTGAATGGACCAGAACCATGTTTTGAAGAGGTTTTGGTTGCTTTTACATGCAGATATCGTACAGTCCACCAAGTTAAGCCAGTTGCAAGTAATTAAACCGCTCCGCTTAGGAATTCTAAAAAAATAATAATAAATACAGCAGGTCAGATATTTAACTCAAGAGCAAGTTCGAAAGACTTCACCCGTAGTGGTTTCCAGGGTACACAAAGACCAAGGGCAGTATGAAGTTACATTCGAAGAATTCTCAAAGTCCACACGCAACGGAAGGCCAACACTGACAAATTGAGTTTAAAATCGGGCTCCACTGCTAGAAAGCACTATTCGTTTAGCAAGAGACAAATCAAAACTGTAGGCAATAAGCAGTTTAACATATTTACTGGTTTCTGTTGCACAAGTATTGTAATGTTCTTTTTTCATTCTTTTTTGTGTGTTTTAAGAATGGAGTCGTTACAATCCCCAAGTCAACCAAAGAAGAAAGGATATTAGAAAACTGTCAAGTAAGTGATTTTCTTTAAAAACAAACAAATTGGCATTGATTGTTAGGACTAATTTGACATCTCCAGCTATCCATGTGGGAGTGATTAAATATAGGAAGGTTACATTACCACGGAAGTATGAATGGAGCATGTGGAGGAGTTTAGCTGGTAACTAGATCCATGCAGATCATCTGAAGTCATTAAACCCAGCTCAGGCTTTCTGTGGTAATTAATTATCTTCTGTTTTGGGGGGGTGCTGTTCAGTGACTAGAATTCTGAGTAATCGCTATATCTGCCAATGAACTAGCACTCTAGTATAGCTCAATTTAAAATGCTGGACATTATCGGTGTTACACTGGCGTTCACATGTGGTACTATTATAAACAGCTTTCTCTATAGTTCCATACACAATTACAGTACCGCTCTCCCAGACTGACACTTAATGTTCTTTATTAATAGTTGGTAATATGCCCTTCTTCATAGAAAACAACAGTAGGGTGCTTGTCTAGTGGTCCGTTCTATAGCAGCAGTTTGGCTGGGCATAGCATTCAGTGGGTCAGCTTGTCCTTCTCTTGAGTTAGCCAAGTCTCAGCTCAGTCATGTCTTTCATAACCCAGAGAATAATTGTTAAAGCCTGCCAAGTTTCAAGTGCAATGTTTCAGAAACAGTAGACAAACATTAAAAATATTTTCAAGGTTAAATGAAGGCCCATGGACACATTTTAATGTGCACTGGTATATCGGGCTATTACCTTTGTTTTATCAATTGAAAAGACTCTATTGCACCTATTTGAGATGTGATGCAATGTGAAATACTGTGTACAAGGGCTGGACAAGATATTAGAAACACCTGCCATACCTCTACCAGTAGGGTGTAGCCACCATGAGCAGCTATAACAAAACTCATTTAAATTGTACTGTAAGAAAATGGGGCCATTCCTCAATGATTTCCACTTCCATATCAAAATTAAAGATGGAGATCTGCAGGGAAGTTGCAGGTGTTCTACAATAAAGAATTCATTTCAGGTGCTTCTCTTATTTTCTGTAACATGTGAAAGATGCTGCAATATTAACAAATGCTTTGTAGTTACTTGTTTTTCTTTTTATGCTCTGTATCAGTGGTCCAGACTCCTGAATACTCCAAATTGTTATTGTGAATAGAAAAAAACTGCAGATCTAAAACGAATAAGGAACAGTGTGTCTTCTTACGTGCACCTAAATAAAGTGTCTGGTTTTTCCTTTCTGAATGACACATTGGAGTCAAGAGCTTTGACATTCCACTGTTTTTCTGTTATTACATTTCTAAATATGTTTCTAAACACCACCTCATAGGTGCTGGGTTTCTCCCTTGCAGAAGATGATGTTGCTATTTTAAACAGAATGCATGATGGGAGACATGTGTCCTGGGACCCTACACATATTTTATGATGTACGTTGACATATTTATTTTTACTGTTTACAGCTGAATCCTTTGTAATTTTAACAGTGAAAAAAGCCACTGGTGATTTCAAATCATCTTCCTTTTATGTGATTGTATTCTATATGTGATTTCATTATGAGACAGATTTAATTATTTCAACTATTCTGAGAATAGATTGTATATACTCAAGCCCAAATGTTAGTGGTCACTATTTAAATTCAGAAAAGATTAATCACCAAATTATTTTACTGTGATTCATGGTTCATGACACATAATAGTAAAATTGCTAGTGCATTAAAGGATGACCAGTCGTTAAAATAAATTAAAACCTCATCCTGCTATCCATTAAAGTCATAAGTTTATTCATTTTGTAATGGCATGTGTGTCATTCAAATGCATCAATAACAGTTCAGCAGTGTTGTGGGAAGCTCCTGTTGAGATGTTGATGGTTTGTTGAAGAATGCACCAACACATTGATGAGTTCTTCACGCATTCCTGTTGAAGGGTTTCTGATAGATCGTGCTCATCTTATAGCAGCCAAACTGCCATAGTGGTATGTGCAGCCAAACCATTACACATGGTCCTCTAAAATGTTCATGTTCTGTAGGTGAGTGATCTTATATAGGGGTAGCATCAAAGGATGGACTATTTGAGGAGCAGACAGACATAACCTTAGGTTTGTCATCTCACTGAAATACCTGGAGAGAGTTCATTACATAGACCACCCAATTTAAGAACCATCCACTTATAAACCTCTCATCATGAGCTGTGCAAAAAGACATCTTGGATGCAAACACAGTAATTACAACTACACAGGTGCCATTGTGAGGGATCTCTGGAAAGGTACTTCAGCATCCTTAACACAGCTTTTGGAGAGAGATCTACACCACACATCAGTCAGATATCGCTGTTCTATTGCTTTCCCCAGTCTATTGTGATAATCCACAAAAACCTGACAGTAAACAAAACTGACCTGAGACACCGCTTCAAATGTTCGCTGTCAATGTCTAGAAGATGCCCAACATTTTTTTATTGCGTATGTATTTAAGAACACGGAATACATTTTATCCAGCAACAATTTAAAACGATATAACAGCAGTATCATAAATATGTAATGACATGTATACAGTAATGTGGTATATTAAATACGTAAGACCAGATCCATAAAAGTTAACATTGTTTTTAGCAATGTTCTGTGCTTTTTGCAATATGAAATTAGTAGCCATATGAAGGTGATTAATACTCATAATACTCATTGAATAAAACAAATGGGGTTTAAAACTTCTCTGTGGATTTGTAGTTGAATAATCTGATTATTGGGGTCAATAGAACTGTTATCAAGACATTTACTGGCAAATTTGATATTGTTAGCTGTTAATGCTTATAATTAGTAACAAAAAACAAAAGCACAAATGGTGCATTTGAACTGCCGCAAAGATCTTGAAACATCTGACCTAAAATCCCTCCTTATCGGCTACTCGCATTCATACGTTTTCCTCAACACTTTTGCTCCACAAAGACCTTGAATAATTTGCTGAGTGCTTGTCTGAAGTCAGTAGTAGGTTCTGAGATGTGCTGTAGTGTTTTTGACATCTGTCCTGGCAAGTGAATAGATATATTGATTTGTTTTCCAGTATTGTAGACCAATGTGTTGAGATGGATGATGAGAGGGACCAATTAGCAACGAGATCTGAGATATTTACTTTGAATAGAGAGTCTGCTAATAAAACAGGAACAGCAGGCTTGTAAACCTGTGGCGGATAAATGAGGCGCTGCCATAACCATAATCTAGTATAGCTGTGACAGCACCACCATACATTCTTATTCCAGCTTCGAATGGCTTCAAAGTTGTGTAGACTCAATTTATTAAATATAACTAATTCATGATGATTGAATAAATGTTCAGACATTTAGCATGACTGTTATTAAACATGATAAAGTATGTAGATGATAAATAAGTAGTAAAAGAAAAAAATACAAGTAGATTTTCCTCTATAATAGACAGCAGCTTTTCAACACAATGTTGAACCGTTTATAACCTGCTTTAAACCACAGATATGTATTAGTGTTTTTAACTGTAATGCTACATTCCTAATAATTGCTATTTTTAACTGTATTTAATAAACCGCAGGGAAATAATGTTTTTCAGCATGACATGTTTGGTTATGAATGACATCTTTGTGCAATTTAAAAAAAAATATATATATATATATATATGCTCGTACTTCAGCCACAGACCTGGCCAACTGGACTGTACTGTTAAAAAAAAATATTCAAATACACCATTTATAGAACGAATGGGCAACCACAATATATTTTCAGTTTCAGCTGACCCACAAATGCATGCGCTGTCTCCTATAGTGACACTGTATTTGTAATCAGGATGTGAAGGCCCTTAGTTTGTTCAAGCCTTGAGGAATTCCTGTGTCTGAAACAGATTGTGATTTTTATTGTATTTTGACTTCCGAGAGTCGCTTCCCAACTCAGACTGAATCTGTGAGAAGTTAGCCTCCAGCAATAATCAGAGCAGCTCTGGTGTTGGTTTGGTAGTGAAATACATGTACTGTGTTGTTGTGACATGATTAGTAGGAGGTTATATATATATATATATATATATATATATATATATATATATATATATATATACACATACATACATACATACATACATAGCCTATAGAAAGTCTACACCCCCTTGAACTTTTTTCACATTTTGTTGTGTCAGTGCCTCAGAGTTTCATGCATTTAAATTAGGATTTTTTCCACTTATCTATACACCATACTCCACACTGTTAAGGGGAAAAAAGTTTTTATTGAGAAAAAGATTATATATTAAAAATACAAAACTGAAAGATCATAATTGGATAAGTCTCCAGCCCCTGAGTTAATACTTGGTGGAAGCACCTTTGGCAGCAATAACAGCTGTGAGTCTATTGGGATAGGTTTCTACCAACTTTGCACACCTAGAATTGGCAATACTTGACCATTCTTCTTTACAAAACTGTTCAAGCTCTGTCAAGTTCCTTGGGGAGCATTGATGGACAGCAATCTTCAAGTAATGCCACAAATTTTTGATTGGATTTAGGTCGGGGCTCTGACTGGGCCACTCAAGGACATTTACCTTTTTGTTCCTTAGCCACTCCAGTGTAGATTTGGCTCCAGTGTGCTTTGGGTCATTGTCATACGGAAAGGTGAACTTCCACCCCAGTTTCAGCTTTCTTGCAGAGGGCAGCAGGTTTTCCTCAAGGACTTCTTTGTACTTTGCGCCATTCATTTTCGTTTCTATCCTGACAAGTGCCCCAGCCCCTGCTGATGAGAAACATCCCCATAACATGATGCTGCCACCACCATGCTTCACAGTAGGGATGGTGTTCTTTGGGTGATGCGCTGTCTTGGGTTTGTGCCAAACATAACGCTTTGAATTTAGGCCAAAAAGTTCCATTTTAGTTTCGTCAGACCACAAAACTTTTTGCCACATGGCTACAGGATCTCCTGAGTGTTTTTTTGCATACTTCAAACGGGATTCAAGGTGGTCTTTCTTGAGTAAAATACAGGCCAGATTTGTGGAGTGCTTGGTATATTGTTGTCACATGCACACTTTGACCAGTCTTGCCATAAAGGTCTGTAGCTCTTGTAAAGTTGCCATTGGCCTCTTGGTAGCCTCTCTGATCAATCTCCTTTTTGCTCGATCATCCAGTTTGGAGGGTCAGACTGATCTAGGCGGGGTCTTGGTGGTGCCATACACCTTCCACTCCATCGTCTTGACCGTGCTCCAAGGGATATTCAAGGCCTTTGATATTTTTTATACCCATCCCCTGATCTGTGCCTTTCAACAACTTTGTCCCGGAGTTCTTTTGAAAGCTTCTTGATGCTCATGGTTGAGTCTTCGCTTTGAAATGCACTACCCAGCAGAGGAAACCTACAGGAACTGCTGAATTTATCCTGAAACCATGTGAATCACTACAATTTAACTTGGTGTGTGATTTTGAAGGCGATTGGTTACTCCTGAGCTAATTTAGGATTGCTATTACAAGGGGGGTGGACACTTATCCAACCAAGCTATTTCAGTTTTTATTTTTAATTAATTTTCTACAAATTTCTAGAATATTTTTTTTCAATTGGAAGTTGTAGGGTAGGATGTGTAAATCAATAAAAAAAACTATTTTAATGCATTTTAATTCCAGGCTATAAGGCAACAAAAGGTGAAAATTTTGAAAGGGGGTGTAGACTTTAAAAGACCTCCTCAAGATTCTTCCACAAAAGCCTGTCTGCTATGTCCCTAATTGACGTTCATCCAGCGTGTTTCCTTATTTCATCTTGCCATCTTCCTGGAGGTCTTCTTCTTGGTCGCTTTATATCTCTTTGGATCCAGTCTGGTATCTCCTTGGTCCAGCGATGGTCTTTTCTTCTTGCTACATGTCCAGCCCACTGCCATTTCATTTCTTCCTTTTCCTGTCTCTTCTTGTTATTCCCAGCATGCGTCTTTCCATACTCCGTTGAGTCGTTTGTGATTTTTGAGTCATTTTTGCATTGACGGTCCAGGTCTCGCATCCGTAATTTAGCACTGGCAGCACGCATTGGTCAAAGACTTTAATCTTGAGGCATAAGGTAGTTTCCCTTTCAGAACCATGCTTAATCTTTCAAAGGTACTCCAGCCCATTTTTGCTCTTCTGTTGATTTCGCACATTTGGTTCTCCATTGCTGAAACTAACTGTATACGTAGTTATTGACTTCTTCAAGCTTGATCCCATTGACTTCAATTGCTTGTGGAGTGGTATATTTATTGAACATGACTTGAGTCTTCTTCAGGTTCATTTTCAAACCCGCTTTGATGCTAGCCTTGTGTAATTCTTGTATTCTTGTTTGTAATTCTTCTGGGCACGTTGTAAATATGAGGATGTCATCAGCAAATCGTAGGTGATTCAAGTAGGCTCCATTGATCTTCCTTATTTTCCCAAACCAGTGTTTTGAAAATGTTTTCTAGGGTGGCCGTGAAAAGCTTTGGGGAAATTGTATCTCCTTGACAAAGTCCTTTTTTTAATCCTGATTCTGTCGCTGTTTTTATGGAGTCTTACTGTGAATGTTGCATTCTTGTATATGGTGCTGATCAAGTCTCTTTACATTTTCTCAATTCCTTGTTTTTTCAGAGAGCTTAATACAGATCATGTGTAAACATAGTCAAAGGCTTTTTCATAGTCGATGAATCCCAAGCAAAGTGGTAGTTCATATTCATTGCTGGTTTGAATCACTTGCCGTACGACTTGAAGATGATCCATTGTGCTAAATCCATTCCTGAATCCTGCTTGCTCATTTGATTGTGCCGAGTCAAATTTATCTTGATGTCTGTTGGTGAGTATCTTGGTAAAAATGTTGTAGGTTATAGGAAGTAAACTAATAGGTCTGTAGTTCTTGAGGTCTTCTTTGTCTCCTTTCTTATGTAAAAGTATCACAGATGCGTTGTTCCAGTCGTTTGGCACTTTCTTTTGCTTAATACAATCTGTAAAAATATATCACAGTATTTTTGTCAGTTCTTCACCTCCTTTTTTTTAATTTAGTAGTCGGCAATTGATTTTACCCCTGACTCGGGAGCGGCAAAGATGAACACACGCTGTCCTCTGAAGCGTGTGCTGTCAGCCAACTGCTTTTTTTTCACTCTGCAGGCCTGCCATGCAGCCAACCCAGAGCTACGGCGTTGGAGGACAACGCAGCTCTGGGTAGCTTACAGGCAAGCCCGCAGGCGCCCGGCCAGTCTACATGGGTCGTTGGTGCGTGGTGAGCCAAGGACACCCTGGCTGGGCACCTAAGCCCTCCCCCTCGGGCGGGTCTCGGCCAATTGTGCGCCACCCCCTGGGAGCTCCCGTCCAGAGTCGGCAGTGGAATAGCCTGGATTCGAACCGGCAACCTCCGGGCTATAGGGCGCCTTTACCGGATGCGCCACTCAGGAGCCCCCATTCACCTCCTTCTTTCACGATGTCAATCGTTATGCTGTCTTCTCCGGGTGCCTTTCCTGTCTTCATATGTTTGATAGCATGTTTCACATCTTCCAGAACTTGTTCCTCGGGTTTCATTTTTTCTGCCTCGTTTTGTCATCTGCTACATTGCTCTTTTCATCTTGATATAATTTTCTATAAAAATCAATTTGCGCTTCTTGATGACAGTCCCGTCCTCTTTTTTGATTGCTAAAATCTTTTTTTTCCTAACGATCAGTCTTTATTTTGTTTTCTTCATACTTCGGTTGTTTTCAATAGTTTTCTCTACCAACCTACAGTTGAACGACTGTGTATCTTTCTTACTGTCTTGCAGAGCTCAATGTATTCAATCTTTGACTTCAGAGCTGCTGTTTGTTTCATTTCCCTTCTTTTCTTCATGAGGTCTTTTGTCTCCTGAGTGATATTCTGGTCGCATTTTATACTCTGTGTTCCAGCGATGTTTTTTGCTGTTTCTGCAATTACTTGCGTCACTTCCTCATAGATTTTGTTTACCTCGATTGCTTCATCTTTTTGCAGATCTTGAAGAGCACTGAATCTATTCTTCAGTTCCAGTTGAAACACCAGGCTTTTCTTCTGAAGCATTTCTACATTGATTGTGTTGGATTTCGTCATCACGAGATTCACTCTGTCCAGTGCTGTGTTTAGGTGTATTTTGCATCTTACAAGTCTGTGGTCACTCCCTGTGTTAAAATTGTTTAGTACTGAGACATCTTGTATGGTGTGCTTCTTGTTGGTGAGTATGTAGTCAATTTCATTCTTCATTCTGTTGGGTCCTCTCCATGTCCATTTCCTGATGGGTTTCTTCTGGAACAAGGTGTTCATGATGAATAAGTTCTTGTTCTCTGCAAATTTGACTAGTCTGTCGCCCGCTCGTTCCTGACGCCATGTCCAAATTTGTCGCCCGAATTCTCGTCCTCCTGCTGGGCTCCTATTTTGGCGTTGAAGTCACCAATGATGAACTTATAATGGCTCTTCCCATTTTCATGTAGTTCTTGTACTTCAAAAAAAATATTCAACTTCTTCATCCGAATAGCTTGTTGTTGGTGCATATACTTGGATGACCTGAAGTTCATACTTCCTTGAAACTTTCACCATCAGTCTTGCTGACCTCTCTGACAAGTTGTCAATCTCTACTATGTTATTCTTGATTCTCTTGTGCACAATGAATCCAACGCCTCCTGTTCATCCATCTATAGTGCCTCGTCCATCTGTAGTGCCCCTTCCACTTTAATTGAGTATGTTACTCAAGCTTTCACAGCATGGTTGAACCTGCCAGAGTCAGGGGACCCCGCTGTACATCGTCTTGAGAACCCGTTGTCACCCTCCTGCCACTTTGAGGCAGTGGAAGTTGGACTTTAGGAGATTATATATATATATATAAAATGCCCAGTTATTTCACATGAATTTAGCCACATATTTCTGACTGAAAAACAAATTATGCTAATGTTTTTAACTGGCGACTAACAAGGACAGGTAGGACCAACTAAACTCAGGTTCTGAGTTGTTTCTTAATGTTATTTCTTTACTTTTTGAATTGGAAGTAGGCTAGAATAGCGTTGCATTGGTGCAAAAACTTAGGGAAGGATTTTTCAAAAGTTTGTAAATGATAACTAGTGTTAATCAACAAATCATTATGTAGCATTGATTTTGGCATTTTTAAGAGGCCGTTATGCTTATATCATTATTAAATAATCATGATTTCTGAAATAATGTCAATATCTTAACGAGCAGTGCTTCTTGCAACTGTTTCTTTTGTTTGCGTGGGAATTTAAAAGCAAATCTGTGTTGTCATAATTTATCAGGAGTTAATTTGCACTTGGAAGAAGAGGGTTTTAATTAATGAAAGGCTATAACTCACCTTGAAACAGAAATGTAACAGACCTAGATAGTTCAATATTTGTAGTTATGAAGATATTTTAGACTTTTATATACTTGTGGTTATGAATGAGATTTGATCACTTGTTTTAACAATTTGTAACCTTAAGCCCGTAACACACTGCCCGATGACATCGCAGGAAGGGATGCATGGATGCATAAAGTACAGTGGCAATGGGGCGAATCAATAGGCGAAAAGATAAGACTATGGCAGTAATAAATATCTACAATTTTGGCTAAAACTTAATGCGACGTGATCGTGAAAACCACATATGACTGGAGACATGCATGTATTCTGTCTATATACACATACACACACACATATACATACATATATACCTACATGCATACACACACGGTATTCCATTGGTTTGTATATAATGTCTGTGCCAATATTTTTTTAAAAACCTGGCAGCCCCACATTGTACTTTTTAACTGTTAGACAAAATATTTACAGAATACTTTAAACTGCTGCTATAATCATGATGCGTTGTTTATTAATAGCATTATCATTAAATTATACCAAATCACGATTTATATTTACAGTGAAGGTAACCTATACTGTGTCGCCCAGATGCTTATAAAGTCAGCAAAAACATGTTTTCCCTTCATTGTGAATAAAAAATAATAAACAAATCATGCAGCATGGTCCTTATAGCAGTTATTAAGTATTCTGTAAACATTTCGTCTAATAGTTATAAAGTGCAATATGGGGCTTTTTTCAAAAGATATCGCTACGGACATGAATGGAATACCTAATGTGATTAAGGTCATTGACATGGATTTTGCTTAACTTATTTCTAATATTGTCAGACTGCCCTCACACTGTGTGTATAATGTACACTCTCACCTTCACACGTCTGCACACACATATTATAACATCTTCTTATAATACAGTAAGTGTTCGGTGGCTACTTCTGTTCATGTTGAGTTTATTTATCGCGGAGGCGAGAAAACAGTACCAGAGAGAATGCACGATTAGAGGAATTCACCGAACAACTAACTATAAACAAATTGTGTATTGGGTTGGGGAGTCTATTGTAATTTTAATAAATGTATAATGAAGTGTTACAACATGGTATACATGTATAATAACTAACAACTACAAACAGAAATGACACGTATTTATTTATTTATAGCCTACAATCGTACAAACTAAAATACATACAAAAGTAGATATCGACATAAGAAAATAAATTCCAACCACTATAGCTAGATGGCTGACCCCCCCCCCCCCCCCCCCCCCCCCGAGCCCGCCGTCTGATTTTTACCCACATGCCAGATAATCATGCACAATTTTAAATGAAGTTTACAAATGATACACAAAATAGATATTTTTATTTGTTATTTCATTTCCATTTGTCTGCTGCTGGTGAGAAAGCCATCTCGCTGTACGCTAGTAGTTTATAACAGCAAATTACGCTTCCATTCATTTTTCTTGATCTCGTTAACATGCATTTTAATTAACGAGTTCCCCTTATTTAGTCATTGAGACAGGAAGTGATTTATGTGACCTGCGACAATTAAGCTTTTTAACAAGAAATGCGTTCATTAACTACCTCATCGACTCAATTTCAAAGCATTAACGGATTGATTTAATTAACACATTTAGTTTGAAAATCACTTGCTACTAAAGCTCTTGTTACTATACCACGAGTTCGATACAATAACACTGATCCTGCCCTTATTATCTTGACGACCCTTTCATGACAACTGACTGCCTGCATTGTTTTCAGTCTTTCCTCTGTTTTAACTGTTATGTTAATCCTTTCAACGCGTTCTTTTCTTGTAATCAATTTTCACAGGAACACCTTACATATTTCATGTTTCTAAGGTTTCCCATGGTTGTCCTGTCACATCTGTTTCCACCAGTGCTTAGTTTGTAAATCGGGAGGTCCTGGAACACATAGTGAGCGCGAGAGGGGGGGTGTTCCGGGGGGGTCTGAGGTACCGGAACGCATGAGAAAAAAGTGACAAACACAATGTAACTATAACCTGTGTTAAGGTGTCATCTTTAGCCTTGGCTACAATGCTTGCTGCCGCTAAATTGGCCTTGGTTCAGGCATGTTCAAAAACCTTTTTTTCTGAGGGCTCTTTGTTTATTTTTTTTACGTCGGAGGCAGAGGACGTTACTGTACATTCCACCCACTCTTTTGCTAGTTTCATCCCTCCCTATGATTAATACTTCTAAGTCATCTTGAGTAAAGTCAGCCAAATTACTAAATAATAATAATAATAATAATAATAATAATAATAATAATAATAATAATTGAGATATACACCTAATTTCCAAAATAAATAAACACAAACATCTACTGGTATTGTAACGTTATTGTACCAAAGGCTTAATTATATAATTTGTGATTACATATTTGACCTTGAGGAATGAATGTATTTTATACATGACGATTTACAACTACGGTTAAATATTTTATAATTTAATAATGACGGCGATTCACCTTAGTCCACAAGGTGACACGTAGTATCAGCTACGATACAACAACCTTTTAGGAGGATATTGCACATTCTAATGGATGACGTTCTTAAACGTCTATTATAATTTTACACGCATATTAAATATACATTTTCTAAATGTTATTTTACTGTGTTAAACACTAAAAAAATACTAAATATATACACGTTTAAACTTTGTTTATATAACATGTACATGTTGCGGTTATGGGTGTGCTTCAACGTGTGATTGATCACATGACTAATCCCAACGGTTTACTGGATAGAAGAGGAATTGGGCAAACAGCGTTTTGCTATGTGCTGAATAAATACCACGGATTAGTTCCACAAATACCACTCGTTCGAGCCTCTCTTTTTTGTTGTTGTAAAAAACAATGGGTGACTCCAAATGTATAGAAAAAAAAACACACATAAGAAATGCAACTGACTATTTTTTTTAAAGATTAAATTAAATTAAATTAAATTAGATTGATACTGATGGCTAAACAATGCTAATGGTTCAAACTGTTATGTCATCTCCAGTATTCTAAATATATATTATTATTTTTTTGTTAAACTATATTTAATTTAATGTTTATGAACCAAGTCAACCAAATATAGATTCTCCCTAGCTTTTGTGATGTGCAGTTCGTGAACGACTTGTTCTTTCCGGTTCAAATAAACCTACGTAAACAATCTTAATGCGGTCTACATTGATTAGTTTTGTGTCATTGAATCAGTGAATCAAATGAACGAAATGAATCGATTCACCAAACTGAACTGAATCAAATTAATCGAGACACTAAAAATAATCGAACTGCACATCACTAGTCCTCCCCGACCCCGTCCACCTCTCCCGCCGAGTCTGACTCACTAGTGGCCTGCTAGCTAGTGGAGGACGTGCCGGTGGTGATGCTGAACTGGCGGGATTAGCAGCGCAGACAACGCTGCTCGCTAAGGCATCGCCATCAGGAGCAGTTTCCCCCTCATTTTTGATTTGGCTTTCCTTTCCCCTCGACACGTTTCAAATTCAGTTGCGACGACTAGCCTCGGCTACGTGACGTGATTACGTAGGGACCTCTCGCTAGCTGACCATCACTGTTTCAAGATCAGTTACTTACCTCGCCGGCCCGCCCCATAACCTCTATGTACAAATAAGAGAGCAGGTCTGAAATCGGTGTGGCAGGATAGCGCTTTTACTGGGGGACGGGAGAAATAACCAGGAGGCAGAAGCAACTTTAACTCTAATCGCTTTTATTAGAATGTTTACAGTGCAAACAGTGGAAAAAATAATAAATCATGCAGCGAGAGGTACCGGATCCGGGCAAATTAGGTGCCGGAACAAAAAAAGTAAAATCTGAGAGGTGCCGGATCCTGTTCCGGCAAGATCCGGCTCAAATTAAGCACTGGTTTCCACTAGAACTGCGTCCATTGCAATCCAGGCTATCTTGGAATATGAACTTGCTTTTCAAAACATCTTCATAAAACAAGTTTGCAACTTGATTTGGCAATGGCCTTTCATTGCTGTTCTCAAAATAATGACATATACAGTAGTACCCATTTCTCTCAGGAAGCCAGCATCTTGCATTACTGGGTTCCCGTCTACTAATTATTTAGGATGTAGTAACTTTGTAGAAGTACTGCAAAATACCCTGTATCCACGTGCGACCTGAACGATTTATGAGCTTTTGATAAGTGAAACCCAAAGGCATTAACGCTTAAATTTTAGCAAACAGTAATAAGCAATGGAAAACAATGTACATTATAATTAGGGCTTCTGATTTTTGGTTTTAACCAATAAAACCCAATAAAACACCCCTGGTACAAAATAAATTAAATTGGTGGATAGCCAACAAACACCGGAAAACACAGTAAAAACTGTGGAAATGGTTAATCTATTCACGTTGACTTTACCCTTTTCACATTTAAAAAAATAAAACCTACTACCAAAATAATAATAAACACATTTCCAAGTGCTGCTGGGCAATGTCCCGCCTTCCTGACTTGTATCTATCATTGATTAGTTCTGAATACTTTAAACCCGCCCCAACTAGTGAGTGACAGCACATTCCTACATTTCTATTGGAGACTCCGCTTGCGAGATTTAAAACAAGATTACAATCAGGATGGGGGCTTGTTTGCAGGATTTAAAGCTGTATTACAGTTAAGACAAGGAGGATTTAAAACAGAATTGTGGCAAAATGTACAAAAAGGCCTACACACAAAAACTCCAGAAAAATGTGCCCATGTCCATAGGGATTTCATTGTGGAAGACAGCAGAGGAAAGAAGGTACAACTTAAGTGTGCAAGTACTGTTGAGTTACTATACATATTTTGACATGCACAAAAAAAAACGCTCAAGCATTTTGGAAAGTAACCGAAAACACTAATTTCATACAGTATATCAAAAACGAAAGCCCCCCAAAAAAACGATTTACATGACACTCAAAAATAGCTAAAAATAAGCACAGAAAAATACAATTAATAAAACCCGAAAAACAGATGCCCTAATTATACTGTACACATGTTTGCAATTTTTTTTTTTAACTTGTAACTTTTATGATTACTTAATTCAAACCAAACATATTTTTAACTACAGTGTAAAACAATACAGCCAATACTGGTATTATAGGCAGTTCTAGGTCTATGCAGCTTTTTCGGGTATAACACTGGTTATGCATGGATTGATTGTAGCAACACCTTAGCTAAAGTGCAGGAAATGATTCGCTACCAGGAAGCAGCAGCAACTTTCTATTGCATTGTCTTTCAATGTTAGCAAATCCAAATGGTTGGATAAAATGCAATCAAACAACCAAATATCAAATATCAAAGTAGCATCATAGTAAAGTCAAATCTGGTATGAAAACATTTACAGTAGAAACTGATTTGACAAATCACAGTTACCTAAATGCTTGAAATAAAACCGCATTATGTAGGCTATTGTTCTTTCATCTGCTGGCACACGCAATTGGTCAGTCAAAGTTCAGTGTGGTGAATTTAGAAGGGGGAAATCAACCTATTAAGCCTTTGTAGCTAGTTTCAGTGAGCCTTAGAAATCAATTGGCAGTATATTTTGCATTGAGGCTATTTGGAGAAGGCATGCCCCTGTTTCCTGTAAGTCATACTGAAACAACCCACTCAAAAGGTATTGTTTTGCTATTAAAAAGGGTTTTCAAAGTGCGAGTTTGTGAAGGGGTAGTAGTACTTCTAATTTAGCAGAAAATAGAAACCTATGCTTCATTTTAGCTATTTATTACTAAAAACCGAGAACAAAAATAATAGACATGTTTCGACTCACAAAAAGCACTGAGGACGGCTTTTTGTGAGTCGAAACATGTCTGATATTTTTGTTCTCGGTTTTTAACTAATAAATATGAATTAACTAGAACAACGGAACGTTGTATTTCTTTGTGTACTTAGTTTATATGAAATCACTTTCTGTTCTACAGCTCAGATCCACTCCAATGGTCTAAATGCAATCAAACGCACAGGGATGGATTAGGTACCAGAAATAAATCTTTAAACGCTCTAGAGATTTTAGATACACCTTTTTTTGGCTGTTTTGCTGATACAGTGGTGTGTTTTAGGGGTGTCCACCTATGGAAATAAGTTGGCATTATAAAGCAGTGCTGTATTTTTTAGCTCTCTATTTCAGTCATTTTTAGTAGTTAGTAAGCATGGCAAATAATAAAACAACAATAGAAAATGATATAGAGCACACATGGGATAGGATAAGAAACAGTTTAGAAATTAAATATTATTCGTTCTGTTTGATATTTTATTTTAAAACACTGAAACTCAAAATCAATTATTGTAAGGTGACATTGGTTTTATGTTGGGAAATATTTTTAAGAAAAATAAAAAACTGAAATATCTTGCTTGCATAAGTATTCAACCCCTGTGCTGTGGAATCTCCCAGTTTACACCGATTAAAGAAATTGCCCTAACAAGGACACAATTACCTTACCACTGGCCTCCACCTGTGAACCATTAAAGTTGCTGTCACATTTTCTGGATAAAAACCCCACTGTTGAAGGGATCATTGGTCAGGCTGTGAATCTGAAGGAAAATGAAGACCAAAGAGCATTCTACAGAAGTTAGAGATAAAGTAATACAAATGCATAGATTAGGGAAAGGGTACAAAATAATATCCAAGTGTTTGGAAATCCCAGTGAGCACAGTTGGATCAATAATCAGGAAGTGGAAGCTGCATCACACCACCCAGACACTGCCAAGAAAAGGCCGTCCCTCAAAACGCAGCGCTCAAACAAGAAGGAGACTTGTGAGAGAAGCCACAGAGAGGCCAACAATCACTTTGAAGGAGCTACAGAGTTCAGTGGCTGGGAGTGGAGTAATGGTGCACCAGTCAACCATATCAAGAGCTCTGCATAACACTGGCCTGTATGGGAGGGTGGCAAGAAAGAAGCCGTTACTCAAAAAGTACCATCTGAAAGCACGTCTGGAGTTTGCCAGAAAGCATGAGAGTGACCCAGCTGCGATGTAGGAAAAGGTTTTGTGGTCAGATGAGACCAAGATAGAGCTTTTTGGCCAAAACTCAAAGCACTATGTGTGGCGCAAACCTAACACTGCCCATGCCTCAAGACAAACCATCCTTACAGTGAAGTATGATGGTGGCAGCATCATGCTGTGGGGATGCTTCTCATCAGCAGGGACTGGGCGTCTTGTTAAAATTGAAGGAAGAATGGATGGAGCTAAATACAGGGAAATACTGCAAGAGAACCTGCTTCAGTCCAATAAAAAACTGAAGCTTGGGAGGAAATTCACCTTTCAGCAGGACAATGATCCCAAGCACAAGGCCAAAGCAACATTGGAGTGGCTCAAGAACAAAAAGGTGAATGTCCTACAGTGGCCCAGTCAAAGTCCTGATCTCAATCCCATTGAGAATCTGTGGCACTATTTGAAAATTGTGGTCCACAAGCGTCGTCCAACCATCCTGAACAACCTGGAGCAAATCTGCCAAGAAGAATGGGCCAAAATCACTCAGACACTGTGTGCAAAGCTGGTACATACTTACCCCAAAAGACTTAAAGCTGTTATTGCAGCGAAAGGTGGCTCTACCAAATATTAAAGTTCTGGGGGTTGAATACTAATGCAAGCAAGTTATTTCAATTTTTTATTTTTCCAACATAAAACCAATGTCACCTTACAATTGAGTTTCAGTGTTTTAAAATAAAATATAAAACAGAACGAAATTTCAATGTACCATTTGTAATTCAGTAATATGAGAGAATTGGTCAGGGGTCTGAATACTTTTGCAAGGCACTGTATATATATGTGTATATATATATAATCTCTTACAGTTACTAAGATAACACGTATATTCGGTTTTTCATTCCTACCATAGCATCCTGTTTTAGCTTCATCTTTCAGGTGCTCATTAACTGTAAACTGGGTGTGTCAGTTTCTGAGCAGCAAATATGAATTGCATTTTGCAGCAATAATCAAGAAAATAAAAAAAAACAGTTTAGCATAATCTGGATTAAAGTCTTTCATAAATGGTTTACTTTTTTAAAAACAGACTTTTTTTTATCAATCCCGGAGGAATTGGTATGTCGCCTCACCACTGCAACCACTTACAAATTAGGGACACTGAAGATCAATGGGCCTCTGGTGTCAGGTCCTTTTCCCCCCACCAAACCTAAACAACTGATATTACCAAGCTACTGTACCCTGGAATTAACATCACAGACTGTTGCGATTCCTAGTCCACCGGTAGATGCCTTCTAAGATCAGAATCTTGAAAACTCTCTTTGTAACAAAAAAAAAGATTATGCTGTACAAAAAATATACATGTTAATAATAGCAGCAATACCCTGAGTCAGGAATATCGACTTTGTTTCTTAAGCAGTGAGCAACGATGGACCTTTCCAGTAGTTTCTAAAGGGGTAACAGTTTCTGTAACTGGAAACACCTGGAAATTTGTACTAAAAACCTTCCACTGTCTTCTCAGTTCCCCAAGCTTGGGAAATGCCCCCACCGCCACCACCCTAAGAGCATTGTGCCATCCCTGGGAGCAGCAGGGAGGAGGGGGCTGGGAGTGAATTCATAACAATAAATGAAGACAGCTTAGTCTCACCGAACAAAAAGTGGAAGGGTGGAGACTCGGGGTTCACACACAGTCCAGCCGCTCTGTTTCCTGTCTACCTTTTGGGAAACCAGTCGTTGTGTTTCTTTTTGTTTCTTTTTGCATAAACTGTCATTAAAAATAGTTTTTGAGCCACAGTGTGGTTGAGGATTGGCAGACGGATCCTTTTGCTGAGTAGCTGAGTGAACATCTGTACACATTGCAGAACCACGTTAATAAATATATAGTAAAACCTTGCTTTAAAGCCACCTTCAGTAAAAAGCATCTCATAATTAATGCCAGTCCCGTTTTAATAAACTAAACTAATTACTTTAAAATAATCCAAATCCTATGGTATAAATTTGTTACAAGAAATTCAAAATATTAAGGCCACTCCTCCTCTTAAGGCCACATTGTGTTGGTACTGGAGTGCCTTAGTAGTGAGGTTTCAATGTAGTTTGTTGGTCAGTTAAATAGAGAGCCACTGCTTCATAACATAGAATATAGTAGGAATATATTGCAGTTGAGTGCCCACGTGTTGTTTAGTGTGTAGCATTCACTGAAAGATCAAGGTTTGGCTGGTCATACACATTGAACTAGCCTCCAACTCTCCTTCAGGGGGTATATTGAATTGTGGAAATACCCTGAAGATCGTAAACCCACTATGTCAAGGACCTCTTTCCCTGTGTTTTATATTGTTCTTGGTGAATAAAGGGGGCAATGAATCACCTCTGGGGGGGGAAACGCCAGTAGGTAATTAGATCTGCTGCTGTTTAGTTGAAAATGACCCCAGACTGGATTGAGGCTGTGTAGGTAGGCCGGTGCTGTACCTGCTATGTAGATCAATAGAAGAATCTTCCATTAACTGCATCGTTCGCAATCACTACATCTCTGAGCCTATTGTGTTCTCTAAGAAAAACAAAACTGATGCAAAATAACTGTATTTTTGGTCTGAACATTTAAAAAAAAAAAAAAAAAAAAAAACATCTTAAGGAAACCGTTATTGATGAGTAAAACCCAGCAAAGTTTCACTCTCACATTCCCGCCCCATTAGATCTTTAATGAACACTGAAAGAAATCATGTTGAGTCATAGAAATTCACCAAAATACGATAGTGTGAGAGAAATTCATTCCAAAGAATGCATCAGTACAATAATAAACCGTTACTCTTTTAGAAACTCTGAACAATGGGGCTTCCTTTTCTGATTACCAGCTGGGCTATTTGCATAACAGCTTCAGCCTGTCAGAAGCAGCCTTTGAATTCAGGGTTTATTCAATCTTGTCATTGTGTTTATTGCCAGCAGCATTGAAAGTCAGTTTGAGGAACTGGGTCAGAGTGATAACTGTCAGTTGAATGCAGTAGACATGGATTCCCTTCCCAAATGAACTTCAATGGCAATCCAATAGATCGGTACTAAGGGACATCTCTATGAGCAAAGAGGCTGAATGATACCACCAGTGGTAACGTTGTTTCATTTTGACATGCCAGTGGTATCAATACACAGTACTACTGTATGTTCTCTCATAGGGATGTGCCAATACTCGTATTTTCTGAGTAATTACCTTTAAGTCAGCTTTTGTCAATAGGTATTAAATAAATCCAAACATACCTATTCATTAATATGTTGATTTCAAAACCACAAAAAATCCACACAATTGCAGTCCAATGGTTCACTGCAGAGATAACATCTTGCCCAGGATTACATTCCCACGGTTCACTGCAGAGATAACACCTTGACCAGGATTGCAGTCCCATGGTTCACTGTAGAGATAACACCTTGACCAGGATTGCAGTCCCACGGTTCACTGCACAGATAACACCTTGCCCAGGATTGCAGTCCCATGGTTCACTGTAGAGATAACACCTTGACCAGGATTGCAGTCCCACAGTTCACTGCAGAGATAACACCTTGACCAGGATTGCAGTCCCACAGTTCACTGCAGAGATAACACCTTGACCAGGATTGCAGTCCCACGGTTCACTGTAGAGATGACACCTTGCCCAGGATTGCAGTCCCATGGTTCACTGCAGAGATAACACCTTGACCAGGATTGCAGTCCCACGGTTCACTGTAGAGATAACACCTTGCCCAGGATTGCAGTCCCATGGTTCACTGCAGAGATAACACTCTGCCCAGGATTACAGTCCCACAGTTCACTGCAGAGATAACACCTTGCCCAGGATTGCAGTCCCATGGTTCACTGTAGAGATAACACCTTGCCCAGGATTGCAGTCCCATGGTTCACTGTAGAGATAACACCTTGCCCAGGATTGCAGTCCCACGGTTCACTGCACAGATAACACCTTGCCCAGGATTGCAGTCCCATGGTAGACTGTAGAGATAACACCTTGCCCAGGATTACAGTCCCACAGTTTACTACAGAGCTGACGCATTTCTAAAGAAAGTGAAATAAAAATAATTTCATATCAAAAGGATAAACGAAAGATAAAACAAATAATCGCTTATAAAATATGAATGAGTTTTAGCTAGTTTGATCACGACACATTCTGTATTAAATAACACTGTCAGATTGTTATTGATACTCAATAAGTGTGTAATTAATACGCAATAACGTCACATTTCTTAAAGGTAATTACTCAGAAAATACTAGTGTGTTATGTACCAGTAATATTGGTTCCATATCCAATGTGTTGTTATTCCTGGTAATGATGTGGTCTCCTAAGGGTTTGGTCATAAAACAGAGATGATAGAGTGTAACATTTTTGAATGTAGCTTTTATATTACTGTGCCGGCAATCTAGGTAGCCCGTATTACAGTTACTCAGACACATATTACTTTTATATTTCCTCTGACCGACTATGAGTTGAGTGAAGCTTTTGAATATAAATGCAATATGGCATTATACACCTTCAGCACATTCTGATATGTAGAGATGTCATTCTGGGATTTGCCTGTATTCATTTTAGGAAATTACAGCCAGGAATTTGAATTACCCTAATTTCCCATGACCCCAAAATTTTAAGGCTCCAAATGGTATTTCGTGCAAATATTTGGCTGTGTGAACTAATGTAGATTAAGGAAATGGTACAGATGTGTTCTGTAACTGAATTAAATTTAAGGTACAGGAGCGGGTAATTCCCCCAGTAACAACAACCAACATATGTAGTTTCTGTGTTACTCATACTATGAAGAGCCGATTACAAACATAGAAACAGTGTATAAAGAAACCACAGGTCTACCAAACACAACATTTTGTGTTGCTGTTTATTTTCTGAACTCAGTGATCAGTGGACGCATAGTATTTTCATTATGTGCATTCATTTGCAGTTTTTTGAGTAACTGCTCAGGACACAGTTTTATTTTCTGCTTCAACAGCAGTATTCCAGATCATGTCAGCTGGCATCATGGGCACAGCACTCTGGTCTCTGGGGAACAATTTTGCCCAGAGACACAGCTTTGAGGACCATGGCTATATGATATATTGAAGACGTTGTTAAAGGCTTCGAGGCGAAACGTTTGTGAAAGAATATTACTATTTTTTTTGGTATTACTACATAGGGATTGTATTCACAATGTTGTATTTTTTAACAGGATATTGATTTGTTAGTTTGTAAAGTCGATGTGATAAAGTATCAACCTTTTTATTTCAAATCATATTTACCTTTCTTGCACTAAATCTCAAAACAAAGCAAATTACCCATTTTGCTCTGGAAATAAACACACTTTCAGCTTTATATACTGAAAAATTTAATCTTTTTATTTATTTATTTTTTGCCAGGTTTTTGGGTTCTCTCTTCTGAAGGAGGATATGGATTTAATGAACAAGGTCAATGTAAACAGAAAGCTGATTCATTTAATGGAATTCAACTCGAGGATATCAACATTAGCGGCATCACTCAGAACTGCTGAGTCAAATGAAGACTTGCTGTAATGAAACACAGAATGCCTTAAGAAATTGTTCATTTTGAAAGTCAGGTATATCTGCGCAACAGCAAAAACAAAAATCTGAAAATATTTCCAGTCTCAGATTTGCATTTTACAATTTTGCACACGTCAGCTTTTTTTCACTGTTGAATGATGAGGTTGTAAATGAATGATTGGATGGGCATATTTCACCCATTGCCCTTGGGTTTCCTAAACTATGAATGCACACACTAGACCTTGCAATAGTCAGACAGGGGCTGTCCTAAGGGTGCGCTCAGCTGGTGTTCAGGAAAACGCTTCTGTATCTTTTGTTACTGATTTTATGCATGACGGAGAAACATATATCCCCTATATATCTGTTTTACTGAAAGCAAGCCGTTTCGAATCCTATTGCCCAGGTTTTGCAAGCAAGAAAACTCATTTTCATGGAACAAAGAGGAAATAATGTCTACAAATCAGTTTGAAATCAGTAACGCATTTTGTAACCCAGGTGATAACCACCAGTCATTAGGCACGGTTTTCCACAGAGGGAAAATTGCATTGGAGTGGGCAATTTGCCCCCAGTGCAAAAAATATTATTATTGTTATAAATATTACTAAGTAATTTTGTGTTATTTTGATTAGCCATACCCTAACCTTAATCTAATAATCTTTGACAGTTAATACTGGTGAAAACAAGAAATGTATTTAGAGAAAAATAAAGCTTTTATTTCATGTTTGCAAAAATTCCTCCAAGGTAAAGCTGTTTAAAATAACATCCCTAACAGATGACTTCAACAACTACCAAATACTAGACCCAGGTTAGGGACATGTCTTTTTATTGAGTTGGTCAGGTGAAATAGTATTCAGGGTAAACTGCATATTGTATGACACTGATGTGGTGTTTGTTTAGGGCAGGGTCAGTACTTTGAGTAATATGTTGTAATGTCTGTGTTGCCATGTTGGTAACCAAGTCTTATGGCATGTCAGCTTTCCATTTCAGATACCATATAGCCTGCTGTATACTTTACAGGTCCTCAAGCATTATCCTAATAGAGGACAGGAATGGACTAGTGAAACTGGCATATAGCAACCAAACAGAGACTTGTTAAATATTTTGTATGATTCTGCTGCCAAATGTACTGCTTAGGTGCTGCATTCTGCTCTTAGAACCCTAGGGAAGCAACACAACTGAACACTCAGGCAGAATTGACAGAACTGAAGGTAGAGAATACACACTAAAATACTTCAGAACTGAAGGTAGAGAACATACACTAAAATACTTCAGAACTGAAGGTAGAGAACACACACTTACATACTTCAGAACTGAAGGTACAGTAAACACACTAACATACTTTCTCAAGTATGAGTTTTTCTCAATGTCTGAAACATGTCATTGAATTTTATAATTGTCTTTTAGTATTACTACATATACCACCGTTGCATGTTTTATGTGTATAATTGTAAATGAAACACAGTTTTGTAATATTGTGCCTTGGACATCACTGGTGGTAAATGCTAATATGAATAGAGTCATTAAAATAAAAGATGGAACTACTACAAGCCAAATGTCTGGTCGTTTAATAATACTGTACTCACAATGGGGACTGATTCTCTGATTTAACTAAAACTTAACTTCCATACAGTATTCACATTGTGTGCACTTTTTACATTTTTTACTGAATATATTTGCTAATTTAGTTTTTATGGCGCCCATTTCTTGATTAGTATTATATATGTCAATGGCCTGAAGAACTGCTCTGTAATCTCTTGTAACCTCAGTGTGACCACGTTCCCACTACAACTAAGATCCTAGTACCACACAAACTGCACAGAACATAGTCAGTAAAAAAAAAAACAGGTCAAATGCCAGGAAGGGTCCACTTGAACCGAGCCTGGCATCTTTTTGTACTTTAATGTCTAACTTCCATTTTCCTTAATAGCTGCTCTTTGGTTCTAGTTGGCTGCCACATGTAATATGCATGAGATCAGCCAAACTGGCTTTGTGTATGAGATTTGCCTCTATATAGAAATACTCATTGAGTTATTAAAAATGAACCACATTGAATGCTTGCAAATATACAGAGTTAAGTGGACAGTAAGGGATTACAACATTTCATTTTTAGTAACCCCTCCGTGTCGTGTAGAAATGCTTATTGTCATAGCCCCATTGGTTTGATTATAATAACCAATATATGAAAAGAAAATTGCCCAATTCATTTAGTACAAAGCAGAGAAAATTAAACGAGGGCTTTGCTCAGGATCGAATGCAGCTGATTAATGGCAGGCAGTGTAATTACATGTCATTCCATTTCCAATCTTGAATAACCTGCTTACTAACTATCGAGAAAATATCGGTTCCGAAAAGACCCCTCAAGGGTGATTGTGTGGGGAAGTATATCAGTGTTGCACAGGCAGGAGACAGTATTAAACAGGTAAGAAATTAAGTATTAGGACTGTGTATGAGATATATAGTATCCCTTTAAGAATGACACAAATTAGTTATATTCTAGTGTAACAGGAGGCATAACTAACAATCTAATTAGACTAGCAAATTGGATAATAACTGATTTTAACGGATTGCTACTGAACTCAGATTAATCACTTTATTTCCTTTATTATTTTCTATATTTTTATTGAATGATGCACTTTGATTTTTTTGTATTGATCCTTTTGTAATGGATTTCAGTGGAGACTGGATTATAAGTGGTTTATATGCAAACATGTATTGTTTTTTTGGTTTTTTTTTTAATTAACTTATTTCCCGGGAAACAGAGTGGGATTTTAGTTTTGGGATTTTAACTTTTTTTTTTTTTACTGCTGATCACCCATACGAGAGAGAGAGAGAGAGAGAGAGAGAGAGAGAGAGAGAGAGAGAGAGAGAGAGAGAGAGAGAGAGAGAGAGAGAGAGAGAGAGAGAGAGAGGAGAGAGAGAGAGGAGAGAGAGAGAGGAGAGAAGAGAGAGAGAGAGAGAGAGAGAGAGAGAGAGAGAGAGACGAGAGAGAGGAGAGAGGAGAGAGAGAGAGCTTGCTGATTGTGGGATAAACGAGAAAAACGAGGCTGATACAGTAGGTACAAGTGCCATCAAAATGCCATTGATTCACTAAGGTTAAAGAATAAGATGATTAGATGCTACCAAATGAAACAATGATAATGTTTGTGGGCAACATGTTTTTTTGTTTTTTTTAATCTATAATACACAACCTTTTTACTAGAACACAACAAACATGTTTTTATTTTTTGCAAATAAACACCCAATTAATAATATAAAATGGTTAAATATTTTAATAATACAGGAATATTATGAGCATTCTGCCGGGTAATTTACATTGTGATGTTGTATACAGTAGCACATAATTACGTTATTGAGTGATTTAGCACTGATTCTTCAAGCTAAACTATACAAATCAGAGGGCATTAATTTGAAATATATATATATTAAAAAAAATTAACATGTTCTTATGTGATTACTGCGTTAACGTTGTTAATAAAAAAAAAAAAAGATAGCCACACTAACGATATTTTCGTTTTTATAAATAATGGCCATTTTTAAAAACAAATAATAATAATAATAATTGCGGACAATCAACCATTGAAACCGCAAGCTGAAAAAAAAAAAAAATAAGAAAGGGGCTGAAAAATGACGGGGGGGCGGGTCACAATAGAGAGAGTCTAGAATGTAATAAACTAGCTGGAAGTGCCCCATGCACAACTTCTACACAGCCCGGAGCATGTAGGTTCGTGCGCGCTACCAGCTGGCAGCTACACCAAATTCTTACAAAATAACATCTCAACGAATATACCAGCAAGGTAAGGAAAGCCTTAAACATAGTATTTAACTGCAAAAAGGGTGTATTAAGTAGAAAAAACAACCAAGCAAACTTATTTTTAAAATATGAAATTAAAAATGAGTACATTTGGAAAAGCAAAAACGTTTTTTTTTTTTTTTTTGTTTAAATGCATAGTCCTTTAAACGTGCAATATATGTTTGCTTTGGGTTGTCTACGCCTTTTCAATTTGTTTCCAAAAAACACATTGACAAGTGAATTCCAAACAACTGTCTTGAGCTGGTAATGATTAAATCTCATAAGTGTTAAGATTCCAGTAACTACATAGAAAAAGAACATGCTATGCTAATTGTCAAACATAACTGTTACAATATTTGCATGCAACCAGACAGTTTGTGCTCCTTACAGTTTGTGGGATTTTACATATTGTACAAAATGATGTGTGTGCAGCGTGTTATTCAACTTCTGGTGAGCCTCGTCAATATAAGGATATGAATGAGTACAAATAAATAACGCATTACTTTCTGCATTTATCATTTTAAATTATCATGATATTGTAAAAAGTTGCTCTTCTGTTACTATTAAAGTTGTTCTGTGAGTTTAGAACTTACTGGCAGACCTCTTACGCAAACGAGGTCCATTACACTTAATTTTTTTCCGAGTTGCAAACTTTAAGTTTGCTATTTTTATATCAGTTCCACTGTATAAAAACAAATCTTCAAAAAAAAAAAAAAAAACTTTTAGAATAAAATAAACCATATGCTACAAACGTTAAAAATAAATTCTAACAAATTATGTAACTATTGCACAATCGTTTTTGTTAATTAAGACATCCTATATCAAACTTCATTATTTCCTCCTAATTGTGCAACATGATGTGATTTAAATTTGCATTGAAAAACACCCTGCTATATACTTCAGTAAATGTATGTAACACAACAAAGCATAGTTTGTCTTCCTGTGTGCACACGACAGCACACACCTTTTGTAACTGTGGTAGTCCAATTTTTTTCTTGTGATTAAATACTGAATACTAAATTGTTTAAACTGTGTGTTTTTCTTTTTTTTTAATACATTGAACTTGACAAAAGAGTTCAAAGCCAGCGAGAGGATTTGTATTGAATTTTGAGACTTTCCTGTAATAACCATTATGTTTGCTTTATTGCAGGGTTTACATGATGCGGTTTATTTCAATTCGGCACACATTCTTTTATGAAAAAGAGTCTATGCTGAGTTGAGGACACCGCGCATAACGTATTAGAGAGTTGGAAATTGGAACGGCTGAATCGTCGTTGCGGCAAAGGCACGGCTTTGGTGCCCTCTTGTGGAATGAAAATCTGAATATTTCTGAATCAGAGCAATGGAAAGGACCACTGCACCCCACGTCGAAAGCATGGTTACCGACTATTTCAATCCGGAGATAATTGCAATACACTACAATTTCACGGGGAAATATAGACTGACTGAATATACGGGACTAAAGGCCGACTTAGTGGTCTTTATCGCCATTTGCTGCTTCATAATTTTGGAAAACATAATGGTGCTGCTTACCATATGGAGAACAAAAAAGTTCCACAAGCCCATGTACTATTTTATTGGAAACCTGGCCCTCTCAGACTTACTTGCAGGATCGGTTTACATTTGCAACATTTTGTTGTCAGGGCCTAACACTTTCAAGCTCACTCCATTTCAGTGGTTTATGAGGGAAGGGAGCATGTTTGTGGCATTGGGCGCTTCTGTGTTCAGCTTGCTGGCCATTGCCATCGAAAGGCACCTCACAATGCTCAAAATGAAAGTGCACAACGGGGGCAACACCTGTCGTGTGTTCGTTTACATCAGCACCTGCTGGTTCCTTTCGGCCATTTTAGGAGGTCTTCCGATAATGGGCTGGAACTGTATCCACAGTCTTGAGACCTGTTCCACTGTCCTCCCGCTCTACAACAAGGCCTACCTCTTGTTTTGCACCACGGTGTTTAGCGTGATACTAATGGCCATTGTCATTCTGTACGCCAGGATCTACTCCCTGGTGAGGACTCGGAGTCGCAAGCTGGTGTTCAGAAAACACTCCTCCAGTAGGAGCAGCAAGAGCTCGGAGAAGTCTTTGGCTTTACTGAAGACGGTCATAATTGTCCTGAGCTGCTTCATAGCTTGTTGGGCACCCCTGTTTATACTCCTTCTGCTGGATGTTGCATGTAAGGTCAAGACCTGCTTTATTCTGTACAAGGCTGAATGGTTTCTGGCCCTGGCTGTACTCAACTCTGCCATGAACCCTCTAATCTACACCCTGACCAGCAACGAGATGCGCAGAGCCTTCCTGAAAATGCTGCTCTGTAGTGTCTGCACTGAAAAAGGCCCCGGGGCGAAATTCAAACGCCCCGTTATTGGGGCACTAGAGTTCAGCAGAAGCAAGTCGGACAACTCGTCGCATCCAAACAAGGAGGAAGGGGACAACCCTGAAACGATGTTATCGTCAGGGAACCTAACGTCATCTTCATAGGAAAGCAAGGAGGGAAACTTACTTTTTACTTATCCCTAACGCTAGTGAATGTATGCTTTTGGGACGACTTCTCCCTGTAGAAAGCATTAACCTGCGGTATCTCTGATGAAGACGCAGGCGACGTGGGGTCAGTCAGACTTGGACAGGGAAATCGTGACTCGTATAAACTCAAATTACAGTACAGTAGTCAACCAATACTTGAACTTGGGGGGATGGACTAAGATGTTTCTGGATTTCCTGTCTGGATGAAAGCTTCCCACAAGATCCGAGTGGCATGCACTTAATATCAGTATTATCTAGGCCTATAAGTAGGACACATTGAGTTAAACTTATTAACTTATATTGTACAAGTGTAAAGGGGGGGGGGGGGGGGCACTTAGTTTGTCCTCAACATGCTTAAGGGTTTTTATGCTCTTAAACACAACAAAATGAAGTCAAGGGCATGTGGTTTTATATAACTTGTATATACTGTAGTTAAGTATAGGCCTACAATCCACCATATCTTTATGAATGTATGTGTTTCACAGATTCAGTGACATTACCTTTCCCCTTCTAATTAGTTAAGTGTATTGTTAGAGATTAACCCTGGTCACACACAATGCATTACTCTATGACAACATCTGTACTAGAAGAAAGACTGATTCATAATATATGTTCCTTATTCAGCTGTGTGTCTACTCTAAGTAGGCATCTTTATTTCAGTTCCTGTATATAAAATGTCAGCACAGACATGTAAAATGTAACTTGCCAAACTGTAGTAGATGTAGTTTGCCTTTTATTTGCACATGTTACTGTTTCTTTTCTAGTGAGTAAATAAAATTGTAAAACTTTAAAAACAAAAATAAACTTTGTTTTATTCACCTATCAGAACATTACTGATCAATTTGCAACTACGCATTTACATAATATTTTGTATCAAAGACCTTCACTATTTATTAATAGATTCAAATAATGTGTCAGACCATCTTGCACAGATATCTGCAGGAGTGCAAACCAGGTTGTAAAATATATATTATTATTTGCACTAGCAATATTACCACCGGTCCTTCTTTTGTTAAATATCTTTTGGTTCTTGTATTTTAAACTTTGATTTGAAATATGCTGGTATTTCAATGACAGCTTTATACTGTATATGCTACTGCTTCCTGCTACCAAA
This sequence comes from Acipenser ruthenus, assembly GCF_902713425.1. Taxonomy (NCBI): domain Eukaryota; kingdom Metazoa; phylum Chordata; class Actinopteri; order Acipenseriformes; family Acipenseridae; genus Acipenser; species Acipenser ruthenus. Next base: position 26,564,200 of record NC_081200.1, on the reverse strand, counting down.
TAACTTTCTGTGCAGTAGCTAAGTGTCATGCCAGTGGTCTAGCTGGAATCAGGCCATGTGACCTAGAGCACGGGAACTGAGGTACCAGGAAGTTATTATTATTTATTTCTTAGCAGACGCCCTTATCCAGGGCGACTTACAATTGTTACAAGATATCACATTATTTTTACATACAATTAACCATTTATACAGTTGGGTTTTTACTGGAGCAATCTAGGTAAAGTACCTTGCTCAAGGATACAGCAGCAGTGTTCCCCACCTTGGATTGAACCCACAACCCTCCAATCAAGAGTCCAGAGCCCTCACCACTACGCCACACTGCTGCCCAAATACAAAAAAGAAAAAGAAAAAGAGGTACCAGTGATAATGCTGCTAGCCCTAATAAAAGGTTAGATGAAACTTTGGTTAGCACTTTATTAGTGATTATATCCCATAACTTCATCAGGTAGGTGCACCCTCAAAAGAGTAATAGATGTATATATAATCCTTATCCTTTGCCAGTCAAGGACCATTTTGTATCGATTCTTACAGTTGTATTGTGACATGCACACCTGTCAAGGCTACTGTCAAACCTCAAAATGGCTTTCCATTTCTACTTGCCATAGCATTTCCACAAACTGATGTGAAGAACTTGAGTTTGCTTGAGAGATTATCGCTAGAAACGGCTGAGATCTCGCAAATTCATTAATGACACCTGTGATAGTATAGGTTAGTCTGAGCACATGTCACTCCACACAGCAAAACATTCAGACAAAGACTACCTTTCACTCTTAGTAAAATGGTTTGGCTTTGTTGGCACATATTTGGACCATCAAAAGTCATTTGGATTTAAAGGTCATTTTTGAAAAAAAGACCCCCATCTTGCTTCACCAATTTTTTTTTAGGAAACATCCTACAGTCTTAAAGATATTCCGACCCTTATGGTTAACCTAGTGTAGTGCCAGATATAATGTTTTAAAATATAAATGCATGATTACTATGACATGCGTTTCTTTCAAAGCTGCACAAATGATGCAACCTATATAATGAATGGACATGCAGAACAGGCAAGATTTACAGAATTATTGAGTGCAATCACTTTAAGAAGGTTGGTATCTCCTATAAGTGAAAATGGAAGTTCTATACGGTTCCTTGTAAAATATCATTAAAATATTGAAAACGTTCACCTGCAAGGTCAACAAGGCCTTGTAATAATTCCTGACCAAGTATCATTAGGGGACACTGTTAGTTCTTTAGCACCATCTAGTGGTTGCGTTGCATACATGCCTTGGTGATTTCCTTGTGGGTTTACTAGAGAGGTGAATGATTCAAGTACCTGACTGTCACGTGTATGTTATAACATGGAATTGTAATTCTAGATTATGTATGGTCAGAAGCATTGGATAATTATAATAAATGTGCTCTGTGCTTGTGCCAGCAATCAGGGTCTAGACTTCCTAGCCTGGCCTAGTTTAACAACATGCACAGAAACATAAGCTATAAAACATGCAGACCATTATAGGAATTATATTTGAGTGTAAAATTGAACAGAATTGTGATCTTAAAAATATCCAGATGATCACTTCTTAATTAAATTACCTATCTGAAGAGTCACAGATACAGACTCAACAGCAGGTAACTCACACGCCAGGTGCAATAAAAACAAAATACTTGATTTGTTGCAGAATTTAATTTTCCAGTTCACCTCAATTTGCCAGGTCATTAGTTTAAACTGATCAATTTACACCAGGGCCAACTGTTCAATGACACAGGGACTAGTAAGGATTTGCTATAGTAGGACATTTTTATCTATTACTTTTTAATATTTTTTTCCAGAGGAAAATCTGTTTGTTTTTATAGTATATGATAAATTCATAATTGATTATCCCAGAATAGCCCCGCTGTCTAATATGAGGTACTGACCTGCCTCCTCTATCTACTGTATGATAATGAATGGCATCTATGTAAGCAATACATAGTGCTTTATAATGATGACAGTGCCAACTGTTGTCATTTAATGGTATCTTACTGCCACCTACTGGATTATTCTGTCATTGCCACCTCACTTGTTCTGACTCACACCTATGTGGCTGCTGGCTGCTTTCCTTGCTCTCATTGCGTGGCCAATCAGTTAATTCTCTGTCCAAGTGGGGCACCGCCACTATATAAAGACTTTAATCGACACCAGGTCACAATCCATCACAAGACTCATTCAAAAACATGTCATAAAACCATGTCTGTTCTGCCCATATAATTTGAAGTCTGATTTCAAGAACATTGTGTTACATGCAGTTGTACCTGTAATTTAGATACGTGAAAACTGAATAAACTACCTTTTTCTGTAACACTGGAAAAAGCAAATAAAGACCAATTACCAAGTCAATTATTTCACCACAAGTCCATCAAATGCTCATCTATAACCCATGAATGTTTGTTTCAGAACTTTGCAAGAATCCATTTTTAAAGATGGTAGCAAAAAAGAAATAAGAGGTCAACAGTACCTCTGTAGCCCCGTGACAAACCACGTGCATATAAAGATTGTACACATGTTATTGTTTTAGTTTTACGTATTTAATTATTTATAAACATTTTATGGTTTCTCTTGGTTTAAACTATTATTGTACAATGTAACCCAAAACAACATAGATGTGTGTTGTTCATGTTTGTATATTTATTAAACTGTGAAGGAGACAGATTGCCAAGTCAATTATTTTACCACAAGTCCTTCAAATCCTCATCTATAACCCCACCAAAGGTTTGTTAACTCGTGTCCCACAAGGGGTTTCAGCCCTTCAAAGATGGGGCCATTTTCGATATTTTCATCCTGAAGTCTTTTTGTGGGGTCATTAAATCAGACAGTAAAGTAGGTAGACAGTAGCAGAGCTGCATACAGAAAGTCAGTTAAATTATGAGCACACCTAAGCAATTTGAAAGTGATATCTCTTCTACTTTAGAAGGAACATGCACGTAAGATCACTCAGGAATTGTTCAATTTTAAGGCCTTCAGCAACACAGAAATACTAAAGCGGTGGTACTGAATTCTACAGAAGACCTACCTGGCTATCTGTACAGAAGCATTCATAGGGATACTGACATTCCAAATATCATTTTTAGCTCCTCAGAATCACTCCAAAATGAGACACATTTCAATGTGACCACCACCCCCTAAAAGGGGGTGTATCTCAGCAAATTTTCATCATTGAGCTTAAATATTTGGCCTGGCTTCATACCTGAACTGTATCTTCCACTACACAAAATACAAGCAAAATCAAAACCTTGAGCTCTGGTTGAGTTGACACGGAATGACCCATTTGCCTTTGCACTTGATTCAAAACAGGATCCTATATATTGAATCTGCATCAAGAGTTAAAGCCAGTACACACTGTATTACTTCATCACAGTAGGGATGTACTGTATACATCTGATTACCTAATGAATGACAAGCTTCAACTATATTTTCATATGTTTTACTGTGCTCGTGCACCTATGTGATGTTTCTAACACTTCCGAGTGATACCACTGTAGTTTCAATTACTCAGATACTGTGCTTAATTTCATTTTGATATGCTTTGTGTTCTGGTATTTGACCTGGATTCAGGAGCACCTCTTCCTCTCCAGTTTCCACATTGTCTTTCACTAGACATGTGTAATGCAGGGTAGATCAGCAAAGTGTCTGTATAGTTTTACGAGCCAGCGCCATCTAGTGAGCAGGTATTGTGTACCGTAATATCAAAGGAAACTTGATTCACTGGATGGCACGGGCTCTTAACCCTAAACTGACACTGCTGATCTAGACTGTTACATGTGTCTGTAGTAAAAGATATAGAGACTTGTATATTCTCATATTGCTAGACATTATGATCTAGCAACTACCGGTACTTCTCCAGGATGACAGTTTGTAGTTTCTTCTTAAGCAACAGCACCCTCTATAGATTATATATAAGATTATGAAAGGCGTGTTTACGTTTACCTCCCAGTTTCAATTATCATAAGTTAGCATTCTACAAACAAACACAAAAACTCAAGTCAACGTTATTCTGTAGATGCTTTAAGACACTTAATTCCTGATTATGATGCGTTTGAGTCGATGCAATAGACTGTGCTTGTAGATTTTCCTGACTCCAATTCAGTTTGCAAACACCCTGAGTCAAGTTCCCCTTATCAACATTTACCAAGGGGAAATTAAACATATTGTTTTTACAAACTCATTCACCCCCACCCCCTAGTTTGTTAAAAAGATACTGCTATATTGAAGAACACAAAAACCATTCATTTTGAATATGTTTTACAATGCACTACTCTGAGCTTTAATTCATTGGGTATGTAAAGATTATTATTTTATTTATTTTTTTGTCTGTTTTGATGAATTCTAAAGTTTGATATTAAAATACCAGTTCTAGACTGAATAAAGGTATATTATAGCTTTTTTCAATTAAATGTTTCTCAAAAAAAAACGGAATTACTTTACTTTAAAAAAATATGAACAAAACTGAAATGTTCAGCATTTTGAACCCATTTATTTAAACATGTTGAGCTTGTACTAGAAAATGAACGTGTAGCCAGACCTGTGAATGGAGCCCAACGTGTTCTGAATTGAAACATGTAGTGAAACATGCAATACACAACCCATGTCTCCCAGCTGCACCTAAACTGCAACAAAAATGCCCTGAAGCAAACAACGACTCACAGTGACACAGCACATATCAGACACAGGATAAAAAAAAACAATACCTGTCCTAGTGAGAGAAAAATGATTTGCAAAAAGGTTTTAGAAACCCCAGCCCCATGGCTCATAAAGATCTGAACCCCAAGTGTTAAACACGATGTATTTTCCACTTTCCTCTTATAAAGTTGAAAATTGCTCATTCATTTGAGATATATATATATATATATATATATATATATATATATATATATATATATATATATATATATATATATATATATAGTAGCGATCTTGGTTCCCGCAGGCAGGTGCATCACACAGGCGAGGCAAGCCAGAGACAGGCGGAGGGCGGGCGCGAACCCGGGACCTCTCGCACTAAACCATAGCGCCGATACCGCTGTACAAAAAAAAGCCGGCTCCTTTACGTCACCTACCTATATATATATAAAAATTGTGATTATGGGATCATTTTTGACCTCACTAAATTTAATACGTCTCGTTTATTATTTCAGCACAATGTAAATCGGGTCATTGACACCTGTGCTGGTATTTGAATTGCCGACTCCTAAAACCATATATTTACCATACTCTACCATACTTATGTGTGATTTACCATGCCTGTCAGTATCAGTACGCATACCGAGTGACAATGTTAGACAAACTTTGGGAGCCTCCGATCATACTCCGGTCCCGGGTTCGCGCCCGCCCTCCGCCTGTGTGTGCATTGCCTCGCCCTGTGTGATGCGCCTGCCTGCGTTAACAGAGATCGCTAAAATATTTTTTTTTAATGTCAACTTTAGAAAGTGCACTGTCATTTCTGAAAAAGTGCACAGTAATATTTGAACTGTAGATAGAAAAAACGACTAATTCCTGACTTACTATATCACAGTACTGGGATAAAGACTGGGATAAAGAAATATGTAACCGTTAAAGTCTAGTGTTAAAAAAAAAAAAATAGCGCCTACGTAGGACTTTATATCTCCTAAGTAGGATTTTCTGACTCTTAAGTAAGTGTACAGCAGGACTCTCTACCTTCATCATGGTGATCTGATTCAAGCATTCAAAATTCTAAGAGGTATTGACAATGTTGACCCAGGGGACTTTTTTGACCTGAAAAAAGAAACAAGGACCAGGGGTCACAAATGAAGATTAGATAAAGGGGCATTCAGAACAGAAAATAGGAGGCACTTTTTTACACAGAGAATTGTGAGGGTCTGGAACCAACTCCCCAATAATGTTGTTGAAGCTGACACCCTGGGATCCTTCAATAAGCTGCTTGATGAGATACTGAGATCAATAAGCTACTAACAACCAAAGTAGCAAAATGGGCGAATGGCCTCCTCTCGTTTGTAAACTTTCTTATGTTCTTATGTTCTTATAGAAAAAGCATTTACACATCCATAAATAGGTTAGTGAACAAAAACAACAGCCAAACGTAAACGAGATTAATTAGGCTAAAAATACACAGTGTTGCTATGCGGTTTCCTATAAACCATCTCCAAACAAAACTTTAAAAAAAATATACAAAAAAATACAAAACAAATGGTAAATGTAGAGTAACCTGCAACTGATGGCTTATTTCTTAACGCTTTCTTTCTGTTTCCAACGCGGATGCTGCATTTGCTGCCAATGCCATTACTCTGGTAGCCTACTTGTAATATTTATTTATTTATTTATTTAGCGAGGTGGTTAATTGATCAGGGCGGTTATGTGACGGTCGGATATGCGATGTTGCACTGTACATGTTTTTTTTTTTTTTTTTTTTTTTTTATTGGTAGTGCTGTGCACCTGCTATCTGATTTATAATATTTAATTATAAATGCCACACAAATAAATACAAGACAGTGTGTATGCATTGTTTTCCAAGAAGGAGAAATAAATTGTTATATATATATATATATATATATATATATATATATATATATATATATTATGGTGTTTGCCATTTTTATGTAAATCCACCTTCACCTGGCTCTGGGCTTGTCTGGGGAAAAAACGAAATCCTAAATTCAGCGACAGGACAGCCTTCCTCATTCCGTTGTCACGTAAACGAGAAAATAGCCACGTGGGGTGATTGCAAACACATTCAAACAGAAAGAAGAATTTGAAACGGAAATTAAAATGACACGGGGTACTTAATTTTTAATTTTATGCTAAAATAAATCCTTTACGGTCCCCAAAATTTGTTTCAGCTGCATGGAGCAAAAAGCTTGTTTTTGGTTTGGTAACTTTGGTTGCTTTTTACCAAAAATTGTGCGAATAACAATTTGTGGTAAAAAAAAACCAAAAAAAAAAAACCCTGAGAAGTGAGTTTTGCATTGTCACTATTTGCATTGTCACTATCGTGATCCATTCCACATAGATTCCATGCCATATTTTCTGCGAATCATTTTTGTGGGCGTGTTGTGCTGACCGAGGAATACTCCTTGTATAAACTCGCTTGACGGAGTTTGCTTACAGTCAAAACTGAAACAGCGTACTGTGTAAGTTAGATATAGTACTGGTAAACGTTAGACTGCTTATTAATCGAGACACATGGAAAAACAAAACTCATCTGCCATACTGCTCCTTAAGCAGGCCACAACGCTTAACATCCATACCGGGAACCTGGTCAACTGGAGCCGCCTGAAGAAAAAATGCCCTTCTTCGACCAGCGAGGAGGTAAAATTACCGGCAATACAATGCTCAGAGAAGACACGGCAGGTGTTGTAAGCGGAAGACAGATCGGGGATGGCGAGGGGCCTTTGGTAGTGATTACATATGTGATCCATTATTGAAAATATTTGATCTTGAAGTTTATTTAATCATTTACAAAGTCAGGGTGGTAACCGCGACGAAGCAGGCACGTGGCGATTACGGTTGCAGCCCCCTTACGGTTTACATGTTTCTTTTATATTTAAATATTTAAAGCCGGCTGTCACATTGCACCCCAATGTTGTAAATAGTAGGTTTATTGGTGTTTTTTGTAAATGTTTTATCAGTACACAAACTCACCAAAATGTATACAAAGGAAAAGGGAAAATGTAATCGGTTTATGTCAGTTCTGCATTCATTATTCCAATAGGGTTCAGGGAGAATGCTAACCGGTAGCCTAACGCGTGTCTGCTTGTTGCTGCGACAAAGTTTTTTCCTTGTTAGTTGTACAATAGTGATTAATGATGTGTAAGAAAAAAAAGCTGCCCATACCATAGTTATTTTAATTTGACTAACATTGGCACATGTGGCTTCATTGGACAGCTCTCTCAAAACTACAGCTTTTAAATAGAGATGTTCTGTCATAAATAACTGAAGCCATCAGCGCTGATCGTGTCATGTTGTCAAAGCCTTGCATTTATAGCTTTATGTTTTTTCAGGTTTTTAATCAGTCTTGGTTTTAAAAAATGCGATAAAAGTACATACTGTGCACTGATGGCGTAATGGTTTATGCACAAATAAATCAATGATGGTTCAGGGTTTCTGCAGCATGTATAGTAAAAGCAATGACAAGTCCGTCAGATTTGCATGGTAAAGCTTGGGCAAACAAGGTAGAAATGACCACGTACACTTACCATGGAAACAATAAAGGGTATTTATTAACTTTGTCATTGTCAGAATTTCTGTTTCAGCTGTAGCAGGTAGTATAACTCTACGTTTCTTTCTTTCAGCTACAGGGCTGCATTGGACAAACCCTGAGTGAATGGTGTACTAAGATTGCCCCTACCCTGGAAAAGGTGAGTTTATATTATTATTGTTATTATTTATTTCTTAGCAGACGCCCTTATCCAGGGCGACTTACAATCGCAAGCAAATACAAATACATTCAAGTGTTACAATACAAGTCATACAATAAGAACAAGAAATACAATAATTCTCAAGTGTGACAAACCACAATTCAATAATACAGCAGATAATAGTGAAAGTTACATCAGGATATGATTAAATAGTGATAGTTACATCAGGATATGATTAAGTACAAAATACTACAGATTAAACACTTGGCAGATTACAATATTCTGAGGTACAGGATTAAATGCAGTAAAATAGGGGGCAGATAAGAGCAAAATAAAGCATATTTAAATGAAGGGTGATAGTATCCCAGGATACAACAGAGGAGTTCTACAGGTGCTGTTTGAAGAGGTGAGTCTTAAGGAGGCGCCGGAATGTGGTCAGGGACTGGGCAGTCCTGACATCTGTAGGAAGGTCGTTCCACCACTGCGGAGCAAGGGTGGAGAAGGAGCGGGCTCGGGAGGCAGGGGAGCGTAGCGGAGGTAGAACCAGTCTTCTAGTGCAGGCGGAGCGGAGAGGTCGAGTGGGGGTGTAGGGAGAGATGAGGGTCTGGAGGTAGCTGGGTGCAGTCTGATCAAGGCATCTGTAGGCTAGTACAAGAGTCTTGAACTGGATGCGAGCGGTGATCGGGAGCCAGTGGAGCGAGCGGAGTAGTGGAGTAGCGTGGGCGAAGCGAGGTAGAGAGAACACCAGGCGAGCAGCAGAGTTCTGGATATTCTGGATTGCAGCAACATGACCTGACTTCATGGTGGACAATGTTGCATTTCTGATCTGTTTAATATGAAAATCATATTTTTTCTCCACAGGATAAATTGTGTTCTGCTTATTAGTAATTATTTTGTAAGGTGGTTAAGAGATAAAAATCTATAAACGGGAAAGAAAACAAATCGGCATTCTAATCATTTGTAAAATAGGGTAATAATACCTTTCTAAAAATGTATTACCATTTCTTTAAATGCACAAGTGACCCCATTGTCATCACAAGCTAGTTTGGTAAAGCTATTAAATACAGAGCAGCCACAATGCACAGCTGGAGGCATGAAAAATGTGGCATCTCCAAACAATTACATGTATTACACTTTTAAGATCTGCAAAGTGGTTCACCATGTTTGAGCAGGTTTTGAAAGGGAATCATGTGATGCAATAGCTGCTTAAAATATTATTTTCTTATATAAGCAGGGTACAAGGCATTGCTGTAAATAAAAAAAACTCTTCCTATATATATTTATAGAAGAGAAGCTTGTGATTTAATTATTGTTTAGTTAGTCCAATAAACGTTATCACATCTCCTTCTCTTTATCTTCCTATATATATGTATTTCTGAGGATTGGTTCATTGCATAACTAGGGTGAAAATGTCAATGGCGTTGCCAGACTGTGTTTTCACAGTGTGTTTTGATACCGCAGCCACTGTCCCATTTCCTGATTTTGCTTGGCTCAGCTAATTGTTTTTGCTAGCCTCATTGAAAGTGTAGGGGACTTAGAAACACAAAATGAATGCTCATTAGAGCGCCTAGATGGAGTCCCTACAGTAAAATGAAGGCTCCAGTTTCAAATAAAGACTTTGCAATAAACCGATATCAACTGACAAAAGTAGAAAATACTTTTTTTAATTTTTTTTTTCTTTCTTGTTTAAACTGCACATTTCAGGCCTATATAGTGAATGGTTTCACAGACTTTGAAGAAACAGTTTCGGCAATGGGTCAAAACACCATTGGGATTTTCATATACAGACGTGCTCAAATTTGTTGGTACCCTTACAGCTCATTGAAATAATGCTTCATTCCTCCTGAAAAGTGATGAAATTAAAAGCTATTTTATCATGTATACTTGCATGCCTTTGGTATGTCATAGAATAAAGCAAAGAAGCTGTGAAAAGAGATGAATTATTGCTTATTCTACAAAGATATTCTAAAATGGCCTGGACACATTTGTTGGTACCCCTTAGAAAACATAATAAATAATTGGATTATAGTGATATTTCAAACTAATTAGTTTCTTTAATTAGTATCACACATGTCTCCAATCTTGTAATCAGTCATTCAGCCTATTTTAAATGGAGAAAAGTAGTCACTGTGCTGTTTGGTATCATTGTGTGCACCACACTGAACATGGACCAAAGAAAGCAAAGGAGAGAGTTGTCTGAGGAGATCAGAAAGAAAATAATAGACAAGCATGGTAAAGGTAAAGGCTACAAGACCATCTCCAAGCAGCTTGATGTTCCTGTGACAACAGTTGCAAATATTATTAAGAAGTTTAAGGTCCATGGAACTGTAGCCAACCTCCCTGGGCGCGGCCGCAAGAGGAAAATCGACCCCAGATTCAACAGAAGGATAGTGCAAATGGTAGAAAAAGAACCAAGGATAACTGCCAAAGAGATACAAGCTGAACTCCAAGGTGAAGGTACGTCAGTTTCTGATCGCACCATCCGTCACTTTTTGAGCGAAAGTGGGCTCCATGGAAGAAGACCCAGGAATTTGCTAAAATGCATATTGACAAGCCACAATCCTTCTGGGAGAATGTCCTTTGTTCAGATGAGTCAAAACTGGAGCTTTTTGGCAAGTCACATCAGCTCTATGTTCACAGACAAAAAAATGAAGCTTTCAAAGAAAAGAACACCATACCTACAGTGAAACAGTGAGGAGGCTCGGTTATGTTTTTTGGCTGCTTTGCTACGCCTGGAACAGGGTGCCTTGAATCTGTGCAGGGCACAATGAAATCTCAAGACTATCAAGGCATTCTGGAGCGAAACGTACTGCCCAGTGTCAGAAAGCTCTGTCTCAGTCGCAGGTCATGGGTCCTCCAACAGGATAATGACCCAAAACACACAGCTAAGAGCACCCAAGAATGGATAAGAACAAAACACTGGACTATTCTGAAGTGGCCTTCTATGAGTCCTGATCTGAATCCTATCGAACATCTATGGAGAGAGCTGAAACTTGCAGTCTGGAGAAGGCACCCATCAAACCTGAAACAGCTGGAGCAGTTTGCTCAGGAAGAGTGGGCCAAACTACCTGTTAACAGGTGCAGAAGTCTCATTGAGAGCTACAGAAAACGTTTGATTGCAGTGATTGCCTCTAAAGGTTGTGCAACAAAATATTAGGTTAGCGGTCCCATCATTTTTGTCCATGCCATTTTCATTTGTTTTATTATTTACAATATTATGTTGAATAAAAAATCAAAAGCAAAGTCTGATTTCTATTAAATATGGAATAAACAATGGTGGATGCCAATTAATTTTGTCAGTTTCAAGTTATTTCAGAGAGAATTGTGCATTCTTCGTTTTTTGTGGAGGGGTACCAACAAATTTGAGCACGTCTGTATGTTGTATGAGGGAAGCATGACAAATCATGTATTTTTTCCCAGCACTTTTCACAATCCAGCTCGGTGCTTGTGTGTCAGCTGTACTGTAGGGGTTGGGGATGATGTCAATGATTTTTGCTGAATCATCCTACCTTCATGTTATTGATGTCTGGCATGACTTGCAATCTGTGTATCTCTTAAGTAATGAGCACTACTATAAAGGTGGTTAATGTTTGGCCTGTGGAAATATAAACACTATAAACTTACTGAATCCTTGTTCTAGGGATGGAAAGCCGGGTTCTAGCTACCAAAATAATGCTGTAAACCTTACCCGTGGTGCACTTTCATTCTCTAATTAGCTCTCCGATGTGCAGTTGTAAAAGGGACACACAGTATAGTGTATTGTCATCTGGTACACTCGGATAAAAAAAGTTCTCAGCAGTGTCTTTGGTGTCAAAGCATTTTACTGGCTGTAAAGCAGGTCAGTCAATTGGGGAAACAGCTAGTTTATAACAGTGACACTAAATAAGGTGTTTAAGAAGAGGGGGGAGTTTTACTCCCTAGGTTAAATTAACATACTATTTTTTTGTTGGCTACAACCACTTTCAAGTATGTTTATTCTATGGCGTGGTGCCACCTGTCTGCTTTAGGAGGCTCCAAGCACACTGGAATGCACAGTAACCCAGGCAACAGAGGCCATCACTCCGGAGGAAAGGGAAGAATTGAAAGTTTCTGGTAAATATGGAATAGTTCTTCTGTTTCCTTTTTACTTAATTATTTTTATATTTTGTATTTAGTTCTTACTGTTTTTATTATATAATAATGGCATAGATGTATATTGTATAATTTTTACTGACGTGCTACTGATGTAGTATTCAAATCAGAATCACCCTTTTCACATTGGTGTAACAAATAATAATAATTGTAAAATATACATTCTGTGAAAAATGTATAATAAAATGTTGCTTTGGTTTTTAAACTTAAAAAAAAAAAAAAAAAAAAAAAAAAAAATTAAGCATTGCTTTTATTGCAAATTGGTTTCAGGCTAGAACACCTGTTTTGAGTTTAAAAAGGCTTCCAAAGCACCATTTTGTCATACGTTTTTCACATAATGGATATTTTACAATTATTATATATATATAATATGTATATATATATATATATATATATATTTTTATTTTTATTTATGTTTTACAGTGAAGTTGTTTCTCAGTGGATCGGACCCCTCGTCCATCAGAACTGCAGTAGATCTGGGTAAGTTTAAATGAGCAACACTACTGCTATTGTGATATTCTGCCTTTTTTTTTTTTTTAGCAGTATTCATGTTTTGTGAGGACTAAACAGAGTATGATTGCGCTCTCTGTCTGTACTATGAGGTAGCTCATCTTTAACATGGGATGGAGATACACCAGTAGATATAGACATGCAGTCTTTAATCCAGGATTGACTGTATTTGACCTCTTCCTTCCAGCTTGTTCAACACTCGGACTGTCTCAGCTGGACTCTGTGATGATCGCGCCCCCTCCTCTACCAGAGGGAGTCAGCCTGACCCTGGAACACCTGCAGCCTCATTGGGAGGAGCTGGAGAACCTACTTCAGAGCCACAAGATAGCAGCCATCGGCACTTCTGATTTAGACAAGCCGCTACTGGAGCAGCTGTACAAGTGGGCACAGGTAAAGAATCACACTACCTAACAACCAAAGATAGACCTCTTTTTAAAAAATACATACATTAAGGGTGACCACAAGTCCTGCTAATGCAGTTGTCAGTGGAAAGTTTTGGCTAGGGATTACACAGGGAGCATCAAGTTGGCTGTGGCAATCCCACTGATTAGGGAAGAAAAGTCTGTTGGGACTTATGGCAAAATGGCTGATTGTGTACAGGTGCAGGAGTGATGCAGTGCGCAATGAACAAACAGAGAATTGTAATCCAGTTGGAAACGGGTTTTTATTAATGATAATCCTGGTCTGGTGACCAAACAGTAACTCCAGGCAATACACAACAATGTGTAATGCACTGGAAATAAATCAACGGGTTGCAGTCCCAAATAATAAACACACGTATCTTTCCCACAATGTACAAAACACGGTCACCAGTCCTGGGTGCGTGCTGTAGTGCTCGTGGTGGGTGATACAAGTTTATTCGTGACAAAAGTGAAGTGCTGTTCTGGGTTTTGTGCTGGCCCTTGGCGACAGCTCCAGAACGTGATAGCCGTCTAATAATTACAAACAAACAATTATAGACAAACAAAAACAAAACACTCACAGTACTTTTCTCACTGGGTCTCTCACAGGGCCTTACAGTTTAAAAATTCAAATCAAACGAAGGAACAGATTGCAATTCTTCGCCCCCTGTTATGCCGTCACACATGACCCCCTGGTAAACGAGTGCAACCGCCTCTCCAATCTGCGGCTGCCACGTCGTTTCCCTTCCGGGTCAATGCGTTCTTGCAACGGAGTATCGCCTTCATCCAGACTGGCCGACTTCCTGACCCTGGGAAAGGAAAACTGTCAGACCAGCCCGTTCAAAGAATTCTGTGCTCGCTGCTTAGCGCCCTCACAGGTCGGGAGGGAGATTTACAACCAAAAATCATTGTATTTCTGTCACATATCCCACCATCAGAGTGGAACCGAAGGAACACTCAGCTGAACCTATCTTTCCTATTACTCCCCCCCTCCCGAGAAAAAGAATCCTCATTTTGATGGTTTTTCCCCACATGGTGTACCATGTGGTACATGAAGGGTTGCAATGCCAGATACCACCGGGTTATCCGGGCATTGCTATCCTTCATTGTGCTTAACCACTTGATATCGTAAAGAGTGAGTAGCCCATTTAATTGGCCAAATACTCCTTTTAGACTACGGAGTAGTTGTGCTCCCGAGGTAGCATCTTTTTACTGAGATACAGTATTGGGTGTTCTACTCCGTCTACCTTTTGGGACAAAACAGCACCCAAACCCACGTCCGATGCATCGGTGTGGAGGATGAATCTCTTGGTGAAATCAGGTGTGATAAGGGTGGTGGCCTGGCAAAGTTTACGCTTAATAGTATCAAACGCCCCCTGACACTCAGCTGACCATTTAATTGAATTTGGAGCACTCTTTTTGGTGAGGTCGACTAAAGGGTTAACCACTGTGGCATACTCGGGGATAAAGCGGCGGTAATAACCGGCTAATCCCAGTAGTGACCTCACCTGAGTCTTGGTTTTGGGGATCGCCGTGTCGACCAAAACCTGGATTTTGGTGACCACGGGTGTCACCCTTCCAATTCCCATTAAAAATCCCAAATATTGTGTCTTTGTCTTGGCAAATGCACATTTTCTCAAGTTAGCTGTTAGCCGGGCTACCCTTAGAGACTGAAGGACGGCTGTAACCCTAACCAAATGCTCTCGCCAGGTGGAGCTGTAAATAACCACATCATCAATATACGCTGCTGCATATTCATGATGTGGGCATAAAACCTGGTCCATCAGTCTCTGAAAGGCAGCAGGCGCACCAAGTAGCCCAAGCAGCATGTTTTTAAAATGAAACAGCCCTTCTGGTGTTGAAAACGTGGTTTTCTCTCTAGAACTGCGGGTTAAGGGGATCTGCCAGTATCCCTTTGTCAGGTCCAGGGTCGAGATAAACTTCGCCTTTCCCAGTCTATCTAGAAGTTTGGCGACCTGAGGCATAGGGTACGCATCGAACTTGGCAATAGCGTTTACCTTCCTGAAGTCCACACAGAAGCGATTGGTGCCGTCTTTCTTGGCCACTATGACAACTGGACTGCACCACTCTCTCCTGGAAGGCTCAATCAACCCAAGTTCGAGCATGTCCCATACCTCTTTGCGAACGTCACTCTGTCGAGTTTCCGGGATCTGGTAAGGTCTCTCTCATACTGTGACACCTGAGCGAGAGACAATGTCATATTCAACCAAGTTAGTCCTGCCGGGCACGTCGGAAAAAACATTGCTGAACTCCTCAATAAGCTTATGCAGCTCCCTACTCTTTCAATGAGTGTAGTGTAGGGCTCCTCCCTCCTTCTCTCCTCAGCGTCCCGTCTGCTATCCAGGACTGTTTTTCCTCGCCACGCTACAGCGGACCCTAGTGGCCAGGCAGCTGATGAGCTCCAAGTGGACGACTGTAGTGCTGGATTTTGTCCCCCAGAGGCTGGTTACTCACTGACATCAGCTGTAGAGCTCCTTGCTTGGCTGTGTGATAACCATTGTATTATGCCTATATTTAATGTATTTGCATTTTTTTTTCAATGTTGTATTTAATGTACTATGCCCAGTATTTCACTGTATTTAATGTATTATGCATTGTTCCTCACTATCTTGTAAAGCGCTTTGTGATGGTATTCCACTATGAAAGGTGCTATATAAAATAAATATTGATTAATTGATTGACTTTCAGTTCTCCTGAGCTGTTCTGGGGATTGCAGCAGTAAGGGAATACAATAGGACATTATAAATTGGGGAGAAAAACGGGTTAAATAATTGGGCACACTAAATTGTTTATTGTACTAACTACCGCCTGTGCTCATGGGTCTGTTATAGCCAGTTGCAAAACTCATTAAGTATTGCATTGAAGCATACTGATTTACTAAGCTTTTTCTACAAGACCAAATTTGCACCTCAAATAAATACCCTGGTGTTTATTATATTTCATAGTTTTTTGTGCATTCTACTTTAAGAAACTATACCTTGTTGACCCGTTTCTAAAAGGTAGTCGTTATATCTGTTTCCATTTTTAATGAATTGCCTCATCTGTGGTTTGTTGTGCGCAGGTAAAGCCCAGCAGTAACCAGGTGAATCTGGCTTCCTGCTGTGTGATGCCACCAGACCTCACTGCCTTTGCCAAGGAGTATGATATACAGTTGCTGACCCACAATGACTCCAAAGGTGAGTCACTGGCCACATGTTATTCCCTAATAAAGATTTATTATGGTAAAAGCATAGTTAAGGGTGATAGAGAGCTAAGGTAAATGTGTAGCACAACCAATGGAAAAGCATAGTAAAACTGCTAAACTACTGTGCAGATGTTTTATAAACTTAATTATTAAGGACACACAGCATTTGCCGCTGCTTTTTGTCCATTAATCAATAGAGATGAAAACACCATGCATTATGCTGTAGAAATAGTCCGGTTAGGCAAAATAACTGCTAGTATTTCCACCCCGTGCAATTTTCCTATGCATTTCTGTGCTTTGGATGCAGAATAAATTGTTGGGCACCACATTTTTGCTAAATATTCTATAACATTGTTTTGCCTAACCAGTTTCACAGCCATGTGTAGCTGTGCCTGCAGTATAATGCTTGGTTGATCAGAAACAACACTAAACAGCTGGCGTCTTTTAGATAATGATAAAGTACTTCTGGAGTATTATCATTTGGATCTGAGTTCTAGAGTGAAGGAGTTAAGGTTGATTACTGTATAGCCTAACAGGGTAAGCTATAGCTGCATATCTTGGTATTGTCCCTAAAATAAACAGTTGATGCAATCCAGGGGGACTCCCTGGTACTGTACAGTGCTCTGAAAAATCTAGCTATTGCATATCTAGGTTGTGCAAATCAATCCAAAGTGGAGATAAGGAACGAGGGGATGAAGAGGTAGTCTAATCAGCAGAACATAGTGCTTCAAACAACCCAGAGAGATAGACAGAAGCCTGACTGTGAGGAGTTTAAGGGCTATTCATTAAATTATCGTATTTATTATTATTTATTTATTTATTTATTTCTTAGCAGGCACCCTTATCCAGGCCGACTTACAGTCGTAAACAAAAATACATTTCTCGTAAGCCATAGTCAGCTGTTTATATATTTGTTCACCATGTTTTGTTCTTGTAGTACTTTTATACAGGTTACAAGCAAAATAATATATTTGTATTGTATATAGTATTTTAGATAGCTGTATCAATATAAAAATTTGTAATTGTTCATTTGTAATTGTTCAATTGTTCATTTGTAATTTATTGGCCAAAAAAAAAAAAATATTATACTAGAACATTACAGCACACTATGCTAAAACTTTATATCTCGTAATCTGTTTACAATAATACTTTTTTTTTGTTTCTTTTGCCTTTAGATCTCCTCACTGAGACGAGCTTCCAGGAGTCTGTCAGCGAGGGTGTTAAGGATGCCGTGGTAGCGGATTGGTCACTGGAGTGGGTTCTTCGCTACTCTATCATTGTCAAAAGCCGAGGCATTATCAAATCCAAGGGCTATCTTGTTCAAGCTAAAAGAATTGGCTCTTAATGTAGTGTATATGGCGACAGTAGCAATGCAGCTGAATAAAGTGACTCAAGCGCACTTTTTTACAAAAGATCTTGTGCATGAAACTAAGTTGCATAGAAAGGCGCGTGCAAAGCGGTATCCCCTTTTCACACAGATTACCATCGCTGGTTAGGAAACTTGTACTGTTAATGGCTGACTGAAGCAGACCTTGCCTAGTAGTTTTCAGTCTAACACGGTCTTTCTAGTTAGACCGGGTAGTTAAATACTGGGGGTAGTTATATACTGCTTTTAAGCACTGGACAAAATGGGGACCCAGAGTTTGCACTTGCACTGTTGGAAAGGAGGTGAACACCAGCATTGCTGAAAGACATTTTATTTTCTGAATGCAACAGCAGATAGTTTTAACATTGACGCAGGAAATGAAAGAACATTTGTGAAATCCATTGTCTTCTCTCGGATCATGTAAATGTGGTTAAAATAAACACTGTGCAACTGATTTGAATGTAGGAAGCACTGCAGCATTAAGACAATATGGTAAAACAAAACACGGGTGAGTGAGTTTTAACCAGAATATATATAGCATTAGATCATCCTCTACCAGTAAAAATGACTGCAGAATGTATCTTGTCTGGTTGGCTGTAGATATTGGCAAGTACCAGCAGGAAAAGGGGATACTGACTATTGCATTCAAGTGTTTTTTTTTTTTTTTATGTATATAAAGAAGATAAAATGCCTTTTTATTTATTCCTGACAGTTTCAAGCCACTGGGGACAAGATCGTGTTTACAGAAGTAATGTTTTGAATATGTTTCTAGCACTATGCTGAATTCCTACATACATATTGTTTGGACTAATATAATAAACATGCTTTATTGTACTGTAATAAAAACAGATGTATAACATAATTCATTCATGACACACTGTAACTAAAGATGGTCCAGTTTTCTTGATTGCAAATGATTGCAAACATCAGAACAGGGACAGTATAATAAACATGAAATGAATTTTGAAGCTACATACAGTACTCCCCTTTTTCTGTAGAGTTTTCTGTTTTGAGTTATTTTTTCATTTCTCTGTTGTAAACTATTTGTGGTTAAAATAATTTGAGCTATGTGTTGCTTAATACTTTCAGTAAACTACGCCTGATTGCCCTGCTGAAGTTTGCCTCTTGACCCTGTGTTACTGATGGATGATTTACAGTTTAAAAACAAAATGTACGGGGTTACCTGTAGATTTTTAAACAGAAATGTGGTTAGTTTGGGAGAAAATACATAGGATACGTACTGTACAGCAAAAACATTAACTATTCTCCAGGGGTACATCTGAAGGCAATCTTTAGTATACGAATGCAACATCTCCGAGAGAACTTTGAACAAGTGGACTGTGGTTTTTACACTCTAGTAGCTATTCCAATGACACTTTGCATACTTCTAATGATATTTTTATTTATAGCAAAGTTCTCTATTAAATTGTATTTAATAGTGACCAGCAAAGTGATGAAGAATAAGTTAAATACTTTCTGCAGCAATTTACAGAATGTGCTTAGGTTTATGTTTGTTTCCTGTTCAGTTGTGACAATCTGAATAAATGTATTGTTTTTATTTCAGTATGTTAAGGTCCCATTATTCACATCAGTTGTGTAACTGACAGAACAGTGAAAAACGTTGCATATTTATTTTACCCCAATGTAAAATAAACAATGTAACAAACAAGCTTGATTTTATCTTGATTGTTACATGTTAAGTTGTAATACTAGGCTCTAAATAAATAAATACATTGTTTTTTATTTTTACACAAATGATATATAATATCCCTTATAAAAGTTTACCACAGTATTTTTGAAGTTTTCTCATGGTTATACTGTGCATTTACCCTGGTTTGCCATGTTTTCAATATGTTTTTGCTATGCTTTTACTGGGGTAAATCTTTGTAAGGGATACACTGATAAGTTACTGATAAATAGATACAGATGTTGGAAGGGGGAAGTGCTTGTCAGCATTGTTATTGGGGTGCAGTCCTGCTGAAAATTCCAGTAAATGCTCACAAGATGTTACCCACTTCAGAAATGTATGTAAGTTTACAACAAGTATTATGTTAGGCTAGTAAGACAACAAACAGTTGTCTGTTGAACTTTACAGTTTTATGCATTTAATAGGTTTATGAAATCATTATCAAATCAAATTTTATTTATAAAGTGTCTTTCATGGCAAGCCATCCCAAGGTGCTTTAACAAGAAAAAGGACATTCAGAAGTACATGTAGTACAATATAAACAATAAAAACACCAAAAGAAAACAAGATTTTGAAATTAAAGCAAATAAAAGCAACAGATGAGGAACTCAAACCGAATAAATAAGAATAAAACGATATAAAAAATAAATATTATAAAGATATAAAAGCCCTATTATAAAAGTATGTTTTAAATTTATTTTTTAAAAATTGCCAATGTAGGTGCGTCTGACTGTCCATGGTAGAGCGTTCCAGAGTTCAGGTGCCCTATGACTGAATGCTCTACCACATGTCCTTTGCTTTAAAATCCTTTGGACAGATAGCAGCCCTGCATCTTGGGATCGGAGTGGCCGGAGTCATAAGATCCTTCAAATAGGCCCTGAGCCAAACCGTTTAGGGCTTTATAGGTGATACCTTAAAGTCAATCCTGGACAGCACCGGGAGCCAGTGGAGGGCAGCTAACACCAGTGGTACTGGAACAATTTTTAAAGTGGGGGTGCTGAAAGCCATTGAACAAAACTGTAACACCTGTATATGATGGAAGCCATGCAAAGCCGGGGGAGCTTCCGCATCCCTCGTTCCAGCGCCCTTGGCTAAAACTGGGGTAATGTGCTCACTTTTTTTGTTTTGGTTAGCACCCTGGCTGCAGCATTTTTGTACAAGCTGCAATCGTGACAGAACACAGTTTAGAATTCCAGAGAATAGGGCATTGCAGCAATCCATTTGTAATATACATTGTAGTTACATGATATATTCAAACAGCTGTTATAATAATGAAAGCAATTTGAGCTTTTAACGCTCTTGCTGATTTCGATAATCTACTTGCTAGTAAAATATTAATAACAAAGAAAAAGAAATACAAGTAAATAATGTCACATTTGATTGATTTAAAAGTGTTGCCCTATTTTTCTTCCTGCAACACTCACGCCTGTCGGACGTAGTATCTGTTGATTAGTAGAGTCTGCTTTTCCCACAAGCGGAAGTTAGAGGTAAGTTAGCAACATGGTGGTTACCAGGAGGGGAACATGCGTAGAGTCGCCTGTCGGGACTAAAGTGTCCGAAACGCCGATTAAGACGGTAAGGTTTACTTTGTATTGTCTTTCTTATAGAATGCGGTTTTCAACTAATGTTTTATTTACAATACAAGTGCGGTATTTTTATTTTTTGTACAAGGCACATGTGTATCGCACGCTGCTGCTATGTGTGTGTGTGTATTGTTGATTGTGCTGTCTCTCTCCTTTTCATAATAAAACAGTCAAGTCTCATGAGAACTGTTTGCTACCCTTGAAGTTCGAGAGGCTGACCAATTTTGTTTTAGAGTTTAAAAACACCTAAAAGTTGGCATGATAATATTTGGATAACACAAGGCCATACGCGAGACGACGAGACCAATTGCATCAATCTCCGCAATATTCTGCTCTGGTCGTGTCAAGAGAGCTGCAAACAACATTTTAAATTTTTACAGGCAATGGCCTCTTAATCGACAGCTGCACCTGCACTAATCTGAGCGTTAAAATGGAAGTATCGTCACACTCTCGTGCTGTTAATAACATAACTACAGAAGAGTCAGGTTCGGGTTCTGTTAATGTCTCTGGCGTTGGTGGTTTGGCTTTTTTGTTGTAGAAAAACTCCAAAAGTAGCTGTCTTTTTGCCATTTTAACAGGGCTACATCAAATTCACTCCGTTTTTAGCACATCTTTTCGCTGACTGAAAAAGTCTCACACGAGAACAAATATAACAGTGGATGCTCTTAGACACTCTTTGGTTGTTATTAAGGTTTGAAATAAACTGCACACTTACATATTGTCTACCCACTTACGAAAAACATACACATATATATTTTTATTTTTAAATAATAAACTCTGGCAGCCATAGGCGCAGATCCCAGAGGGGACGAGGGGGTCAAGACCCCCCCCCCCCTTTTTACGACACCTTAACAATATGTTTAAACGGTTTTATGATTCAGAATGGTTAACTTGTTTTGTTGGGAATGGAACGCACCAGATTCTCCACCCCTCCTTATTTTACACAATGAACTAGTCCCAGCCTGTGAACCTGACACACCTCATTGCTTGCACACGTGTCATTGATGAAGTTGATGCTTACAATAATGTTTTTGATTTTAGAAATGTTAATTAGATTTTGTTTTAGGAAGCTACCTGCAAAAACAAACAAGCATAAAAAGAGTGTAACAACTAGATGGTAGCAGTGAAAAACTGACAAGTTAGTGAAGTAGGTTTTTTTTTTTTTATTATTGTTTTTAAATGTAAAAAATAAGGGCTAATCTTACACACAAATGATTTTGGGAAACTTAATGCAGCTTTTGTTATTTACCGAAAACACCTTGACGTGAATATATTTAATTTAGGGGACGGGTGAAAAAACGCAATGAAAACAAAATTGAGATAGAAAAATGTTTTGATGAAATGTAGCTTATCGTTTTGTGACGGTAATCGCTGAGACGAGTGTAATTTCAACCCGATACACAACTTGTTTCCAACTTGTATTATCTAGCTAGCTACAACATGACACCTATGCATAGATAGTGGTGATACACTGTTTAATAAATAACTGTATAAAGCAGGAGACAGAGTAGATGTATTTATTTTAATACAGGGTCAGCTACATCGACTACTTAGAAACCTGCTGCTGCAGATGAAGAATTTGGTAGCAAAGGGAATTTAAGCATCGTTTTGCTTCAAAATCCAAAACAGCCTGCGCCATTTACAAGTATTATACCGATCTTTAGCAATAAAACCGTGTTTTCAAGCCGACCAGTTTCACACGTTATCCCTGGTTACACTGCGAGGACTCAATTAAGGGAGTACTGTACTGTGCTTTTTTCTGTGCAAAGGCATGATAAATGAAACTAATATATATAGTTGTCGGTTAGGCAACAAACAAGTGGTGGGGTGGTGAAAGGGGCGGAATTACAGGGGTTAACATTAGGTACAGTAAGAACATTTCTTATCGCTACCGTTTCCATATTCGCCATCTGTGTTTATAAGAATTTGTCGTGACGTCAAGCCTTATTTTCCTAAATTGCCATACGTTTCATGCATTGACGTTTTATTTTCGAAAAATAAAGAATCTTTTTTCTGGTTGTTCATTTTTATTAACTAACATTTTGTGTTCAAGGCAAACGGTTTTATTTAATCTCACAAATCCTGACTAATTTAATTACCTTTTGACTGGCGCAGGACTGCCGATGGTAGCTGCTAGCTTGTTATCTTCAGACGGTTCAAATTAGAGCGACCAAAACAAATAGCTAATTTTTGAATTTTTTCCTTCCCCCTACCGGTGTCAGGCCATATTTCTCGTCTGTCTCACTCAGTGTTATGTCACGTTGCGTGTTCGTTTGGACTGTAAAGTGTAAAAGCTGTGTGCATTGTCCAATCAGAAGAGTTCAAAGTTCGAACCGCTCACGAATGACAGTAAATATCCCAATCACAAACAGAAATTTGAAACGCATGGCTAAGCCACTGCCTGGCAGAAATCTGGGGGGGGGGCATGTGACCAGGCGTGTGCCCCCTACGCGTCGCCACTGGGTCGTGTTCTTATAGCGGATATGCACAGTTCTGCACAGATGTGCATTCTTCGAGGGCTGCTGCGTGAAGTCACTAAGCTCCAATTGCTGAAATCTGTGCAGATCTTGCACAGTCCAGCGCAGCTCTGAAAAGTTGCTGCGGGAGGCTGGCTGCAGCACAAAGGAATATCCACTAAATAGTGTCCTGAGGGCATCAGATGATTCGTAATGGTTAGGTATTGGGTAGGGTTATGTTTTAGGGCTGGGGTTGCTTAAGGTTAGGGTTGGGTTAGGGTCAGGGTGGCTTGATTTTGTAGAGTTGCCGAGCTCTGAAAATGAAAGGTGGGAAAGCTTGGCAAATGCCCTAGAATCATCTGATGCCCTCAGAGCAGGGGTCAGCAATTAAATTTCATGATGGGCTAAATGACGTGCGGGGAGCACCCCCCCCCCCCCCCCCCTGCAAAAATGAACTCTACCAATGTGTTGCTGTATGGCGCATGGCAGTCTATGCCGCATAGAGAACATCACATACTGAACAATTTCAATGTATTTCGACCTGTCGTTCATGTCCTAGTTCAGGGCGCAAGGCACATTTTAATAACCTACAGTGCCAAGAAAAAGTTTGTGAACCCCTTAGGATTTTCAGATATTTCAAATCTAAAATGTTATTAAATCTTAATCGAAGTCCTAATAATAGATAAGGATAACGTGATTAAACAAATGACACAAAAACGTGATACATAAAATGTTGAAAAAAGTATCCACAAATGATTCAACATTCAATATCCATGTGTGAAAAAGTATGTGAACCTTTAGATTCAGTAACTGGTGGCACCCCCTTGAGCAGCAATGACTTCAACTAAGCGTTTCCTGTAACTGTTGGTCAGTCTCTCACATTGGTTTTGAGAAATTTTGGCCCATTCCTCCTTACAGAACTGCTTTAACTCTGTGACATTTGAGGGCTTTCTTGCATGGACAGCTCGCTTTAGGTCCTGCCACAACATAATTGATGGGGTTTAGGTCCGGACTTTGACTAGGCCATTCTAAAATGCAAAATTTCTTCTTCTGCAGCCATTCTTTTGTAGATCTGCTTGTATGTTTAGGATCATTGTCTTGCTGCATGACCAACTTTCGGTTCAGCTTCAGCTCACGGACCAATGGCCTGACATTCTCCTCTAGAATCTTCTGATACAATGCAGAATTCATGGTTGTGTCAATGATGGCAAGCCGTCCAGGTCCTGAGGCAGCAAAGCAGCCCCAAACCATCACACTCCCCCCACCATGCTTGACGGTTGGGATGAGGTTCTTCTGTTCAAATGCAGTGTTTGGCTCAGCAAAATAAAATTACGTATTTTTCAAGAATGCAGTTTTAGAAATGTATTTCTACAGAGCTTAAACTTAGAACACGGTTTAAAGTAATAAAGGGAAATACTTACTTGTTTACCATGCTGACATTAATTATTCCTTATAAAACTTAAGGCAAAAGAAAAAGAAGAAAAAAACCTGGTCTGCGATAGTTGCAGTTGTGTTAACAACCAGTTGGATTTGAGTGGGGGTTTGTTTACACTGCAACCTAACTCGCTTTCAATTTCTTATTCTTACTGTGATTGGCTACAAAGACAACACGACTAACCAGTGATTGGCTAATGCTTTGTTGGGTGGGTTTTTATTGTGCACAGATTTCATAATAACTGCAATATTACTTGTGTAATAAAATAAAAAAGGACTCATTAATATCGAGTCCGAGTCACGAAAAATTATTCGAGTCCTACAAGTCTGACACATACACATAAGAATTAGTTTAAAAATGCTGTTGTGAAAAAATGTGTGGTCCATGGAAAAAATCCTAACACCAAGGTGGTCCATGGAAAAAATCCTAACACCAAGGTGGTCCATACCTTGAAAAAGGTTGGGAACTACTGCTTTTAAAGAGATGGACACTTGCATACACAATATTGAAATATTAAATGATAGTAACAGAAGGCTCTGTACAAAAAAGTAATCCAAATGTTAATGGCTCTAACATAACCATTCAGAACTCTTTTGGGAGGTGGGATGGTAATCAAAACACAACTTCTTTTTAAAATATAACTTTTTTTTCTTTTTATTTTAACCAGGCTGCCTCCAGAAGTAATACTCCAGCTAGGCAAAGAGCAACCAGTAGCAGACAGACCAAAGGAGAGGTATTGTCAGAAGCCATCAGTGAGTCTGAGCATGAGGGAGCAGAAGAAAGGGACTCCCAATCCTCTGTCTCCTCAGAGGTGCAGAGCTCTGCTGTCAAAATGATGACCAGAAGCAGACAGGCCAGAAGTGCATCTCAGCCGGAGTCGATGAATGATGCTGATGTTTCTGAGGTTGAGTCGTGCTGCTCCACAGTACTGGCAGTGCAGTCGCTTCATGATCAACAATTAACACGCAGTCGTAGAAGTAGTGCCCCCTCCCATAAGAAAGTAGTGGGCAAGTTGCAAGGTGAGGAAGCCGACATCTCTGAAGCAGAGTCATGTTCCTCTTCTGTTTCTGCAGTCCAAGCCACTGATAACCGAAGAGCAACCAGGAGTTTGAGGAGCAGAGCAGTGTTAAAAACAAAGCCTGGCGCCAAGTCTCAGAGCGAGGATACTGAGTTTTCGGAAGCAGAATCCTGCTCCACAGTTACTTCAGATGTCCAGTCCTCACAAAACCAAAGAACAACCAGAAGCAGAAGCAGCGAAGACCTATCTCTAAATGCTGAAAAGTCCCAAAATGAGGACACTGAAGTTTCTGAGGCAGAGTCTTGGTGCTCTGGTCTTGAAGCAACTGTTGTACGCCGAACAACAAGGAGTAGGCAAGCGAAAGGCCAGCCTGCCTCAGAGTCCCTCCAGAAAGGAGTAACAGAGGTTGAGAAATGCTCCCCGCCGTCACCTTCGAAAGACCCTGAAGTTGCGGTTTGCAGAGAACAGTCCACCAGTAGTCCAAAGTCAACAAGACGTACAAGCAGGAGGAATATATCCCAGTCGCAGCAAGAGGAAGTTATATCGTGGTCCGAATCGGAATCTGTTTCTAGTGTTGCTGGCAGCCCAACAAAAGGGAACCGCAGGGTAGAATCCAGGTCGGAAGTGGTATCCGAAACTCCAAGCAGCAGTCGCACAGGATCACGGTGCAATCGCCAGGTTGTGTCGCAGCCGGAAACTATTGTAGAGGCTCCGAGTGACGATGAAGAAATGGAGCTGGTGCTTCCTGCTGCTGCTTCTCCCAGGAAAGAAGAAACAAAACCCAGCGAAGAACATGAAGAGGACATCCAAAAAACTGCTGATTCAGAAGGTCCTGGTCTTCACAACTCCAAAACGGTCAGCAAAAACGAGGAGCAGATTATTTCTGAACCTGAAACCACAGCATCTCATGGGAAAGTAGAGGACAATGATCAGACAATGGTGATTGAACTAGATTGTGAGAGCATAAATATTGAAGTGGCGGATGGCAAGAGCAAGCAGGGCAAAGAGAGTGTTTCAGGGTACAAGGATGCTGACCCTGACCGTGAAGATGAGAACCAGAATCAACAGTGTAGAAATCTGCTGAGCTTGGAAACAATCAAAGCTTCACCTAAACAACCCAAAGTCATTAGTTTGCTGCTCATCAGTGATGAGGGCAGTGATTGTTCAGACAGTGAGGAGGAGATGGATGCTAGTGATGTGAACAGCATCCAAGATAGAGAACCAGGGCCATCCAAACCCAGGCCTTCTGAAAACCTTTCAGCTCAAGAGAACGGGCTGTTTGTAATAGACACACAACCTGGATTTGAGCCAAGCAGAAAGTATTATCTAGAAAGTGGAACGAAAGACAGTGAGGAGGAGGAAGCTGAAAGTGATAAGGAAGGGGACCAGGGTAAAGAATCAGAAGAGGAATTTATTGATGAAGAGGAAGACGACGACGAGGAGGCTGAAGTTCTGTATAAAAGACGAAAACCAGCGTTGTAAGTATTGCAGGTTTTGGTTTGAAGTAAAAAATGTCTTGTGGTCCAATACAAATTCTTTAAAAACAAGAAATACGTTTAGTTTCCCTAATGTAAGTGTGTGTTTTTCGGTCTATTTAAATTTAAACTTTTTGTAGGTTAATATTTATTCTGATACTGTTACATTTCTTAAAAGGGTATAGAAAAGTACATTCTAATAGAAATTGGTGAGATATCTGTCTCAAGTATTTCACTGCAGTCTTTAAGAATAACTAAGAACACCTGTTCCTCTCCTATTCTAAGTGCTGAACTTATTCCATATATCTTTATTGATCCGATATAATTGTATTCATTTACCAAAAAAGTCCATAAACTGTGTGTAGAATCCTTGAACACATTGATGTAGTGCAGTTTTTCATTTCCATATGATGCATCTAGGTTGTGGTGGTGTACATTTTCATTTTTCAGGTGGAGAATGTATGTTTCGAACATTTTTTTTCTGCCTTGCAGGATGGAGTTTTCTAGCAGCATAGACCCTGGTTTAAATCTCAAAGGAATTGGGGGACTGTACATCAGCTTTGATGCAAAGAAGCAGAAAAGTGCCCCAAGTGCTCTTAAAAAGCTGAAGGAACAAAATAATAAAGATGTGGTACGGTATTCCATCAAGCCCCTAGTAAAGCAATATTTGTTTATTAGCCAAGTTGTCTTCACCAAGTCAGATTTTAAATGGTGTTAAATACAATATAGCATTAACATTTTCAAACCCAAGAAACTGCTTTGCATGCATTTGTACTCATTTGAACATCTAGAAGCCATACGATTACATTGATATTTGAATATTACATTGATGTTTCTATTGGGTGCTTTAGTAATGTGAAGCCAGGTAACACTCCCTGTTTGAGCATCTGTATTTAATCAAAGAACAAACATAATGGAATATGTGTAATTGGTGTATTGTTTAATGTTTGGTTAAAAACTTGTGGTATTTAATGAACCCTCCTGGGATATTAGAAAGTGTACTAATCCCGCTGTTTTATTGCTAGCTGTTGGAGAAAAGTGTGATAACTCCAGATTTTGAGAAGAAGGAATCAGTCCCACCTTACAAGGAGTCTCTCCAGCAGCTCAGAAAGAAGCGCAGAGTAAGTGAAGTTAGCTTAATTTCTCCAACGGTGAAAATGTAGAAGAAACAAAATTTAAATGAACCCAAATCAATGTTAAACGATTCTAATAGAAACCATTTTGTTTTCACAAGATGAGGAACATATGCAACTTGTCTGCATTTTGTGGTGCTTAAGTCTGTACTAGGCAATTGAAAAAAAGTAACCACACTTTGGTGGTTTATTGCAGCAGTGTGGAGTAGTGGTTAGGGCTCTGGACTCTTGACCGGAGGGTCGTGGGTTCAATCCCCGTGGAGGACACTGCTGCTGTACCCTTGAGCAAGGTACTTTATCCAGATTGCTCCAGTATAAATGTGTAATTGTATGTAAAAATAATGTGTAAAAAATAATGTAGTTGAATGTAAAAAATAATTTGATATCTTGTAACAATTGTAAGTCGCCCTGGATAAGGGCGTCTGCTAAGAAATAAATAATAATAATAATAATAATAATAATAATAATTGTACTGCCCTACCCATTATTTTCATCCCTACCCATATATTGTTCCACAAAGAAATGATCTGTACAGTTTCTCACAGTACATTTCTAAATACATAACCAGGGATGGCAATGTGACGCCTATTACATAAGTTTGATCCAGTCCAGGTTTTACAATGAGTTCAATTGGACACACCTGAGCTTGTGGCTAATCAAGCTTGTATCAAAACCTGGAAAGGGTGAAACTGCTATGCAATAGGAGCCTTATTTCCATCCCTGATAACCTCAAACAGAAAACTTTGATCTTCATTGCAGAAAACTGCTTCACTCATACTTTGTTGCTCAGAAAAAATATAATTAAATTAATCTATTTATTTTTTTGGCCCAGGAATTAACAAGTGCCTAACACATGTGTAACTTTTTGTATCCTTACTATTTTTTGTATACTTTTAGGAAGAACGTGCCAAGACAACCGGTGATGGCTGGTATAACATGAAGGCTCCTGAAATGACAACTGAATTGAAAAATGATCTGAAAGCCCTGAAGATGAGGTCAGCAATGGATCCAAAGCGTTTTTACAAGAAGAACGACAGAGAAGGCTTTCCTAAGTATTTACAGGTATGTGTGTCACAGGAAAATTCAAAATTCTGTCTTTCATTAAGCAGTGAAACTCAAACTTGGGGTCGTGCACCCAAAATGTTCTCGACAAAAATGTCCTGTACAAAGATATAAACTGTAATGAAATTACTTTCTGCAGCAGTAAAGGTTAATATGAAACTACTAGCAGTACAGTACATGTTCTCTGCACTTTACTATTTTTATAACATTAAGCTTTAGTGTTAATGTTTTTCAAGGTGTGCTATAGTGGTCCTGTGTTTGGGGCCTTCAGTTTAGTTTACTGTTAAACGTTTAAATTCAACTCCGATATCAGCTACTAGATTAATGTATAATTTAGATATATTTTCAACAAATTACATTTTTGTTTCTAAATAGGCCTGTTCTAATGAGGTACATATTAGCATTGGGAAGTGAACAATTTAAAAACTACAGAAAAAAAAAACCATTGATTGAAAGGCTAAACTATAGCATTGGATAAACATTAACTGTTGGTCGAGTTTCAGTGTATTCAGATTTGTTCATGTTCCATCTCTGAAGCATGTGTGTATTTTGAACTTTTTTTCTGCCCCGACTGTTCTCAAGCGCTAGAAAGATAAATAGGATTTATTTGTTATGTGCTTAAGACTGCAATTTAGGGCTGTCAGCAAATGCTCTTAATGTTATCTTCTTAGTAATGCCACAATGTAATGTTAAGTTGAAGCAGTAAAGCTTTACTGGATGCTTGCTGTGTCATTTCCGCTTAGAGGAGGTGTGTACAAGCTCAGGTGTAACTAGTTAAGGTAGCTGTAAAGCTGGCATTACTGTTTTGCAATGGGAGTCTTTTCCATGTGTACGGATGTAAACTGGTCAGACCCACCTTTAATTCTGTGGAGGCCTGGCAGAGTTTTGCAAAGTGTTCATTCTTTTTTCAGGTTGGTACTGTTGTGGACAGTCCCGTCGATTTCTATCATGCCCGGATTCCCAAGAAACAGAGGAAGAGGACAATAGTGGAGGAACTGATGGCTGATAGTGACTTCAGAAGGTGTGTATTACCTCTGCATTGCACAGTCACATTGCAGGCATGATTCTACCAAAGTGCATTGATCCCTGTGAAAGATCAGTGTTCAGTTTACAATCATAGTGTAGTAAATTGGTTTTCTGCAACCCTGACTCCAAAAGAATGGGCGGCTCAAAAGTGACTTGATTAGTTTGCAGATATGTAAAGTGATGATACATTGCAGGTAGCATCAGACCATGAAGGAAAGGATATGGTTGGCACTGTGCGTCATAAAGTAGATAGCATTATTTGCATAGTAAATATAATATCTGGTGGCTCATTAACTCGGTCAAAAACATGTCTTTAGTCACAGTAACAGTATTTGTTTGTAGATTTCAGAATATGTTCTTATGCTGTTATCAATGTTTATTTACTTTTTAGTTACAACAAGAAGAAATACAAGCAGATCATGACAGAAAAGGCAGCCCTGGCAGCTGGCAAGAAGAATCGCAAGAAGAATAAATTCAGCAAGAAGAAATAACCAGGCTTGGACTTTTGTGACTCGGCCCCCATGTTGTCTTTCCCTGCAATACAATTACAAAGCAATGAGGATGTAATTTAAATTCACATGAGAAATTGCTTAATCAATTCTCATTTTATTACGTGAAGTATCTGTAAAGGGGATTACAGAGGTAATGTGTGTAACAAGAAGAAGAAAAAAAAGAGAAAACATTGAGATTAAAACAACAACCAAATTCAGCACACGTTCAAAGGCCTGTTTTGCGCGTTCACCCTATGAGGTGCCCAATCTGACAGCAAGGAGTGGTTTTCTGACAAGTGTGTCTGGGACTACTGTAGGTACCTCCAAAGAGCTTACATGCCTAAACATTAGGGCTGTCACTGCTACATAGCTTATTTTTTCTAAACGTATTACTTCTATAAGATGATTCCATCATTGTGCAACGGGGGATTTCATTCTTTCCAGCAACACAGTTATTTTCTTTGCCACTATGCTTGCTGAAAATATTAACAATGAATGATGTATTCCTGTTAAAAAGAGAAGGTAATCGCCCCCAACTCTTACTGGTGTTGCATAGCAAATCCTATAAAAAATGTTAGACTGGATTTTTGAGTCAGGGCTCCCATCTCGTCCATAAAGAGCCTAGCGATACATTTGGCAGGCAAAGGAAATTACTTAAATATATCAATACACGCCCCCCCCCCCCTCCCCCCCCCTCTCTCCATATATCAGACACCTGTTAATGTTTACAAGGAGTATCTGTTTTTTTAAATAAATGTATTAAGCTATTTAAGGACAGTGGACTACACTTTCAAATAGGTAGTGTTTGTTATATCCTGTACCATTATAAAGTCCCACGCAGTACATAAAGAATACCTTTTTAAAATGTCTGTTGTATTTAAAATGTAAACCACATATATGTTTCAATAACTAAATATACATCAGCATAAAATATAGTATTTAAAACGATCAGAAACAGTAAGTATTAAACTAACGGCAATTGAAAAAATGAAGCCTTTCGGACACAGTTATCTTTTTGTGTATAATCATAAACTGGATATGCATGCTGCAAGTTTTAATCCTAATGGTATTTGTGTTCTTTAGGATAACATCATTTGAGCCTTGGAAGTACACTGAGTACGGTACACTTACAGACATCCTCAGATCGTTTCTCTTTCACACTGGATGTGTACTGACTGAGTACACTAACATCTTGTCAAATGTGCCGAGAACATTTCCCTTTCACACTACACATCTTCAATAGTAGAAAATCACAAGAAACACAAGAAAATCACATGATCTTGAAGTGAAGGCTGGGAAGTTCTACAGCCATGGAGAAAGATATGAAGAAAGTCCTGTTTTTGTGTGCTGCAATACCGCTGTGTTTTGTAATAAACATACATAAACACAGGCAAAGGTGACAGCATGTGAAGAAATGCTTAATATTTCTACAGTTGCAGAACAGGCAACAGAATGCTTTTCAACTACAATTACAATGATGGTACTAATACTATTGTATTGGTCCTCAGATTCTTCCGGTTTTCGTTCCAACTGATTTGTTAGTTACCCAATTGAATATTTATCTGCACTGTCACCACCTGTTTAAGAGCTGAAAACAAAAAGCTCAAACTAAAGTCAATTATTAGTTTAATTAAGTAATTAAGAGCTCAATTGGAACAAAAACCAGAAAACAGGGTAACAACCAGGACTGGAAACCTATAGCAGACCACTTTGAAGCAAGAGCCAAGATTGGTTTGCAATATATATTTTTTAAATTTATTTATTTTTTTAGTAAGGTGATTGATGTTACACCAGTTTGGTTGACACTTTAGTACACTTGACGTTCGCAAGTGAACAGAGTATGTTTTTTTTTTTCACACTGCAGCAAAAATAAGCCAACCGTACCCAGTACGGATGCAGCCCTACATGTGGCGGTTGTAGTACTGTATGCGTTGAGTGGGATGGCTTTGTCCACAATTAAGGAATGTGACTTAAGTAACTTTTCTGCTTACTTATTATTATTATTATTATTGCATAAACACAAAAGTATAACAAGAATATACACCATTAATTATTTTATAACATCTCTAGAATACCAGTTTTTTTTTTGTTTTTTTTTTTGCTTTCACATTTTTAATGGTGCTGATATAATCTTCCATCTCTATTTTAAACAGATTAAAATGTGCTTTATGGCCTGATCATTTCACTTTATGAATATGATACCTCAAAAATATTAATAAAATATCAATTACATATATACCACATTTGGTTCCAAATTTTTTAAATTTTTAAATAAAATAATACATCGTCACCACCAAACTACAGTTTCACACTTTTCTGCTTGCTGCACGTTTGAGTGATGTGGACTGGGATAAGTTAGCCAGCCTGCAAGTGACATTGGAGCAAGGCTTTTTATCGGTTTAATAGAAATGGAAAAAGATAAGATGTTTAACTTGCGAATCTGTGAAATCCAGCAACCAAACGAAAAAGGTTTATTCTGTAAAGTGTATGTTTGGCTTGGATATTTCCCGTCGGAAAGTATTTTTACTTGAACTTGAATAAATCCGAGCCTAACTTACCCACACCGACGGTGTTCAGGGCATAGTGAAACGTGTTTAGATGACGTTAAATATACAGACGTGCTCAAATTTGTTGGTACCCTTACAGCTCATTGAAATAATGCTTCATTCCTCCTGAAAGTGATGAAATTAAAAGCTATTTTATCATGTATACTTGCATGCCTTTGGTATGTCATAGAATAAAGCAAAGAAGCTGTGAAAAGAGATGAATTACTGCTTATTCTACAAAGATATTCTAAAATGGCCTGGACACATTTGTTGGTACCCCTTAGAAAAGATAATAAATAATTGGATTATAGTGATATTTCAAACTAATTAGTTTCTTTAATTAGTATCACACATGTCTCCAATCTTGTAATCAGTCATTCAGCCTATTTAAATGGAGAAAAGTAGTCACTGTGCTGTTTAGTATCATTGTGTGCACCACACTGAACATGGACCAGAGAAAATAAAGGCGAGAGTTGTCTGAGGAGATCAGAAAGAAAATAATAGACAAGCATGGTAAAGGTAAAGGCTACAAGACCACCTCCAAGCAGCTTGATGTTCCTGTGACAACAGTTGCAAATATTATTAAGAAGTTTAAGGTCCATGGAACTGTAGCCAACCTCCCTGGGCGCGGCTGCAAGAGGAAAATCGACCCCAGATTGAACAGAAGGATAGTGCGAATGGTAGAAAAAGAACCAAGGATAACTGCCAAAGAGATACAAGCTGAACTCCAAGGTGAAGGTACGTCAGTTTCTGATCGCACCATCCGTCGCTTTTTGAGCGAAAATGGGCTCCATGGAAGAAGACCCAGGAGGACTCCACTTTTGAAAGAAAAACATAAAAAAGCCAGACTGGAATTTGCTAAAATGCATATTGACAAGCCACAATCCTTCTGGGAGAATGTCCTTTGGACAGATGAGTCAAAACTGGAGCTTTTTGGCAAGTCACATCAGCTCTGTTCACAGACGAAAAAATGAAGCTTTCAAAGAAAAGAACACCATACCTACAGTGAAACATGGAGGAGGCTTGGTTATGTTTTGGGGCTGCTTTGGTGCGCCTGGCACAGGGTGCCTTGAATCTGTGCAGGGCACAATGAAATCTCAAGACTATCAAGGCATTCTGGAGCGAAACGTACTGCCCAGTGTCAGAAAGCTCTGTCTCAGTCGCAGGTCATGGGTCCTCCAACAGGATAATGACCCAAAACACACAGCTAAAAGCACCCAAGAATGGATAAGAACAAAACATTGGACTATTCTGAAGTGGCCTTCTATGAGTCCTGATCTGAATCCTATCGAACATCTATGGAAAGAGCTGAAACTTGCAGTCTGGAGAAGGCACCCATCAAACCTGAGACAGCTGGAGCAGTTTGCTCAGGAAGAGTGGGCCAAACTACCTGTTAACAGGTGCAGAAGTCTCATTGAGAGCTACAGAAAACGTTTGATTGCAGCGATTGCCTCTAAAGGTTGTGCAACAAAATATTAGGTTAGCGGTCCCATCATTTTTGTCCATGCCATTTTCATTTGTTTTATTATTTACAATATTATGTTGAATAAAAAATCAAAAGCAAAGTCTGATTTCTATTAAATATGGAATAAACAATGGTGGATGCCAATTACTTTTGTCAGTTTCAAGTTATATCAGAGAAAATTGTGCATTCTTCGTTTTTTGTGCAGGGGTACCAACAAATTTGAGCACGTCTGTATAAACAAAAAGGGTCAATAGTTTATTTTTTATTTTGTTTACAATTAAACGTCTTTCGGATAATTACTTTGATGCCGTTTGTTTTAAATTTGAATTTAGTGTCACAATTTTCCCGCAATAAAATGGCGACTGGCTCGATTGCTGGATGTCTTTTTTTTGTTTAAATGTTATTCTTTTTCGCTTTCATTTTGATATAACGCTGGGCATCAGAGTAAAACATACATAGTACTGTAGTCGGTTTCAGTAACTACTGAAGGCAACTGTTTATAAGTTTAATTAATATCTTGACGTGGTTCAGGTGATCTGTTCAGTTTTGTCTATCGTTTTAGTATGGTTACGATTAGAATGACATGGTTAAATAACATAAAAACTAGATTATTAAAATCAAAAATTCGACTCCACCGGGACTCGAAACTGCAACCTTTGAATAACTTAAAATCTCTAGAAGTCCAATGCGCTATCCATTGTGCCCCGGAGTAACCTGTTGAAAGCTGATAGGAATAGGTATTAAAACTGTACTGTAGTTATTAATTGTTATGAATCCTATTTACGGATTCTGATAAGTAAAATAATGTAATGCAATACCAACATGAAAATAATACAATTATTCAATAACCAGAATAATGTAATCAATCTGTAACTGTAATAATACAACCTATAGCTAACAAAATTGTGATAAAATATCAAATACAGCACAACATAGTCAGTAATACAAGTTGTCACAAGGTGGTGCTACAGTATAACATAAGAATGCCCATCAGTCTAATTCAGGGGTTCCCAAACTTTACCCAAGGCCCACCTGTTTAGCTGCAGTAACAGTGATGCCCACTATTAGTACTCCTTGGGAAAATGTCAAATTAAAAACATTTTATATGTTTAAACCTGTAACATTATAAATAAACCTAATAAACTGGTTTTTTTATTCATGTGAATAAATATGGTGAAAGATGGAAATCACATAGAATATGCACAGAGTGAAAATACATTTTGAAGCACTTTAATTTTAGTAAATAAAATAAATTGCAAAAACTAAACCGATGTTTTTTTTTTTTTATCAAACCTTTAAATTGGGTACCTTTGTATAATTGAACGTTTTAGAAATGCAGTTATTTTTCTTGGTCATCAAACAAGAAAGAAGTGCATGTCTCTTATTATTCCGATTCATAAACACCTGAACAGGAATCACTTTGAGTAAAACCAGTACAACGAGCACAAAAACATAACTCTTAAATCCTAATTTCTGAACACTGTAACTAAACCGTCCAGCCGTTACCCCTCACACTGAACTGTCATGCACAAAAAAGACGAATGCGCAAAATACAGAAGGAAACGAGAGCCTTGCAGGTTACTTTTTTCGCCACTACTCTGCAACCAAATACAACTTGCAAAATCATATTGAGTTGGCTTGCAACACTCGAAACACCAAAAGAAAACGCATGAAAATATCTGCAGCGAAATTTGAATCAGTTAAAAAACGTTTTTATTATTATTTTCCAACAAAACATTCTAGCGTTATTTTAAGAAGTCTGTGAACGAACCATGCACAAAAAAGAATGCGCACAATACAGAAGGAAACGAGAGCCAAACATTTTAATAAGTCAGTTACCGGTATGTAACAAGATTTATGAGTTTGATTAATAACTTGATTTAGTTAATATTGAAACATGTATCAAAGTACTCAATATTTTAAATGTTAATAGCTAATTAGTCACAAAAACGTATTCATCATAGGCATCAACTGAATTTTTTAATTAATGTTATCAAGTACAAATGTTAGTATGAAAATGTTTCTACAAAAGAAAAACCCCATTCCAGCACCTCAAAGCTGAGCCCACGGTACCAATGAATTCATACTCCTGTCTGTAGTTGCCTTTGTTGTTCTTTATACTTTGCAAAACTTATTCTTTGGTAGCAGATTGCATAAGTATTCACCCCCTTTGCTATGACACACCTAAATAAGCTCTGGTGCAACCAATTGTCTTTAGAAGTCACATAATTAGTTGAATGGA
The DNA here is from genome assembly GCF_902713425.1 of Acipenser ruthenus. NCBI lineage: Eukaryota > Metazoa > Chordata > Actinopteri > Acipenseriformes > Acipenseridae > Acipenser > Acipenser ruthenus. The sequence goes on along the minus strand of NC_081200.1, from coordinate 26,526,613 downwards.
GTCCACCTGTGTGCAATTAAGGTGTTTCACATGATTTCAGGTTAAATACACATGTCTCTGGGAGGTCCCACAGTTGGTTAGTACATTTCATAACAAAAACTACATCAAAAAGACAAAGGAACATTCAAAGCAAATCCGGAATAAGGTTCTTCAAAAGCACCAATCGGGTAGGATATAAGAACATTTCCAAGGCATTGAATATCCCCTGGAGCACAGTAAAGTTCATTATTAAGAAATGGAGAAAATATGGCACAACTGTGAATCTGTCTAGAATAGGCCGTCTTCAAAAACTGAGTATCCGGACGAGAAGGGCACTAGTCAGGAAGGTCACCAAGAGGCCTATGGCAACTCTAAAGGAGTTACAGTCTTCCACGGCTGAGCTGGGAGACGCTGTGCATACGTCAACAATAGCCCAGGTGCTTCACAAAACTGGCCTTTATTGGAGAGTGGCAAAAAGAAAGCCATTGTTGAAAAAAACTCACATCAAATCTCAGCTAGAGTTTGCTAGAAGGCATGTGGGAAACTGAGACCAAGTGGAAGAAGATTCTATGGTCTGATGAGACCAAAATAGAGTTTTTTGGCCTAACACCGCACATCATCCTGAGAACACCATCCCTACCATGAAGCATGGTGGTGGCAGTATCATGCTATGGGGATGCTTCTCTGCATCAGGGCCTGGAAAGCTTGTGAAGATTGAGGGCAAAATGGATGCAGCAAAGTACAGAGAAATCCTAGAGGAAAACCTGCTGAAGTCTTCAAGAGACCTGGGACTTGGGAGAAGATTCATCTTCCAGCAGGACAATGACCCCAAACATACAGCCAAATCCACTCTGGAGTGGCTTAAAAACAAAAAGGTCAATGTCCTGGAGTGGCCCAGTCAAAGCCCGGACCTCAATCCAATTGAGAATATGTGGAAAGAGTTGAAAATTGCTGTTCACCAAAGGTCCCCATCCAACTTGATGGAGCTTGAGCAATTTTACAAAGAAGAATGGCCAAAAATTACAATGTCCAGATGTGCAAAGCTGGTAGAGACTTATCCAAATAGACTCATGGCTGTAATTGCTGCCAAAGGTGCCTCTGCCAAATATTGACTCAAGGGGGTGAATACTTATGCAGTCAATTATTTTCTGTTTTGTATTTGTAATTAATTTAGAACAATTTGTAGATTTTATTTTTCACTTTGACATTATGGACTTTTTTTGTGTTGATCAATGGCAAAAACTCCTAATTAAGTCCATTTTGATTCCATGTTGTAACACAATAAAATGTGGAAAAGTCCAAGGGGGGTGAATACTTTTGAGAGCCACTGTAGCTGTGATGGAGTGACGAGCTGAGTCCGGACAGTGTTTGTAGCAGTGGAAAGTATGCAGGATGTTTCCCCTGACTTGTTAGTGAGTGTGTTAGTAGTGAGTGCTCCATTAATTGACCCTGTGCAGATAGGTCCAGCCCTATTCTTTAGGAAGGCTTTCAGTAGAAACACATTTAGAATAATTACAAGAATGCAGCCACTGCAGTCTCGGAGGTGCTGCAGGGTGTTCTGTTTTTAATCCCTGTAATGAAGATACAGGGCTATCTGCAGGGCATGCATCGATTTTACTCTGATTAAATGCAGACCAAAGCGGCTTTAATTTCAACCACAGAATCCTGTTCTTTTAGTATAATAAAAAGCATAATGAGTACTGTAATAGTAAAAGCAAAACAAATAAAAATACACTTTTTTATTATTATTATTTTTTTTAGGTAAAAGTGAGGTCAAAATCAAAACAGACCATTCACATTGTTTCTTATTGCAGTTACTATTCAGCTCTACCAGTTGCCTGCAATAGACATCTGTAATGTAGGCTAGATCAGCATGTAAGCACCAGCACCATCTAGTGCACAGCAGTGTATTGCCAGCAAATCATATGGTAAAATTCCTTTTGCTTTGCCGAAATCGGTAGCTGGTTCTGGCTGGCAGAGCAGCACCGGCGCTCAAGCGAAAGCATCCTAATACTGTATTTGAGTAATTGCACCAAGCACCACTCTGATGCTAACAAACATGAAATTTCAAGTGACTTACTCCATAAACAAAAAAAAAATCTGCCAAATGTTACACCCAGCCCCTGTCTTCCCCTGAATCAATCATCTATTCCAAGTTTACTTTCCCAGTCAGGGTTAAGTACACAAAGTTCCCATACTGAAGTGTTACTTTACCTTCGTTCCTATTCTCTTTTCACAGCTTGAACCACAAAACCAAAACCGGAACCAATTTATCATCAGGACAAAAGAGGAGAAAAAGCAGAGTGTGATAATTCAGTAGTAACAATGACTGAGGCACATTGTAAGGGGATGCAGTTTCCCCCTACTGTAAAGCATGGGCTGATATAACAAAGGCTCTGTTAATGAGATTCCTCCCTGGAGTATGGCAGAGCTTATCAGGACTAATATTAGGGCTCCTATTCTTCACAGCGTGAATAAAAGCAGGAGCTCTTTGATGTAGAAGCTTGTCTTTCTGTCTGATTGGGTAATTGAAAGGTACTGTGCTAGGTGCCACATACTGCACACTGGCTTTCTATAGAAATGTCAGAAGAGAAAGTGAGCTGTGTTTTCAAAGGTTTCATTGAAGTTGCACACTGAGTCAATCGTCCGTGCTCACAGCTTTATAGAAGGGATACTGGCTTTACAGAAAAATAGAAACATGAGCAATGCAGGGTATGTATTCCCAAAGCGCAGGGAACAGAGCAGCTTCATGGGCATATAACACCGTGTAACAAATTTTTTTTTTTTTTTGGTTCCTGGGTAGTAAGTGTTATTTCCTAATTGCTTATGCCTCAAAAGTATAGAAAATGGCTATTATTCCCCACAAACTTTGCTTTTGTGACCAGGACAGTGATATTTTGAAATTTACCTATTTTCCAGAAAATTCCAGATAGATTCAGTGCTGAGTAAACTTGGAGTAACTTCTAGAACTTTCTAGAACTTTCCAGTAATATAAATAGTAGTATAAATACAGGGGCTTTAAGCCCACCAGTTCAGTTTAGTTCCAGCTGCCTAAGTGGATACATATCTGCATTTTTCTGAGATGGCATCAAGGTCATAGGAGACTTCAAAATGGTGGCATTCCTGATGGGTCTCCAAGGCGGTTTTACCAAGTTTCCCTGCTATCTTTGCCTTTGGGACAGCAGGGACACCAAGGCGCACTACCACAGGCGGGACTGGCCACAGCGGACCGAGTTCTCTGTGGGGAGGAACAACGTCAAGTGGGAGCCACTGGTGGACCCCCGGAAGGTGCTGATGCCACCACTGCACATCAAATTGGGCCTTATGAAACAATTTGTCAGAGCTCTAGATAAGGAGTCGGCAGCCTTCAAGTACCTTCAAGACTTCTTCCCTAAGCTGTCTGAGGCAAAGGTCAAAGCCGGTGTCTTCGTCGGACCACAGATAAAGAAGATCCTGGAGTGCAATGAATTCCTCAAGAAGCTCACTAGTAAGGAGAAAGCGGCTTGGAACAGCTTTGTCGCAGTGGTTCGGGGCTTCCTGGGCAATCACAAGGCCGAAAACTATGTGGAGCTGGTTGAGACTCTGGTGAAGAACTACGGCACAATGGGCTGTAGGATGTCCCTCAGTCCATATCCTTGATGCTGATCTTGATAAATTCAAGGAGAACATGGGAGCGTACTCGGAGGAGCAAGGCGAGCGCTTCCACCAGGATATACTGGACTTTGAACGCCGCTACCAAGGACAGTATAACGAGAACATGATGGCAGACTACATTTGGTGGCTGATTCATGAAAGTGATTTACAGTATAATCGTAAATCTCGAAAAACTACTCACTTCTAAATCTTTTGTACTCATTTTTGTATTACTTTAGTATAAATACATGTTAATTTGGATTCATATGTTGTTTTTTTCTGACTTTATGTGAACGAAAAGACACAAATTTGCCCATTTTCTCATTGGAAATAGGTAAATTTCAAAATATCACTGTCCTGGTCACAAAAGCAAAGTTTGTGGGGAATAATAGCCATTTTCTATACTTTTGAGGCATAAGCAATTAGGAAATAACACTTACTACCCAGGAACAAAAATTGTGTTACATAGTGTAATCATTTGTTTCCACCTCAATGAGTATGTATGATGCTGGCGCTTACTAATATAAAAACACTTGATCTGGCCTATTTTACATATGTCTGACAGGTAACTGGAACTGAAGAGAGTGCCTGAACCCATTACAAACACAGACTGATCTGGAATTTAAAAACAATTGTAATATTTGTGCAATTCCAATGAGAACCACTCAAAATGATTTCCAGCATCATAAAAAGGTAAGGGGATCGTTTGAAGCAAAAATACAAAAACGGGTTTTATAAACTGCTGGCTTCAAATAGGCCTTTCTTGTCTGATTCACTCAGACATTCTCAAAATACAGTATGTGTGTCAGGTGTCAGTGTTGCTTTGTTACAGGTAATAGTACCCCAGATTGCTTCACATGTGCAGCAAGGAACGTAAGTGTCAGTCTCAGGTGGGATCCTATTACCTGTCACAGAGGAACTAAACTTTTAGTATTGTGGCAGGATACAGGTGTCACCTGAATCAATGTGAAAAGAAAGACCAGCACAAAGGTTCCTGTGATAAAGTTATAATTATGAAAAAAGAAATCTTCTAAAGCCTTTGTTTTGTTTGACTGTGGGGAGGCCCCCTGTACAATAATTGGTTCATCACAAACCAGACTGGTACTGAGGAGATGTGATTGACATCAGATGATAGGCCTCAAGACCTCAGCTTTGGTTGGCACACAGAAGCTGAGTGAAGCATAGACCACACTGGATTAGTTCCAAACAAGTATGTCAGTGCATTATTAAAGTAAAAAGTAAAGTTTTGTATGTCAGGCTAATTTTGTTTAGAAGTAGATTAAAAATACATTTTCACAAAAAAAACTGTTTGTCGTCATTGTGTCTTATTACTCAAATTATATATATGAACTTCTTGGTGTGTGTGTGTGTATATATATATATATATATATATATATATATATATATATATATATTAATTGAACTTCTTGGTATTTTCTGTGTTAAGGTTCTTTTTATCTGACTTCAAGAGTTGCTTTTCTGTTCTAATTGCTTGCTATAAACACATGCAACCCAGGCTAGATCAGTCAAAGTGTGGGTTACAGTTACACTGTGCTTATGTCCCAAGTAAAACAAAACAAACAAACAAAGCAACTGGGTGAAAATTACAAAAGCAAATGACAATGAAAGGGGTGCTTGTGATAAAAACATAGCACAGTGTTACAGAATATCAAGCTGTGCTTAATGACTATAAATAAACTATATAATGCAGGATTTAAAAGATTGAGTAGCACTACTTAAAAATGTCTTGAGTAATTATCTTTACATTTTCAAAACGTCATAACTGATTGAGTATATGTAGTATGTTTCAAAATTTCCAAAAGTGTAAATCTGCTTAGGTTTTGTATTGCAACCTAAATGTGATCTCAGTTCTAGGTTAACTCAACATTAGTTAACAAGCTTTGGAAATAAACCCCTAAGTATAGTGAACTAAACCAGATTTGTAATGTCAACAGTTGTCAGCATTAGTTCCATGAGTGCTTTTCAAGAAGCAAATTAACTTTTGTCGCAATAACAGTTCCTCCCTTATTCAGCCAGTCAGCCTCTAGATGTGACCTTTATATGACATGAATTTATCATCATCATAATTGATTATGTTTCACATCATTGTTCCAATTGCATTCATCGTGTGCTCAGTTTCCAGTCTGCCAGGGCTTCACCTTTCAAAGCTGTGCAAAGCTGCAGGCAGGTGAGCTTGGGTGATAAATGATATCTGCAAAGGGGCTTGCCTTTATATGCCACAGATGGCACATGAATGAAAAGGCACCAGAGCTTGCAAAGATATTGAACACATTAGCACAGTAATCACAATTCCTTCCTCACTTGATAGAGTTGCTGATGTAAATAGTGCCACTATTTAAATAAAGATGCAAAAACCACACCGGTAATAAACATTTATTTAAAGAGTAAGTGGCTTTCACTGTTCCCCCACCCTTTTCTTCTAATGAAAATAAAAGACTTTAGCCTTTTAAAAGCTCTTTGTTTTAATCTCTGTTTAAAATGCACTGAAAGCCGTATGCTATGAATGTAGCGATACACTGAAGGACACAATATGATATCTACAGTATCACGATATGCATCACAATACATGTTCTGGTCTTGATGGGATACTTGTATGATGCATACGATCAAATGATCATTTAATGATTGGATATTTTCTCAAAAGACAAAAATGAAATGGGATGAGAAGAGTATATATTCAACCCAACTATAAAACACAATCTTCATTCAAGAACAATTTGGTGAACTACAATAAGCTCTGCTGTGCTTTTGTCTTGGATCACGATACAAATGGGATATTTAATGGAATGAGCGATGCAATGGATGTTTGATTTCTTGGTTCCATAATTTAAATAAAATGATAAATGCTCACATATAGTGACAATTAAATACTGTTTTAGTTTATTTTCCTGATACATTAAAAAAAAAAGCTAAGTCTGTGTTAAGATGCTTTTACCTGAGCTCAGGAGATGCTCTTCAGTTCTTGTTGCCTGTTACATATTTTAGGCTAGATCAGCCAAACTGTCTTTTTGGAAATGAAAGCCAGAGTCATATATTGATCTGCATTTTTTTTTTTAAATCAAGTTTTTCTGTGAACTAAATGATGCTGGCACTTGCTAATATGAAGACACAGCTGATCTAGCCTGGTTAGAAAACTGGAGAGCAGTTAAACTTAAACGGGAACCATAACACTTAAAAATTAAAATAAACCACAGCAAATATTGTTGGGTTTCCAGTATGTGATACAGAAGGTCAACAACATGTCAGCACAGGACCTTGTTTCAGTGCAGCAGTCAGGCTTAAGTCCTGTGCAGTCAAACGCTGTTGCCTCTGTTAGCCTGTAGCACACACTTGATGCTCCAGTACATGAATTAACAGGATAAAGAGACTAATCGTTTTTCCACTTTGCTTTGTTGGGATTATACTGATTTCATTGCTAGGTGGCGAGTGGAAGCTCCTGGTTATTAGAAACTCACACTACTTTCAGGACGACTCTCATTAAGTAGGCCTATAATATTTTAATGATCGAGAGCCAGCACTGTAAAACCGAACGATTAAGCCCCACCTACTCTATCAGTGTTGATAGGACCCGTTGTCACATGATTTAATGAAATGAGAAAGTCCATTTAGTCACAGTTCTTAGGGTTCTCCAGACAAGCTCAAAACAGTTCAAAGCCAGGTAAAGGCAGATATAAACAAAAAGATAATAACTCAAAATTGGAGCAAAAATATATCCAGAACCACTCATAATAACTGCCAACCCCTACACATGCAGATGAGACTTATTGATGCTTATCAAATGGCTCAATTTCCTAGCACGTGGTATTATAATATCCCTAAACAAGGTGAGTTCAGAAACTCAGGACTAGTAGGAGTCTCTAACACTAGTTATTGCCTTTCAGCTTAGCATTATACTAGCTGCACAGAGGCTAAGCAAACACAACTACGACTAACAACTCTATGAAATAGAGATACAATATTCTGTAGGTTTCTGATTCTTCTTAACAACTTCAAAGTAAAGCCTAATTCCTCAACCCTAAAAACCTGGAATCAGCTGCATAAACAGGTTGCTGCATGTTTTGGGGGAGTGGCTGTGTTTGTGGTATTTTCTACCAATATCTGTGTTTATGCAAATGGCAATTAGCATTTTTGTATTGTTGTTGCACGGTACTGCCAAGCCACACAGCTCAAACAACACTGCACATTAGTGGTTTTGTTTTTGACTAGAGGGATCAGAGAACACTGAAACACATTAGATTTCAACATAAGTGATTAAATATTACCTACAGGATATGCTTCTCAAAGATAGTTTGAAAACATGTGGAAGCTTTGGAGGTTATTTTCATTGTACCAGAGTCCATCAACACTTATTGCTATTATCATTAATCAGCCAGGGTAGCTTCATGTGTCATTTAGAATGTACCGTGCTCAGTGGCGTAGCCAGGATTTTCTTTTGGGGGTGGATGGGGATTTTTTGATTTTTTGGTTAATAACACTGACGTAGGAAGGATTTCATACCGGGGGGCGAGCAGTGGTGCTGGTGGCAAATCGCCTGGATTTCGTTTCTCGATTTTTGCACATGGCTGATATTTTCTTATTGTCCCACGTAGTTGAATAATTCATTTTGTGGGGGGTGGGGGTGGGGGGGTCAAATCCCTAAAACCACCCTCCAGCTACGCCACTGACTGTGCAGGTCCACAGAGGAGAAGTAACACACCTTTTTGGTGATGGGTTTAGGATAAGCTGAACATGCATATATAATAAACTAGTCTTTCCAGGTAAGATTTAGAAACAGAAGTAAATCAAGTTTCAGGACTTACCTGTAAGAGGAACTTTCTTTACCTCAGTCTCCAAGTCTCACGGTTTCTGAAACTGACAACACACATTGTCATAAACTTGCTACAGATTTCTATATTCTGAATACTATATGTTATCACTGCACGGTGTGCTTTCTAGATTATATTAACAAGTTGATGTTTTGGGTTTCTAAAATGCTTTAACTAAGATGTTAATAGAACAACGTAAAAGTGCCATTTTTACCAAGGCACAGCTGGAACGCCAAAGTTGCGTGGCAGGCAAATGGTTAACTATTGATAACGTATGATACATTGACACCCATTCTCCCTTATGCCCCAAATCCTAATGCACAGGAGAACATATTTCTCAATAATTCTGAATTTGTAAAAGTAAACCATCTGTGGCACAAAAACTCACCAGATTATCTCGAACAAAGGGATTTGTTTCTCATCACCACCCAGCTTGGTAAACAGTCATGCCTCCCTGGCACCAAAGAAAACGTAAACACTGGAAGTCCTTAGTTTATGGGAATGGAAAAACTATACAGCTTTATGTTTTACAGATTAAGAGTCAAGAAAATATAGGAACCTGAACTGTTTTAACTAAACACAGAAACCACTTTAGTATTCTGTAACAAACAGTGTTTTATAAGGATTTTCTCAAAGCCTTTTTTTCTCATAATATTAAAACCAAACAATACAAATTAGGATGACTTACAATCCCCTAAATGAAATGCTTCTGGAAACTAAATTCTGCAGTTCCATAAATCTTACTTGCCGCAGGTCTCACATGAGCAGTTTTGAAAGAAGCACATATTATAGCAAACATGTTTAATTTAAAATGATCTGGTACCATGCTAGGTTCAAGAAAGTTCTGTTTGCATGACTTTTCTGCCAGACAGAATTGGCAAACTAATGCCAACTTTGCACAGAGGAAAATGGCAGAAAGTACATGAAAGTAAAGCATGCAAACTGAAAGCTTGACAGGTAAGATGTATGACATTTTGTCATCAGCTTTTATTTTTCTATTTTGCAGTCTCTCTCTCTCTCTCTCTCTCTCTCTCTCTCTCTCTCTCTCTCTCTCTCTCTCTCTCTCTCTCTCCCCCCCCTCTCCAGTTGTAGTCAAAAGTTTGCATACTCCAATAGAAATGTATAATTTCTAGAAATTCCTCAAAAACAATTAATTATAGGAAAAATCTTTTGTAGCAAAAGTTTTGCTTTTGTGGATGAGGAAAAAAAGTTACAAGAAATCAATGTCTATAAGTATTTATTTCAGCAATTTGTAAAACTCTAATTCAATGCTAATTCAAAAGTATTCATACCCTGACAAAAAAAGTGAAATTAATAGCTAGTTGAGGCACCTTTAGCAATAACCTCTTTTAAACAATTAGGATATTTGTCAATAAGCTTTTGGCATGATTCTTTAGTGATTATTAGATAATTCAGAGGACTTCCATTGTGCACAACCTTCTTCAACACATACCAAAGATTCTCAATCGAATTTAGATCGGGACTTTGACTAGGCCATTGCAGAACCTTGATTTTATTCTTCTTTAACCATTCCGAAGTAGATTTTGATGTGCTGGAACGTCCAGTTGCACTTTAAACCAATTTTTGTAGTGGAGGGTTTCAGATGATTGGCCAATATCTTTTGGTATGCTATGGAATCCATTTTACCATGTATTGGAACTAAATTTCCCATGCCATTAGAGGAAAAAGCCCCATAGAAGGATATTACCACCTCCATGCTTGACAGTAGGTATGGTGTTCTTTTCTTTGTACGCCTCACCAAACTTTCTCCAAATGTAACGACTATCAGCGTGACCAAATAGCTTGATTTTTGTTTCATTGCTCCACAAAACCTTTGACCAGAACTCATAGCCATCATTCAAATGTCGTTTTGCAAACTTTAAGCGATTGTCCTTGTGACGTTTTCCTAAGTGTGGCTTTTTCCTTGGCTTGCGACCTCGACCTATGGTTGAAATGGAAATCCCAGTCCTACTTACTGAATATCTTTGGCAGTCAATCTTGGATTGTTATTAACCTTCCTCACAATTCTTTTATCTGTTCTTGGTGAAAGAACCTTCTTTCTTCCAGACAGGGAGCGTTGTGACAGTATCATGAGTCTTGTACTTCTTGATAATAGAAATAATAGTTGAAATTGGGATACTCAGATGCTTGGAAATCTTCTTGTATCCTTCTCCAGCTTTATGACAATAAATAATTTCCTGCCTAAGGTCTTCAGATAGCTCTTTACTTTTTCCCATATTGACTTATTGGTAATGACAGCAATTATCCTATGCCTAACCCTTTTATACTCTCTAAGAACGCCCACCTACAAGCCAGCATTTTCTAGACTTTTCTAAAATTAGGTTCTGCATTATCATATTGAAATTTCTAGCACCTTGTAGACAAAACTATCATAGCATTAAAGGGTATGAATACTTTTGAATTTGCATTTTGGGGGTTTTGCAAAAAAAATTGCTGAAATAAATAATTGTAGACTTCTATTTCTTGTAACTTTTGCTACAAAAAAGATAATTTGTTTTTCATATATTTTCTCATACCTTATTAATGATATGCAATCAACCTACTCATTCATTATTTTGAGATATAGCCATGTAGCTGACCATTAAACATTGTTGGAGAGATATTTCTTTTAATTGATGTTAATGCCATTCCCAGCTAACATTAAAATGTGTGACTAGCTGTTATCAGCAGACCAGTGAAAGCACATGCAGACAAGGTGCCAATTGAAGAGCACAAGACTGGGAATTAAGCTGGTAATTGGAAGGGCAGAATGAATGAGACAGGTGTGTGATGTGAAAGAGTTTCCCTGGAGTGCTGAGTGTGTGGAGCAGTAGACTCATCAGGTAGTTTGATTTGTTTGTCATGTAAAGCTGTTTAAACACATATATTGTTCTACTATATAGTGGTTATCTACTGTTTGGTTAAAAAGCCTGTGATTAAAATGTTCTGCCAGGTAATAAAGCAAAAACTAAGCAACTTAAATGAACTCCAATGGCTAAAGGTGTAATAACAGTTGAGGGCCTGGTAAACATCTGTGCTAAAAGTGTTACTGTGGACCTGTGGAAGTTTAAAGGAGATTTCAAAATATTATTTTATATATGTAAAAAGGTCTTGACACACAAGCGTGTGTGTAAATATAATCTTGTATGTGTTGTAAAAGATTGTATTCCTTTGTTTTATATTTTTTTAATTTTGCTTCATTCATTTACATTACCATTTGCTCCTGCAGGAGCAGGAGGTAGAGAGAGAGCTTTAACAATGGAGGATGTGTGCCTACAGCTAAAATGACCTTACGTAAAGTAAACCAACAATGTCTGGTTTCAGAGTGTACAGAATGCTAAATAGTAAACATGACCTGGACATTTTAGTGTGGAATTGAGCATTATTGAGGGACACTGCAGTTTAAACTTTATTTAAAACCCTTTTCAAGCCGGCTTTGCTTATGCTGCAGCGATTTGTAAAACATTTCAAACGTTAAACCACCACACAACGACGTACAGTTTTCAGTCTCTGCTTCAGAAGTGCTCCTGGCTGAAAGGCTGTGTGTTTTCTGGACAGGGTTGAAGTGTACTGGCTCACAGGGTTGTGAGAGGAGGCTCTCATGACGTGTGCCAGCAGTGCCATTGCCACTCACCTTTCTTCAGCTCCAAACGGAAAGATGTATTCCTATCTGTATTTTGAAGTTTTTGCCAAAGCAGGAAATATTTTAAAAAATAATTGTGTATAATATAGGATGGGCTGGCTGGTCAGGTCATTGAAGAGCATTTAGAACAATACCCCTGAAGGAAGCACTGTGCTCAAGTTTATAATTATTGGTGATGCTTTTTTTATTTTCACCTTGGAAAACAATACTTATTATTATTATTATTATTATTATTATTATTATTATTATTATTATTATTATTATTATTACTATTTATTTCTTAGCAGACGCCCTTATCCAGGGCGACTTACAATCGTAAGCAAATACATTTCAAGTGTTACAAGTAATACAATAAGAGCAAGAAATACAATAACTTTTGTTCAAGCAAAGTAAAAGTGTGACAAACCACAATTCAATAATACAGCAGATAATGGTGATAGTTACATCAGGATAGGATTAAATAGTGATAGTTACATCAGGATATGATTAAATACAAAGTACTACAGGTTAAACACTTGGCAGATTACAGTATTCTGGAGTACAGGATTAAATGCAGTAAAATAGGGGGCAGATAAGAGCAAAATAAAGCACATTTACATGAAGGGTGATAGTGTCCCAAGATACAAACAGAGGAGTTCTACAGGTGCTGTTTGAAGAGGTGAGTCTTAAGGAGGCGCTGGAATGTGGTCAGGGACTGGGCAGTCCTGACATCTGTAGGAAGGTCATTCCACCACTGCGGAGCAAGGGTGGAGAAGGAGCGGGCTCTGGAGGCAGGGGAGCGTAGCGGAGGTAGAGCTAGTCTTCTAGTGCAGGCGGAGCGGAGAGGTCGAGTGGGGGTGTAGGGAGAGATGAGGGTCTGGAGGTAGCTGGGTGCAGTCTGGTCAAGGCATCTGTAGGCTAGTACAAGAGTCTTGAACTGGATGCGAGCGGTGATCGGGAGCCAGTGGAGCGAGCGGAGTAGTGGAGTAGCGTGGGCGAAGCGAGGCAGAGAGAACACCAGGCGGGCAGCAGAGTTCTGGATGAGCTGGAGCGGACGGGTGGCGGACGCAGGGAGGCCAGCCAGGAGGGAGTTGCAGTAGTCTAGGCGGGAGAGTACCAGGGCCTGGACCAGGAGCTGGGTAGCATAGTTGGTGAGGAAGGGTCGGATTCTTCGGATGTTGCTCAGGAAGAATCGGCAAGTGCGTGCCAGAGTGGAGATGTGCTGGGAATAAGAGAGGCAGGGGTCCAGGGTGACTCCAAGGTTCTTAGCTGAGGAAGAGGGAGAGAGTGTGGTAGATTCCAGAGGAACAGATAGAGAGATCAGAGGAGGGGGAGGAGGAGGGAAAGAAAAGGGGGTCAGATTTAGAGAGATTGAGTTTGAGGTGATGCGAGTGCATCCAGGAGGAAATAGCAGACAGACAGGTAGAGATACGGGAGGAGATGGTGGAGTCAGAGGTGGGGAAGGAGAGGAAAATCTGAGCATCATCAGCATAGAAATGGTATGAGAAACCATAGGATGCGATGAGGGGGCCCAGGGAGCGGGTGTAGAGAGAGAACAGGAGAGGACCCAAGACTGACCCTTGGGGGACTCCAGTTAAGAGAGGGTGAGGTGTGGAGGTTGCTCCACGCCAGGTTACCTGGTAAGTGCAAAAGGACTTAACCGGCTGAGTCCTTTGGTATGACTTTTATGTACTTTTGTTTCAAGAGTACTAATGTGGTATTAAAGAGTCAAATACAGGTAGTGGACAAAAAAATGGAAACACCTGGGTAAATGAGGGACACCAAGTATATTGAAAGCAAGGGCTTCCACACAGGTGTGGCTCATGCGTTAATTAAGCAAATAACATCCCAGCATGCTTAGGGTCATGTATAAAAATGCTGGACAGGCCTGGTTGCCTATTATTATGGCTAGCATGGCTGCAAGAGGAGAGCTCAGTGACTTTGAAAGAGGGGTGATTGTTGGGGCGCGTTTGGCAGGAGCTTCAGTGACCAAGACAGCTCAACTTGCTGATGTTTCATGAGCAACGGTGTCTAAGGTGATGTTGGCATGGACCGCTGAGGGAAAGACATCATCAGCAAAGGGCAACAGTGGGCGGAAGCGCATACTCCAGGATCGTGATATCCGTGCATTAATTCGAAGTGCAAGGCAAAACAGACGAGCAACTGCAGATCAAATGACTGCAAATTTCAACCTGGGGCGCGAGCAGCACAGTTTCATCAAAAACGGTCCGCCGATAGTGGGATACCATAGTGGCCCATGTCCTATTAAGTGACTTTACATTGGTGTTTCCATTTTTTTGTCCACTACCTGTAAATCACCTGCAACTGTACAAGTCAACTAACATTTATACCAAGCAGTAGCACCTGGATGTCCAGTTACTGTACAGTTGATCTTTCTGAGCAGATCTTATTGACAGTTTGTTTGCTTTCACCGAGGGTTGTTTTAGTCACAGGGGCATGCATTTCCTTTCCCTTTGAATGTTGCCACATCTGTAGGACAAACTGGTATAATCCTGCTAATATACAGTAACAGGAGGTTATGAACAACATTTTCAATCTCAATGATGGGTTAGGAAACAGAAATAACAAATATAAGATCAGTGTTTGTATAATAAATACAGAATACCTCATTTTAGAAACACTTTTACAAAAAAACAAAATATTATTATTATTATTATTATTATTATTATTATTATTATTATTATTATTATTATTATTATTATTAAACACTGGGGTAAATTAAATTGATCATAAAGTTGGCGGATCTCATTACTGACGTCAGTCAAATGATTAAAACAGGACCCCACCTTTCCATCATACTCAGAGACAGAAAACCACAAAATGACAGTACGTCTTTAACAGTTATCCAAGCCATGCTGTGTGTATATGTGGGTGCAAGAGCCTGTCACCCACTCCTAATAACAGAAATGTATTAAACACAATGATTTCATTCTTTATGTGGTTTACAGCACAACAAGCCACTGAGTGTTGGATTTCAGAAGGCTATTGTGTTGTTTAAGTCGCTGCTTAGTACTGTAGATTTGTATGGGCAAGTTTTCTGCATGATACTTTATTTTATCCATTTAAACATTTCTTAAATAACTTGAGTTAAAGTACTGTGAGTATGGACCAATGTTGCTAGGGCTATCGCAGGGATGGAAATAAGACTCCCATTGCACAGCAGTTTGATCTATTCCTGGTTTTACTATGAGTTTACTGTGAGACTCACTAGCTAATCAAGCATGTATTAAAAGCTGGAAAAACAAATGATCATGTGATATATTTATATAATGAAAAAATAAGCCACAAACCAGAAAGTTGACAGAGAAGAATGTTGGTCTATGGTAACTGGAGAACAGGGTTTGAACCTCAGTTTCTAACTCTATATATTGTGTTTCCCGCAGTACCTTACACGACCATGACCTTGTAAAATAAAGATGCTTTACAATGTGTATTCTTCCAATCAGCCTGTAATTGCATTTGTTTCTAGTTGTAAAATGCTCTGTATGTTATATGAGCCGGGGTGATTTCCTGGCTCCACTGTGGTTTGTTTCAATGAAAGTAATCCCCAAATGTTTTATTAATCATGGGAAATAGTTTGTCTTGCATTTACTAAAAACAAAAAGGCTGCCCTAGAGTTCACCTCTGTCTGTTTGCATATAACAATGCAGATGTTCTTGGTTATTCTTGGCACTTTTCCCTGGGAAGTTCCTTAGCACACTTGGTTTTACACTCCATGGAGTTAAGGTCAGAAGGTGCTGTGGTAAAATTTAGTTCAGAAACTATTTTAGTTTGAGATTGTCATTGTTTTCTGCTCAGGTTGCAGTCACATTACAGACGCATTACAAACCTGTGTGATTATATACTGATGCACAATGAAAACGCAACACTCAGGTCTAATGGATTTAATCAAACATTTTAAACCTAGCTATCAAACAAAATCACAGAAAATGTGAACAAAAACACAAGTTTTCAGTATGAAACGTGACACACTGTCAAAATGAAAACATTACAAAGTTAGTATCGGGTATGACCTCCCTGAGCATTAACACAATCCTGGCAGCGTTGACGCATAGACCTGATCAGCCTCTGGATAGACTGCTGTGGGATGTTCCGCCACTCTTCCTGTGCAGCTACAGACAGCTGGCGAAGGTTGGCTGGTAGCGATTGTCTCCTGTGGGTGGCACTGGCTATTTGGTCCCACAGATATTCTATTGGACTCAGGTCAGGAGAAAAAGCTGGCCACGGCAAGAATCTCAACATTGTTTTCATTCAGTCATGCAATTGTAATCCTAGCACTGTGTGGTCTTGCATTGTCCTGTCCTGCTGGAAAATCCACACTTCCGGATTGGCTTGCCTCAAGGACCGTCAATGTATCGCTGAGCAGTAAGGTTGCCCTCAATCTGCACCAAAGACGTTCTTGTGTTAAAGAAGATGCCTCCCCACATCATCACACTTCCACTGCCCCTCCGGTTGGCTTGAACAACGCAACAGTCAGCATAACGCTCACCACAACGTGGTGGGCCAGTGTGGTGACCCTCTGCCTTCCAGAACGTGGCCTGTCCATCACAGAGATGGTTTCCTGGGTTCTCTGCACTAGTCTGCTGATTGTTGAAGCAGACCATCTCATTCTCTGGACAACTTCTCTCACAGACAGGCCGTCTTCAATCATGCCGATAGCAACCAGGCAATCTTCATTACTCAAGCGGGGCATGGTCGTATCTTTCGCTGTTCTTGCGTTAATTAAAATCGTGTCTTTTCAAATGGCTAGTTATACAGATTCTTAATCGACTCATTTTGGCAATTTTAACTCAACTCAAATAACAAACACTGAGCACCTGTCATTTTTATGAAATCACATGACTTGAGCTCAGTATTTTGTTATCCCAATGGACAATCCCATACGGAAATTAAATATATATTTTAATATATGGAATTATATATTTTTAAACCTGAAATGTATTTATAATATATTTTCTTAATGACATGTTGCGTAAATATATTTATGATATACTATAAATGTATTTTGTAAATCAACATATTCACATTTATACATTTTATTTTTCTAAATTATATTCAAAATACATTGTAAAATATATTGTAAATAAATATATTCACATTAATATATTTAAAAGTGTATGCAGTGTTTTCAAACAATATATTTATATATTGCATATAATGGGAGACTGCGACGGTCAGGCAGCACTAAATTTAAAACAACAAGGCTTCATAAGTTTATCCATGTACAGCAGATAAAAACACAGACACTGTGATTTTAATTCGGTAAATAAGTTTATTCTTGACGGAACAAATATGGTCGTTAATCAATCTTTCTGCAGATACCGAAGTGTTACAGATACCTCATAAAAAATAACTGGCTAAGTCTAGTATTTAGAAGGAAAAAGAGAGAGGTCAATAACAATCAAGGACACAATAGGCTGTTCATATTTTAAGTCACCTTATATTTAAACTGTATGCCCACCAATATGAAAAAAAGAATGAAATTGTAAAAATGTATTTCCAGTTTATTAGTGGATTTTTCTTTTTTTTACTTTCATAGCTCTATTTTCAGCAACAATTCCATAGCTATTAATGAATTTTTAATTGGAAGCAGCAGTTTTTTGTAACGTCTCATAGTTTCAGAAGAACAATGTTAGTAGGTCTACAGAAAAGCAGTCCAAACACCTGTTGTAATGCAAACAGCCTTTTAGCATATGTTGAAAGCTTTTCATTTTTGTACTTGAGTGTTTTATATACACTGAATTTTTACAAAATGTTTATATATTCCGTTATGTTTAAAGATAGTAGTTATTTTTAAGTGAAATTGCGGAATTCCATTCCTTATTTATTTGTTTCATTTCTGTTTGGTGAAACACATGCAAAATACGATGTGTGTCCAGGCACTTTACATTATGTAATATATTGTGAATACATTATATAATACATGTTTAGTAAATATATTGAATAATACATTTCTAAAAATACATGGACAATATATTTTATATATTGTTACCGGAAATTATATTTTAAATATATGTAAAATATGTTTAAGCAAATACATTGTAAATATATTTTCCATATGATGAAAATGGGCCAATTTTGTAATATGTTAAATATATTTTATATAACGTTACATACATAATACATATATTTTTACATATATTTTATCATTCCCAAAGACTATGAGTTTTATATGAATAATATGTTTACAAAAATATATTTTATATATTGTAACACAGCAGGGAGGGGGTTAAAGCCTCCATGAGTGGAAAACATGTGTGGAATGCACATTTGTTTAGTTTAATTGTTTTGGTTTATTGTTTCATTGATTTGTTAATTGTTTTATTATTAATTATCCCCTGCACCTGGTAGCTATTGTTAAATTAAAACCAGGTGCAGGGTATTTAAGAGAGGCAGCTAGTCTGCTCAAGGCTGCTGAGGAGAAGGAGGCAGAAAGGTGTGCTCTGCTTCCTGGCAGTCATGAGCGAAAAAGTAAGTGCTGTATAAAACCAGTGTGTTTTGTAAGGACGGGGAAACAGCGTAGCTGTCCCGTGTTAGCCAGGGTGTTCCTGTGTGTTAGTTAGTGCTCGTACAGAGCTAGGTGTTTATTTTGTGTGTTTTGTTTGATTTTTGTGTTGATTAAAAATAGCGCACCAGCGCTTAAAATCCATTTCTGTGTGCCGGGTCTATTTTTAAAGGGGCAACGAACCCAAGCGAGGGTGAACGTTTTACATTTGGTGTCAAAGTGTGGGCGCCCCTACGACCCAGAAAGATGGATTTATGGTACCTGATCGAGCAGATTAATAGAAATGCCGCTGCTCAGAAGGAGCAGCTGGAGAGATGGGAGAGAGAGATGGGGTTGGCACCGCAGAAGAGACAGGAGCGGGAGCCAACCGAATTGGAGCGGTTACTCCTGGAATGGGAGCAGGCTAGCGTAGCTCCGCAGTCTCCAGAGCCCAGAGGGGAGGAGCCGCCGCTTCCAGAGCCCAGAGGGGAGGAGCCGCCGCTTCCAGAGCCCAGAGGGGAGGAGCCGCCGCTTCCAGAGCCCAGAGGGGAGGAGCCGCCGCTTCCAGAGCCCAGAGGGGAGGAGCCGCCGCTTCCAGAGCCCAGAGGGGAGGAGCCGCCGCTTCCAGAGCCCAGAGGGGAGGAGCCGCCGCTTCCAGAGCCCAGAGGGGAGGAGCCGCCGCTTTCAGAGCCCAGAGGGGAGGAGCCACTGTTGCCAGAGTCACCGGTGGAAGTCAAGGGGGAGGATGTGCCGCCTCCCCTGCAAGCCAGTCCGGCGTTGCCGAGGGAGGTCCCTTGTCCCGGCAGCGTGGACACCAGGCCGGAATGCCCAGACCTCCTTCCGCTTGACCTGGCTCCCAGGTCGCAGTACAGCCAGGCACAGTCGCCTGCCTGGTCCCTTGCTTCACTCCCCCTGGAATCCCAGACGTCGCTGCGCAGGATGAAGACGTCACTGCGCAAAAGGCAGACGTCGCTGGCGCTCCCCCTGCTGATTGCTTCATTCCGCCTACCTACTGCTCCGCTCCCCCTGAGATTCAAGACGTCGCTGCGCCGGTCCACAGCCACGCGCCTCTGCCTGCCAGTCCTGGCTCCCGGTCACCGGCCTGCGCTGTGGTCGCCCTGGACAAGCCGTCTGGGTCCCTCCTCGTCGGTCCTAGGTCCATCCCTGGAAACGCCGGAGGGACCAACCCACCCTCAAGCCCGCCCGTGGAAGAGGGCGACAATTGACATTGCTGGACTTGAGGGTGGGTGGTCTTTTAAGGGTGGAGGGAGGTGGCCGTCGAGTGGCCGGTGTCTTGAAAAGACAAGGGGGGGGGAAGTGTAACACAGCAGGGAGGGGGTTAAAGCCTCCATGAGTGGAAAACATGTGTGGAATGCACATTTGTTTAGTTTAATTGTTTTGGTTTATTGTTTCATTGATTTGTTAATTGTTTTATTATTAATTATCCCCTGCACCTGGTAGCTATTGTTAAATTAAAACCAGGTGCAGGGTATTTAAGAGAGGCAGCTAGTCTGCTCAAGGCTGCTGAGGAGAAGGAGGCAGAAAGGTGTGCTCTGCTTCCTGGCAGTCATGAGCTAAAAAGTAAGTGCTGTATAAAACCAGTGTGTTTTGTAAGGACGGGGAAACAGCGTAGCTGTCCCGTGTTAGCCAGGGTGTTCCTGTGTGTTAGTTAGTGCTCGTACAGAGCTAGGTGTTTATTTTGTGTGTTTTGTTTGATTTTTGTGTTGATTAAAAATAGCGCACCAGCGCTTAAAATCCATTTCTGTGTGCCGGGTCTATTTTTAAAGGGGCAACGAACCCGAGCGAGGGTGAACGTTTTACAATATATATATATATATATATATTTTTAGTATGGGATACTACTCAATCAAGAAACCTGTCTGCTCACTATTTAAAATGTAAATAACATTATGTGCCCAATGAGCTATTGATATAAAACTTAAGACTGTTGGTTGTGTCTTTTTGTGCATCAGTATATATTTGTGGGGTTTGTTTGTAATTATTTAGGTTACCCATTGGAGAATGCATTCTGATCTAAGTAGTACTCGACCCATTCAAACTCTGTTACAGATTTCCATGAGGTATTTTGTTATACTGCAAACATTTACATTAAGAGAATTGATATTTTTAACATTGGATTATAAAGTTGCTGGCTTTTTAAAATGTTTGTTTAATAAAATGAAATTAATTTTGGACTCCTCAGTAGTGTGGACCATTAAGAAAAATCACAAAGTGTCCGACCAAGTTTTGGCTCTACAGTCCTGAACCATAAGGAAATAAGGTTTGTTTGACCATTCCTGCCTGGTTGGCGTGAATCGACAGAGACAATTGCTTATATTATGGACATTACCTTATATTGGTCAGCACCTCTGTGTAAACTGAAGCACTGAAGCATATATATATATATATATATATATATATATATATATATATATATATATGGATGAAGGCTATATTTGCAACCTGAAAAATGGCATAATACCGCAGTAGTGATGTCAAAATGGCCTATTTGTCTAGAAGATTATACTTTTTTTCTCCCCAATTTGAAATGCCCAATTATTTGGATTTCCACCTGGCCCACCACTCCCACCCCTGCGCTGACTCAAGAGAGACGAAGACTGACACATGCGTCCTCCAAAAAGTGTGCCGTCAGCCGTCCACTTTTTTCACACTGGAGGCCCGCCATGCAGCCACCTCAGAGCTACAGTTTTGGAGGACCACGCAGCTCTGGGCAGCTTACAGACAGACCTGCAGGCGCCCAGCCAGTCCACAAGGGTCGCTGGTGCGCTGTGAGTTGAGGACACCCTGGCCTACCTAAGGCTGACCTAAGCCCTCCCCCACCTGGGCGGTGCTCAGCCAATTGTGCGCCGCCACCTGGGAGCTCCTGTCCATGGTCGGCAGTGGAATAGCCTGAACTTGAACCAGCGACATCCAGGCTATATGGCACATCCTGTACTCCACGCAGTGTGCCTTTACCGGATGCGCCACTCGGGAGCCCCATAAGGAGGCTGTGTGGTCCAGTGGTTAAAGAAAAGGGCTTATAACCAGGAGGTCCCCGGTTCAAATCCCACCTCAGCCACTGACTCATTGTGTGACCCTGAGCAAGTCACTTAACCTCCTTGTGCTCCGTCTTTTGGGTGAGACGTAATTGTAAGTGACTCTGCAGCTGATGCATAGTTCACACACCCTAGTCTCTGTAAGTCGCCTTGGATAAAGGCGTCTGCTAAATAAACAAATAATAATAATAATAATAAGATTATACTTATCCTTTGAACCATATTTGACACCTGTGCACCCCGAGACCACTTTCAAACAAAATGTCTTGTTTTCAATCTCTCGACAACACCCACAATTCGTGGTTTTAGGCACTTTTAACAAATCTGTCTCTGTGAAGATTTAAATCATCCTCCACCAACGGGAGCACCAAACAAGCAAACGATACAAATAATCTTCGACTCTAACAGCAACTAAGAAAAAAAATATAAAAATAAAATAATAATAAAAAAAATAAAACATACCCCATTGAAACACCTTTTCCTTAAAAATATGTTATTTTTTTGCAGTTCATTATCTACCCAGTTTTAATTCATGTTCCTGAATTATCCAAAATATAATTTAAGATTCTTTAATATTGACTTAATTTACATTATTATTATGTAGTTGCAATTTGAACCTTAACGTCCGTTTATTGTCTTTTTTATTACAGATACTAATATCCATGTATTATAAAAAATAATAGATGGACTTCAGTGAGTTACAGGAAAATAATTCCATCTCGGGTTTCTGTGACAGTTTATAAACTACTCGACCTTCGGTCTCGTAATTTATGACGTCACAGAAACCCTAGATGGAATTATTTTCCTGTAACTCACTGAAGCCCATCTATTATATATATATATATATATATATATATATATATATATATATATATATATATAATTATATGCAAACCACAAGCAATAGTACATTAAACATTGCCTAGTTTAGAAATTGATGGGAACTAGGAGATGCTTTTGGTTTGAACTATTCTTTATTTACTGTTTTTAAATTTTTAATTGTCCCCAGCTGCCTCTAGGGGGGCAAAGAGTAACTAAAACCAAAGCAGTGGCCTCAGTCTATAATTACCTCCCCTTGGATTATGTTAAAAATGGTATCTAGTTAGCCCTACTTGTCTTGTTTAACTATTATTTTGTAATCTAGCCCTTTGCTGAAGATATCACACCTAAGACTGAACCCTTTTTATTTAAACCTGGGTTTTGTTCATGTAAAATGTTTGTCAGGTTTCTCATTAGTAAGCCCATTTGTCACCTTTTGAAAACCAGACCCCTAATTAGGGGAACATGTTGCTGTCCAGGTGCCATGCCATCTGATAAACCTCATGTGTATTGAGGAATGCATTCAAACGATGGTTGATCAATCTCTGCCTTGCAAGGGATGACAGCTGGAGACATTCTAGAAGAGATGGACAGATAGATCCTTATTATTGTCTTGGGTGATTTACAAGAGGCATCCTACCTTTTAACAGCTATTCCCAGTTGATACAAGGTGCATATCGTCTAGAGTTATCTTGCAGATAAGTAGCTAAACAGTAGGGATAACCCTGAAGGTTCTTGAGTCAAGGAATCAAATCCCCTCCGAGCTGTAAACCATCATCAGTTTAAAAAAGGTTGTATCAAATACTTGCAACAATAGCTTCAACAGTTTTTCTCCTTGCAGTGCACATACAGTTTTTATACCTTTCCAGATGCGTTCACAGTAGAGCTCAAAACAGACCTAAACCGTTGCAAAGCCAGCTCTGGAGCAGGCCACTTTTGTGACGGCTGGACCTTGGCCGGCTGCTTTTACACTACAGAAAACAAAGCAATCCTAAGAGTTAAGCTGACTCAATGGGGTATTCTTGTACGGAAAGCTTATGACTCTCATAACTTGTGAACACCTGCTTGGTTTGATTTGAAAATGGTGGGGAAATTAAACCTGCACAAAAAAGCGTCTGCTAAATGACTAAATAACAATTGCAGATTGTTATAACAAACCTTGTACTGTATTAAAACATTAAAGTACCATTAAATTATTATTCGCCTTCAGCATTGCAGTGCTATGTGTGTTTCTTCCGGTTCTGACGTCATCACTCAGGCCAGCTTGCCACACTTGGAAAAAGTTTAAACAGACAAAAACACTTTGTAAAAGAACAGTGCGTTGGCCAAAACAGACACTAACCAACAGGGACGAACACTAAACAAACAAGTACCATGCTGGTCCTCCAGCACGATGTAGCAATTGATTATTTATTTTTAAATTTACTTTACTCTCCTCACTCTCTACCGTTCTTTCGCCCTGAACACACAACCCCGAGTGAATAACATGTGCACCTATATATACTGTTGTGCCGGGATTCAATTACTAATTAATTATTCACTTGAATCCCAGCACGTTAACTAATTTGTGCAAATCCCTGTGCTCACATACTATTACACACTTTTATCTGCACGTGAAGTGATTGTGCAATCCCTGTGCCCAAATACAACTATATATTTTAAATCACTCGTGTTACACAGACCCATTCATATCCCGTGCACCAATACCTATACACCAACATTAACACACCACATGCAACATAACACATAACACACACATGGGCTGGGCACACTGCCACAAGCATATATTGTATTAATAAAATTTACTAAACAAATTCAGTGTTCAGTGTTTTAAGGAATGAATCATAAGGGCCTGTTCACATAGCACTTATTTTTTCAGTGCATCTGTAAACATTCTCCAAGGTTATTGAAACAAAGTAAAACTCCCAACCATTTATTTTAGAAATAGACGGTGAACATTTTTTAAATACCAACCCTGGTTTAAAACTTAAATAAAGTTGAATGAAAAGGCTGCGTCATGTCATCATCCAAGGCTTCCCTTATGTAAGACTTTTACTTTTACAGTATAGGGTGTAATTTACATTCTTCTGAGATAAAACAGCAATAATTGACCTTGAAGGCAGTCTTGTAAGGTGGGGTGAGCTGTAGTTTGGTGTCAAAGATAAATTTGCTAGCCTTCAATTTAAATGTACTACTGTACTGCCTGTTTCATTCCTAGGCTCCAGCTGCAGTAGGCTGTGCTGTATGACTGGAATGTGTCGTAGTACCAGGGAGCAACTTGCAGCATTCTTTTGGAACAGAACAAGCTGTTGTGTGTGTGTGTGTCTCTCAGTGTGAGTGTGTGTGTGAGAGTGTGTCTGTTGTATAGTGTGTGGAGGAAGCAGGCACACTGCAGTGCCTCATCAGCTGCTGTGAGACAGGCAGTGCTTTTCCTCACTCTGATTGGTGATGAGTTTGTCTCAAGGTGTGTCTTCTGCTTAACTAGGGCCCATCTCCACTGCTGCTGCAGTTCTTTCAAGACTCCCCCTGTCAGTCAGGGCTGAAAATAAGGGCACAAGACCTTATGTTTTAAACTGGAGGAATTACCTGGTGTACTACTTATGAACTGGTACTTCTATTTATTTTGTGATTTTCGTGGGCTTGGCATATTGCAGGAAAGAAGAGTCAAAACTTAATAGGACACACTTTTTTGACACCGGTAAGTTTGCATGGTTTATCATTTTGTATCAGTGTTAGTGTTTAACTCTTTCAGAGCTAAGTATTCTGAAAGATAACCCTAAGATAACTCATCCACTGGTGTCAGTCAGTGTCTTCATATAGGTTAGTGTTGGATTCTGTTTAATTTCCTAAAGTTAATTAAACACGTTTAAATGCTTCAACTTGAACATGTTTAGAATGCTGGTAACCACTCGGTTAACACATATTACAACACCTCCAACTTATACTGCGTATACTGTCTTAATAATGTTATACTATATATGGAATTATTAAAATTGTGATTGATAGTGATAGTGGTTTCTAGTGTTGAAAAAGCAGAACTTTTTGGATGGGCTGGACCTTAGAATGTGGTTTAGTAAAATTATACTGCACACTATCAATGCATAATATAATAACACATATATATATATTTTTTTTTTAAACTTGTGTTTATTAAATTTTAGCTTTTAAACAACTCAAACAGAACGATATATATATATATATATATATATATATATATATATATATATATATATATATACACACACACACACATACATAACATTAACATTGAGATACATAAGGTTATAAATGATAGTACTTAAATATCAGAATAGCAATACTGTAATAATAGTCAAAGTGAAAAATAAAATAGTAAAATTATACATATAAAAAAAGAAAAAAAATGTATATATATATATATACATATATACACATACATACACATATACACACGTACATATACACATATATATACACATGAATACATACACACATACATACCCACACACACAAACATATAACCCTCCCAAAAGAACAAAAAAAAAAAAATGGGTTACAAGGAAAATAAAACTTCTTATATAGTGACTCATGCATTATTCAGACTGTTCAGACCGTTTAGACCGAAGGGCAATCCAAAGTACCCTACTTAGTATACTTTCTTTTCCAAATCAACTGTTATGTGTGATCATACAGGCCCTACTGTCATGACATTAGCAGGCTTCTAGTTAGTACACAAGGAATGCAATACATGAATAATATAACACACAGACATCAGGATCTCTATAAATAGCTAGTAATATGTGTCTTTACTCACTCAAAGGATCAGCATAATTTCTGCAACTCAAAAATTGTATAAAAGGTTCACACAGTAGTGCCAAGTGCTAGTTTACTGCAAGGCACTACTATATATTTCAATACTGAGAGAGAACTCCATAGAACAGAACTCAACTAGGGGAGTAGCAGCAGAATCTAAATATTCACTTTCTAACAGTTACAACAACATTGCTTTTCAACCATTGATTTAAACCAATGATTACATGCATCATTTTCAAGATGCTACTTATTAAAAGCACTGAAATGTAGGTACAGAGGAGATAAGCTGGTCAAAAGGGTTTCTTTGTAGTTCTACCTAACCTGCAATCCTATGGCTTCTGCTATTGGTTGTATATAATCATAAAACCCCATGTGTAAATATGAACTTTAATTATGACGTCGGAGAATATCCTTCCCCTTCACTATGCTAATGCAGAGTGCTCACCTTTCTAGAGTGCTTGCGATGCAGTGTAGCATTATATACTATATGAAAACTGAAACTGATTTATTTTATAGCTCTAATGATACAAGTGCTTCTATGCTATATACTTTAGTTCTTCCTTTTTGTGATTTATTTATCACATCAGATATTATCATTATTATAAGATCAATCTTATTTTACTCAATCATGTCTGTTCAATAGCAAGGGATTCAATTTCATTATTATTATTATTAATTGTATTATAGTGCTATTTTGTTATTTCAGTAACCCATAATTCACCAGTTTGTTGAATTAATTGTTAGGCTGCACTGACAGTACACATACTTATGATATACTGTGAAAGGTCCCTTTATTAATTTACTGTCCAAAGTATGAGTAAGTCAAACAGTGAATAATAATAATAATAATAATAATAATAATAATAATAATAATAATAATAATAATAATAATGTAACATGCAGGATGACCCACAGAAGCAACAGCTGTTCAAACCTGACACAGTTAATAGGATAATAGATGGGATGGAGTCCATAATTACAGAAAGATAAAAAGCGTGGGGTTTCAGGAAAGTCGTAAAACTTACAAGCGAAGGTCCCGTTGAGGTTTATAGTCATCTCAAACCCAATACTTTTTTTTATTAGTCTACTAAAAATGGACGACATAAGCCCTGTTATTATCTGTAATAAATGCTGCTTTTAAAAGATGGAAAGGAGAAATGGTTATTGTACCGTGTTCAAAATCCTGACAGATAAGATGAAGTAGCAAGTGCTCCCACGCCACTACCACCCTGATACACACACATACTTTCTTTGCTGGAGTGAGTGATTCTCATTTCACTGAGAACTCCACTTAACACTTGCTGTGCCAACCTGCTTTACTGAAACGGCGTGACATGTGGGAGACAAAGAGGGAAGCTCTATAGTGTTGTACTCTCTGTATGTTGTCTTAAACAACAAAACTGAACAAAAACAGTTTAAATCAACACTGCACTGAAAAACACACTGATTCGACTAGTAGTAAAAATGATAAATATTACACTGCACTGAAATAGACAAAGTGGAAAACGGATTTGAAAATGGAAAATATACTGTAGTCTTATATATAATATTAGGTGGTTAGGTTCTCAAAGGTATTTACTCCAAATCGTCATCCTTATAAAAGTTTACCATGGTATTTTTGCAGTTTTAGCATGCTTTTCTCATAGTTATACTATGCATTTACTATAATTTACCTAGGTTTGCCATGTTTATTAATATGCTTTACCATACCTCACTATTCTTTACAATGATTACCCGTGCTTTACTATGTTTTTATTATGTTTTATTACACTTTGCTATGCTTTTATCATGGGAAACTTTTATAAGGGCATTGATACAAAATGCACCCAATAGTTTCCAAACCAGAAATAAACAACTCAGACATTTAGTTTAGTAGCTTGTGAGTAGTCTAAAGTGGTTCATTATTCATTTCAGATTTATAAATGGTGTTTTTTCCTTTCAGACAAAAATATTAACTAATAATTTGAAGTAAATAGCTTTGAGAATCAGAATCAGTCCCACTGTGTCAAGAGGCCTTTTTGATTTCTGATTTTACACATTTACCGATGCATCAAGTTTGATCCAGAAAACTTTTAAAAATAATGCCATGCCTAGGAAGAGAACAAAGGGAATGTGAGGGTATGTGTGGTGTAACTGTGTGGTATTCTGTGGGATTTGTTTATGAGGAACATGATAATCATTTTTTATGGCAAGAGATAGGTGCTCTGACTGGAATGACGCTGAGTCATAGGATATACACGTCAGAAGAATGTAACACTTCTAATAATATTTAAGATTACATACATTCCTGTAATACATGATTTTTAACGCTGTTCACTGTGTAAATGTACTTGCAACATCTTGTCAAGAATCAATGCGATCATTTAAGCAAATGGAAAAGAACAACTTGGCAATGGCATATCAGTTATCTTAACTTTCTTTTTGTTTAGATTCACTGTGTATATCATTTTCTGTTTCAGCCATCACATTAAGAAGTTCATTCCTGTAGCTTCAGTATTGCTATCAGAATCATAAAACAACCTGTACATCTGGTACACCACAGTGTAACTGTTAAACTGTCCCCTTGCAACTCTTAGAAGTGCGTGCCATGCCCTGAAGCAAGGTACCAGAATCTAGCCAAATTGGCAACAGTTGTTTAATACTGTTGGCTTTCTCAAGTTCAGTCTCAATATTTCGCTAAAGTTTCAGTGAAGTACATTTACATTGATGCACATTTATGTCATTTAAGTGCACTGTATGATATTTCTTGACAACAGCTCATTAAAACTTGTTTGTGATGTCATATCATGGATACTGTCTCCATGTATAGTTCTAACATGCAATGATGTCACACTAACATGGTACTGATGTCTATTCTACTGACTACCAGAGCTACTGAAGGCTATGCCACTTGTCCAGTTTTGATAATGCTTTGAGAATAGTTCATTGTGCCCTACTTTCACTGATGCCTGTCATTTAAATACTTGGAAGGGGTTATGTTTGTCATTTCCTGGTCTGATTTTTGCTGAAAATGTAAGGTATCCATGATGACCTAAGAATGTGGGAATTCAAAACATGACTGTCCTCAAAATATGATAAACATGAAGCCTGGTCATGCCAACCTTGCTATGGCTGTGGCACAAAAAGGTTCCTCACTATCTTAAAATATGCCAACTATCATGACCCAGCTTGTCTCTGCAGACTGTTTCCTGGCTATCTCTCCCTCTCTGTGCCATGGAAATGAGTATCAGTAAAGTTTTGGGTTTTGAAGGACATGCTTACAAAGATAGCCTTGTAGAGTGGAAATACTATATATAACCTGCCAAATAAGATGGAGCAATTTAAAAAAGAAATCTTATCTAACCGGATTCTTACCACCTAAATGGTAGTTTTAAAATTAGATTAAATCAGCCATACTTATTTCGAAGCAAGTGTAAAGGCAGAGGTAAATATTCTGGAAGAAATAAATAAAATATTATCACAATTGTAATGTCAAGCAAAAACTACAGTACACAGAGCTTTAAATTAACTGATTCAACCAGCAGATAATATTTTTTTGCTAGTATTATACCATCTTTGTCCTTTGCCCAATTTGCTTGTGCCTTTTTCTTTACATTTGCACTTGTTTTGAAATTTGAATCACACTGGAGTATGTGGCAACCTCCCTGTGAAGTAGGAGTGTTTTTATATGCCATCCTGTATGACTCAATCCAGGAGAAATAGCCCCATCAATTCTGTGGGAGACACTGCTTGAGATGGACTGTTTGATTTGTACAGAGAACCAAATTCCAGAAATGTTGCGAATCTGTTAAAAGCCAAGAGTCAAATACCAGCAGGAATTTGTGAACGCATCAGAGCCGATTACAGTTTCACAAGCAGGTAAGCGTGGATGATTCAGAATGGCATTATGAAGTATACACACCTCTACCCCAGACAAACTCTGTTACAATCCTGTCAGGTAGGAATAACTAAAATGGTAAACTAAATTACTAGATAAATACTATGGATTTTGGCAGTTGTTGTTTATGCATTTTGTCACTATAGTTTTTCATAACTTATAAAACACTTATAAAACAAGTGAAGTTAAGCAGACACTGATATAGGCTGATACACGGCCTACATGACTTTGTTTTTTATAAGTTTTAGCTTGCAGTACTTCTATTAGCAAGTTAATTAGGTCGGTCATTGGGTTGGCCTCCATTTTCGATTCCTAGGGTCAGTATTTGGCATCACTATACTAACAAAACCCTGGCCATCAGATTTCCAATACTTCAGAATTACAGAAGTGAAGTAAGAATTGTTAAAACTGGTATCTGAGACTTGGCAAGGAGTTGATAAGGAACAAGGAGATTCCAGAACAATGAGTTTCCCTCATTTTGCTTGCGAGTGAATTTGGCACACAATGCAAGACAGTCCAAAAATACAATTTGTTTAACAAATAAAACCAGATCTGTGATTGATTCCACTGTGACTCAGGGCTCTTTTACTTTTTAAATAATTGGCATCAGAAGATGTCTCGACTGGCAGACATTGCGGTGACATCACTGCGGGCTGAGTGTAAATTTCAATAAGAATAGAGGAGCCCTTTGTTGTAGTACTGGATGCTGAAACATGTTTGCCTTCTATTTGATTGTTAATTTAGATAAATCCCTGGCTGTTTAGGTTTTCATGTGCTTGGTGCTTGTTTTTTGTGCAGATGATGATGTTTCTTAAACTTTGTGTTAAGGATTTGTTACAGTTTCATTCTGGAGAGTATTCAATCGTTTGAGTTTTGATAAGTCACGATGGTAACCCATCCCTTTGATGGCACAGTTGTATTCTCAGCCTACTACCGTTATCATATTTCATTTCCTAAAGACCAATTTGTATTAAAGACAGACACTGAGGAAAACATTTGTCAAACAATTTAAGATGTTCCTTTTTGTTTTACTACATATTCTGCCATTGAGTTTTATACTTGGAATACAAAGGTAGGTCAAATGTGTTTGTTCTACTCTTTGTATTATTAGTATTTCAGATTTCCATTAACATGTGTCTATAGAGTTGTGGCAAAGTGGTGAGTGAATACAGGTGCATGCAGTGCAGAGTGGATACAAAACAAAAATGATTTCCAGGTGCAAGGGTGTTTATAGATTTAATTAACAATGTCCAGAGCCTTATGGCAAACACTTGTATTATTATTATTTATTTTCTCAGCAGACGCCCTTATTCAGGGCGACTTACAATTGTTACAAGATATCACATTATTTTTACATACAGTTACATTATTTTTACATACAGTTACCCATTTATACAGTTGGGTTTTTACTGGAGCAATCTAGGTAAAGTACCTAGCTCAAGGGTACAGCAGCAGTGTCCCCCACCTGGGATTGAAGCCACAATCCTCTGGTCAAGAGTCCAGAGCCCTAAGCACTACTCCACACTGCTGCCCATAATAATGTAAATAATAATGATGGAGTGATACAGCGGCGTGCAACACTCAGTATTTGTAATCCCCGGGTTACACCAACACGAAACACAAAAACACAAACACAGATACAGTGAGTGATATTAGTGCTTGTGGTGCAAATACAGTTCTCCATGAACAAAGGAAAGTGCTGGTGTCCAGGTTTGATGCTGGCTGAATAGTGACAGCTCCGGATAGTGTTTAGTAGTCTAAAATAACAAACAGACAGTTACAACAGACACTAACACAGACAAGACAAAACTCACGGTTTGTCAGCACAATACACACAGGCTCCTTGTAGGTTGTATCTAACCATTTACCAAGGAACAGATCACTTGCACTACGACCCCTATTTATACCCTCACTCATGATCCCTAGGTTAATGAGCGCATCCGCTCCTCCAATCCTCAGATGCCACGCTGTTTCCCATCCGAGTCATTGAGTTTGGATACCGTAGCTCTGCCCCCTTCCTAAATGACCGACTTCCACCAACCCTAAGGAATGAATTGTCATGCCATTTAGTTAAGGGTACTCTGTTCCTTTTATACAGTGCCCTCACAGGTCGGGAGGGAGAACTAACACCAATAATCATTCGATCTATGTCACAAGAGTAATCATCAGGTCAGAAACAACAAATAAATGGTTTATCGTATGAGGCAGCATAGCCCCCTGCCTTACAGCCAACTTTGGTACAGTTCGTAAACAAATTTAGGGAAAACTGTAAAGCGTATTGCTGACATCTAGCAAGAGCTGAGGGAACTGCATTCAACTTCCTCATTTACAACCGGTATCGGTTCTGCACCATGGAGTTCATTGATACACCAAAAGGTTATATATGCTTCAGAAATTCAAAAGCAGGTGCACGCATTCATACAAACAGACTCAATCCATTCTTAATATAAGCTGCCACTGTTTGTAAAATGTTACCGTTGTAGTGTTGTTTTGCGGTGCGTGTTAAAATGTGGTTTGCTGTGTACTGCGCTTGCCCGGGCAATTATTTTAGGTCAGAAAACAAGGAAATGCCCATCTGAACGGGATACGAGTTTGGCCCTTAAGGTTCTTTTTTTAATTTTTTTTTTTTTTTCACAATTCAGCAAATGTATGTGACTTTAACTGATGAGCAACACATTGGGTTATCTAAAATTGTCACTATTCACTAAACTTTAAAAGGGTTTTGAAAAATGTGAACAGCAAAACCCTGATAATAAACCGCAGTGACCAGCTTAACGAATGGCAGCCATTGCCATAACTAAAACAGTGTTTAAAGCAAAATAAAGTAAACCTGTAATCTGTTTGTTGGTGTTTCTAGAATTGTGTTTCTGAATGTTAATGTGGTTAGGAAGGTTACGTTATTAGGGGAACTCGTTGGCCCTACTGATATAAATCAATATATATATATATATATATATATATATATATATATATATATATATATATATATATATATATATATATATATATTACCTGGCTCTTTTATTGGGACCTGTCTGCCCGATTTAGAGATGCAAATTCCATTGGTCATGTCATGTGACATGTTGTAATGAATTGGCAGGCCTTTAAATGGAAATCCATTACAATGTGATTCCTACAGCACCCCTCAAATAGTGGGAGCAGCACAATAGCAAACTATCAAAAATGGGGAAAGGTAAAGATGCAATAGCAATCATGGGGGCAGTGCCACAGTGGCAAAGACAGTCAAGGTGCTGTAGGCTGCTCCAAGACATCTATCATCAGTGTATCAGCAAAGGCAAAACGACAGGAAAGTGATCACCAACAGAGACAGCTGTGGCTGCAAACAGATTTACTGTACATCATCAGTATCCTCTGCCTAATTCCGCCAATTGTGTGAAATATTAATGATGGAATACATTAACATCTCTCGAGACACCATCTAGCAAAACGCGCCCTAAACTAATATTAGGTACAGCTACAGTGGCCCGGGTGTGTAAATATGACAACATTCCCCTTGCTGCTTTACCACCAAAGCACTGAAACCTTACACCGCTCTTTTTCTAAGAACAGGCACATTTTTGTGTGGCAAAGGGGCAGTGCTGCAGGTATCTGATCACAGGATGGAGGCAGACGGTATTACTCAAATAATACCTCAGTGCCACCTGTAAAAAAAATGAAAGCTGCACCTGCCAGCCCTGGTCTGCGCTATCAAGACTATCTCTCCATGTCTTTTGTAGGTACTTTGATGTTGAGTGGAGTGATTTTGTTGTGACCCGAAATGAGTGCCTCAAGTTACAAGTATATTGTGTGTGTGATGAGGGCCGGATGTGAGCGTTGCATGATTGACTGAATTAATAATCACTTATTTGGTTTATGATTTTATTTTTTTAATTTCAGTTTCTCACTATGTGGTATGTTAAATTCAATTTGGAAATAGTTAATTGTAAAAAGGAGGGAAAATATTCTGTTTTCAGGTATCCTGAATATGACTATGAATATGACATAGAAGTTATTTACTGGCTATTAGTTGGCCACTGAAAGACTTGCAAGTCATTAATTCTCAGTACAGGATTATAAATCATATCTTTTGGTATTTTTTCGAAAGAAATACATTTTTTTTCTTTTATAATTTTAAACAGAATCAACACTGTAATCTTCTGCAAGTCTTTAAATCTCATCAGCTCCATCACACTTACATATGACTTCAAAATATTATCCTGTATGTACTAAGATTTGGATATTCTCACTAACATTTTATTAGTTTTTTTTTCTATCCTGTTATCTTTTTATGAAGTCTGGCATCATTCTTCTAATGTAAATTTAAACACACAGTAAAGAATAGGAATAGGCAAGTCCATGACTTCTCTCTGCCCCTAACACTGTGCTGCATGCATCTGTGGACACACATCTGCATACCCACTAGTATTGTCTCTTTTACATGGTTATCTTTGCTAGTGTCTCTATCAGTACTGCACATATGCACCTCAATAGAAGAACACATTTAGAAAAAAAATCAAAATAAAGTTGAACATAAAAGGAATGTACTCAAGTCCTAACATGTTCCAACCTCCCCTCTCCCCGCACACCCTAATGTGAGACAGTGATGCAATTAAAAGTTGATTAACATATCATTATCTTGTACTTTGACTTGTTTACCCAGTTTTGGCCACCAAGCCAATGATGTGCATTTACTGCTTTAAGAGGATAGCATTTTTTTTCTCTCTTTTAAAACCATCTTATCTGTAACAAGTAAAATAAAACACAAGTAAATGTAACTGGATACATTAAGTGTTTTTTTTTAACATGTATAGGCTTTAAAATTATTACCATATATCATATTGCAATATCTAGCTAATGTAATCCTGATGTAACTGCCATCTGAAGAAATAAATTGGGATCACTTGAAGTGATCCATATAGGCTCATCCGTGAATTAAATATTATTATAATCAGGATACATGTCCTGCATTGACCTTATTAATTAAATCTGGTTCTTCAGATGTGCAATTGGGTCATTTGTTTGTACTGAACTCTGAGAGTGGTTGGATACCTTTTGTGTACCTAGTTGATTAAGCAATATCTTCAACAAACATTTGAGGTAATTACCCAAGAGAACCTTCTCAGGGAGATAAGGCCTACATTCTCCCAGAAGCACTGCTCGTTGTAATTTTCCCTTTCTTATAAAAGTTAATGGGCCCTTTTCACAAAGCTACTCTTCAGTCTAAAGATTGTTTTTATTAAAAAAATAAAGTTTGAAATTCCTGAAATTGTTCTACACTCTTACTGACAAAGTCAGTTACTATCAGGATAATAATGAACAGGTGGTTGATGCAATTCAGTGGGATTCTCTAGTGCTGTAAAATGCTCTATTACAATCTGCGTGTTCTTATACCAGTGGTTGTGTGTTTTATATACAGCAGGTTGGTCAAATCGAACCCCTTACTTTTCTATAGGTTTCGTAGATAATTTATAAAGAAGTTTGCTTTTAGAAATAGTCCACACTTTTCCATACAGGGATGAGGGAAAACCTATGCAATGCCCTTGTTAAGATGTTTCACAATAATCCAAGGAGAAATCCATTGCACATGCAGTATGGAGATGAATGATGTGTATTTCTATAGTGTTCCCAAACATGTTCAGAGCGATCACAGCAGACTGCCTAACCTGTATGTGCTCTTAATACCATTGACCTACCCAAGGAGACTGCTTAATGTATCGGCTCTTAATACAATTCCCCCTGCAGATGTGAATCAGCCACAAGTGGGACTATTGAGCTGAGACTTAATGAATTCAGTCCATCTTGTTAGTTAGCAAGGTAAGTGCCAAGAGGCTGCTGGTATTTCTATACTGTAAGAGATGTCCTTCAGCATGCTTAGTTGAGGCATATGGAATATGGCATAAATAGGAGTATTTATTTTTTGTACAATAGCTAGAAGGGTTTTTTTTTTATTAATGAATGTCCAAATTATAAGAACCGTACTAATTTGGATGTCGTCAGATCTCAGAAGCTAAGCAGAGATGGGACTGTTCAGTGCATGAAAGTTTGCAAAAGCTCAGCTAATAACTGACTGATTATCAGCTGTTGAAAAAGTTATCGTGAATGAATGGTAATCACATGCAGATGGCGCATTAATTAGGTGTTGTGCATAGGGAAATAGTAAAGCGTGGTATTTGCATAATGTTAACCTGGGAAACTACACAAGTACATTTACCTTGATGTAAACCATGGTGTTTTGCCTAAAATGTCAAAATAAACATGATCACTTTCCATTCCATGTGGAGATAGGACATCCTTGCAGAAATGGTTCTAGTCCTGCCCCCCTCCCAACTACAGTAATTGTTTAAAGGGTTTGTTTGGTGTTGGGTTTATAGGGTCCAAAGATCCACCACAGTAAAATATTGAACCCCATTATAAAATTGCCCCCCCACCCCTTCCCCACAAAAAATATGAAACATTTGTAAATTATGCTTATCCAGTATATAACTTGTGTAAATGTCCTTAATAACACAATTAAAATATTTATTTTGACATCTATATTAATAGTATTAATGAAGTATTTACAGATTACTCCAAAACATAAAAATACTCAAGCAAAGGCAAAACCTAGAAGAAAATCAGTGAAGCAGACAAACATTTATTTAAATTACAACTTGTGGGGTAGTGGCGCCAACAAAATCCAAAACATTATCATCAATAAGTGCTGCTGCAGTTGAGCAACAAAAAAAAGGTGAAATGGTCCAGGGGCAGCATTAAAAGGGCCAATATAACTATAATTACCAGGTCAAAATACTGTCTGTCAGCATAGATCTAGAATAGATTATATTAAATGTTGTAGCTAATAACGATAATCTCTGCAGGACAAATGACTGTCAAATGTATTATTTCTTTTTTCAGCTCCTGTTTTACATTATGTAACTCACGCTTAAAAAGCTGTCAAAGCATACATATGCTTCATCACCTACTGTAATTTGGTGCACTGAATTTCTGCTCCTCTGAACGGCTAGAATTCCAGCAATGCAGCTAAAGGTGTCTGTTGTCAGAGACGGCGTGCTAGCCATCATGGCTAATTGAGGACTGCTAAATCAGCATGCTCTTGGTGTATAATTAGAGAGGATTTGAAGGTAGTCTGCTTCAACGCTGCAAGCCAAAAACGTTTCAAAGTGCTTTGATTGTTAGTGTGCATTCTTTCAGCACTGTTTCCTAGGAACTTACACTGAGGAAAAATAAACATTTTTATGATCACTGTAATTTTAGTTTTAATAGGGAGTCTGTGATACTATTGAACTTTTTTTTGCTGTGCCAAAAAAAAAAGTTATTCAAATCTTTAAATTTTGGTAGTTATACAGTTACAAATAATTGTATGACAAATAGGTAGTGCTGTTTCAAAGAGTCCATATCTATACTTTTTTTATACTAAACAGTGCTACAGCCTTTATGTTTTGCAATGCTGAAGTCTGTCGTCATTGGTTCATTGATACAATAAATAGAAAAAGTCTTTAGAAGATAGTTTAGAAATGTGTGGCAGCCCTTAAAGCCTTTAATAATTAAATGAATAGGTGCAGTTTAAGATAAAAGAGCAATTCCTTTTCAGATTCACAAGCGTGTTCAACAAGATTACACTTCCTGATAGCTTGTAACGTATAAGAGGGTTATGAAGTGAAATCAATTCCCCTATCCTCAGCAAGAATTGTGCTCTTTTCATTTGTTGTCTTGTTCAGTGTCTTAATTTCATATATTTTCTTATACATTTCCAGCACTACAAAGTCTCCGTATTGGTGATCCGCACATACAGTTCACTACAGTGTGCCTTTCAGAGGAAATGCAGTATTTAGGGCAGTAGTGTGGAGTAGTGGTTAGGGTTCTGGACTCTTGATCGTGGGTTCGATCCCAGGAGGGGGACACTGCTGCTGTACCCTTGAGCAAGGTACTTTACCTAGATTGCTCCAGTAAAAACTCAACTGTATAAATGGGTAATTGTATGTAAAAATAACGTGATATCTTGTAACAATTGTAAGTCGTCCTGGATAAGGGTGTCGGCTAAGAAATAAAATAATAATAATAATAATTTAACATGCCAGCATTCCCCTGCCCCACAGTTTCAGTGAAGCAGGATGGCGTGTGGCCAATTGGGTTCTAACTATAGAGGAGATTAAATAAAGAAGAAGATAGACCTTGTAACTTCAGAGACCTTCAGTGTAGAACATGGTTCAGAGAATAAAAGTTTAGCTGTACAACACAGTGGTACAAGCTGTGTAAGTGTTTTAGCCAGTGGTATCACCTGTGACCTGTGGTATGTCACTCTGGTCCTGGAGTAACCGTCCTTATTAACAGGTAGTATAATTCAATTATTTAGTGCTTAAGGTCTGTTCAGTGGTTATTTGGTTGTAACAAAGTGAAAATGTATTGGAAGTCTGAAAGACCCATCTTGTGTGGCACGTAGACTGTAGAAGATCTAATGACAAGAGCTCAGTCAGGTAAACAAACAGAGGAAAAGCCCATATAGAGCCATGGGGAAGAGGTGTGAACTGCAAAGCCTTTCAGAATGGGATTTGTGTTGCATTGACATGCATGGCTAGGAGGAATGAATTTCACACCATTCCCTCACTCAGGCATTGCGTGATTACAATACTCCAGGAACACTTTTACGCACTGTAAATGCAGCTGGTCTGTTCAGATCAGATTCCTCTTGTTTTACAACTGTATTGCTACCACTTTACTTTACTACCAGTAAAGCATGACGTGTATTGCCCAGCGCTGGTGTCAGTTTTATGGGGTTTTGTTTTACGTCACATTTGGGCTTATGGGCCGTAGATTGCTAGGTGCAGTTTGACAGATGTTTGCATTAGCTCCACGAGGGACCAAGGGAAAACAATGACACCCGCACACTCTCTGAGCTTCAGGCTCGCAGCAACTCTCTGGTACGTTTTGAAGCAAGTGCAAAAGGAATTGAGTTTTCAGTCATTTAAATTTATCAAGTTTATGTGAATGATTTAAAAACAGCGTTGTTCAATGGATCAGTCTCATTAAGCTCCACCATTTGGCTTAGGGTGGACAGTCTTTTTGGTAGAAGTCTGAATGGAAAAAACAATTGATGTGTATAGAAACATATACTGGAGCAGCATGTAGTCTGGTAATACAGCCTTTTTCACGTGTGTTTTCTTTTTTTGCCACACAGCTCAGATCATTAAAGACACTTTAAATCTCTTTTTATAGTCATTGTAATGATACAGATTTTTCAAATACAGGACAACAGCAACATAACTAAACTGTTGCTCTGGGTACACTCGTCCACTTCTGTAGGTCACTGCAGCTAAATCAGTGAAATCAATATTTTAATCTATAGCTTGGAAATATCTGCATGTGCCAAATTAAGGTTTTAAAAACAAAATATCTTCCATGCAAGAAAGGGGGGGACAGGGACAGTGATTCATCTTGCTAATAAGAGGAAAGACATTTAATTTTAAGCTTGGTTAGCATCCCTTTGAGAATGCTTCATTGGTATGTGCAAGGGAGCTGGAACCGGCATTGTTCGACTTGCTTGGTCTTGAAGCTTTGGAACTGTGTGAATGAATTGGTTAAAAGCCTTAGTTTTGATGAATGGGAATGGGATTGCCAAATTGGAAAAAAGTCACAATTCTTCAGTTTGATGCATCCAATGATTCTGTTCCCCACGAAACTCTAGCTTTAACTTCAACCCATAACGCTTTTTGTCTTTGCTCTCCATCCAGCATCGTCAGTAAACTTGCTTTTGGCGACTTAAAAATGAATTTCAGCTTTGGAATAATGAGTGTGAGTTGTTTGTAGTGTGACAGCTTGATGATTTGTGTATCCCAGTGGGGTGTTTACAAGACATATCCAAGCTGTAAATTACATGTTAGCATGACTGGAACATGTTTATACATCACACACTGCAATTACAGTCTGGCTCGGTACAGGAGCTGACTGCA
Source organism: Acipenser ruthenus (assembly GCF_902713425.1). Taxonomy (NCBI): domain Eukaryota; kingdom Metazoa; phylum Chordata; class Actinopteri; order Acipenseriformes; family Acipenseridae; genus Acipenser; species Acipenser ruthenus. The sequence goes on along the minus strand of NC_081200.1, from coordinate 26,486,557 downwards.
GCTCAATAAACCTGAAGGAACCTTCCTGTCTGACTCAGGGGGGGCGGCAGGGGGCGCATCGCTAACCAGGCGTTCTCGCTCTCTTTTTGAGGTTTGAAGATGTGAGGTTCCATACACTGATTGTAGGCAAACAAATCTTACCTGTTGTGTATGTTTAGAAGTGCTTGGTGGCTACCGCTAATCAAGTTGAGAGTGTAAGTCTTGCACACACTTTGCTGTGTCAGGCCCGCAAGGGAAGTGAGCCGTACAAAGAGTGCAAGAGAAAGTACACTTTGAACTTGATTAGAGGTAGCCACCAAAAATGTATAAACATATTATAAATCATTAAATTTAATAAAAAAGACACAAACCTGATATTAATGCACTTAATCTGTTTCTATAGAGCATGTTGTGGTTTAAAGGTTTAGAATGCTTTTTTCCTTGACATTCTAGTTCTACACACACAGCGAAATGTGGTTGTTGCTAATACCGTAGGTTCCCATGGGAACATGACTTAAAATGCATTTTATAGCTTTGTAGTTTAGAGTAAACATGTATTTTTATTTTGACATCTGGTAGTACACTAGGTTAAAGAAAGTTTCCATGACTTACAATTAGGAAGTTTGACACTGTTTCACTTCCTTGGTCATTTCACCTCTGCAGTGTCTTCTGGGTGATCAATAGGGGAAGCAGATGGTTAGTTAAAAATGACAGGAAAGAAGGCATTTTCACTTTCCAAACAGGCAACTGGATTTGTCAAAGAAAACAGAAGATACCTATGTTTATTATTATTATTATTATTATTATTATTATTTATTTCTTAGCAGACGCCCTTATCCAGGGCGACTTACAATCGTAAGCAAATACATTTCAAGTGTTACAATACAAGTAATACAATAAGAGCAAGAATACAATAACTTTTGTTCAAGCAAGTTACAAGTGTGACAAACCACAATTCAATAATACAGCAGATAATAGTGATAGTTACATCAGGATATGATTAAATAGTGATAGTTACATCAGGATGTGATTAAATACAAAGTACTACCGGTTAAACACTTGGCAGATTACAGTATTCTGAAGTACAGGATTAAATGCAGTAAAATAGGGGGCAGATAAGAGCAAAATAAAGCACATTTACATGAAGGGTGATAGTGTCCCAGGATACAAACAGAGGAGTTCTACAGGTGCTCTTTGGCAAAGCTTTGCCTTAACTTCCAACCAATTCCGTGGATGCAGAATGTGTAGTTTCAAACTGAAGAATTGTGACTTTTTTCCAATTTGGCAATCCCATTCCCATTCATCAAAACTAAGGCTTTTAACCAATTCATTCACACAGTTCCAAAGCTTCAAGACCAAGCAAGTTGAACAATGCCAGTTCCAGCTCCCTTGCACATACCAATGAAGCATTCTCAAAGGGATGCTAACCAAAGCTTAACCTATTTGCTCGGTTACATGGCAAGCCATGGAGACCGTATCGTACGGGATTTTACAGAACAGGGAAGCTAGGAGAGATAACAAATTTCAGCAACTTGGAACTGAGTTGGCAATTTTAAAACAGCTGGAAGCACCTTAGAAAATGTCAATAAAATACATTATTTGAGAATGACATACTCAGAGCCATTAGAAGCATCATAAAAAATAAGAGGCAGGAAAATAAAACTGCAAACTGAAGTCATATCCTAATGAGACATTTGTTATGAGTGACCCCGCACTCTACAAGAGAGTTTCTTAACTCTTTAGCACACACAGTTTTGAACTTGTAACCTTGTCTCTGCTCATCAGAATCCATGCCAAAAGTGGAACTTCACACAGCACTGCTACACTTGCATGAGCTCTCTTATCACTAAAACCTTGTCAGCCTTTTCATGACAAGTGCGTCCTTGGCTGTTGACAATTAAAAAGGTCAGTCTTCAGCAAACAGTGGTCTCTGCAAGACATACTGGGGAACAAAAGTCACAGTGAGGGACATCTGCAATTGCTTGCTGCAGGAGCTGATTAAACATTTACAGCTAATAAAATGCAGCGTTTCAGTTAAGTGCCTAAATAACTCGGCTTTAATACTTTTGCGAGGCACAGTTCATACAGGCACTTATAAAATTTCCACTCGACCATTCACTGCTTTAGATTTTACTGCTGACCAATAATAAAACACCTTGAACCCTTTTTTATTGTTTATCTGACATAAAAAGATAAGGTTGGGATTGCTGATGGCGGATTTTAAGCAGAACACACAGTGTTCCCTGTTAAAGCATTGGGAGGTTTAACTTTTTAATCAGCTTTTCAGTAGCATTTTCTCTGCTCGCCTTAGGGTTGTTTAGTTGAACTTTTCGTTGACTTAGTTTCTCCATCCAACAGATATCTAAGGTGTGAAGGAGACTGTTGGTACGGAAGGATCCACCATGAAACATATGGCCATTTCAAAATGGTTAACTCAGTTGGGTCTCCTGGAGTACTGCAAGCTGTTTGATGAGGAGTATGATGGAGTGGAGGTAAGACTTCCACACACTGTGTAGATTAGCAAAGCTTATCAAAAACTCAGATTGTCTGGTAATACTTATGTGAATGTTATGGTCCTTGACATTGACATTTCCATGGTATGGTAACTAGTGTTCATTGCTAGTACATTAGAAAAACGGTCCAGTGGTAGAGCTGCATGAATAGATTATTAAGACTGTTGATTTAATCTAGTGACATCAAAGATGTGGCCTGTGAGACCAGAGAGTTGTGTCAGCGAAGACATCTGACATAATCTGGAATACTTATCGGTGTCCTGGTAGGGGAACTGAAGCCATTTCAACCTACTACTCTGAGCTCTCATCCTCTGCTTTTGTGCCATTTGAAACATTTGCATTGTAATGTCCTTTAGCGTTGCACAAACCAATTATTCAGATTGAGCTCTCCACAGAAGTCAGGTGCTGACAGTCAGGTGAGGGTCATTGGTGTTGATTGGGCTAATTTATCATTTCAAGTGAAACAAGAAACAGCTGCTAGGACTTGTGATGATTGCTGCTTTTCTTAGACCTGCAGAACAGCACATAAAATCCAAGCAGCTGTTTCTTCAGTTGTCTCCCTTGGAATGGTTAATTAGCCCAGTCAACAGCAATGATCCTCACCTGTGGAGAGCGTGATCTTAACAACAGAGTAAGTGGTCTGTGCAGCTGCAATGTCCTTTTATTTCCCATTTTGGAATAAGTAGTTAGTAGTGCTCTACTTTTTCAGCAGGGTATTAAAAAAAAGTACAATTCCTTAAGTACTAATGAAGTATTAAATAGCACTGTGTTTGATAACCATCTGAAAAAAGAGCCACGTCTAAATGATCACCAAATTATCTGTTAAGGGACCGAAAATGCATCATAAATGTGACAAACATTTATTCCCGTTGAAATATTTAGGACAATATTATATATACAATCATGATAAAGATATTTTATTGTATAGTAATACTAAATGAATCTGAGAAATGCAATGGTATTTTAAACCTTACTATTTCAAAGGTAAAACTATAAGAAATAAAGTCAAGTAGTCAAATGTTTCGGACCCTGCCTTACACTAGCTGGAAGGCTTGTCTACTTGACTTCGTTTCTTGCAGTTTTATCTGATTGAGTGTGTTGAAGTTATGGATGATTTACCTAAAGCTTTGCTATTTGAGAATGAGCTTGGCTTTGTAATATCTCGCTGTGACAGCCAATTACCGATATTGCTGTCAGTATAAACAGAGGGATCTGCACTCTGAGCACTTGTGTTTTTGTTCCTGCATTCCTTAACAACACTTTGTATGCAGAGCGGCTTCATAATTAATGGCTGGGCTGAATTCGATTTGTGTTCCAGCACGTTAATGAGTCCAGGCACTATAAATAATTTAGTAATGAAAAAACAAAATCCATTTGCTTTGTTGTTGAGACGCTTTATGGATTTACATCACTCCCTGGTAATGGTTTTCTGTTTAATCAATGGTTAATTTAACAGTTTATAGTATGAGAGCTTATCTGAGAGTCCCTTGAAAGTTATATGAACTGTACACTGTATAAAGTACATTGTGTATTTAAAGCTATAGTGTATTTAAATTAGAAGTGTCTTGATTAGGGCTGCTATGTGAACAGTATTACAGTAATTCAATGGATTTTACAAACATCAGTAGAGACTGAACTATATGCTGGAACAGGTTTTTTGTCTAGTCAGAATTGTCAATGTGTCATTTGAATGTGGAAATTGGAACACAAGCAAAGGAATAAGATGTAGAACAGGAATGAACTAATCACAGGTGGAGCCAACACCCACCCCGAACACACAAGAATTCTCACAAACCACATTATACCAAAAGAAGACATTGAGAATGCCTTCTCGCCAAAACAAGTATTTTACTGTTTTCTGTTTAGTATTTCTATACGGTATATCTTTCAATGTTCTATAGTTCTGGGCGTCTCTTCACCGAGCCCTTACAGATGGCCTGTTTATAGACCTTATATGTGGGTCCTGTTTGACGTAAGCACAAAGGCAATAGCAATGGTAAAAATAGCAATTTCTCGAGCTAGAAACAGCTTTGTTACAGCAGAAAGCTGTTAATTATTCTGATTCGTTTCCAGCATGTTTCATACCATTAAAATGACTGCTGCCGTGGGTCCCTGAGTGGCTCACCTGGTAGAAGTGTAGCCGCGTGGTGAGCCACACAGCACAGGTCCACATCCTGGCTGTGCGAAGTAGGCCGGTCTTCACTGGCGACTGAAGGGAGCATCGCATTAGCTCAGGTGCTCCCATGGATTAGGGAGGTAAAACCGGCAGGGGCTGTTTCTCCTCATTGCTCTACAGCGAACCCTGCTGGCCAGGCGCCCAGTGAGCTCAGAGCAGACACCTGAAGGGCTGGCCTTTGTCTTCCAGAGGTCGGTAGCTCACTGACATCGGCTCTCGAGTTCCTGGGTGAAAAAAGGAAGCTGGCTTGGTTGTGGCATTGGAGATGCTCACTGAACTTTCAGGTCTCCTGAGCTATGTGGGGAATTGCTGCGGTGAGAGGAAAAGCGATTGGGTATTCCTAATTGGGAGAAAAGCAGGGGGACAATTACAATTGGACATACTAAATAAAAAAAAGAGCTGCTGCTGCAATATAGGACCCAGTGCAATAAAATGAATGTTTAATTTGGATTTTATGGGCCTCTTTATTATATTATGTGTAAACTATTAACTTTACAGCGGTTATGATAACATAGATGCTATGCTGAAAACATGTATTGTATACCCTTCTAGTCGCAACCTGCTGCTGCCTTAATGTATTTTTATTATTGCAACAATTTTAGTTTCTCTTATCGACTGTTTAGTGGATATATGTTTATGTATTACATTTTTTGCAACATTTTTGGGTAGCCATATATCATTAATATTCAATTAATATATAACTGACATAAATTTAAAAAAAATGCTTTCATGTTGCCATATATTTCTGATATATTGCTGCAACTAATTCTTTTTTGTATAGATGTGGTCCATACACACTGTCGTTTTACTAAAACACTCCCTCACTCTAATGGTAAACATAACTTTAACACAAACTGTAAACCTTTCACTGCAGCTAATGCTCTGTGATTTATAATGCTGGAAATACCGACAGCGTGGAGAGCCTGAAGATACTGGATCTTGATTAAAAAAAATTTGAATGACTTAACTTTGTTTAACTGTGTTTAAATTCTTGATGCACAGATAACACATGGGGACACATTTAGGAAGGGTGTACTCCACTACAAGCTTTGCACCAGTTTCTTTGTAAAGGTACATTTACACAACTGGCAATAGTGAAGGTGTATGTACAGTAGGAGCTCCTTAACAGCTCCATAATTTAATTTAAGAAAATAGTATATCTCTGCACTGCAGAAAAAGCTTTGCTCATGGTTACTAGCGTATAAAGCACAATAGGACTGTGGTGTTTTCCCTGTAAAAACTGTTACAGCAAAAACTAATGCTAACAACCTACTTTATGAAACTGAAAGCGAAACTCCCCAAAAATGATTTTTCAGATCCTTATTGATGTTCATTAACAACAATTTTATATATACAAACAATCCAATCAGAAGTTTAGAAAGTGCAACTTACCCTTATCTAAAGCACCTAAATCGAACAGATTTCTAAGTATTTTTACAATGTATGTGTGTCCTATCTATCTGTCTATCTAGCTACATGTGTGTGTGTGTGTGTGTGGTATATGTACATATTCTTAATATTTTTTTCTTGTGTTAAAGATTTAGACATTGTATTTAAACTGTACACATACCATAAATAATAGAAAATAACTTTCATATTTACAGTATCAGATTAATGAACACTCTCCATTCCATATGTGTTGGTAACAGCATCCACTTAACTACATTCTACCATGAAGTTTTATAATTATGGATGGAACGTTAAACATTAAATGCTTTAATTCATGCCCAAAGGCTAGCTGTAGGCCCCAGTGGTATTTCTGTTGTCAGCTTTGCCTTGTGATTCATCATGCTTTTCTTGCAGGCAGAGGAGCAGCATGTAGCCTGTAGTCAAACACTCTTGTCAGCACAGGATCTGCTACTCTGAGCGTCTTGTTTAGCTGGTTGCTGCCAGATTACCTCGAACAAACCTTGAGGTGATGGCATCTGCGTTCTCTATACTTTTTAGTATTCAGGGATGCAGAAGTGACCACGGGGATTAGTTGCAACACACTGTAATTCAAAGTTTACTGCTCATGTGTTGATGTGGTGAGATTGCGGATCTCAGGAGCAGTAGGAAAATTACCTTTCCGTGCACAGCTGTGAGTTGTGAAATGGCGCTTCTGTTTTCATCACCCAGGTGATTGTATCACCCAGGGGCTGTCCTTTTGCAGGTACCTACTCCTGTTAAATCATTAACTTATTTTCAATATAAATCTGAAACTATGAGACGTTACAAAAAACTGCTGCTTCCAATTAAAAATTCATTAATAGCTATGGAATTGTTGCTGAAAATAGAGCTATGAAAGTAAAAAAAAGAAAAATCCACAAATAAACTGGAAATACATTTTTACAATTTCATTCTTTTTTTCATATTGGTGAGCATACAGTTTAAATATAAGGTGACTTAAAATATGAACAGCCTATTCTGTCCTTGATTGTTATTGACCTCTCTTTTTTTTTTCTTCTAAATACTAGACTTAGCCCAGTTATTTTTTATGAGGTATCTGTAACACTTCAGTATCTGCAGAAAGATTGATTAACGACCATATTTGTTCCGTCAAGAATAAACTTATTTACCGAATTAAAATCAGTGTCTGTTTTTTTATCTGCTGTACATGGATAAACTTATGAAGCCTTGTTGTTTTAAATTTAGTGCTGCCTGACCGTCGCAGTCTCCCATTATATGCAATATATAAATATATTGTTTGAAAACACTGCATACACTTTTAAATATATTAATGTGAATATATTTATTTACAACATATTTTACAATGTATTTTGAATATAATTTAGAAAAATAAAATGTATAAATGTGAATATGTTGATTTACAAAATACATTTATAGTATATTATAAATATATTTAAGCAACATGTCATGTTTAAGAAAATATATTATAAATACATTTCAGGTTTAAAAATATATAATTCCATATATTAAAAATATATTTATTTTCCGTATGGGTGAACATTCAGTACCTTCATTATTTCTAGAATAACTTTTTCAATTGACATTTATTCAGTAAGATATGTTATCTAATCACATCAACTCCATATTATGGCTCGCCTCTCCTTTTAGGTAGCCTTAGCTGGCATTAACCTTAAGTAATACTTGGGTGAAGTTTGCGTTGTGTAGTTAGCATCCTCTTAGGTAAAAGCAGTAAGGGCTTCTTAAAGCAACAAGACTAAGTTCCTCCTGGTTCTGGCAGATTGAAGACCATGGTACAAGAACATGATACTAATACTAAACTAAACAGCTTGGCAGCCATTTTGAAGATATGGTGCAACATCCAAATGCTTTACAGCTGTTTTTGAAGACAAATTGTGATTGCAACTCATATAATATATGTATGATTTTTCCTGCACAAAGCCTTTTGTTTTGATTGGCTAGCCTGTATCAACGTTCACATTTCCTTTGAAATTAAGGTTTAGGCTTATCCTGCTATGTTTAGTTCCTCAATAAATTACCTCAATCAAGAAAACCTTTGGTCAGGAGACCAAAGTGTCTCTGATTTTGTAGAGTAATCTAATTACTTAGATTACGTATATCTGTATTGTTAAGGAAGGGGAAATTACTTACATTACGCTTCTCTGTTGAACCGAATACCTATCTGTCTCTTGTTCAAGTCGTTAAAGTTTTCACAGAATTTCATTGCTGTATTATCTAGGTTGTACAAGTGCATATTAATAAAGCTAACCCTTTTCCTCTACTCCAGTTATCCCTCAGTTCCGAATGGCTGCCTAACTGATAAAAGCTTTGCTCGTCAGACTTACTGGCCTCCATGTTTTTAAATTGCTTCTTTCTCTTGGCTCTTACCCACCCCACTTAAATCGGTGGTGTCCGTGCCCCCCATGCCCCCCATGCCCCCCCCCCCCCCCATCGGCAGTGCAATAAATTACGAATAAATTGGGAATGCTGAAACAGTATTTAAACTTAAGCAAGTCCTTGCCTATTACCGAAGTCATTGTATTTTATCTTGCTCTTAATTGTATTAATAATTGTACTGTGATTCTTGAAATGTATTTTTGTTTACAACTGTAAGTCGACCTCGATAAGGGCGTCTGCTAAGAAATAAATAATAATCATGCACCTAATAACCTTGTGGTTTTATTTTCCATTGTGATTCCTCAGTTACAGCTATGCACTATTCTTAGTGACATAGTCATCAAACCCATGCATCAGTGAAATAACTAAAATACCAAAATGGCATAAATAGTGAATTGCAGCATTTTCATTAAGTCACTCTAGTTGTTTGAAATATTTTGTACAGGAGTTGGACAGATAATTTTAAAACAACTCCTGCAATATGCAGCACATACGTCTATGCAAATGGTATCCCTGAGATTAGCCTATTCTGTAAAATATACATTTGCAGCTCATGAAGTCTGTTTCAGTGACATGGTGCTCAGTTGGCTGTTGTTGCCATATCCAGGATCCAGGACAGATTATTGATGGTGTGGGAGGTTTTTCTTTTTGTCTAGCCTCTAAATAGGGGGATTCAGGGTAAATTTCAGAGACATAAGGTTCATTTTGGCATAAGAACCGATTTTCCTACAATGCATTATGTGAGACAGCTGCATGAACAACACTGTGTCAAATGAAGCCTTACACATTGTCATGTTGTGGTGGTTCATTCATCCAAGCTGTAGCATTTAATGCAAGCATATCGGCTTTTTCAGGGTCCTATCCTTCTTTGTCTGTCACACTCAACATGATGAACACAATAACTGCCTTGATATTGCACCAATCTGCACCCAACTTTCATCGCACACTCCTGTCCTCTCATAGACGTTTTGCATTGCATTTGGTCAAAATCCGATAAACCCCATTACCATTTTGACTTCACCCATGTGGAAACACCCCTCTGCCCTCTATAAACCAGTAAACCAAGCAGAGATGCTTCAGAATTGGAAAGCCTGATGTTTAATGGTCCTGGTAGGCAGTGGCCAAAGTTCATAGGTCTTATTTTGCTCTTCAATAGTAACTGTTTGCTTTGCACAAGTACTGCGATTAACGTAAATGAATCCCAGGTTTACCACAAACCACAGCAGTGCTGAGTCACTGCCTGTACCTAGGCATGGGGGGTAAAACAGAGTACAGATGATAAGAGCATTTCAGCAGATAAGCTGTGGCCTGGAACACATAATAAATTGTACCAATGTGTCTAAACATGTTGCCATGGATTGATGTTCCACTTTAATAAGCAACAGCTGGGCATGAGCAGTCAAAACTCTGCCACAGGACAAAACTGAAAGGCTACGAGAGCCCCAGTCACAAAGCTTCAAGTCAGGAGTTATTTAAAGACTGTTTTTAATGGTCTATTTAAATGCATTTTAAAGATAACTTGGCATTCATTAAACATTTCTGCATCTCTTCTAGATCCAGCAACAGTCTAGAACAGATTCATGAATATCAAACTGTATTTAATCGCATTGTCTTTAAACATAAAAGTCTTAAAATAACTCCTGGATTTTGTGACTCAGGCCCATTGTTCAGTATATAGGCGGTTGCAACAGAGCATTGAAAGTAGTGGAAGTACTGTAAGTGTAAAAAAAAACGCATCACCATTCAGACTGTGCCTTGGAAATTACTTTCACAACCAAAACTAACTTCATAGACATCAGGCAGCAATTACCTGTAGTTATAACTGATAGTGATAATATTTAATTTATTAAACATCCTTGGGTCTCATTTTGATGCAAATATAGTGAAAGCACCCATATGTACGTACATATGCCTAACTTACATTTTAGTTTATGGATCCCTTATAAAATGTATAAACATGTAATTAATTATGCAATTATAGATTATGATTAGAAATAATATCCCTGAATTGAAATATTTGTTTTGCAATAACATATTTGGAGAACCTCTTAGTGATGTTTGGTGTAGACATAGTTGCGGTTCTTCTTAAAAACAACAACGGTTCATGTTACACAACTAGAAGAAAACCACAAAGGATTTTTATTAAAGTTTCCTACCTTAAATTGGTTCTTGTTGGTTATTATTTTTTATTTTATTGTTTTTCTTTCTTTTTTCAAATGTTGCACAGAAGCCAAAAGCCTCAAAAACCACTAGGTAAGCATGACCGAACCAACAATGAAATTCAGGCTTTCTGTGTCTGAATACAAGCATTGTATTCACACACTGTTCTTTCCAATATTAAAGCAATCATTTATTTTGTCTACCTCTCATGGCGGTCCCTGGTTTGACAGATCTTGATGTTAGGAAACTGATGACATTGCTGGTGAGTGTTATCACAATCCTAGGTACATTTTTCAAGTGTTTAGAATGTCATGATGGTTTCCCATTGCAGACAACTGTTTGAAAGGAGAAGCATGCCTTGAGAACTGTTTTTAGATTATTCTTTCAAAATATCCCAGATTTCTTCCTGCTTGGTCTGGTTTGTCGGTTTAATAGTTTAGTTTAAACGTTAAGTGTTAAATAGTTTTACTTCACCATCTTGCTTCGATGTACTAGAAACATACAGCCGATCTGATTAGAATCAGTCGGTTCAATGGGACGTTATCAAGCAAAATCATCCCATAGCATCCCATACTAGCCTCCTAACCCCTAAATCTACCATCTACCCCTAAACCTAATGTCTACCACTAACGTAATCTCTACCCCTAAACCTAGCTGTTACTATTATTTCAACACCGCTTCTTTAGCACCCTCTAGCCGCTACTACATCCGACGTCCATGAAAGTGCTTGATCCGGACCTACTCTACCTGTTGGGAGGCTAGTAGGTACCTACTGGCCCATTCCTATGGGGTGATTTTCCTTGATAACGTCCATTGAAGCGAGTCAGATCGGGTGAAATATAATAGCTGCCCAAATATACTGAGAGACAAACTAATGGAGACACTAGCCAAAATGTTGTCTGCTTGATCTTAGTTTCTTAAGTAATGTTTATCATTTGTACAGCCTTGGATACAAAAGCACCTGCCAACCAAGCACCTACCATAAGCTCCCTGTCAAAGTGGCCATGGTAACTGATTGGCAGCAGATGAAGTTTTTTTTTTTTGTATTTCATAATCAGACGAATCAACGTGTTACACACAATAATGAAACAAACATTGTTTTACAACTTATTATTACTGTACATTTTTTGAGAAGAATTAAAATAATTCTATGAACTGAGTGCTATTAGAACCACCACCTACACAACAAAACATCACAGACAGCCCCTCTGCCAGAGCAGAGCCATGCCAGGGCTAAATGCCTACCTTTCATACTCCATTGCCAAAACACAGGATAACAAAGGGAAGAATGTCTGGTGATCGGAAAGATTTCTCCTGTGATGCCGACACAGTCGGTGCGATTTGTTTATCCTGCGATCTTTGAAGGTTTTGGCCTACTTAATGAGACTTCACAGACAAAATAGGCTGAACTTTTAATAGAAATCTTTCAGACCCGCACAGAGAGAACCATCAATGTGGCCTGTCTCTGGTCTTTATTATTGTAATCCTGTACTCCAGTACTATTTGGGAGAAACACATGTGCCACTAGTTAGCCATTTTGCGAATAATTGTAAGCTCTTCAGAATTTAAAAGCATAATTTTATTAGAGCATAAAAGCTGTTAACATAAGCATGTATGACAGTGTTTTGACTTGCTTGGTTTTGACTCAAGGCCTTGCCTTTCGGGCACCTGGTTCTGTCTAGAAATGTAGATTCACATCTTACAGACGGCACTGAGAGATAGGCAGGGAGGCAATTCGACTGCCATCCCCACCGGCAAAGCTGAAAATGAGGTTGATGTTGGGGAGGATGAGGTAGGCATGGCACAGACTGGTGGGTTATACTTATAGGTATCCGTATTCACGTTTTTTGTAATTGCGCTTATTTGAAATCATTTTCATCTATTTATTGTACTTACTAGGTGCTCTTACTGGACTTTACTCATATAAGCCAATGTTTTTATTGTAAGTCAACTGCTCTTAGTCAAACTCGCTGTTACATGTAATTATTTACTGTATTCTTTATTTTGCTCTTATTTGAATTTGATCTTATTTTCTACTGATTTTACTGTACTTATCTATAATGTGATATTCTCTTATGTGATATTTTGTAATGTGATACTTTGTACTGTGATATTTTGTAACAATTGTAAGTTGCCCTGCATAAGGGTGTTTGTTAATAAATAAATAAATAATAATAATAATAGTTGACATTTACGTGGCTTGAATACTGCCTCTGAATGCAGGTTGACTTGAATGTGGTAGTTACATCCTTAGTCCAATGTCTTCTTGATTTTTTTTGTATTGCTTTCTTTTTTTGCAGATGTTTTATAAAGCTTTACGTTCATTTGAAGCGGTAATATCCCCTCATTTCCCCTTTCCATTCCAGTGCTGTGGGTCTGGTTTGTGAGCAGTTGAAATAAAGGCTGTGTCTGTTCCTCCCCAGGATCTGCTCCACTTGACAGAGGCTGATTTAAAGCAGATGGGCATCCACAACCATACGCACCGGGCGCACATGACCTCCAGCATCCTGGTGCTTCGAGAGAGAGAGAGGAGGAGAGGTAACCACTGACTGCTCACAAACTGCAGGCACACCCGACATCAGCAACCATCTAACAATTATAGAGCGCCACGAACAGGGGTCTCCAGAAGTACTGACACACCCTGTGGCTTCAGATTGTCAATCCCTTCATTTAGCTGTCTGAATTGACTGTTAGGAGTAAATTTCATATTTAAAGAGCATGCTGCTTTAAAATCATTTGCTTTTCATTTTGTTATTTTTCCTGTCCATTTACATGTTTATGATGTTTACAGCTATTCTGTGGGGTTATTATTGCAGTTCTTAAAATACTGTGTTTTTTGTTTATTTTTCAATAAGTAACCAGGACTAATTAAGAAGAAGTTATCTATAATAATGTAACAACTGTTAATAATGATTAGGTTAGGACTGAGGCTTGGATTGGTGTAATAACATTTAAAATACAGAATTATTTGATGGAATCTTAAAGCACTGATAATTGCTGGTACTTGTTGCTCTGTTAATAATGATCTTTTTGGTATCGTAAGGAGAAGTGACCACATCAGCCCATGCTAGCTGTAGCATTTTCATGCTTTATCTAATGATCTGACAGACAGCTCCAGTGTTTGTACAGCAGGGACTAATGGCTGTTGTTCTTGTCTCCAGCCCCTCTACATGTTGTTTATGCTTCGGGTCCTGCTTTTAACAATGTGCCCTGTCAAAGAGAAGGGCAGTGTTAATCAGTCAAAAGGGAAAAGAGCCAGTGTTTATAACAAGTATGTCTAGTCTCTGGCATTGTCCAAATCCACCCTCTTCACTTTAATTCAGGAATCAGTGCCTTAAAACAGACGCGCAGTTTGGCCAGAACTCTGCTGTTCTTTGTGACCACAGTTGTTTTAGGGATATTTTGTGAGGCACCAACAAGAAAAATGGTTTGTTGAAGTGTTTGTTTATTAGACTTAGCTTTTTTAGTTGTATGCAGGCCTGCAACAAAATGCCCTCCTTGCCTCTGCAGATTATATAAATTAATTAGGGTTCCTCTTATTGTATAAGAGCTGTCATATCATGTGGTTTGGAGCAGAGGATTTATTGTGTGGTTTGGAGCAGAGGATAGCAAGGCTGAAGAACAATTTAACATATTAATAATTATAAATCACAAAATCAAATATTGTAGCACTAAAGAACTACAATGAAAGTTTTTTGACCAACGATCAGTTGATTTCTTATAGATCTGTATAATGTTGTATTTAGGACAGTATGTAGGATTTTGTAGACTGGCATTTAATTTGTTGCACATGGAAGTTCAACATAGACAGTGATTTCTTAATTTATTTAGGAAAACAACCATCTAAACAGCAGGGTTTGTTAATCCTCGGGGGGGGGGGGGGGGTTCTAATATATATTTTACAATGGACTTTCCAATGGCTCGGTCTCTGAAATAGGACTTTTTGGTCCCTTTTCAGGCAGTTCATGAGTTTGAAAAAAATATGAAATCTTTAGTTGAAGGTACAGACACACAAAAAAAATGATATATATATAAATATGCCATGCCCATGATGATGAAGTAGAAGACAGAGAACGTTGCCAGGTACAGTTAATAAGCACTTTATTACTCAGAATAACACGGTCCCTGTTTGGGCCAAGACCACGCCACAAAAACAATAAAAAGAAAACAACTCCTTCCTTATTCACTGACTCCCCGTTTTCACTTTCTCAAGCTCTCGCTCTCTCTCAGGCTCTCATTCTATGTCACTCTCGGTCTCTCACAGGCCCACTCTCACTCACTGTTTCTCACTGCAGATTTCAGATGGCTCAGTTCAATCATCCACTCAGCACTCGAACCTTTAACTCTCTCCACTCTCTCCTGTGCAGGTGGTATTTGTACCCCCCCCCCGCTCCTGCCCACTCCACCCGGACTGACCAACCGGATCCATCCCTCGCTCCTCAACCCATTCTAGGTGGCGTGGTGGCACTCTTACAATACATGGAACACATACACAGGACAATACAGACGAGACAAACAAACGGGGCAACATACAAGTCCAACAGACACAGAATGGTGCCTGGGTCGATAAAATATATATATATATATATATATATATATATATATATATATATATATATATATATATATATATATATATATATATTTGCTACTATTTACTACTCAGCCTTCTAGTGAACTAAACCTATTCTCAATCTAAATTGAACATGCTTCCTTCCCTATTGTTAGTTTCTGCAGGGCAAACCAGTGTGCCCCAATAACACAGTGGGGGTGTGCACTAAACACATTTGAGTAACAGGGGATTATACCTCAGAAGTTGCAACAGCAGCCTCAATTAGCTTTGGGGCAAAGTTACACTGATTTCATGTGATTAGGATTTGAAAGAAAATGAAATGCCCTTAGGAATTAGAAACCATCCTCTATTGTTTACTAGAGATGAGAATCACCAGGACCACTGGAAGTCACCTTCTGATACTACTTAGTTACTTAAGTGACCATCTGAAAAAATATGTAGGCTAATGCGCTGACCTTTGACCTCCGGGATCAAACCAGGCACAGGTTAAATTAATTTGGTGGGCTTGATTTGACCCTCTTGACAGTAGTCCATATCACAAAACAACTATATAAATATAGGGCAGCTGGCTCTTTGAGCTAAATATATATATATATATATATATATATATATATATATATATATATATATATATAATTGTTTTGTGATGTGAACTACTGCAACAGTTTGAGAAGCCCTCTGGGGTCCAATCAGCACAGTCCTTTGCCCCGAAACGTCCTGAAAATAAAATATTTTTTAATCTTTTAAACCTTTTGTGTACATTTTTTAAACCTTTTCTTTCATATGATTATGTATATATATATATATATATATATATATATATATATATATATATATATATATATATATATATATATACAATTTTATATCTATTATTTTATATCCATTTTCTCCACAATTTAAATGTCCAGTTCCTTTCCCTTACCACAGCAACTTCTCACAACAGCTCAGGAGCACTGACTGTCAGTGGGTGTCCTCCGATCCCACTGGAAGACCGATCCTCTTTAGACCCTGGAACTTGTCACAGTATGCTGTTGAGCTTCCGTTCCCTGGAGCACAGAGGCATGTATTAGCTCAAGATCACTACGCGCCTGGCCAGTAGCTCCCCACACAATATGAGCTGTACAGTAATACCAGTAACCATTGGAGAAACACATTTTCAGGGTAAAAGGAATATCTTTTGCAAATAAATATTTCAGGGCCAGGTATTAAGCATGGGGCCAGAGTAGTGTACAATTTAAAACATTATAAAAATGTGCTTCCTTTGCACAGAAATCCACATAAACAATGTTGTGTTTATAGACTTTCGGGATATAATTTACACATAATACATCCAATAGATGGTACAAAAGACGTGGTGATGTCAGGCCAGAAGCAGGAAGGAAAACAAAGGCAAGTACTGCAGGGCAAAAGACACGGCGTGCGCCATTCATTTAAATAACAAAAATAAATAAAAGGTTTTTAACAAAAAAACACAAATAAATATTCAAACAAAAACAAATCATGAACACAAAACAAATAAGTATTCCAGGTCAGGCTGGGTAAATCGCCTTCATTGTTCCTAGATTTCATTTAGTTTCATTTTGTTTCGTTTCTTTTCGATTCTGTCGTCTCCTCCGCTCTCGTTCCTCCTCTTGAACACCCACCCGAGCAGGGAGAACTGCAGGCTTTTATACAGGTGACCATCTCCTGATTAGCAATAATTAAACAATTAAGTAACTTGGGAGATGGTCACGTTCTGCACAAGGTTTTTTATTGCGGATGGGGCTTCCCATCCACGCTGTAAAACAATATACAAAATAATAAATTGCACAGGGGCGGAGGGGTACCCCGTTTTAAACATAAACAATATATTTATGGCAGTGCTTTGCCCTGCCCCCTTTTCATGTGCAGGGCTTCTCGTCCTGTCACAGCATGGTTACAACAAACATGCTGCACTAGAGCACAGACTGCAGTACACACTTGAGTTTTGCAAGTATGGTCTATTCTGGACACGTTGTGCCCTCAAACACTTTATCCTTATATCCCTCAATGTCCTGTGTGAAATAGCTGCATTTTATACCTTCTTAGTTTTCTTAACAGTGGTGGTTGGACACAAAGCAAACCCCATTTCTTGGAATAAGAAGAAGATAAGTACAAACACTGGGGAGTGTGAATGAGCGGGTGAAAGGTGCTAATGTGTGAACACCACCCCATACAAACCAGGGAAGAAGTGTAAACATGGTACAGTACATAGGTGTGAAGGACACGTCAATGTATCTACAACAGTACACAAACACAGGCATCAGCAGGAAAGGAGTGGATATATAAATATATGACAAAGCATGGATTGCACATGATGTGGGCTCTATACTGATATACATTTATATTTTAATGTAGTTGCTTTTTGTAATAGCAGTAGGGTATTCAAGATATGTTCCATCCAAAAATACCTATGGAAAATATTATACTTAAATGATATATCAAATATACTATATATAGATAGATAGATATGGACTTTATTTTATAATCAGTACTTAAATACACATTCCCTTGTATTAGTTTTGAAGGTGAAAACACATGCACTTTAGATGCTGTTTTCTGTAGTACACAATGGGCTCTAGATTACATTTTTACACAGTGGCAGTATTTTGAAATGCCTGCTGTTTAGATTAAGCAAACAAATATAAGATGGAAAAACAACACCACTTAAGTGTGAAATTGCATCCTCTTTGAGTCACCAAGATTGAGCTGAAATAAAATTCCTCAAAAATCCAAACGGCTACAGCTGAAAGCACAATTTACTCAGCAGGGTCTGACTCATATTTAGTTAATTAATGTATTTATTTATTTTAAGTAAGTTGTCATTTCCTTTATTGTACAAGTGCTTTTATCTGTGTTTTTACAGCGGTGGTGTTGTTACGTGTGTGTAATCTGCAGATATTGAAATCGGTCCAGTTAGTTATAAAACAGTATAGCTAAACCATTACTTATGCCGCAGTATTTGGACAGAGTAACCTTACAGAAATATACTGAAGGATTACTGCAATATAAGCTAGAGTTGAATGCAGTACTACTGTATCATATGCATGAGTATGACTGCCCTATTTGTACTAGTGCTGTTCGTAAATGAGTACATCAACATATATTTAAAACCATATATAAAAATATATATTGAACATCTATTTCCATTCAGCAATTTTAAAATCCCTATTGCCCCAAAAGCATTCAACAAACGTGCAGTGTTGGTGTAAGGATAAAACATGTTTCTTGTTTCATGGTAAACTGTTGCAGAGTGCTCTATTTAAATATAAAGCCTTGTATCATTTTTGTTTTAAATGTCTAAACCTCAAGTTTACATTCCACTTTACATTACTGAATTCTGCCTGGTTCGTGTTTTTGTTCCCCAGTCTAAATTTATGTTCATATGTTTGCTGGGTCATTCCACTTGCTATGTTATTTATAGCACACAGCACACAACAGTATCAAGGCTTGGTACCAGATGTGGAGAAAAGCTGAGTCTAAACGTAAATTAACATCTGGTTAGTTTCCAGTTGGTGGCTGATTTGTTACCTTGTCCTGCTGGGTTTATTCTTGACTACAGATGCTAGTGGGGCCAAGGTAGTGGGTTTCCATTAAGCAGCAACATTGTTTCATGGTGTTCACAGTGAAGGTGTGGTTCATTTCATAAATGTTTCTGTCACCAAACGAAAAAACAAATAGTGCAAAATGTAGAAATGCTAAAAGAAACTTCAATGAAATTCAGTAACATACATTTAAACTGAAAGTGTTTTTCGATGTCTTCCTTGTTTTTGTTTTAAATTTCATGTGCCAGTGGTCCCTGGGTTTTTTTCTTGCTCTTTGAGTCCTTGAGAATCTGTATTCATTGCAGGTAGAATAGAAAGTGGTGCGTGGGAGCTATTGTAGGTATTGGTTGCTTCTTATATTGAGTGGCTCTTGTGATGCCGTAGATATTTTATCCACCACTATTTAACATTTAAATCTTGCTAAATTTAGAAATACTTCAAAGAAACATAATAAATTCATAAAGACATTGGAAAAAAAATGTATACCTATGAAAATAAACTTAATACATCACTAAAGACGTTGAAAAATACAGTCAAAAGAAATGTCAATTTAAGTTTCTTTTAGTATTTTTAAATCCAACATTTTGTGAATGATAGGCTATTATATTTGTCATTGTATGAAAGTTAATGAATGTAACTTTTGATGTAAGAAAAGCTGGTTAATATATATGTAACATCAGTATACATTCCAGCATATGCACTATATAGACCTATTACACCTATTTGCTGTACTGTACTGTATGATGCATATGTGTCTGAGCTGCCCATGTGCTACAACTAATCTAATTTTAGAGACTTCTCTGACCTTTGCTGAGTTTCCCTTGGTGGTGTTCACAGTAATGTGATCGTGCGGGGGACTGAGTCAATCATTCAAGTGCATGTTGATGATGGTATTCCTGTGACTTGGAAAACTGTTGGTTACCATAGTAAGATAATATCACTGTGTTTACAGCTGTAGGTGAGGCCGAATGTAGCGGACACACTTGCGCTTAATACTCAAAGAACCAGGAATTTATGGAATAAATTGTCTGTCACAGTAGCTTGTTGACAAACCTTTTGCTTAAAACACCCCCGACCATAACAAGTTACTATTTTAAATATACAGTAGGAACCCCCTCCCTAAGTGCAATTAAAAACGAATGCTGGTCCTCAAGAAAGTGCTAACCAAGGTTTTCAAATCCATTTACTTTACTTTATCTCTTGTTACTCTAGTGACATTTCCCTGACCCCCCCCCCCCCCCCCCCCCCGGTTTTGGTCCACTGCATGTATTTTAATCTTCGACATGGAATAAGCAGATATTTCGAAGATGACACTGATGATGATAGTTGCTGCTGCTTCCTGGTACCTAATCACTTCATGCGTTGTCCTGTGTATAGGTTAACAAGGTAAAAGCATATTAAAGTGTGATAAAGTGTAATGTTTCTGTGAAAGTATCTTCTCACACAATGAAAAAAAAAAAAATAATCGCATCACGTCAGGTGTGTGGCAGCTTTAAGTTCTACTAAAACTGCATTGTATCTGCAGTGGAGCGCAGGAGAGGGAAATATGCATTGTCTAACCTGAGTGACCCTAAAGTGTAATTTCAACGTTTCATTAATCCATTAATAAACAGGAGGTAGGTCTGTTGATTTTCAGTCTAAACCTGACTGAGCCTCAGTACTGATTAAGTAAGACTATAGTAGTCTAATGTTTTTGGATTGAGATACCTAATGTGGCAGGATTTAAATCTGAACTAATCCTGAATGGGGGGGGTGGGGGGGGGGTGGGGGGGGGGGGGCAATCCAAACTGTATTGCTTGAGCTATAAACATGAAAAGGGATAGTTATCTTCAAAAACTACTTTGATTCAATGAACTGTCAAAGCTATTAATCAGGCTTGGTTTTCAATGGAATTCAAATCCACAGGCCTACTTCACTTTCAGACTGCTAATACAATGAAGCTGTAATTCCCCTGAAGACATGCAGGTAATTGAAATAGGCAAGTCAATGTATTTGCTTTAAAACCATAAAACTGCTGAAGCAGGTTCCCACTTGAAATTAAATGATTGAATTTAAACCGCAAAACAAACAAAAAAAGAAATTGTTTCCTGTGTGCGTGTCCCTCGTTCATGCCCTGGTTCATGCCCAGCCTCCACCCTGTTACATATAACACTACAGAAATCAGAGAACAAAAACAATATTCTATTGACATCATTAAACACTTATTTTATAGGGTTCAGATGGAATACATATTTATCTGAATAAAATAACATCACAAATACTGTACATGTAACTTTCATATCAATAATTATTTTTATAAACCGGGATGCAAAACCACTTGAAATATACATCAGATTTTTCTATGAATCCTTTTATCCGTCGCAAGCTTCCTAAAGAATAAGTAGCGGGGTTACACTAAAGTCTGTTTCAAAGCTCTTTTCAAAATGTCCGCTCTAGTGCACTCATAGTGTAAGGATATATTGCCCACATTGTCAGACAGGTAACACAGCAATAACGATCCATGATGTGGTACGGAACAGAAAAGCCAGAGCACTTGTTGTTATTTTTTTTGTAATTGCACTTCCTGTATTGGTTTAGAGGACAGATCGTAAACCCCAGTGCCCTAGAGCAGCCATTTTGAAAAGAGCTTTGAAACAATCTTTAAAGTTATAAGTGTCAAAAGTTGTCAGGATGTTAACAATGAAAAGACAAATTACAGGTATGTTATTTAAACAGCTGTAGCAATACGTGGGAACCCTGCTACTGACTCTTTAAATAAGTAGTGTGATAATGTAGCTTTGGGTTCAGAAAGCGTATTAGATTTAGATTACAGATCCCAGTCCATCGATGCTGGACCGGTTCCTAGCAGAGGACTGATCTCAAGAGGAGCCGGACCAGCATTGACGACCCAAATGGCTTCCTCTCGTTCATCAACTTTCTTATGTTATATGTTTTTATGGCTGAGACCTGAAATCTAAATTGAACCAACGTTTGAAATAAAATGAGAAATGTTCTGGTCAGGTCCCTGCTTGACTTTCTGCTGCACTTTTGACTCATCGCAGCAGGCTGGCTGCCCCATTAATCTGCAGGTGCCGGCCTGGAGCCGTTCTGATAAGATTCAATGTGTGGGTCAGCCTGTTTAATAACAAGAAGGGTTGAAGTGATGATAAGAGTTGGGTCATTCACAGTTACTTCATGTGCAAAAGTTTGGGAGGATGAGTAACGTGATATTGTAACTGAGATTCAATAATTCTAGCACTTGTAGATCAGCAGTTATTTTTGTGCCTTAGAGAAAACATTGGTCACCATGGTAAGAAAATACCATGGCCTTGTTTATTGTTTTTACCCCAATTGCCAATTTTCCATTAATTGCTAACGATTACCAATAATTGAATTATGTTGTGTTTTCCTACAGTATAGGAGAAGTTTAACTATTTTGGATACACTTCAAAAGCACATTAACTACATGTCATTTACCACTTTACACACAATTCAGTCATTATTAGGATGGAACTCCAAACATTAGCAGCAATGTGTTTACAAAGTTTTTTTTTGCTGATCATACCATTTTGTTGTTAGTAAATAACAGTATATATATATATTTTTTAAATACAGTCTAGTTACAATGCAGTTAATGCATTTTAAAGTGTAGCCATGATTTCTAAAAATGTCCAGTTTTATCAGTACCCAGCACTAAAAGTAGGACATTTGAAGACACATGTATGATATAATGTATGAATATACATCTCGCTATCAAAACATTGCTTAGGAAACTTCTTCTCAGAACTAACGTTTTCTAATGTAACTTTATATTATTATTATGTTAAGTAACAGTTAATAAAAATAATGTGTGGCCAATAAAACTGCTTACAACACAAGTGAGAACCCATAGAAGGTTGGTTTGAGGACTAGTTCTGTAGCATTACTGGTGTTTTTCCAACCTCAAAATAGTACAAGCTGCACCTGGAGTTTCTTTTGATAAATAGTGGCAAATGTGTTTAGTGTTGAGGCAATAGCCCAATGTTATAGCTGAGGACACAAAGTTCACTACTTTGACTATCGTTGTCTTTTATTTTTTACTGCATGAAACACCTGTGTTGAAACAGGTTGTCACCAAGCTCACTCCTAGCCGATCAGTAAGAAGATATACAGTCATATTTAAATTGATGTTGCTATTAAAAGTAGACAAGTTTCTATGATAAGCCTTTATCTTTTTTTGCCTCTATCAGAAGGAAGTTTCTTTTCCCTTTTAGTGTTAACCGGACCCTACAAAGCTTTCACCCTATGTTGCATACTCCAAAAAATGATAAATAATAATAAAGGTTTTGATTAATTACATCTAGTCTGATGTTCATGGACCTTTTCAAGGCTATTGTTAAAGATCAGTGGTCTAGAAAGGCTTCATTTATATCAAAGTATATTTAATTAAATCTTTGTGAACAGAGCCCACTTCTACTACAAAGTCATCAGCAAAATAAGCCAGTTTGTTAATTGTTAACTAAAAGACTTGAAAGCATTATAAAAACATATATTTAAACATGTTGAAAAGCTCTAAATGGTTACTAAGTTTTATAAATACTGTACATCTTATGACTGAATCCTTCAAAGTTTAATTAATTAAAAAAAAAAAAAAAACTATACCTGCATCTAATCATTCCATTAGGGTAAGAGTTCCCACGTCTAATTTACCCTCATGTACAGTACTGGTATATAACAATATGGGTGATTTGTTGTTAAAATTCCATTTGTGGATTAACCAGGATATACCACAGCCTTCATATCGGGTGGGGGTTGTGAGGGTCTGACTGGGTAGTCCACAGTCAGAGAGTGGGTGGGGCTGGCAAGTAGTAAATCATCACTGGGGAGCTGTATGGCTCAGCAGACGTGTGTGTGGTGTGGGTAAGAGCACTGAGAAGCAGGGCACAGGGCAGTGCGGTACACTATTAGAGTGCTGGTACTCAAGACTGTAGCACACTACAGAGGAGTTGGAGCTGGTACTCAGGATTACTGGATCGCACGAACCAGGGAACAGAGTTAAAAGTTCAGGAGTTTGACAGTTATCCTTGCAAAGCATGTTTTGGTTTTGGGACACATTATTTTAAAGGAACAAAAGCCTTTGCTCATTTCAAAAGAGTTCAACTGAGATATATAGGTAAGCCTGCAATGTGTTCTATCGCTGTAGTGCTTTGTTGTGAATTGTTTCATGTATTGTGAGGTGTGGAAGAAGTTTGGTACTGGTAGTTGTTTGAAGCAGTGAGAGAAAGAATCGATTTGAAAAGTTAATTGGTTCAGTTAAGGTTTGTCTTATAATTATAGGGATTCCAAATTGTAGATCAAATTTAGATACAAGAGGAGGGATTTGTGTAGACCATTGTACTGTAAATATGTATTTTTGTATTTGAAATATGTATGAACGTATGTGTATGCCACAGCAGTTATGTGCGCAGTGGCAGTCTGGCTCTGGAATGTGTACATATGTGTTAAGAGAGTTAATTAATTTAAAACTCTTACTCAAATAATTTTATTGCAGAATTGTAATGTTGAAATGCATATATTACATTATATGTAGATTATCATATGAGATTTAACAAACTATGGGATTAATGCTCTGAATTCATTTTCTATTTTAAAAGCCTTAGTCTGTGTGTGTGTCTCTCAGTGTGTGTGTCTCAGTGTGTGTGCGTCTCTCAGTGTGTGTGCGTCTCTCAGTGTGTGTGTGTCTCTGTGTGTGTGTGTGTGTGTGTGTGTGTGTGTGTGTGTGTGTGTGTGTGTGTGAATGTGTGTCCGGGGGGGAATATGACAAAGTTTGACTGATTTCTTCTGCATCACTGTGGGCTCCAGAGTTTTTCAAAAAGTTTCACCCCTCTGATTAACACGTCAAGCAGCACTTAGACCCCTCGGAAAGTGGCTGAAAGGAGCACTGCTGGAAGCAAAACAGTTTGTGGAGGCAAAACATCATTCCCCAGGCTTAACAAAGAAAAGACCCCAAAATGAGGGCTGTCATGTGACAGTTGGGATCTTTGTCCTGTTCTGTGGTGGTGTGTGGTGAATGAAAGGCTGCCTGTGCTGGCTGTCTCAGTGTGTGGGACCAACACAATCACATTTGGCTCGCTGGTTTAAGCTGCCTCACTTTTCCTTCCTCTTCAAATTTTTTGCTGGTTTATCTGTGGATTTCTTCCCGTTACGTTTCCTGTTAACAACTGCAATTAGGGCCAACCCTGTTCGAGTTAATTAAATTGAGACCTTTCAAGTATCAGTTTAATAGTTTAAGCATGAGTTGAACCACTCAGGATATTCCACCCAACTGCACATCACGTCTTCTGTTGCAAATTATAAGCAGGCCCCCAAGAAAGCAGGGAAATAACTATGTGCAGGTTTGCAACCTTTGATCTGTTTAAAATGAGTTTTTTGCAGTGTCTAGTGTTACGGTTTCTGTCATTTTAACCCATCATCATTTAAATGCTAGTTTTTCTATTGACTAATCGGTTTGCTCAGAAGGGATATTCACGCCACAGAATGCCTTTGCATTCAGGCACAAACAAAGCTGTGCAGACAGATGCTCTCTAGAGCTAAGAGCTTAAGAATGTGCGACATGGATTTTGCATGCACAATGCATCTGCACCTCTGCAAATGATCTCATTAGTTACAATAGTAGGACGTTTTTTCTGATAATCCTGTGATGTTTCTCCCTTTGTCTGGGAGGAAAGTGCAAGTGCACGTTAATCAAATGGAATTGTATTATTCAAGATTCCCATGGATGTTCGTGGGGGTGGGGGGTGGAGTCCTGGGTTATCACAATTTCTGTGTTTCAAATGAGAAGGTTTTGTACTTTTAATGTCACTCGGCATTTGGTCATTTGTGATTTAAAAATTGCGAGCAGTAGACAGCATAAATCTTTGTGTTTTTCAAGGTATAGGATAAATGCATTCTTCCCCACACTGCCTTTGCCATCTTATCTGCACTGCTGAAGGCACTTGCTGAAACGTTTGGCTGCTTCACTTCACATCCATTGACCGTTTTGAAGTTATGGATTAACAACTCTTCTTTGGATCAGAATTTAGCCCACCTCCCTGTAGTTCAAAACAAAGGCTCCATGTGGTTACAGGTGGCTTCCTGTTCAAACGCAGACCTTAAACTGTTCACTATAGCATCTATGACAGTACCTCTAAGGTAGCATATGAAAGGTGTTGATTCCAATGGGTTTTATGTAAAGCTGACAATAAGAAGTCAGAAATAATTGTATTATTTTATAAAATAAATGTAAATTATTAACAGAGATATAGTGACCTTATGCACTGTATGGATCTACAATTTACTATCAACATGCCCCAACTCCAGTTTTATTTATTTTTTTAATTTAATTACTGTTAAACAACAGTAGGTAACACTGAAGTAATTTTTCAACTATATCAGCTATGCCAAACATTTACAGCAGTAAACAACACTTTCAATATAAATCTCATCTTACATTTTACATGAATCCCAGCATTTAAGTCTTTAGGGCTGTTGTTTATAATAGCCAGGACTGTGCTGCATGGTCCTCTGGAAAGGATGTCACTAAGCCATGTAAGTGCATCTGGCATTAGCAGTCGATTGGAGTGACCAGTGAAGCAGCACAGATTGTCTCAGTCTAAGGCTGGAGGAGCTGTTTTGATTAACCAGAACAATACAGGATTAACCCCTTCTGTTCCACCAAGCCAGTCCTGGTGGCAGTTAAATAGCTACAGTTTGTGTGGGGACTTTCAACCATTATGCCAAGCATAGTAGCAACAAGGATAGGACTGAACATAAAATGGAGCTTAATTATACTGGACATTTCGGCTTGAAATATATACAGTAGTCAGTGGTGGCTTGTTGAGTGGATTTAGATTTAGACACAAAGAGGTCAAGTGATTCCTACCCAGCAGAACCTGCTGTCTCCTAGTTGTATCCTTGAACCACTAGCACACATGGCATGTAAATGACCCTAGTGATAATTTTGTTGTTATAGCTGTAACTCCCAGCACCTGTTTGATTCTTTATTATAGAGGCTACTCTGCTCTCCAGTGACACCTGCTGGGTTAGATGGGTAAAAGCAGGTGCAGACCACCCCCAAAGCCATTACTCAATTTTTTGTGTTCCACACAAAATCTAATAATCTGCCCACTGCTGTGCTTGAAATATCACGATGGAGAGCATATGAAAAACTGTGAGCACCTTTTGCATACAGTACACTTTGATCATATAACAATACCATTGCTGACCACTCTTTAGAAGTGTAAACGGCTCCACAAATCCACTTTCACAGAGGTTTGGCAGTGTTTTAGATTTAGTTATAAAGATAGTGTATCAAATACAATACCTACAGCTAACTAACACCTGCCCTGACATTTAACATTCTGTCTACCAGGCTGTGTGAGGTGCAGCAGGGGGTGTATAATTGGACAGTACTGAAGAGTATGCGGTTCCTATTTTATGAGCACAGGTGGTTAGCCCACCAGGGTCACCCAGATTCCTGTCTGCTTGTACAAGTTCATACCATGGTGTTAGTTTTGAAGAGGGCAGTCCCCTGTGCTGCAGTACCTGACTTGGTTTGTAATTTACTGCACTGCTCGCTTGACCTTCACATTTAAAATGGCTGTGAGGCACATTGTAAATCTTGCTTTGGAGAGCCGCGGTGTCTTCTTCTTCAGTGATGATGTTATCTAACCTGAATTCAGAGGAACCACTGCTGACTGGTTGCTTTGTAATTATGAAATGTTTGCACTGCAATGCAGTCATAATTTAAAATACTGAAATAACAGGAATTTACACTTACACTGTTGGTACTTTATTTAATACTTTAATACTAGATATACAGTTGTAGTCAAAAGTTTACATACCCCAATGGAAATGTATAATTTCTAGACATTTCTCAAACAAAGAATTTTAGGAAACATTTTTTGTAGCAAAACTTTTGCTTTTGTGGATGAAGAAAAACTTACAAGAAATAGATGTTTACAATTATTTATTTCAGCAATTTTTTTTGCAAAACTCCAAAAATGTTAATTCAAAAGTCATCATACCCTTTGATGCTATGTCTATGAGGTGCTAGAAATTTCAATATGATAATGCAGAACCTAATTCTAGAAAAGTCTAGAAAATGCTGGATTGTAGGTGAACATTCTTAGATAGTTTAAAAGGGTTAGGCATAGGATGATTGATGTCATTACCAATAAGTCATTATGGGAAAAAATAAAGAGCTATCTGAAGACCTTAGGCAGAAAAGTATTTATTGTCATAAAGCTGGAGAAGGATACAAGAAGATTTCCAAGCATTTGAGTATCCCAATTTCAACTATAATTTTTATTATCAAGAAGTACAAGACTCATGATACTGTCACAACGCTCCCTGTCTGGATGAAAGAAGACTCTTTCACCAAGATGAGATAGAAGAATTGTAAGGAAGGTTAATAACAATCCGAGATTGACTTCCAAAGATATTCAAAGTGAATTGGCTGCAAGTGGGACTGGGGATTCCATTTCCACCATAGGTCGAGTATTGCATGGTGAAGGTCTCAATGGTCGCAGGCCAAGGAAAAAGCCACTCTTAGGAAAACGTCACAAGGACAATCACTTAAAGTTTGAAAAACGGCATTTGAATGATGGATATGAGTTCTGGTCAAAGGTTTTGTGGAGTAATGAAACAAAAATCGAGCTATTTGGTCACGCTGATAGTCGTTACATTTGGAGAAATTCTGGTGAGGCGTACAAAGAAAAGAACACCATACCTACTGTCAAGCATGGAGGTGGTAATATCCTTCTATGGGGCTGTTTTTCCTCTAATGGCACAGTTTAGTTCCAATACATGGTAAAATGGATTCCATAGCCAATCATCTGAAACCCTCCTCTACACAACTTGGTTTAAAACGCAAATGGACATTCCAACACAACAACAATCCAAAGCACACATCAAAATCTACTTCAGAATGGTTAAAGAAGAATAAAATCAAGGTTCTGGAATGGCCTAGTCAAAGTTCCAATCGAAATCCGATTGAGAATCTTTGGTATGAGTTGAAGAAGGCTGTGCACAAGAGAAGTCCTCAGAATTTGAATGAACTGGAACAATTTTGCGTTGAAGAATGGTCAAAAATCACTAAAGAATCATGCCAAAAGCTCATTGAAAAATATCCTAATAGTTTAAAAGAGGTTATTATTGCTAAAGGTGCCTCAACTAGCTATTAATTTCATTTTCCTTGTCAGGGTATGAAAACTTTTGAATTAGCATTTTTGGAGTTTTGCAAAAAAAAATGCTTAAATAAATAATTGTAAACATCTTTTTCTTGTAACATTTTTTCCTCATCCACAAAAGCAAAGCGTTTGCTATGAAAGATTTTTCCTATAATTTGTTTGAGAAATTTCTCGAAATTATACATTTCCACTATGTAAACTTTTGACTACAACTGTGCAGTATATGAATCTCTTTTCCTGTCTAGAGTCCTGCTGTTTGTTCACATTTACAATACTTGTATCCTTTTTTTTACCCCATCAGTTTTAGTGGAAATGTTTCAGGAGTGATAATTAGTGACCAGTTGGGTTTGTTAATACTGGCTGGCTCACACACTAGTAATACCTGCGCTCTGCTATTTTCTTCCAGATCTGAAGATGATGGCTGAAGGGAAGTTCGCCAGCCTCCCCAGGAGCATACACAGGAGCCGACAGTGCTCGCTGGCTTCTTCCATGGACCTCCTGAGCAGCAGAGCCGACACGACAGAGCCACGTGCCAATGCCTACCAGGGGCTTTCCATCCACGGCACCCTTCCCAGGAAGAAGAAGGGCACAGCCCCTGTCCGGTCCTGTGACATGTACAGCCACATGGGCACGCTGCCGCACTCCAGGGCTAGGCCTCCGAAGTCCCTGCTGCTTCATGACGTGATTCACGAGCACCCATTCGGAGACGTGAGGATGTGTTTCAGGTAACTATTATTCACACTATAGGGAGGTGAGAATAGTAAAGCTAGAACCAGGGTATTCGGTCACACACATCTGGTAACACCACATTAGGTTAGTCACATAAACAGGAAACGTACATTAACTTTGTGTTCATAATTTCACTTTTTTTAGTATAGGAATCTAAGAGGAAATCAGGTTCCTCTTTTCACCTATTCTGTTTTTAACACCAGGATAAACATGTTTCAGAGGATAAACATAAAACGTGTTTCAAACTTTTAATGTACAAAAACACAATCTAGGTCCTCACACA
This sequence comes from Acipenser ruthenus, assembly GCF_902713425.1. Taxonomy (NCBI): domain Eukaryota; kingdom Metazoa; phylum Chordata; class Actinopteri; order Acipenseriformes; family Acipenseridae; genus Acipenser; species Acipenser ruthenus. The sequence goes on along the minus strand of NC_081200.1, from coordinate 26,456,587 downwards.
CAAAAAAGCTGCTGTGTATAATTTGTGATTGAAAATCCCAACTTCCTTTCAAATTATAATAGCAACTCATTCACCAGTCAGCTACGTTTGTTCAGAAACCTATGGCTTCAGAACTATTCAACCAAAATATGAAACACCTTTTTTCAGTTCACAATTTAATGTCTGTCTGCCAAAATTCTCTCTTCATAAACGGCAAGTCAAAGTCACTTCTCTACAGTTGTAGTACAGCTCAGAAATGCAGCCTCCTCTGTCTGTCTGCATTTCCCTTCTGAAGCTTGTTTCATTGTGACTCAACCCCAGGCACGCAAGCCGGTCACCAGATACGATCAGTTTGGACAAGTTAGTACTGGCCTCTCATTGCAGTTGGCTTGATTTTTATCCTTCACATTTGGTCAAGTTCCCTGCAGCCTGCAGATGATATCAGAGTAATCCTGGAACAGAACTGCGATGATTTCAATAGCAGTTCCCCTCTCCTCTGGAATGGTACATGTTTCATAGCAATGGCTTACTGGCTTGAAGACAGTTTGTCTCAATGACACGTTGTATTCAGGTATTCGCTTGGAATTTGAATTAGATGTTGCCCCCCAGCACTATTCCTCTGGGTTAAATCCTTACCCTGCTCTGATTGTACTCGCTTGGTCATGTTGTGTAAACTTTACATTTTTGTGAGACAGTTAGGGTCTTCAGTAGCTGGATGGCCCATTTTAAACATGTTGGTTCTCCTAATAAACTGAGAAAGAAACAATAAATATTATAAATGGCCTGAAAATCTAAATGTTATTGGTCCTTCTATTTATAAACCCACCCTGTGGATACTAAACTGTAGACAGTGTTCTGTATCCTAACAGAGTTGCAACATATTGCTAATCGTATAAAAACAAATCTTGAACTATGTTTAGTGTTGGCAAAACCTGAGTTGCCATAACAACGCAATGCAACTCTGTGTGACATGAGATTATACTGTGGTTTCCAGACTAGCAGGGGTTTTTATCAATCACTTTGTGCTTGACGCTGAAGAGGACAGTCAGCTACGCTTTTCAAACACGCACAGAGCTCAGAATATGATGAACAGACGAGAAAATGGAGCAATCCCGAGATACAAGAACAGGACAGCTGGGTTTTATTCTGAGGCCTACAGGTGTCCATCTGAGGGCTATAGCAGCCAAAGGCAAGCTTCATCTACACCAGCCTTGAAACAGAGGTAACTATAGTGAATTTGAAACCGAAGTAACTAGAGAAACTGAGATGCCAGTGGTGTCTCCAAATGCATCTTTTAGACATGCTCTTCACTTGCAGTTTATTATCCACCTTTATGTCTGTGGATATGTTTAGTCACAGAATGTTCTGGGTGATGGACGCAGTTGTGGTCAGTTATACAGCTAGACAGCTTCCTCTTGGTTTAATCAATGCTGCCACTTCATTATTTTAGCTAGACTGCAAGCATATTCTTTTTATATCTTGCCCACTGGTTTGATACATGGGGGGCCCCGCAATTCACTAATTGTTGGTTTCGCCTACAAAAGTTAGATGCATACAAAACAATTTATTCTATCAAAACAGATCACATTCTCCAAGCAACTCGTAGCTCAAGCTTTGGGAATAATGTGTCTTCCATTTTAGACCAGGGGAGTTTTACAGTAAAATATGTTAATTAATTTGTTCTGAATAGTTAATACCTGGATAAATAAAGGAATTCAAATTAACAGATGTAGATTTTTTACAGTGGCAGGATTTATCTTGCAGTATTATCACACATCACTTGGCAGTAAACTTGGCAGGGCATGCAGGTCATTGGATGAGCATGTAAAGGAACTTCTTTGAAGAATCTCTCAAGGGTGTTCTGTAAAGCCTGTAGTCCAATTGATTTGGCTTACATTATGTGGTCCTATTGGGATGCAAGTTCAAGGAATACATTTTCTTTTATGTTTCAGACACTTGGCTCTTCACAAATCTGCACTCAATTAAAAAGCTGTTTCTGGTTGAACTTGTAACAGGAATGTAATGGGGAGTAGGAATGGGCTATCCAAACTTGACCTTCAGTTAGTCTTCTCAACGCTGGGTCAAGAGAGTGGTGATGTATTTTTTTGCTGAAAAAGATTAATAGGAACATGTTTTTTTGTGATATGTATTAATAGGCGATATTGGCAATGCTGTGTGTTAATTAAAAATCTCATTAGAATTATAGTGGCACCATAACAGTAGTACAGTTGTTGTGCATACTCAATTATTTTGATCTGATCAGTTTTGTTGTGATAAAACTTTAAGAAACTAAAGAAACTTATTTTAAAAGCATTTACTCCAGTCTTTATTTACCTCTTAATTTTGGAAAGGAAATTCCCTAGAAATCCCCAGGACCAACTAAACAACTAAGCAATGTAGTTCAAGGAGTCTCGTAGAATCTCAAGTTGTTTAATTCTCATTAAATTTGTATTGTTTGCTCCTTTCATAAGAATAGGAGTTCATTATATACTCAGGACCCTATATCAAGGACTTGAATTTGTATCTCTGAGTGTCTTCTGCCTTATCTAATGAAAGAACATTGCCCCTTGAGTGAAACATTGTGTCTCTGAGCACATTTTTATTGTGAACTGCTGACACTATATAGTTACATCATCTGTTTACATGATAATCACCCAGTTTGAAGCAGGTGATTTGGTGTAACATGTAACTACAGCCCTATATCCAGTTATGGGTTATGCTTTTGTTGCTGAAATACTGAGTGCTTTTATAAATAAGTGAGCTCTTTTTGTTTCTACAATAAGGGCTACAATTTGTAAAACTGTACTGGTGACCAACTGTAATGCAGGAGGGGTTAGCTGAGAATCGGGAAGATGGATTTGCATGTGATTTTACGTTTCAAGGATATCTTTACATAGAGGTCAGAAATGTCCAAGCAATTAACACAGGGAGAAATAAACATGATGTGGGGAGGGTGTTCTAATAAGGTGGCCAAGCTGTCAGTGCTTAGTTAATAGAGCTCACTTACTAGGCATACCTGCTTACAGTGTTGGGGTTATGCACATTGACGCAGACATGAGACCCACACAATTTGATTTATTTATTTTTGTCCATTTTATCAGCAAAGTCACTCCTAAAGGAACCGACTGTGCATTTTAAATGGAGTATTCCCAAATCTCACTCCTTTTTTTTTTTTTTTTTCAAATCTCACTCATTTGGATTTTTTGACTAGCCTTTCGGATATTGCAATACCTTAATTACAGGTCTTTTATAGTTGTCAATAGCAGACAATATCCGTTCATGCAAAATAATAATAATTGAATGCAGGTCTACAGCTCTTCTCTGTATCATTGTACTTGAAAATTGGTTTCAGTCTTGTATCTGTGAAGAAAAATGAACATGTAAGGTGAAAAAGCAGGTGATTGTTTTTTGTGTGTGCCAGTTAGAAATCTGAATTATCCATGTTAAGATCAATGTTAAGCAATACAGAATAGAGGTATAGACCAGATTATCTTTGTCAAGGGCATAGTGTCAATTTCATGTTTTGGTTTTTCAATCCAGTTGGGACCGAAACAAATGCCTTATTGTCATCTTTATTCTGTTGTTTCCTATAAACTGAAACCCGGCAATAAAATACAGCCCACCAAATGCTTCTTGAATGCTGAGTAAATGTGAATTGCAGTCAAATACATGCTCCCCCTATCTTGTATCTTTACCACCCTAACAACATTGGTCACAGCTGCATAAACCGCAAAGCTCCCGATGGTGTTGCTAGGGATGTGTACCTGCTGATTTGAAAAGTTCAATAATAATCCCTAGCCTTGGTATTTTTGTCACAAAATGGTTGTGAAATTCACACTATTATGTGATCTCTTGTCCCGTCTGGGTTGTTTCAGTGGTTATGTATTATTATTATTATTATTTATTTCTTAGCAGACGCCCTTATCCAGAGCGACTTACAATTGTTACAAGATATCACATTACACATTATTTCACATTATACAGATACTACATTATTTTATATACAATTACCCATTTATACAGTTGGGTTTTTACTGGAGCAATCTAGGTAAAGTACCTTGCTCAAGGATACAACAGCAGTGTCCCCCACTGGGGATTGAACCTACAACCCTCCGGTCAAGAGTCCAGAGCTCTAACCACTACTCCACACTGCTGCCCCTATCTCCTCTATTGGACGCTCCATTGAGGTAGGTTCACCGGAGCGTGTGATGCTGCTGTGCTGGGGTCAGAATCTCTCTTTAGATGATTTATGCTGCGCTTAATAACAGCTGCTGATATCTAACACCCCATTTTGAAGTTTCTCGCGTTAGAAGGAAATTAGTAGCTGCATAAAAACAATTCAAACCTCAGTGCACGCTTTAGGTAAAGGTTTAAAAACTGAGGAGGAGAACGTGAAACCTGCTGCTCACACAGACTGTTTTCAGTTCAGAAGACTCCACTGCAAGTCATGGGCTTTGTGGAACCCAGACAGCATAAAATGGTGCTGACAGACTTTATAAGCCTTTTGTCAGAGCTCCTGGGTATCTCCATTTCCAAACAGTGACTTCTGAAATTTACCAATAATTATGGCTCTCAATACTAAAACTTGACAAATAAATAATAAATTCGGAAGTCAAATTATCAGCATTAATCAAAGCCTTTACTCCAAAATGCAACTGGTTTTCATTATTTAAGTACTACTCAAAGTGTGCCTACATTTACTTGTGATGTCACATGAGCAGTTTTAGTTTTCTTTCACAAAAATGATGCAATTGGCAAGTTAAAACCACAAACTCCTTGACTCTCTCTTGATAGTTCATGTAGTTGTAACAACAGCACAAAACAATCATTCTCACTGCAATTGGCAACTTAACAGTAATTGTTGCATACATAATTGAAATGGAAACCCTGCCACGCGCAGAGCATTGTGGGCAACTGTAGAAGGGCAGATGGTGCAAAGATCTTAAATCTGGCTGTGAGATTTCTAGAGAAACATTTGGTAGCCAGGAACACAGGAAGGCAAACTTAACCAAAAAATCCAGTGGTCATGACTGTTGTAAGATATTAAGTAAATAATAATCTTTGTATTTTATTACCCATAACCCCAACTTATCTTTAAACTACTGATTATTAACAGTTATTAATGGGAAACCAAGATCATTCATGTTTTGCCCTGTTAATATAAAGCAGGATCCTTTTATTATGAAAAAAGAAAATGTTTATTTTCACATGAATGCTATCTTCATACTATCTGTGGTCATACAACCCTTCCCCGTTGCAAACTTAGTGCATCATATCCTGCAATCATTGTGATTTCTGTTCTAAGTTATTATACATTTTCATTAATTGACCAAGAATGTTATAAACGAACAGACCACTCAAAGTGGTGAAGAGCTCACAGTTAAATCTTCAAGGAGCTTGACTAAATATTTGTAGCAACCATGCGTAACTATATTTGGTATTCATCACACAGCATATACTGTAATACAGGGGTGTCCAACCGAGCTGGACAATCGGCTATTTTAAGGAGGGAAAATTATAGAAATGGTGTTGCCCGAATGTTAAACATGTTTACTGAGCACAAAAATATTGAAGCTTTTTAAAGTGCTGTAGCCTGATGATAAAGTATCCCTATTGTTTCCACATGGTTCCACAATTTCACTTAAGTCAGGGGTCTTAAAAGGGGTTGAAGGCCCAAATGACTACTGCGGGTAGGTATCACTCCCAGTAGGTAAGCAACAACATGTCCAGGCTGTGTCAGCAGTGACCATTTCCCATACTATGCCAACCTGCGATGACCCACAAACGTGTTTCATTTAACATATCAGGATTCTATCAGGATTCAGACATTTTGTTAACAATGCATTTTGCAGTTGGAAGAAAACAAGCTTCCATCCCCTGAAACCTGCTTGATGTTTTCAACAAGTTCCATTTTAACAAATATTGTTGTACCCCTTAAATCTACTATAAGGCCTGAATCTCCATTGTTAGCAAGCTGTTTTTATTATAAATGATATATATATATATATATATATATATATATATATATATATATATATATATGTATCTGATAACATGTTGCAATGTAGTAACAGGTGTTGAATCGCTTACAATTGTGTTTTACAAATGCGTAATTTTGTAGAAAGGAAACCAGGTTATCAGAAACGTAATATTTTTATTGGAATGTGAAATACAAGAAACCTGCACCCATGAGAACATTTTGAACAGCTGTCTTTCTTTTAATGGCGATTGTTTTGAACCAGCTGAATCAGCATGTCAGGGAACTCTCAGTGTCAAAGAGCACCAGGTCAAAAGAGCCAGGTAAAAACACATTGCCTCAGATGAAGAACTTTTTTTCACCTTATTTCATCTTATCTGTTGCCTTATTTAACCAACACTTTATTAAGAGATGGTTTTGAGTAAAATAGGTTTGGCATTCATCAAATCTTTGCCATTTTTTAAGTGTAGATTTTTATGAGTATGGTATTTACAAATACTAACAAACTTAGTCAATTCAATGACAAAATGTTTGAACTTTTTCAATGTCTCATTTATGTGTAGAATACAATTTGTTATTCATGAATCTGTTTAAGGTTTCTTTAACTGTATTGGAATTACTCAACTACTTTTTTATATTTTGATAGAAAAGTGAAAAAAATGTCATTAACCACTCAGAATGATGTAAATATCAAATGCAAGGTAATCAACGAGTACGTACTCTTTAAATAACTCATAAATTCAAGCTTTGTGACTAGGGCACCATTTTTTGTTCAGAAACCAAATCCCTGAATCCCTACTGTGGGGATGAGATATATGATTCAAAACTCTCAACCCCCTAGCGCGTCTCATTCTCTGTTTCATTTCGTAGCTTTCCCTGTCTAAAGTTAACACCTCTGGAAAGCCTGCAGGTTGATCCTCTGTCTGCATTATAAAGTCTGTACGACTCCCAATGTAAGCCCTGAAGGTTCTAAGAATTTAACTGGTTGAGCAACTCCCTCTGCTGGTAAATGGAAGCGATGCATCGGGAGTGCTGGTATATCAGTGTTTCTAATCTGCTGACCCTTTCTCTAGTTTAACCTCAAGCTAACTATACATATATCCAAGGTCTGTTGTTTTTCAATTTCTTGTTCAGTTCTTAAAGGTATGGAGTAGTGGTTAGGGCTCTGGACTCTTGACCAGGGGGTCGTGGGTTCAATCCCAGGTGAAGGACACTGCTGCTGTACCCTTGAGCAAGGTACTTTAACCTAGATTGCTCCAGTAAAAAAAAAAAAAAATACACTGTATAAATGGGTAATTGTATGTAAAAATAATGTGATATCTTGTAACAATTGTAAGTCACCCTTGATAAGGGCGTCGGCTAAGAAATGAATAATAATAATAAATGTCAGAAGCACCACTCACTGTGAAGTTGTGATGCATCTGCTTATTTTACACAAGTGTCTAAAGTATACTTTCAAACGATGTGTGTTTTAAAATCTATTGCCTTTGCTTCTTTGCAATTCTTAAACATTTACAGTGCAGGCCTTGCAGAAATGTTTGTTGTTGATTTGTAGATGTGTGGCTGATAAGTTAAGGGATGTCTGTTGCTGGGCTTGTTGCCTTGATTAGTAGAGTTGATAGAGTTTGTTGAAACTCTTGATAAAATACTTTAAATCCTGAGGGTCTTGTTTGTAGTCAACTGGACTGAACAAGCCCTGACCTGAGGAAAGCCTGCAGCTAGTCCTTGTCCTGATGCGTCTACAGGAGTTTACATAGCAGTGTAGTGATAAAGAAAGTAGCCTTGGTAACTCGAGCGACTTAAAAACACAATAAAACACACTTTTTAGTTCCACTCCCAAGGGGCTTTACAGGTCACATTTTATTTTAAGGGGCTTCTTTATACATTTACCATTTTATAAATGGTAAATGTAAATCTCCCAAACTATTTGGAAACTACAGCGACTTCATATTTTCAGTGTTTTATTAACCCTTCATTTTAAATGTGTTGCTGTTAGTTTAGTACTGAGCTGTAGTCTAGGTTTCTCACAATACAGTTCCATTACAGGTAGTGCCCAGAAACCATTTTAAGATGTTTTACACATTTCCATTTCAGTACAAACCGTTTGATCTAATATGCCACTCCTTTTACATTATGCCCCAGTGGATAATTTGCAGGTGGCAGTGTTCCAGAGAGAAACATAAGGTGGATGGATTGTAAATGACACCAAGTTCAAAGAAGAGCAACCAAACTATCATACAAGGAGTGCTGGAGTAAATCAAGCAATTGAGATTTAAAAGGGCTGAGGTTGGCAGAGGATTTAATAAAAAGCTGTCAGGCAACACATTCCAGGAAGCGAGGCCTCTTCATTAACTGAGAACCTTCCTGTTAGTGAGCGTCCTTGTTGGGACAATAATACAAGTTATCGGGGAATCCAATTTTCAGCGATGTTCTTATAAATTGATGTAATGTGCTGTCTGGCCAATCACATGACTGTTGCAGGGCACATTTTACCCATAATCCACTTATATGGTATCAATAGCAGGGACAGCAATCGTTCTCTTCAAAAAGAGCCGGGATTTAGAGCAATATTTGTTGTGTTTTTTATTTAATATAAGTAAATAAACAGTTTACAAGATGGTCTCTACTTTATTCGTTATAAATGTGGCGCATTTCACCTTCTACCACTGTACAGTGTCTGTAGTGAACCAAAATACATAGCAAAAAAGAAAAGCAACACAATGAACACAGTGTTATTCATACCACTTGGAGTTGTGGAAAGCCAATGGAAACAGTACATTTAAACCAATCACTTTATCACTTAGTATAGTCAAAACTACCATGATAATTGAACATTATTGTCCTGAAAAAATCTTTTACCAAAAGGAAAGTCCGTCCCTCAACACCCTTCTAAACAAGAGCAGCAAACTCAAAGCGCTGCTCATCAAAATAGTTCCCTCTCTCTCAGAACTCACTAGCTGTGGGGAGCAGGGATACTCAGTGCACACTAATGCATAGCGGCTATCATGTCCTGAATGAGCTATTAGTAACTCCGAGTTCCCTCAAAAAACATTCAGTTTTACCACAGATCAAGTTTCAAAACGTGAGACCTTGCTTATTAAAAGACAGCTATTTCAACTCAAAACAGTCGTCTTCTTTGCTAATAAAAATACTTGTGTGTCTTTTACATATTACATATTTTAATGGAACAGCATGGCTAAATTAAAAGACTGCATTTGTTTGGAATCATATGTTTCCAATTCCTGCAGTGCTCACTGGAGTCTTATAAACTACTGTACAGTAACTAATGCATACTGTTAGGAATTCAGCAGGAGATGCAGGACACTTTAATACACCAAGGGTTTGAGGGTTTAAATTCACCAAGGTAGGAAACATGTGGAAAATTATATAATATAAAATTAAAAATAAAAGGGAAGTAGATGTAAAGTGGTGTAGTGGAGTTTGTGCAAAACGGTTAACTTAAGAGTCTAAAAGTTCCAGAAATCAAAGCAACACCAACTTTAGCTTTAGAGGGAACTTCAAGCACTGCCAGCCTGAAGATCACAAACAAACAGCCCATTTGTTTCCTTACAATGTACTCCCAAAACCTCCGTCTTAGATTACTCATGTTCTCTACCTGTAATCCAAACAATTCTGTCAGTGTCTTCAGGTCTGAAAGTTCCGCTCTATAGCTGTAGGGGTCAGCTGGTCTAAACAGGTGTGAGCAGCGATGATGACTGCTGTCAGCAGTTACCGTGGTGACTCAGAGGAGTGTTATGATGATTGCACATAATAAAATCCTGTTTTCGTAAAGGGTTAAGCAATTTATATGAAGCATGTGTTCATTCCATAAAACTTAAAAAGCTGTTAAACTGACCCAGAGACTGACATCCTTTTTAAAGAAGCTCATAATATGACATTCGGAAAACAAGTACTGTTGGATTCCCAAGAGAAAATCCATCTTCAGTTACTGTACAGTGTCTGTTTTGGGATGTCAAGCTGAAAAGCTGTCGGTGCCCAAATTGAATTCAGTTGAGTTCAGCTGAACCACACATCCTGTAGAATATAAAGGAGGGTTTATGAGTTAGTCACGACTCAAACATCAAAGGATGGGGGAAGACTTGTACCCACATAAAGCAGGATTTGTTCCCCCCCCCCCCCCCCCCCCATATCATTTTAAGTACAAACTTGCACAGACCTTAATTTCTAGGAATGAAAAATAACTACAATGTTATAGGAACGTTGCCATGAACTTTATTTATTTATTTAGTTATTTATTTATTTATTTATTTATTTATTTGAGAACAAAATAATCCCTTTTGTGAAATCCGGTATTAAACTTTCAGTGTACCTGGCTGTAACCCTAGAAACCTATTCACAATTTTGAAGTATAAGCAACTAGCAAAGAATGGAATACAGTCATTGAAAAGCTTTTATTATTCAATAGAATAATAGAAAAAAAATATTCAATAACTGTCTTGTATCTCTTCATGAAAGTAGTGTACACAGTATGGTTATTATCCTGCGTTAATGCTGCTAAAACAACACTGTTCTTGCTGAATGTAAAGCATGAATAACAAAAGCTCCTTATTGAATATGAGGATCTGTTTAAACCCTTTTGATTCAATTATCTAACAGATGTGGCACATTGTAGTTGAACTCTGAACTCAAGCCTGAGCCTTTGATTTGTGCTGTATGGTTAAGAGCTAGCATGCCACTGTTTTTCACAGGCTCAAGTAGAGAACTTTACACAGCGTGCACAGGACATTCCAGGACGTCTCACTTGCTATCCGGCAAACTGGGAAAGCATAAGTGTTTGGTTGCCTAAAGCGATGTATTGTATGGTGTCATTTTTATTTTTCAGTTATACCATACTAAAAGGAATTTGTCTTTTTTTTTAAATCACAGGAACCAGTACAGTATGGACCCAGCAATGGAATACGTTAAGGTAAGAATTTTTCACATTTAGGAATTACAGTATTTTTTTTGGTGGCGTCTGTGCAAGTGACGCCAAACATAAGTGTATTTTACTTCACAAAACTGTGTTATAGATAAAGAAAGATTCTGAATATTAAACAGAATGGCCCTTTTTATAGTGTTTTTTAAATTATTACAAGGAACATGTTTTTTAGAAATACCATGTCAAGCCATACTTACCTACAACACTGAACAATGAGAAAGTTAATTAAATAATTTTCAAAGGAAGACCTTTCTGACTGTTGTGTAGAGGTTGCTGATGGTATTCACCAATCTTCTTATTTTCTCCAATTTAAGGCAGATTTTTGTGAGTTTGAAGTAAGGCTGTAAAACATGTAAATCAAAATTTAAAAAACCATCAACGTCCCAGTAACTAAAGTTTGAAGATTTTGCATTGATTTTTACACGTCTTCATTTAGCCTGTTTTATAGTGGAGTATCTTGACATGTTATATACAACTGTAAATGTACAACTGAATTAGAAAACATACAACTTGAAAATGAATACAAACATTTAAAATACATTATAGAATATGTTGTACTAATATTATAATCTATATTACTATGCCAATGGTTTAACCCGTTCACACAAAGTAAGATTTATTGGCAGGACTGAAGTTGGGTCGGCGATTCCTTTATCTCCTCTGAGGCCCTGGCAGGGATGTCCTGGTTTTTTTTTTTTTACTTCTCCTTAATACAAAGAAACCAAAACATTAGATTAATGTACAGTCAACATCCTTTCTCAGATTACCAAAGTGCAAAACAGTGCATTGATGCTGATAGAGTTGAACAGTCATTCACTGAAGGTTACTCACATCTTTGTTTAAGCTGCCTGGTTTTGTTCAATGCAATATGAGGCAATCCATTCTTCCACCCCCCATCTTGTAACTAAGAAGTTGTCTTTTAAATAAATATTGAAGGTGAATACCGAAGCATGACTGTCAGTAAGGCCTTTTTTTGGCCCACAGCTAAAAAGCTGAAAGTTTATGCCTGTCTTGAACTTTTTTAACTTGGCCAGGCAACCTGCATGTTCTGTTCAAAGACATTTTGATAACATGTGTGTTATTTATGGAGAACATCTTAAAATCTCAGCTCAAACTGCTGACATCAGCCAAAAAAGGCCCAATAAATATTTATGCTTTCATAGATAAGGATCATTTTTTCATCAACATTTTTTTTTTATCCATTCATAACTTTGTAGCACTCAGTGGTAGAATATGTGGTAATACTAAAAGAGACTAGACGTCTTTGTTGAAGACAATAAGAAAGACTTTAAGTCAAAACGTTTGTCAAAGAATTTGACTTTCTTTTAGTGATGCCATTTGGTTTGATTTTTCACAATCAATGGATCAACTGGCTATATTTCGACATTCCCATTCACTCTATGTGGGATAATGGGGAAAGTTTCTTTTCAAACACTATAAGCTTATCACACTTTGTTGACTCTTTATTGAAGGAAAAGTCACAAAATTTACAAAAAGCTTTCTAAAAAAAATATCAACAAATTATTGGGTAACTCAAGCTGAATCTTGGCACTTAATGGCAAGTGAATTGTGCAGAAAATCCAATGAGTGAATACAAATCTCTTGTAATCTAGTTCAGTATTGATCACCAGGCTCGTAGTGCAATTTTAGATGCACTTCTTATTAATGTATGAGTTTATTTGATAGACGTTGATAATAAACGTGTTTAAATAGGATGCAGGTAATGGCCTAATGACAGGCCTTTCAATGTTGTTGTCTATCAGGATCCTGGGATGAGTGCAATGTAAGAGTATTTCATTACAATGAGATAATCCATCCCGTTTGTCACGGATCTTTCCACTTAGTCTTTCCCATTGAGGACCCTCTTGAGTTTCTCTATCCGACATACAAAGCACACAGCCTCAGAGAAAGGAGGGCTGCCTTGTGATCGGAGCAGGAGACTGCTATATCTCTGAAATATAGCCAAAATCTGAAGCAATCTGGACAAGTACTTCTCTGTGGGGTAAACTTCTGTTTTATGTTTACCTTTTACGCCACTTTACAAGACAAGGTAAACTGCATTCTCTTACACAGATCAGGTGTTCACAGATGTTTTATATATTTTAAATATATACAGAAACTATCGCCTAACTCGGTCATTGTTATATGTGTAATGAATATATTCAGGAATATGTTCCATATATATTTTGACCCTAGATGGGCTAAATAAATCCCAGTAGCCAGTTAATATAACATTTCCCAATGTGGATTACAAACAATGAGCATTGCATTGACGAAACAAGGTCTGATTAAGTTCCTGAGCTATTCTTTAATTAGAGGTCTTACCAGAGTTATTCAAACCCTTCGCCCTCCCGCAAACACATCTTAAAAATATTTAGTCCATAAATGTGTATTCTTGGAAGCTGGATCAGGCAAAAAGAATTGATGTCAAAGGCCTTGGAACTGGGAGGCATGATGTCAGTGCTGGAACAAATGCAGGAGGAAAGCTATCGTGTTGTGAGAGAATACACTAAGCGATTGTTTAGATTCCTGATAGGAAGAGCTTCAGTAGCTTTGTTCAACCATTGAGTCATTGGAGGTCATTGGAATAGCTCTGCTGTACTGAAATCACTTTCTCTAGAATATTAAAAGGGAATTCACCTTGCTTAGAATGAGTAACTTGGTCTACATATGATTTGATGTCACTTAGGCAAAATTCCCCTCTTATACAGCCTTGTCCTTTGCTGTCACCAGTGCAAAGTTCCAGCATAACAAGAACTCCTAACATAACTAGTACAACGCAGAGCAGAATGGAGAGTGATTGCAGTTTGTTCACTGATGTCGCAGCCAGCACGTCTTAGAACAAAACAAACAAAACTGTATTTAAACTGACCTCCTGTTCTGTTTTTTGAACTGTGTGCGGGAAAGCTAGCTACTCATTGTGAAATGATCCTTTTGAGAGAATGATTTTATTCAACCAGTGAAAACAATCCGGACTGCTTCGAATTAAGCTGCTAACAAGTCATGAAAGAGATTTATGAAAACAATAGCGCTTTGTAGAGCCTGGGAGATTTTCAGAGCTTTGAGGCAGTTAATGACCCAAGTGGCTGGAGCTGGAGCTTTTCACTGAAGCAGTAATATTCACATAACAAACTAGATGTCCTTATGTGGCTTGCAGATTCAAACCCAGCCAGATAGGGAAAGTGTACAGCTCTGTACTAGGACTGACTGACTTGCTGTACTCTCTGCTGACTTAATACTTCAAAAATACTACATGCCAGAAAACACGTTTTTCCCAAGATTTTTTTCTCCTGATGATTTTGTTATTTTTTATGAGATTTGGCAGACAAACAAACTGAATGGTGATTTAAATGTAATTTCCATATACCTAAATATTAATCTAACAAAAAAATAAAGTACTAGTCCAAATGATCAGGCATATTAATATGTATTATGTTTGCAAAAAAGGATATACTGTATACTATGAGAAATAAAATTAGAGCAAAAACCTTTTTGTATAGCATGGGGCATAGTTTGAAATATCTTGAATTTACCCATATTTCTTAAAGGAGAGAATTTCATGTTAGTTTTACAAGATGAGAAACAAAACAACTGTTTAATACTTGTTTAGTTCTAGGCTTTGTAAAATGAACAGCTGTTTTTCTGTCTAATGGGATTTAATCAAAGACTAAAGTGAACACTTTTAAAGTTTGCCCCAGTGTATTTTGGGAATTCGTACCTACAGCTCAGTGAAGAAAACAAAACCAGGGGAGTTCAGACTAGATAACACAAGTAATAGTTTCTCGGATTGGGTCTAAAAGACAAATGTACAAATGTTGCAGCTTTTTGTGAAGAGGCCAAGCTCTGACTACAGCTTCAGTTCAGAGAGTACAATTTATTTAAAAAAAAAAGCAGCCATAACATCCTAAAACAATATTTCTAATGATTTTTGAATAAAAAAAATAGGAAAAACAGGTTACCTTGCAGTATCCTGGTTAATAGACTATATTTGTATGCTTTTCTTGGGAGGAATGAAGAGTCAATGCTGGAACTAGTTGTTGATGACAGTTTCAAGCAATCTCTATCAAGTTCAGGCAACGCATCCAAAAGCATCTTGATTCTAGTTCAGCATTGCTTGAAAATGCCATCTAGTTGCTTCTGCAGTTTCCAGAAAGTTGCTTTGTGTCCAGCGCGCCTGCCTTTAATAAATGTCACTAGGTGAAACCTTAGGCAAGCATTATCTGCAATACTGTTCCCCATGTAAGGCCAGAGGAAAAGGGTAACAACACCACTGTAAACAGCCTTGTTAGGGTTACGTGCAACGTGCAACGTGTGTGTTGTATGAAGCCGGAAGATATGCTGGACTACAGTTCGTAAGAAGCTAAATACAGTCTGAGCCTGTCCTTGCCCTCATAGAAAATAAACCTTAGAGTCACAAACTACAGGTAAATTAGGACTCGCAGCAGATCTGCAGTTTGACGTTCAGGGAAGGATGGACAAACCCCAGTACGAAACAAAACAAAACGCAAGCATTGGTATGTTACTGGGTTGTTTACTGCTGTTGAAAAGGAGATCATCTCCCAAGCAGCAGGCTTTCACATTACAATCTGATGAAATGCAACACATTTTAATCCCAGATAAAATGCCTGACTCAACAATAACAGGAAATTATGGGCGTTATCAGTTAACATAAACAGGGTGAAATGGTTCCTTACAAGTGAGGGGTCAGTCAATACATATTTATATTGTACTGTACATTTAATATAGAACCATTCTTATAAAAGTTTACCATAGTAAAAGCATAGCAAAGTGTGATAAAGCATAGTAAAAGCATAGGTAAGCATTGTAAAGCCCAGATGGTAAAGCACATATAAAAAAAGAAAAAAAACATGGCAAACAGAGGTAAATGCATATTATAACCAATGGAAAGCTGTAAAATTACCATGCAAATTTACAGTGGTAAACTTAAGGACATGCAGGGCTGAGGAGCTGAGATACAGAAAACAACTGGTGCCCTCTAGTGTCAACTATTGGTATTGTAAAATATACACTGTAGCAAGGGTTCCCAGGCTATTTATTATTATTATTATTATTATTATTATTATTATTATTATTATTATTATTATTATTAATATTAATATTATTATTATTATTATTATTATTATTATTATTATAAAATGAGGGTTATCATTTATACTGAAACCAAAGTAGATCCTTTATAGATCTGAATGTGCCAAATGCACCTGTTATCTTAATATTTCCCATCATTCAATTTAGGAAAAGTTAAAACATTAAATTCTCCAAGCAATTCCTGACTTGGAAATAATGCCCCAAACCCCTCTAGAGTCATTTTAATGCTAAACAGCTACCAGGTGAGGTGTCATTTAATACTAATGAAAGGAAATAACATTATGTTTTTGTCAACAGACCTTTTGAAAGTGCCCCATATTAAGCAGGCAATGCCAATAAAACAAACCTGCCATCTTCATCACTCTACAGTGAATGGTTTTCCCACACAATGTTGGCTGCAGCTAAACTGATGCCACTAATCATATACTTTAGCCAGGTTCATTCAGACTGTCAGTATTGGCTTAAGAATCAGCATTTAAAAGTAACTTCCATTACACTGATAATCTTTATGTGCTTAAAGTCAATAATGAATTACTGTTAATTTACTGTAAAAGCCCAGAAATGATTTAAGCTGCCTTTGGTTTATTAAGAGACTTACTGTAACTGCTGAATGGAGTTGATATTTAAAGCCTGCAGTATTGTCTGGTTTTCTGAACTGCACCCATATAGTGAGGTCCTATACTTAAATACAGTGGAACCAGACAAGCACCCTCATTTATAACATGCCTAGTTTGAACTGTACATTACATAGCTTTTATATCACTGTCATAGGTGCTACATAACACTGTATTTAGAAGGTTTCACTGCAGCAAGAAAGCAGGGAACAGAAAAGAGCTGTATCAACCCAATGGGTAAAGCTTTGTTTGAATAACACTACATGGTGTCATAACACCTTCATAAAGCCTCCACAGCACTGTATAACTATGTGCACACTCCTTCAGAATCACTGCACTTCACGTGCAGACAAGTATTTGTAATAAGAATAGTTCACTGGTCGACTAGGAGAAGGATAGTCGACGCTTTCCTTACAAAGGTATCGCCAAATGTTCCTGTCAGGACACTGCACTCTGATCATATTATTGTTAATAAAACAATGAATAATCCTCTCCCAACACTGAAACCCTAAACCTAAGGTCAGTATCCTATACTGAAGCCATTACACATCTTAAAGTAGTTCATGTTTGGCAGCGAATAAGTGTTTTTGTTACTTTTAAAAAAAGTGACCGGAGGTGCTGACTTCCTCAGTTGTCCTGACAGGAACATTTCGTGGTACCTTTGTAAGCACTGCATAGTCGACAGGGATGTCATGTGACTTCATCAATGTCATCATGTGATGTGCAGTGAGACAAGGCCTTAGAATTTGTTTTAGAACATTAATAAAAATTCCAAGCAGTTTTAAAATGTTCATTCACAGAGCACCAGACATTATCAAATATATGATTTATTCAATATATATTTTTTATAAATGTCGACTAGTCAACTATTTGACTCTTTTTACCTGTCAAATTAGTACTCGACTCACCCCTAATCTATGACATTTATTACAAACCAAATGTACTGTATTTGAAAACCCCTACCATTATGAATACTTGTAGGCATTCTAAGTGATTTTGAAAGACTGTGCATGTTGTTATAAAGTCCTATGGAGCCCTTATGAAGGTGGTATGAATGCCACGTAGTGTCACCTAGAGGTTAATACAGTATATATCCGTTTGGTCTAATTGTTTAGGCTGCAGCTTTCTGTATTGTGTTACTGCCTCTTGTCTTTCTGCATAGTACGCTACTGTTACACACTCTGAACCCCATTGGTTCATGTGTCACATTGTCTTAGGTATGCCATTGAAACTGCTAGAATAATGTAAAAATGTAAAGTATAATATGCTTTAAAAAAAAATGTTATTTAATTTTTACCAAATGTCTCCAAATTTAGCAATGAATTTTTGTTTGTAATTAGTATTTCTAATAATTCAAGTTATGAACTATAAAATGTTGAAGCAGTGAAGTGGAAAAACTTTTGGGTTGTGCTTCTTGTTTTTATATTGACGTATGGGTCAAGGCTACTGGCTACAGCACTCTGATCCTTACTGTTGCATTGTATTTGTGTAATGGTTCTTATTCAGTTTCCTCACTTATCTGTTTACTCTGGCTAGCTCCTGAGCAAGCAGCATTGTTGATCTGGCAGGAGTTAATGACATTTGCGCTGTTTGCATTCTTGTGACATTAAAACCAGGTTCTACTACTTACTCATTAATGACCGACTTGACCGGTATACTTTTTCCAATAAAGGGATTTAAGAGCGGATGAAACTTTGGCACGCTTTGCAATTTTAGTTTCCAGCTCATTCAGATCATTGATTCCTCTTCAAAAGTCAGATTCAGCAATATGGAGTGTAGGAAGTACAGTGATTAGAAAGAGGTGCTTTTAATAAAAGAAAAGGAGCTTAATCACAAATGTTGTGTCTGCTTCAGCGGGTTAAATTAGTGCTCAATCACTTCTGAAGTAGGACATGCCTGAGAAAAAACTGTCAAATCCAATTGTTTCTCTGCTTTATGCAGCCTATAATTTTTCAGCTCTGAGATTCTGATGCACCGTCTGTCTGTGTGAGAGTATCAAGGTGTAAATCTCCACAGTAATTGTGCCGATCCACACAGAGATCAAATATATATCCAATGTAGTCTGTTTCCAATTATATTGAAAGCTTTGCTACAGGAAATATAAAAATGAATAAATGCAAATACAGAACATTGTTACGTTAGTATTGCTATACATACATACGTTAGTATTGCTATTGGTTTTAGACATAATGAATGTGAAATCAAATATTTTGCGAAGTACGTGTACATGACAAACATTTTCCAAACCACAAAATTGATTTCACTTTGTTTAAACTGGAGAAATTATTACTTTTCCCCTTTCAGAGAATCTTTACTTGTAGCATGCATTGGCTACAGATTCAAAAACATATCGTAGAACTTCTCGGCATTCTTCACTGGGGAACTTGTATGCACCAGGAAGCCGGCTCTTTAATTAGTTTGAGTTTTGAGACTTCCCAGCGATCCGGGAGTGCATTCTTTTGGTTTGATGAGGGTGTGCCAGTATGTTTTAATGTCACTATTTACATTTTATTACCAGCCTGAGGTTAATGAGCTGGAACTAAATGGATAAATAATAAACAGTTCCAAAAACGCTATGCTCCCCTGCGCATTGCAACTGACTGCCTCTGAGGTCCTCTAAGAAGTCTTTTCAGAAGCAGTTTTTGTTGGAATAGTTAGAAAGTGTTGTATATTGAAGCAAATATTAATATTAATGACATTAATATTAAGATAGTAAGTCTGGCGGGAAATACTTGTGCTGTGTAAGAAAGGTATTGGTTACAGTTATGTGGTTAGGGCTCTGGACTCTTGACCGGAGGGTCGTGGGTTCAAATCCCGGTGGGGACACTGCTGCTGTACCCTTGAGCAAGGTACTTTACCTAGATTGCTCCAGTAAAAAAAAAAAAAAAAAAAAAACCCAACTGTATAAATGGGTAATTGTATGTAAAAATAATGTGATATCTTGTAACAATTGTAAGTCGCCCTGGATAAGGGCGTCAGCTAAGAAATAAATAATAATAATAATAATAATAAAATGAAGAAGTGGAAAGAAACGATGTGAACAGAGAGTCGGGGAGAGACTGGAAGTACGTGTATAAAAGTCAAATAAACAGAAGATTCTCAGTTGAAAAGAACTGTGTATGGTTGGTTATTTCAAGGCACGGACACAACAGTGAGCAAGGCAAATATTGATCTCTCTTTGAGGAGTCTTTATTGAGAAGCAGCCTCAGTTGTTTGCATTGTAAATAATGATCTAAGCATACAAGCAATTCAGTCATGCAGAACACATGCAACAGGATATTAAACATGTAAGAACTGAACTATTAGGAACATGGAGATGATATAAAGTATCCATTTAATTAAAAACAATGAATAACACAGTAGCTGACAGGTTTAACGAGTTGAAGTAAAGTACAGTGTATTTAGAATGAACAGGCTAGCTGACAGAGCTCTGACAAATCTTGCTGAGAGGGGCTGCACTGTAATGAAATGTTTCCATTCGTTGCTAACACATGTCTTTCCAATCTGCTGAGTGAAACAGACTAGTTTTAGTGGTGATACCCA
Source organism: Acipenser ruthenus (assembly GCF_902713425.1). NCBI lineage: Eukaryota > Metazoa > Chordata > Actinopteri > Acipenseriformes > Acipenseridae > Acipenser > Acipenser ruthenus. Next base: position 26,436,426 of record NC_081200.1, on the reverse strand, counting down.
GTAAATACCACACAGAATCGAATGTCTGTCAACGCTAAAAATGCAGTACATTTTATTGTGTGGCATAGGTCCAATGAACTTCAATGAAAGGCTCAGGAAATTATTTTAAGGCTCTTTATTTTTGTTTTTCATATATTTATCTGTGTTTTCATTTCGAGAACAAAGGCTGTGCCAAATATAACATTTACCTGTCACATACTGCTTTGTTCGTTTAATCAATTCCCATCCCTCCACCTTCCCCAATCGCCACCCTTTTTCAATTACCCCATGGTCAACCAAGCAGGGTCTATTGTCTTGTCCAAAGAGCCAGGCGATGGTCCCTCAAACCAAGTAGTTTTGAAGCCAAATGTTTCCACCATAATCATCAAATAAATAACATGTATTACAAATTCTGTGTTGCAGGGGTTCGTCCTGAATTGGTAAAATAGATATGTTTGAGTGGTCCAAACTGTAAAACTGAATTGAACTTTTGTTAAATCCCATGAAATGGTCCAGTAAAATAAATAAATAAATACAATAAAATAGTCTTAAACATTGTATAACACTGCTTCATAAGGAATATGTGCACCCCAATAATGAAAAGAGTTATGGTATTTTATAGGAAGCTGTATTATAGGGCTCAGTTACATTGTCCGTCACTTACGTCAACATGTTGGAAATGACATAGGATGTTCAAGTGTGCTTCATCCTTTAGACACCTCTTTCTGAATTTGAATACTCAAATAACAACAGCAGGCCACCGCATGTGCCTTCGTCATCTGTGAAGCGGGTGGCCCTGCAGCTCTTGTTTGCTCGTGACTTGTAGACGGGTGCTGTCTTGATTGAAAGTACATAGATTTGGGCTTAAGCAGCCCTCCCTTAATCTTGAAACCTGAATCACCAGTGTTTGTGTTGGGGACGACGCCATCCCCATCCATCTCTCCAGGATTTAGGAAGCCACCCATGGCAATGCGTTTTCATTTAGCTGCTTTTAGTTTTGGTTATTTGGCAGGCTAGGGTACTCTTGATTTAAAACTCTGTTTCTCTGAGTAATTTTCTGGAAAATATTGGTGTTACAGGAAGTAAATCCTTACCATTTTAATGCCTGCAACTGAACAGCAGTTTACTTGCAAGCTGAATAGATTTCTCAATAATTAAAACAAATAGTAATAGTAATAATAATAATGATGAACTGTCTAAATACTGTTTTTTTTATGTTCGTACAGCATTCTTTTTGCAGACTTGACAGTCATTTCTAGACTGAATTCACTGGCAAAGGTATTATCCCAGAAGATTTGTTCTCATGACTTTTCTGATGGTCTTATCTCAGAAATTATAACTGATGGTTTAGCTTCTGGTTGGCATTTCAGTTGGAATTCAATTTGAATCCAGTTTGAAAACAAACATTATAAAGTAAATGCTAAATAATGACAAAATTCTGACCAGTATTGTAAATACTGTGCTTTTTAGAATTGCCGCATGTAAATGTACAGAGCATGTCTGTGTGTGTGTCTGTGTGTGTGTGTGAAGCCCTCCCAGATGGTTAGAATTTCATTAGCAGGAGAGCTGGATCACATGAGAATTCCGGCACTCCGTACATGGACAGCTGTGGGTCAGCATGCCAGCATGCTGTAACACACACACCCACGCACACACTCACACTCACAGTACAGGCTTCATCCAAGAAGCACAATCAAAGACAGACGCGCTCTCAGGCAAGGCGGTCTGAGGATACCCACCATGCACACACTGACCCAGCCAGTGTGGGCTTGGCAGATGTTGTTGTGATTGTGACTCAGTGGGTCAATCCAGGGTCTCTCTCCTCTCACTTGGAATTTCTTCAATGGGCACAATCATGTCTGAGAGGTGTAACGTGCTGAGGACCATCACCGCAGCACTCTGCTGCTTCTATCAGAGGAGCTCTGTTATTGGGGTCAAGGTGAGTGAGGGACTTCCTGGCTCTGTTAGTGAAGATGCACATCAGCATCCCCAAAGGAGTCTAGCACTCTGTTAAGCAAGAAAAGATCTTACTACAGTGGAAACTGAAATATGACCCGTCTGTTTTGGGTCGAGAGTACAGGAGGTCTTTTTAAATGTTCTGTAGTAAAATGTGTGCTTAATATCACATTATTATTATTATTATTATTATTATTATTATTATTATTATTATTATTATTATTGTTTTCACATCCAGCTGTTGCTGACACATTATCTGTTGAAATGTCTTGCAATACTTTTTTTTAAAAGCCATGGTTTCTCCGGGTCAACCACAGATTACAGATGAAGGATGTTGTTAATATAAACAATTTAGACATTTAATTAAAGTCTTGTAAGCATAAATACTGTAACTGCTAATTGGTGTAAAGAAATGTACTAAATAATAGTTTGTAGGGAAAGGTTTTGGAGAATCTTTCCCATAGTGTGTAACTGTGGTACTCCTATGTTGGAGAAAAACAGTAGCCTATGAAATCTATAGGCTGCATTTAATTCAAATGTATACTTTTTGTGCACTGACTACAACTTTTAGGAATTTGGTCAAATTAGTATGTATAGTTTGACAGAATGGCTAGATATATCAACCTTAGGGAGACACTTCATTGACTTCAATGCATTTTGTATTCAATGCAAACTAGCAGGGACACTAAAAAGTGTCCCTAGTGTTACCCACACACATATCCAACAAGATGCTCATCAATCACTACAAATACTTAAAGAAGAGAAGTAATCGATAAACTGAACACTCCCTATTTTATTGATTACAAGAAATAGATTTATTTCAGAATTTTCAGATTTTTTTTTTGCAAAACTCCAAAAATGCTAATTCTAAAGTATTCATAACCTTTGATGCTATGATAGTATTTTTAGGGTCTTGCGTTTTACGCAACCTGTTTTTTTTCAATTGTAATTCAACTGCTATCCCCTAGATGTCCCTGCAGCCACTCCAGTTATAGTAATTGAATTCACAATTAAGAAATCAACACATTATGCTTTGAATAATTAGAAAAATAAAAGCTAGTTATGATGAGTATAAATGGTAATTGAATAAATTGATGCGTTAAAAGAAAAATCGAGAGATCTAAACATGGAGTCAAAGACATTGCAATCAAAAAGCATTTCATTGAGTGAACGCACGCAACAATATCCACCTGGTGTTCTGTACACCGATGGGTATAATTTATTTTGCACAACTTGCAATTTATCTTTGGACCACACTCGAAAGTCAACAATAGACCGACATTTATCATCAGAAAAACACAGAAAACTAAAGGCAGACAGAAACCACGTTTTTTTCAACCAGCTCATAACTTTCTGATAGCGGTAAGGATATTCGACCCAAAACAAGCGTGTAGTTTGGATCTGGAAAGACTAAAGACGAAAGCCGAAAGACTAAAATATATTTATCAGTTGTTTCCAATGCTGTAGATGCTGAAAGAAGTCATTCTTCTTATGACCAAGTTTTTACAGAACAATGTCAATCTATGAAAGAAGGCAGGGTTAACCAACTGACGATGCTTAAGTTTAATAGCAACATTTAATGCATGGGACATTTTCTTTCATGAAACTGTAAGTGACACTTAATGTGCTGCTTGCGAACAACCTCGCATTATTATTATTATTATTATTTGTAATATATATATATATATATGTTACAGCATTGATGTTATAATTTCTGAATTTTATATAAATTGTTCGGGGAATCAGTGCTTTTTAAAAAATATTTTTTTGACAAATGATGTGTTCCTACTAGTAAATTGAAAAATTTCAATTATTTATTTACACATTCTAAGAAGTAATATTGAATGAGACATATTAGTAATAAAGGGATGCATGACTAAATAAATGTCTGTAGCTACTACTGCTGCCTAATCAACGCGTGACCACCTTGCGGTGGGAGGAATGAAGTGCAGCCTAAGAAAGCAGGTCGCGTAAAACGCAGGGCCCTAAGTATTGTTTACAAGGTGTTTGAAATTACAATATGATAATGCAGAACCTAATTCTAGAAAAGTCTAGAAAATGCTGGATTGTAGGTGAACATTTGTAGAGAGTATAAAAGGGTTAGGCATAGGATGATTGCTGTCATTACCAATAAGTCAATATGGGAAAAAGTCATAAAGCTGGAGAAGGATACAAGAAGATTATCAAGCATCTGAGTATCCCAATTTCAACTATTGTTTCTATTATCAAGAAGTACAAGACTTGTGTTACTGTCACAATGCTCCCTCTGTCTGGAAGAAAGAAGGTTCTGTCACCAAGAACAGATAGAAGAATTGTGAGGAAGTGTAATAACAATCTGATATTGACTGCCTAAGATATTCAAAAAGAGTTGGCTGCAAGTGGGACTGGGTTTTCCATTTCAACCATAGGTCGAGTATTGCATGGTGAAGGTCTTAATGATCACAGGCAGAGGAAAAGTCACTTAGTACAATGTCACAAGGACAATCGTTTAAAGTTTGCAAAACGTCATTTGAATGATGGATATGAGTTCTGGTCAAAGGTTTTGTGGAGTGACGAAACAAAAATTGAGCTATTTGGTCACGCTGATAGTCGTTACGTTTGGAGAAAGTCTGGTGAAGCGTACAAAGAAAAGAACATCATACCTACTGTCAAGTATTTAGGGTAATATCCTTCTATGGGACTGTTTTTCCTCCAATGGCACAGGAAATGTAGTTCCAGTACATGGTAAAATGGATTCCATAGCAAACCAAAAGATATTGGCCAATCATCTGAAACCCTCCGCTACAAAACTTGGTCTGAAGCGGAACTGGACAGCACGACAACAATCCAAAGCACACATCAAAATCTACTTCAGTCCACAATGAATTGGAACAATTTTGCGTTGAAGAATGGTCAAAAATCACTAAAGAATCATGCCAAAAGCTCATTGAAAAATATCCTAATCGTTTAAAAGAGGTTATTATTGCTAAAGGTGCCTCAACTAGATATTAATTCCACTTTCCTTGTCAGGGTATGAATATTTTTGAATTAGCATTTTTGGAGTTTTGCAAAAAAAATTCTTTCTACAAAAGATTTTTCCTATAATTTGTTTGAGAAATTTCTAGAAATAATAAATTTCAGTTGGGGTATGTAAACTTTTGACTACAACTCTGTGTGTGTGTGTCTCCCTCTCTCTCTCTCAAATATGTAATGGTGCTGTGTAAGTGTTAATGTATTAGCACATATACCAATGCAGAGAATATGCTGACAGGCACAAAGCCAGTATTTTAAAGTGAGCAGGTACATCCGGTATTATCAATAGTAGTGGACTCAAAGTATATTAGGTTTTGTGTTTCATAAATCATACTTCAGTGAGTATGGGAAGTGTGTATAAACACAACAGTGATTTATATTAGAAAAGAACGATGACTTAAATCAGGGCTGGCCGTGCCTCGGCAGCTAACGGTTAATGCCATCAATTGGATGTGTTGTTCGCTGTTATGCCTCTTGGAGGTCTTAGTTCTGGAGGCATGCTCATGAGAACTTGCTGACGTTGTCCATCAGATTCAAATCTTTGTGTATTTATGGAAGGTTTAGGCCCAAAATAGCCTGGAGTTTGTTTTTCTTCATGTCTGGTATTTTGGTCTGCAGGGGCTGCTTGAGTTTGAGACCCTGGACAGGGTTTGGCATGATTTTTTAAATTTTTTTTATAATACTTTAAATAACTAGAGTTGCCATGGAAACTTTCCATTTGGCAGCGCCAGGTGGCCTTACGGATGCGGAACAGTATAGACTGTGTTCGGCCTGAGTCAGGGGGTTCATTTAAAAATAAATACAAATAAGTTAAAGACTAGTTCCAGAAATTCAAAATCTAGCTATATAAGGGGCCCCCGAAGCACTCATTTCCTTTTTAATAATGACTCTGACATCCAATACGGTGCCTTTTTAATTTTAGACTGCATATATTACAGTAGGACATAGCGGGTTCTTTCATGCAGTATATAGAGCCACTCCTAGAGTTCTAAAAGAGTTGTACAGGCTTATTCGATTACAAAACTACTATAATAGCCTCTCCTGCTGCTGTTGCCAATATTAAACTCCCAGTTTTCATTGCTTACATACGCAATACTGAGATTTACTGGTGCCCTCCCCACTTGACCTGGCCTGACGTGATTCCTAATTAAAAGATTTACCATATGCTCATTATTTGAATAAAATTCCACTTCCCTTTTTAGAAGTAACAGCTATTCAGTCAGCTGGTTGGCTTTACACCTGGATAATACCTCATAAAAATGCCTTGTACTACACACCAAACAAATACGTTTACTGAGTACCAACCTGAAAAACAAATACCTGTAAATAAATACGGCCTTGAAAGTGTAGTTTTAAAATACTTTTTTTTTTACAGCTACTCTTCTCATTATGTTGTTGAACTATTCAATCCTTTTAAAGTCACTAGGGGAACAACCCTAAAGAACAGCTGTTAGCCTGCGCCTACTGCTTTCTTTGCTGGACAGAAAGTTCCTTTTCAGTTAGTACTTGCTGTGCTATCCTGCTAAAACTGACAGTGAGTTGAACAATGGCAAAGGATGCTCAGTCCAGTCCAGACCAGCATAATAATTATTGTTCAATGCCAAATTATTTTTTTAACTTTTCATCTTATTAATGACAGATCAATAATGCAAGTTCATATGCAGTGTCGTGGTGCAGCAGTTTAAAAGGGTTCCCATTCTTTGATTTTCACTTTCCTTATGCAGGCGAAAAATAAAAGGGACTTTTTGACTGATGCACCATGTCAATGATGTTAAACTCTTCTGGATACTGTGCTGCATCAGTGCTTAAATATACTGGGCTTTATGCATGGCAAATCTGATTTTCAGTTATTAATTACCTTTACTGTGGAAAATATACTTTAAACTAATTTAAAATGTTACTTTAAGTTAAACATGTTCCACCTTCTAATTCCCCTCTGTGTTGTGTCCAATTTCTAAAAAGGGATCAATGTTCTGAATGAACTTGAAGCTAAAAATATAAAGCATACCAAGCTTCCTCCAGTCTTTAACCCCTTTATTGAAAAAAGCACCGGGTCACGACAGTCGGAAGTGAGTTAGCAAGCAGTTCCAGGTTCAGTTTAACAGTCCTCTTGTTAACAGGGGTCATGAACGAGAAATAAACAACTAAAACCACTCGTAAATCAATGCCTGTCACCCTTCCCCCATTCCCTTCCTCTGGAGTCCCATTCCAAGGTTTCCTGGGTTTAAGCTGTCCAACATGTTTTTATACAGTGGTTTCTTTCCAGGAGCCACCCTTTGGGTTTTCCTATGATCTTTCAAGATGTTCACGCTTTTCTTTTCTTTTTCTTTTTTTTAATTTAGTCGTTGCCAATTATTTTTTATTATTTTCTCCCAATTTGGAGTTGCCAATAATTTTTTAGGCTCAGCTCACCGCTACCAACCCTGCGCTGACTCGGGAGGGCGAAGACGAACGCATGCTGTCCTCTGAAGCGTGTGCCGTCAGCTGACCGCTTTTTTTTCACACTGCGGACTCACCATGCAGCCACCCAAGAGCTACAGCGTCAAAGGACAACGCAGCTCTCGGGCAGCTTACAGGCAAGCCCGGAATGCACCATTCAGGAGCCCCTGTTCATGCTTTTCTTACGACTTCAAAACCCTGGCAAGGCCTGTGTCTTAATATGAAGGTGGTGGACTTCAGTGTGCTTCAGTACGTTTAGAACTAATCATTTGCTTAATTAGACCTTTTTTTAATTGTTCTCAGCTCCGAAAAAGATGTAAATTTAAAATGTTACAGCTAACTTGAAATCTTCAACTGTTTTAAGAACTGAAAAGTAAAAAATTCTAATTTAAGTAAATTATTAGTTCAATTACGGGCTCAGTTAAGTAATTAAGAGCTCAGTTGGAATGAAAACCAGAAGACACAGGGGGTCCTGTCCTTAGACAATCCAGCACTTCAGGAAGACAGTACCGCAGGAACGAGCCTTAATCTTTTAAACATGCTTCCTAGTAATCTTTGAAATACTAGAAGAACCCCTGGATGGCTTTTGCATTAAAGGGAGCAACATGAACGAAAGGACTTGAAAGAGTGGATATGGGCAGTAGAGAAGTCCAGACTACTGTACTGTACCAAGTTACAGTATATCCTGTAGCTGCATGTGTGCAGACTCTACACTGTGAATGGTTTGTACGGGTATGAAACCCACAGGGAAGAACACACAATATTCGTTTTGCAGGTTACCTGTTGGTAGCGCACATGCTGATATTAGACATCTGTTGCCTTGATTGTTTACCAAAGACATCAATCTTGTTCTCCTTCACCCACACCAAATGGGAATTTATATTTGTAATGCATTCGTTTTGAGTATTTCATTTTAAACTCCAAATGGATTGATTTGCAATAATTTAGTAAAACAAGTTTTGATTCAAAATAGATTTGTTTTTCAGTAAAGTTGATTTGTTTATTTCCTTTATATATATATATATATATATATATATATATATATATATATATATATATATATATATATATATATATATACACATACACATACATACACTGCTGTGCAAAAGTCTTAGACATGTTGCATTTTTCTATTCTGATGCATTATGAGCATCAACAATTTACTCTAAGCCTTCACTAGTGTTTTCTACTATTATAACAACCTTGACTTACATAAGGAAGGAAAAACATTGAGTGAAATAGCTTGCATCACTCGATTTTCAAGGTGTGGTATCTGAAGCATAATCAACAAGTACAGAGAAACATCATCTGTAATTGACAAACACAGGACTGGAAGACCCAAAAAGCTGTCTAACAAGGATGAGCAATACTTGAAGATAATATCCTTATGGAATAGAAAGAAGACAAGCGTTAAATTGACAACAGAACTGGCAGGAGGCACAGGTGTCGTTGTCCATCCATCAACAGTCCAAAGCACCTTTGACCATTGTTCCATAGTCCAATTTCTGTGTTCTTGTGCATATTTTAGCCTTTTTAGTCTTGTTCTCCTTTCTTAACAGAGGTATTCTTACTGCAACGCATCCTTTAAGTCCTGATTTCAAGAGTGACCTTCGTACTGTTGATTTGATGGACAACCACACCTGTGCCTTCTGCCAGTTCTGTTTTTCAATTGTAGCCTGGCCTGTGGTTTTGAATACATTGTTTTAAACTTGTATTGCCTTTGTTAAAAATGTGTGTAGTAGTTTTTAATTCAATATTGTTTATTGTATCTGCATATTTTACCATGATGCTTTCAACATGATATGAAATTACCTGTTACTTAATACAAACCCCTCAGTAGCTTCTCCTCTGTGTTCGTAGAATGTAATGTGGCAAATTACATGGCACAGCAAGAAGGGGCAGTAGTGGATACTGTGTAATCATAGAAGGAGAGTCAATAAACTGCTCCTCCAGGGTATTGCATGAGGAGATGGGGAGCTGAACAGGGGTCTCAGTTTACTTATCAACAGGAAGGGCGAGACCCAGCACAAGTGGACACGCTCAGTAAATGACCCCATGTGCCAGGAAGTCTTGAGAGATGAGACTGATAGGGCAGGACATCAGACAGATATAGTCGTGCATTAGGGAGGCTGGTAATTTTTGAGATGTTTGATAATGATAGACCAGGGACATAAAAATTCAGCTTAATTCTGCCATATTACACTGCTAAATAAATACTGTAGTTCCATCAGAGAAAAAAGTTAATAAACTGTGTAAAAGTAGTTTTTTTGCATTAACTAATCCCGTAAGATCTGGGTGTGGGTGCACACAGGTCCTTTGGATCTTGTAAAAACACATGGTTTTTTTGTACTAAGCATTTAATCATTTTCCCTTCTTAAATCACAAACCAGTCATTAACAGTTCCTTTGTATTAGGAGTCTCATTGTCTGAACTGTGGATTAAACTAGCAATGACAACATGTCTGGAAATCTGTGGCTGTTGTTGGTTTGTGTTTTTGTGATTGACCCCCACACCCCCTCTCTCATTGTCTACTCGATATGAGAGAAGGGCCTCTGATAGAATTTGTGAACAACTGTTTTTAGCACATGTATGTTTTCCCATAAAAATTGCCAGAATGCATTGCTATTTGACCTGTTTAAAGTAATGAATAATACAATCAGAGCATGCCAATTGCTATAAATTACATTATTTTGTCTGGAAAATATCATTGCTGCTTCTACGAATGCCAACACTATTAACAAATGTTGCTATACGTTTCCAACTTTAGAGACCCAAGCAAGTGATACATTTCTTAACTGCCTTGACTTCCTCATGCAATATGTTTTTAAGCTGCAATATTTGCCTGGTTGAAGCAAGTACAATGTAAGCCAATTACAAGTGGGTTATAGTAAAGGTGGCTCCCAGGACTATGATCTAATTCTAATGTGCAAATAGGTGTAAGATGTTGGTATCCAGCCTGATAGAAAACTGAGTCGTTAGCGTTTCATTTACAGGCCTAATCAAAACACCACAGTGGAGCCGTGCCGGCTAGAGGAGCTTATTATTCATGTGAGGACTCAGCCTTGATTCGTGATGAATAAACAGCCTAGCACTTAAATGCATCCAATCCAACACTAGTCAAAGTATTCCAAATTCTTCTGGGTAACAAAATACTTTTTTTGAGTCTTGCTGTAATACTTCAAATTAGACAATGTTTCAATTAAACCATGGAAGGCAATGTATTTGTAAATATATAACGCTGGTACTGATTCTGTATGACTGTAGGCAGTGGTAGTGTCCTTGAAAACAAGTGCGGTATTATTATTACTATTTTTCAGTGGAAAGTTCTACTGCACTCAGCCGTGTTGAGAATTAGAACTGCAACTGTTTACACATTAAAAATAAAAATCCTGGTGAATAAAAAAAACTGCTGTAAATGTTACTCAGTTCTGGCATAAAAACTATGAGTAAATAATAATTTCATACAGTAAATATTTTGTAAGCTAACAGAGCTTAAAAATCTTGGAACTCAAATTAACAGTGGTTATAAATTAATTCCAGTTCATAACTGAGCAGATAATGACTACAGAGTCATGTATTAACTTATAGTAAGTTATCACTATCCAGAGATAGTTTTAATGCTAGCACAGTGCAGGGTTCTGTTAGTGAGAGTGCTGTAATAAATATGCCTGGGGTTAAACACATAAAAAGTAGCATATAAATAGTTTACAACTGAGCATGCAGAGAGAATATTGGCTAATTGGTTTCTTTACATTGGGTCTCATTCCTAAAAACATGTCTTCACACTTGCCAAGTATGACACACCCAGCCTGCTTATTTTAATAATAAAATTGAACAATGTTCTGTCATTATTTTAATGAAGGCTGTGACAAACACCCAGTCTGGCAGATGTCTAGCCACTATTATAATTCTCTAATAAATCTTCTTGTGTTCATATTGTTATGAGCATATCACATGTTTTCATTAGACCTGTATATTCACTGTGCCGGAGTATGGGAGCACTGGCTAGACTGGAGAGAATTGAATCCACCAGAGCAAAGCTATGCATCCTTTTTGGCTCAAAGAGCCTTACCGATCAGTACATATCACTAATGGAAAAAAGTTGAGTTTACTAAAAGCTGACTAAAATGTAGCAACTTCACATATCTGCAGTAGTTTTCATCAACTTAAAACCTGTCGTTTAAAATACACAACATCAGTATGCTGAATTTTGACTGTACTTGCTTCTGCAGTACCCAGGACTACAGATGCTGCAGTCTTTTCAAACTAAAACTCTTTTGTGGAGCTCAATGAGCTGCATGTCTCTAGAGTTGCTGGTTGATCAGCTCTGCATAAGAGGGTTTGTAGCATAGTGATTCTTGGCCTTGGCTGTGAAACAACACGTTTACAGTGAACTACTTTTAAATAACATACCAGTGTTATCCCCAAAACAGTCTTCTCTATTTATCTATTACCTGTGCAGTAGGTGTTGCTCTGTAAAACTGCACAGATTTGCAATGTCGTTTGACTTTTTTGGACCCCACTAAAATGCACTCAAACCAAGACTGATAATCCAGGGTTGGAAAAAAGACTATAGCAGTTTCACCCATGCCAGATTCTAATACAAGTTTGATTAGCCGCAGTGTATAGGTAGCAAACTCAGGTGAGCCCTGTTAAACTTAAACCAGGAATGGATCAAACGGCTATGCAACAAGAGTCTTCTTTCCATCCTAGTGATCCTGGAGTTTCAATCTGTAAATGTGTGATTTTAATTGTATCCCAACTTTATTTAAACAACTGACATGCAGGAAATGTGAAATATTACATAACTGTGTTTATCATGGTTTATTGATAGAAATACTGTATGAAGTACGGCTTATAAACACATGAATATTATAGGTTTGATATACCGATTTATATGTATATTGCAAGATTTATATGTATATTGCAACAAATTGCCAGTGTTTTAATATTTGTAGTCCAACTTTTCCTTTAAGGTATAAAAGCATCAATGAATACTTTTAAACTCCATTAATTGAATACTAATGGGCCTCTGTGTTTGACGTACTCTTTCATGCTCAATCAGGTTCAAACCGGGAAGTGTATTCAGTGATGATGACAATGACATCTGTATCACCTTCTGACTGTCACATGCATCCAGCAGCTGTGAACTCATCTTTCCCAGCGGCTCTGTCAGTGTTTTTAAACAATCTTGATCCGAGCATCAGCACCTCACTAATCCCTCTGTCTGACACGTCTGCTTTCCCTAAGTGCTCAATTTATCAGTCAAATTTCAAACCACCACTAAACTACTTAAAGTAACAATCACTCCTACACAACAAACAGTTCAGTAGGTTTCAAGGGTGGCACTGCACTAACTGTAAATGGTCTGACACAGTGTTTTCACTGAGCATTGATCAGATAATGATTTATTTAGAAGCTTCTTTAGTCAGTCTTCATAGTATGCTGCGTCATTGAAATTCTTTGGTATTTCATGTTTTATTTCTAATTAAATTGTATTGATTGTAAGCTAAGTATAGAAGCTTTAATATCAGAGAAAATGAAAAAGACATCCAGTCTAAAGGTTTGTCAAATAATTAGCCTTTAGTATTGGTTATACATAAAATAAGTAATTTATATAAGTTAAACTATGTTTGAAATGTGGGTCTTCACCTTTACATTACAGGTTTCAATTAATGCATGTTTGCATTTGGACTATTAAGGTTCCTGTATATGTTTTGGGGTTACCTTTATGTAGAGGATACAGGAAGTGAGAATGAGACAGGAATGTGAGTGAGATTTCTAAGAGTAAACGGCTGCACTATCCATTTTGGTGTGTACACCTCCTCATACCGTGTACGCTCTCAATAAACCCCTTTTAACCCATTATTGTGTATCAGCAATTAATACACAACCTTACAGTATTACTAAATGAGTGTTTTTTATAGTTATGGATTAAATATGGAAACAAATATTTACTTTTGTCTCCATGGAGACCAATGCTTTTAATCACAATTTGGTCATTGAAATATCATGCAAACATAACCCTTTTTATTGCTCTTTTTTAATTACCTTGGAGAGATTTGGATAGATGACTAGTGTTTGATTGGTTTAAGAGAACTGTACATTTTCCATTTGTTTTTGTGCAATTAAGGTGTTGAGAAACATCATATGACGGGCTAGCCAGGAATCGCTTTTCAGTCTCCCATGACATCACTTCAGTTTGAATAATGTGTCTGATGGGATAGTAGTGTTTACATAAGTACTGTACAGCTGATTTTATAATTTAAAATGAACAAGCTGCTATAAAAGCTAAGGCAGTGGTTTTCAACCTTTTTCATCTCAAGTACCAGTGTTTCCAGCAGGGACCACAAGGTGTACCAGTAACCATGTGCAATCTTAAACAGCTGTTGTAAAACAGAGACCCTACCCCATTTTCTTCTTTTCTTTTTGTATGCAAGTTATCACTGAAAATGTGACGCCCTCGTCTAATTTATTTACAATCAACACAGAGTGGCTGCTTTGGTTCTCCATCAGTAACTTTGAAAGTTCACAACAAATACCTCTCATCATAATTTCTAATTTCTCTGTGATTCAGTGGTACAAAGATACATTACAATGGTGTGATTGAGCGAGTATTGTGGTTGAGGAATCATATCGTCATAAAGAACAGCTGCTGTTGCGTACCACTTGCAAAACATACAATATCAAAATCTGAACGGCTCTATAAGGCTACTCTCCGCTCACGTTATAAGTTCCCGCTTGTGTTCAAATGTTAAATGCACAGCAACTGTTACCCTTAGTCAGTTTTCTTTTAGAGTAGGTTTCCTTTTATTGCATAGAACACAGTGCTGCCTGCCTGGCCGTTAAATTCCACCAGTGTGGTTTCCTTGAATTCTGTGTAACTCGTAGTGCCATCTGGTGGCAGGATGGTGTCATTGCTGTAGTGTTAAAGTCAGATCTGTGGGGTTTTTTGTTTGTTTTGTTTTGGCACATCCCTAAGACAAACTGTCATGTTGATGTATTCAGCAGCACAAAGGCTATTAGTTAGACAATCCTGCATCTTGTCATTGTGCACAGCTTAATGCAAAGGTGTGTTGTGATAGCTCCTCACACAGCTGTTCCCTATCCAGGAAGCATTTCTGTAAAGGCTGCTTCAAGGTAATATAGTTGATCATTATACATTTTTATGTGCCTATTTGCAGACACTGATTTCCTGTTTAAAACTGTCATTGTCCAAAATGCCATTTTATGTCCAGTGCAGTTCAATTGATCTAAGCGCTAGTGGATCTGAATACCACCATCATTTAAATCATACAATATTCATATGCCAGGGTTTTTTTTTCTTTTTCAGATTTTAACATAACAAACTACAGACCTTTTGGATATTTGATTTTCATAGTTTCGGGCCCTTTATTAATTATTTAAACAGTGTCAGTAATTCAATCCGCCAGCTTTTTGAAAAATGAAATACACTGCATTGTATTTGTTAATTTAAAATATGATATTAGTGTCATAACCATTATTTATTTATTTACTTTGTTCATTTATTTGGCAGACACCTTTATCCAAGGCCATTAACCCTTCCTACAGTGTAATGAGTCATTTGCATGTAGCAATGACATCTCAGAAGCAAAGTGATGAAATAATATTATTATTATTATTATTATTATTATTATTATTATTATTATTATTATTATTATTATTATTCTTTATTTCTTAGAAGACATCCTTATCCAGGGCGACTTACAATTGTTACAAAATATCACAATACAAAGTACATTACAGAATATTATATTACAGATAAGAGCAGTTATAAAGTACAGTAAAATCAGTAGAAAATAAGATCAAATTCAGGTAAGTGCAACATAAATACAGTAAATAATTACATATAAGAGTGAGTTTGACTGAGAGCAGGTAACTTACAGTAAAAATATTTGCTTATACGAGTAAAGTCCAGTAAGAGCACGTAGTAAGTATGATAAATGGATGAGAATGATTTCAAATAAGAGCAATTACAAAAAAAAGCGTGAATACGGATAACTATAAGAGTAAAGTCAAATACAAGATACAGGAAGTGGTTATAGTTAGGAGCAGTAGTAGAATACGGCAAGGTATGGAGCAGTTCAGTGCAAGTACAAGCTGATGCAAGTACTGGTACAATTGGGTGCCATATATCAGGACGTCAGGATCTGTTTACCGTATATGCAATTACGCCAGTGAGTCACTGTTTAACAAACAAGCCGACTCATTTACTGTATCTCCGTCAGGTATTAAAATCCAGAGTGCACAACAGGTGAGCTAATAAATGCTTGGCTCATACTGAAGAGAGGCAGTTTCCCAACCTACTGTATTCATTAATTAACACAATGCTGTCAAGCAGGGGCAACATAATCAGATGATAAAAAGAGGAGCAAATGGATGAGTGGAATGTAACACCACCTGCAAGCCGTGAATGGCTACTGAAGCCACCTAATAAGAAGGGTAGAAAGTGAAAGTTAGTGACAAAAGCAGAGTCACTCAGCGCGCACACACACAGTCATGTCTGTGAAGCTACTGAAAGGGCATGTTCTTCCTGCTTATGTGCAGTTCTCCAAGGAGAGGTACATCATGGATGGCACTCCGGAGCGGCTACGCAAGGAGCTGGAGGAGGAGCTGAAGTTGAGCAGTGAGGAGCTACGAAGCTATGCCTGGTACCATGGAGTCATCCCCAGACAGGTACGCCCGCCCACGCTGCTGCTTTCGGGGCCCTGGTCCACATTTACTGATTAGGTTGTGTTGAAAATGCATTTAGTTTGTAAATTAAGCGAGAAATATCAAATGGTGTAATTACAGAAATTATGCTTGAATAAGTCTAGCACTATGGCACAGTGGAAATAGGACATGAAGGAAAACCTTTGGCAAGGCTTTACTTCACATTGCAACATTACGTGTTACAAAACTATTATGAAACACTCGTAAGGTTGATTTTAAAGACTCAAAATGTGCCTCAAGTGGTTTACTTGTTTTGGCTGTACTTTCTCAAACAAATGGTGCCATTTTGTCGTGGTTTAAAGACCTTAAATACGGCCAATTTGAGTTATTGACAATGTGTTGACAATTTTCAATTAATTCGTTTTAATTGTTGACAAATGGTGACCACCATGTTCTTGATAAGCAACACTGTTGATGGCATACACTGCATACATGATTGATTATTATTGTCAGGAAAGGCAAAGGCTGGTACTAAAATAATTACATCCACTTGAAATGTATTTGCTTACGATTGTAAGTCGCCCTGGATAAGGGCGTCTGCTAAGAAATAAATAATAATAATAATAATAAGGGGTACCTTTTTAGAAGCATCTATTGAATTTGTCAATTTGTTATATATCCCAGACTTTGTCAATAGTGTATACTGCTTGAAAGCACCTTCTCACCACTGGTATTTAGAAATCCAAAACCACAGTACCTATAATTTTATGGATCACACAAAAACCTCAGTTTATATGCATATGTGTCTTTCTTCAGTGGTAGCACCTCAGCTTATTACAGTATTTATTGATATTAAGAGCCAACGGAATTGACAATAGAATAGTTGTACATTGTATTATTTATTTCTAATTTCAGGTAATAATCTTGTATTAACAGGCTGGTAAAACTTGAAAATAATGGTCGCAAATTCATTTCCTTGGAGTAACATCTGAATAACTTATGTTTTGTAGTTATTTTGTAATTAATTTACTAGTTCTGATAAACAATATTAAAAAAAAAATGGCACACAGATTCATAATTGGTGACCATTGTTTTTAAGTGTAACCCTTAACTAGGTGATGTTTTTTCTGACAAGGTATCAGAAAGCCTGATCCAGAGGGATGGAGATTTCCTGATCCGGGATTCTCTCTCCAGCCCAGGGAACTACGTCCTGACGTGCCAGTGGAAGAACAGCCCACAGCATTTCAAAATCAACAAGAAGGTGATGGCCATGAACGAGGCCTACTCACGGGTGCAGTACCTGTTCGAGAGGGAGAGCTTTGACAGCGTGCCTTCCCTTGTGCGTTACTACGTAGGGAACCGCAAGCCAGTGTCGGGACTGGTGGGCGCCATCATCTTCCAGCCCATCAACAGATCCCTGCCGCTGCGGTGCCTGGAGGAGAAGTACAGCACAATGCCCATCAGGATCGAGTGCTCCATGCCGGTTGAGAAACCCGAGAACTGCAAGAGGCTGAGCCTCAACGTTATGAACAACGGACACTCTCTGGACCACAGAGGCAATCTCCTGAGGTAGGTTTAAGACATGCATATATAATACACATTTATCCCATTGCGTCACCGTTATAAACAAACTATACGAACATGTATCATTTTAAAATCAGTAGGATTAGACCTGTGTTTTAGTCCCTGGATAATTAAATGGCGTATATAAACCACTTCTGTTGGTGGAAAAGTTTAGAAACACAATTATTATTTGGTCACTGCCATCCCAGAAAATGTCTAACTTATAAGTTAAGTAACTCGTATCTTAAGTGAACCTAAGCATTTCTGCATTCACTGCAATTTTTTCGTCGAAGTTCAGTCTCAGTGTCCAGTGTCCCTTCCAGCTGATTCTCAGTCCTCATTCTCACTGTGTTTTGTCCTCACAGAAACAAAGACAAGAGTGGCAGCCAGCCTGCCTGCCTCAACCACGTCCAGGAGAAGAGACGGCCACTCAAGACGCATCAGTCTGAGAGCTTTCTCCCCATTGGTTTGTGTTTTCAATCAGTTCTTCCTTCTAATCTTGAGGACTTTGTAAAATGTTTGAAATTCCTATGGTTTTTCTATTAAACCTGTACAGTGTATAACCCTTTTTAAATTGATTTCCAATGTACATATTTTATAACTATGAATATTTTACTTAGGAAGACAGACCACACAGGTTCCGCTTTACATGGTGACAACCCAGTACAGTGGTTTAATATACTAAGGAGCAAAATCTGTCTGAATGTTGCAGTTGGACTAGGTAATGCAGTTTTAAAACAATAAAATAAAATGTAAGTTTCAAGAATCTAACATCTGGTCTGCTTTGTTATTAATTATGTGTTTCTTGACACCTTGTAAACAGTTGAATAATTATAATAAAGGCGTGCTATATGTTAGATTTGGAAATGAAAGAGGAATGTAATTATGCTTTATAAAGTTCCACAAGCTCCAAGATCAATGCACATGGTGGATAATTTGTTAGATAAATGTGTGTTTTTTATAATCATACTATTTTAGCAATTACTCATAACCTTTTTTTCTTCAATGCCAGGCTCCAGACCCCATCCCCAGACACATACAATGGAGATGCAGCCACAACAAAATTCCACTGTG
This sequence comes from Acipenser ruthenus, assembly GCF_902713425.1. Lineage (NCBI taxonomy): Eukaryota > Metazoa > Chordata > Actinopteri > Acipenseriformes > Acipenseridae > Acipenser > Acipenser ruthenus. The sequence goes on along the minus strand of NC_081200.1, from coordinate 26,417,727 downwards.
TTTAGGACTGGAAGTGAGCCTGCCCTCAGCCCTACTGTGCCAAAGAGAGTGATGTTCGAAACACAGGCTGGGGAGGCCATACGGGGTTCAGACAGCCAGCTGTGTCCTAAACCGCCCCCCAAACCAAGCAAAGTGTCGTCCCTGCGCCAGCCGCATTCTCCGCGACTCCAGAAAGCCCCATACAGCCCTGACGTGAACTACTGCGAGCTGAGACCCTGCAGCCCAGCCGACTGGGAGAGGCTCACCCAGACCGGAGTGTCCCCGAGCAGCTACGTGGAAAGGCTGAGGACCGAGGAGAACATAAAGACCTGCTACAGGAAGTCAGAAACAAATTTTTCTGTGCTGGAGCAGAACTCTTACCAACCCACCATGGAGTCGGTGGAAGACAGGAACGAAGAGGATGAGAAGGGGCCAGCGTTTGTCCGTCCGGTCTTTGAGACCGTGTCCGTATTTAGACCCAATGACTTTGAATCCCGGCTGCTTCCCTCTGAAAACAAACCACTGGAAACAGTAGTCCTCAAAAAAGCCAAAGAGCTTCTTGTGAGCAAGGACCTAAAGGCCATTGCCAAGCACATCCTTTTAGCTGACTGCCAGGTATTATCACATTTCTGTCTCCAATCAGTTTTGTGAGTAAAGCCCGTAGTGTGCCCTGGGCTTAGTACCTATTTTATTCCAGTCTAAAGTGTCAGAAAATGTCTCATTCTTTAGTAAAATATTTAACTGACTTTTTTTATTCTTTTAATTCAAAACAGCTTCAGCAATTAAAAATGAGTCCATGTTAAAATAGATGTATAATGAAGAATTATATTGACCTCTTCTTTCATGTTGAACTCATTGCTAATGTTGTGAAAGTCGGTTTATTTGGTCATTGCATTTTCCTGACATACTTTGTGCTCTAAAATACTGAAGGCCTGCAACTGACCCTGTAAAAGGCTTCACTTGTAGCTGCTGTCCATATTCTCTTGTTCCTTGGTTGACTGCTGTTTACCATTAGAACAGTGTCAAATGAAAGCAATGCCATGCCAAGATGCTTCAGAATGACACAAAGGATATTTGACATCGTCTCCATTCCGAATTAGTGACAGCTTGCCTCCAGCAGGGGTGGGGTGCAGACTGTGGTTGCGCTGGCTGTGCCGAAGCTGCCCTTCATTGCGGAAAATCATTTGGAGTCTCAGGTCTTATACATGTAAACTGACCCGATGGGTTGCAGAAGTAATTGGTGGAAAAATCCAAGACATGATGTGTAACACCCACAGGAAAATGGGATATTAGTGTTTTGATACAGGGTGGGGGTAGTCATGACGTTTTTCAGTTGGGTTTATATAGTGTTTATTTAGAAATTGCTTTAATAAAGGTTTACTCATCGCAAACCAGCCAAGAATAAAATCTGAACAGCATGTTGTCTCCTCAAAAGTTTCCTTTAAGGAGCTCTGTGCCAACAAACAAACAATTACATATTTGGACTAAAAATATATATAACTACAGCACATTTAACAGAGATTTTCAATTTACAGGCAGTTTTATCTTTTAACATTAATAATCTTACAAGCCTTGTTGAACTTGTGTACCCATCAGGTTGCTAGGATATGGAATGTCTCTGAAGAAACAAAGGGGTTGATGGGAGTGAACTCGGGTCTGGAACTCATTACATTGCCTCATGGACACCAGCTGCGCCAGGACCTAATTGAAAGGTAAACAATCCAGCTCCCCTGCATGAAAGAAGGAATTCGTGAAATCGTACTTGACAACACAATCTAAGTCTGCATTTGAAATCATTGACTAATAACTCAATAATTGAGTCGACACAGTACATGCTTTGGATCTGCAGGTCTTGTCATCAGTTTATTTATGAAATTCCACTAGGATAAAAGTTTCTATTTTTAATGAAGTGGTTGCCAGTTGCATGTATAATGCATATTACAACAACAATCCATCCAGTTAACAGTATTTTTTCAGGAATACTAGTACTTTACATGATACAAAAGCTTTGTCTCCACTTCAGATTTTAGCTACCCATCTTCAAATATTACCACTATATATATATATATGATTGTTTTTATATATATGATTGATTTTTGCAGTTAAACATACATTTTTATGTTGTTTAGCTCAGTTAAGTATATACATGCAAAATGTGATTTGTTTTTATTTGTTTTTTTATAGTTCAGGAGATTTATTACTAGAGATTCATATTGCAGAGTAATTAGTACTTGTTTGGTATAACTGAGAGAGAAAGTAACACTGTAGTTTTATGTTGAATAGAATAGAAAATAAGTGCACACACAACGTTAAAAGTATAGCACATTCTACTGGGACTATACATTTCAGAGCAACCACTCTTTCCTGGTTTAGGCACAACACGACGTCAATCGGGGTAGCGGTGGATATTCTGGGCTGCACTGGGAGTCTAGATGAGCGAGCAATGGCACTCAATAGGATCATTCAAGTGGCGGTGGAACTGAAGGACTCGATGGGAGATCTGTATGCCTTCTCCGCTATCATGAAAGCACTCGACATGCCACAGGTAACTTCATACAAATTACTTAGTTAAAGCATTAGCTCAGACTTTCCTTTATACCAGGTAGTTGTACAAGATCAAAACTGGTTTACATATGCAAGAACGTTATTACATAGCAGGGTGTTTATCTTCTAACACTGAAAGAGCACCAACAGAGGTAGTGTGCACTGTTCTCAGCTGGTGCGGTTGTTTGATTTGAGCAGTTAGCAGGATGCCTCAGCTTTGACACAACAGTACTTTTGAGCAATAACAGAAAAAAAAACTTTCCACAAAATGTTAACAGTTTAAAATAAATACAAAAAGGAAAAACACCAAAAAGCAATCCTTTTTGAAATCTGTAGTCTCTCGAGCTGCAGAAGATCATGTGCATTTGTCAAGCAGATTTCAAAGAGCATGCCTACAGCTCCAACTAATAGTGGCGATGCAAACAAACTGGACTGGCAACTTTGTCAGTCGTATTTAACATGACTGTGTTACTTGGAAATGGTTTAAATAATGTTATGGATTTGTTTCCCTGGTTAATAGTTCACTTTGACAATGTGTTTCTAAAATATTATACAGACACATTGTAACAGTGCAGTACATTTTTTTTAATTACTTGTTAACAGATTACCAGGTTGGAGCAAACGTGGACTACCCTGCGGCGCAAGTACACTCAGACAGCCATAACCTACGAGAAAACACTCAAACCATTTTTTAAAGGTCTATATGAAGGAAATGGTAAGTAAATTCACTGGTGGAATATTTCCTGCACTCATCGGTAAAGAATCTTGTATTTGTAACTATTGACCTTCAAAATGCTTGAGGTCATGTCTATCCAAAAGAAAAAATTAAGTTAAGTTTTGGAAAACTTAAGTTGGCTATATTGAAAAACAACATTTTTTATTGGACCAACACAGTTGAAAATATACACACTCAAGACATAGGTCGCGTAGGCAGGTAAAAGTGGATATGAGTAGTGCAAGTGTTGATGATGCTCAAAAGGAATAAGGGAGCACAAAAAAATTGAACACAGATGAATATAGCAAAAGGGCAGCACTTTTCTTCATATTTGTTGTGCAAAGGGCATTCATGTAGTAACAAGGTATAAATTGAGGTTTTCAGAAAAGAAAAAAAAATCAGAAGCAGCAGGACATCAATCGTTTAAATGAGATTTAAAAAACAATGCTGACCGTCTGCTCTTTCCTGTTGTTATTTCAGTAGACGTTCCCCTCAGTAGTACAACAGTCCCCCTCTTGATGCCTCTTCTAACCCTGATGGAGCGGCCAGCGGTTACCTTTGAAGCAATGGATCTGTGGGAGAGCAGCGACCAAGGCTGTGAGATAATGTTCCGCCACTTGGAAAGTGGCCGCACTGTAGCTGAAAACGCAGATACATACAGGAACAACACGGAACGCGTTCTAGAAGGTGAGTGCACCAACAGAGGCCTGATTGATGGCTGCAATGCAGGAGATTCCCGCAGTATGTGTTTGTCCGTAACACTATTCTGTTGTACACTTTATTATTAAATGGTACTGCAGAACAATGTTGTAAGTAATACTGTAGATATTTACCTATAACATCAAACCTATTCTGAATCCCATCTATAAGGTTTCTTGTTTTACACTACAGCAGGGTGACTATGGATTCCAGGGTTAAATTGTGTGTTCTATTAAGACAAGTTAGAAAATCTGAATATTAAACATGCAGTCAACATACTAAACTCCCTACTAGTTGAGAGTAGAGGACGGATTGACATTTTCCAACAGAAATTTGAAGAGGAGAGGACACACATTTTTTATTTTTGAAAATGAGAATGGGAAGTTTGGGGTACAAGAGCAAGCTTTGATGGGCTGAACAGTCACATTTTTTTTTTCTTCAGATTTCCAGCCCAATGAAGACATGCTTGAGATCTTCAAGACTGATTTTCAGCTCAGGTTACTGTGGGGCAGCAAAGGAGCTCAGGTAAACCAGACGGAGCGCTATGAAAAGTTCAAACTCATTTTAACCGCTCTGTCGAGGAAGCTGGAGCCTTCCGGCAGACACACTGAATTATGAGATGGCAACAAAAATAACTAGTCCAGAGACAAAACCCTCCGACGAGGCCTGAAGTATCCACCAGAGAAAATCCCAAGCCTGGCTGCGTTTCAAAGTGACCGGGCGCTACATTACTGCGCAGTTGGTGAGAAAGATAACGAAAGAGAGATGAGACCAGTTACAAGGAAGATGGTCACAGGAGGATTGATGTCTAAATCCCAGTTCTGGTCAAATTACTGGAGCTACCAAATAGTCTGGAAGATGTCACTCCTCATGTACTATAAATTGTGCCTTTTCTAACCATTTATTGACTCACTGAAGTTAGAGAAAAGGCTTTTTGTGTACCACAATGTTTTAATCAAAAAAACTGGTTTGGTTGTACACAATGTATTAAACCTGCTTAAAGGGTGGACAGCATTTCTAACAAACATTTGCTTAACTGCTCAGGGCATAACCTTTTTGTTGGGTAAATCTCACATTTACCAAAAGTGCACCAAGAGCACTGTACCTGTTGGTATTGTAAAACACTGGGAATGTCTTCATAACTTACCTTACTGGTCTGTATCTGTTCATATACTGAAGTACCACATGAGTAAAAAATAAATACTGGGTTGGAAGAAAATAAGGGAAACAAAGGAGTTTTAAAATACAGCATTTGAATTCAAGATTGTAATATATTTTCCGGCTGCAATATCATAAACTAACATGTAAATAGAATGACATGTTCATTTTATTATCTTTGTATTGGATTAAATATTGTGGAGACTAAATGTGTAACCATGTGACTAATTAAAATACACACTGGTATTTTTAGTATGTTTTATTTTTCTGTATTAAATAAATAAACCACAAATGACACTCATGTGTAGCATCAGGAATACTTAAAGCATATATAAAAAAGAGGACACAACAGAAGCCAGAATTACAATATGAAATCAGTTTTTATTTCAATGAAACAATTCTCAACAGAGAACAGGAATTTTAAACATAGTGTGTTTCACAATATTTAAAAAAAAAATCAACATGTGCACAAGGTTGCGTAGAAATGAAGACTATTGTGTTCAGCACGAAACTTGTTTATAACCACATTCTATTAACATCTTATTCTTCCCGCTTTGTCTTTGAAAAGATTACAAGCATTTACTATAGAACAGCAGCATGCCTCATTGCAATGATCTTGTCAAATTCTTTAAAAACCGAACTAGGAATTATCTCCTGGTTCATTAAAAAAAAAAAAACAACATTAAATTGACAGAAAAACTGAAAGAGGTTACAGCTAAGTAAAGAAGCCATAGGTGTTTATCTAAACGTGTCCAATGTTCCAAATACACGTCCTCAGATGTATAAAGTTTTAAAAGCGGATACAATTTCATGAAAAAAGTATCAACATGTAAATTTCACAGCTTATACATATTTATTAGGGCTATGAAGTTAAAGAAATCTAATATGTACCATTCACAAAGAGCCACAGATTAGAACCTGCACCAGTTCTACAAACTGACACAAAATGAATATGAAATATGATGTTTTACTATTTAATTAGTAACCCCATGAGTAAGCAAATGTATATTCACTTACATAGATACCCTGTTAGCTATTTACCCTAAATATATGCAACAGTTAACATAGTTGTAACTATTTTTAATCTGGTCAGTTTTCAAGATAAGTTGTTGGCAGCATCACCTAAAGAAGTCTAAAAAGATTATTTCTTCGTTCAGTTAAAAAAACAACACAATGTCCATATGAAAACACAGTCAGGATGGTACTGCTTCCCCATGTATTTACATTTATACAAAATCCAGATTTCTTTTGTTAGTGTTATATGGGCAAAAGTGAATATAGTTAAAAACGCTTAAGAATCAACAGGTCCAAATGATGGTATTCCTAAACACGATGTAGTCAAAAGCCTGATCATTTAACTCTGATCTGATTAAAAACCCTATAAAAATCACCACAATAGAAACACATTCAATTGAAATAAAAATATGTTATTAACACATAAAAATCTTCAGTAATAAAACAAATCTGATTTACTTTTTTTTTTTTTTTAAATTGGCCACTCAAAGGAGATTCAGAATTGAAACGGCTTAATACAACATTTTGCAGTGCTGAGAGAGACAACAAGGATTTCAGACAAGTCCTGGAAAAATGCCAATACTGAAATAAAAGCAGCCTTTTTATCGGATTGGCAAATCAGCAGATTTAGGCACTCTTCCATTGTACAGTTGTGTTAAGGCAAAAGATTACATGGAGATGGTGCTTGGTCCTTTTGAACCTTGTCCAAACAAATCTCCTGGTGCTGTATGCCATGCTCTGCTTATACAAGGCTGCAATCCCCCTTGCATTGATGATATAGATGTATTCCTTGGCATGTTGGTAAGCGGTTCCCCAGAACACCGAAATACTTCTTTCTCGATGATGTTTATTGCAGTCTGGCATTGAGTTTACATTACTTGGTCATGCACTGGTGAAAGACAATGTAGTGCAATTCAACAAGTTACCAGAATGGAAATTAATTGACAGGTGAAAAAAGGGACTGGCTGACAAACAACAGGATTAGATGTAAGTGAAATACCAGTTAAAACATAATGCCATGTAAACACTCCTGACTTAGAATGATGGTGCTAGACATGCAGCAGCATGTTAGGGGGCGAGCATGGAAGAGGGCGGTACAGGCAGACATTCAAAGCTGTAAAATGATATGCAAAAACCAAACAAAAAGGGTCGACTTCGGTGTCAAGGCGAAGTTCGTGTACTATAGCTTTTCTTTTTCGTTGGATTCCCTTGCATTAAAATGACCAGAATAACAGTGGTACTTTTTCAAACTGCAAAGATCAAAGATTTCTTTGGAAAGCTTTAGATTTTGAAATGAACGGCTTTCACTTTAAAAATTGCAGCCTGGCAAAAGTGTCCATAGCTGCTACACACATCCGAGTAACAGGAAAGATGTTTAATGAAAGCTGCCACTATGATGCTATGATGGCAATGCTGACGTGTTAATGATAAATTGATGCCTGCATGCAAACGTGCAACCTGCTTTTATACCTCTTGGCCTCCTAATACCTAAGTCCCCACCCCAGAGATAAGCAGCTGCATGTAACCTTCCTTGAATGTCTCACCCACTGTTTCAGAAACCCACACATCCATTCAGGAACCTGTAGTCCAAGAGGAAAGAAAGAAACAGTTACTCTATCCCCCCAAGAAGAATGAGAAGCCGTTGGGTCAGCTACACCGAAGGAACCAATAAAAGAAAACAAACACAAAAGCCCATTTCCAGAAGAGTCAGGGGACCCAGTGCCACTAAATAATACACAAAAACATAGAGGTAAAACTGTTTGAAGCATTATGGATGTCGTCTCAGCAACAAGCTGTTTAATGTCATCGGTAGAATATTAAATAGGTCTTTAAATTGAACAAATATAGTCATAAAATGTTACAGAGAGCGTACGCTTAAGGGCAACCAAAAAAGAATAGCAAACTCGGCGCACACTTCATGATAAAAATGTTATTGTTTTCAGTCACACTTAATATGATCGAACAGGTTTAAAGTAAAACAAATTAAAAAACAAAACAAACACACACAACGTCCCATATATCAGAAACAGTAGTACTGTACCAGTTGATTATTGCCAAAACAAATCCCAGTAATCTAGGACAACTGAAGTTCCTGATCTTTCTAAAATCAGTGGCCATGCACAATTCAAAATTGATTAAAATGTACTGCATTTATCCAAAACAAGTGTAACCAAATTCTATTGGTTTAAATAATTAAAATAGTTTTTTTGTTCTTATTGTTAAAAGATATAAAATATCCTGGTCCCTTATATACATTTTCACAACCATTACAAGGCAACTGGAATCACGCTGAGTTCAACGCTTAACACAAACAGTTTCGTGCTATGACATTTCTTTAAGGGATCACGTTATGAAACTTCTTTTTTTTTTAAATACCGTATGGCAGCTCACATAGTGAACAAGAAAATAAGCTTAATGAACACCGAAAACGGTGGGATTTCATTTTGTTAAAGCGTTCAGTTCAGCGTCTCTTCAGCATGCTGTGGAGTCTGCAGAGTTTATATGTAGGTTACCGCACCTTTGCTGTTTTTCTCAAGTGTTATATCTACATAAGATGTTGGCACATAGCCCTCCTCGCCGTTCTGCTTTCTGGCTCGTGTCCAGCCGTCTCCTTTGTCTTCCTCAATGATGTACATAACCTCCCCTTCAACCATAGCCAGAGTGCCTTCGTTCTGACCTGCAAAAACAGAACAATCCTGTTTAATTCTGGATTGCCCTGCAAGTTTATTTAGTGTTACAACATTGTTTTAGCAAAAGAGGATTTTTTAAATTGTGGTTGTTCCACTTCAATAAAAGAGGCTGTCAGACGGGAGGGTGATGGGTATAACCATCTTTACAGCAACAGGTGTGTTATATATAGCTAGTGCCATACTCATAAAAAGATACCATATGTTTAATTTAGCAACTAATCCATTTATAGTCTCTAATCTGTACACCAATAAAGGCATTAGCTGAAACATTTATCTGCTCAAGTTCTTATGCTTTGCCCTACATTGTTAATTAAGTGTGTTAAAGTTATCCATGGCTTACTGCTGATGACTCTCAAAAAACAGCTTATAAAAAAAATAAATCTGAAGTACACTGCCAAAACTCACGGCAACTAGTTACAGGAAGCAGTTTTATCAGTCTTTATTGGTAATTGGGACAAACAAAAAATGAAAAATCTGAATTCCCCTTTCACCATGGATACCTCTCAAACATTTTCTGAAGTGCCTGGGTGGCTGCCTACAATAGGTGTGTGTGCATGCCTGAATAATCAGAGGAACAACATTATAATAACCTCTGTCTGTTTTGGAACTTGACCACCTGCAATGAAAATATTGAAATAGGACACCCTACATTTTCCATGGGAGAATTGCAATGAGGTTTTCCTTTTAAAAAGTTTGTCAAGAGTTGGTTGGAATATTGGTTGCCTCATTGCATTGACATCATCATGATGTTTGGGACACAGGCTTGTTCTATACTATCTATGGGAAGCGTGTCCCAAACCCATGGAACCAGCACATCATTCCTTCTAAGAAGCTTAAAACTTGATAGCTAGCATAAGAGGTAAGGGGCTTATCTGAAAACACAAACTTGTAGGGCTGGCCCTTTATTTCATACCTCATGCCAAGGACACTGGGGTAAGATAGTGAGGGTAAAAACACAAACTTAGTCAGCAGCATACTGTATATACTGCCCACCAAGGATATATACACACACATATCGTAGGTTTTATTATCACAAAAATGTGCATCCCCATGTTCTAGCATGTAGAAAACTAAGAAATGTCCACGCATAGTTTCAACCAAACTGGACAATTGGTTCCCAAGATATAGCCTTCAATATATCAAGTTACAGAAATGAGAAATAGATACTGGGTTCTATTCAATTTATCTAAACAGAGGCAGATCTTCATACGGACACTTTTTAGACAGCGGTAATGTGGGTCACTTTAGTGTATTAAAATATGTTTTACCATTTTAATGATTTAAATAAAGTATCGTAAGCCTATGTTGGTCCAATGAATCAGAGGTCAAAAGCTGGTCAACGTAACCTGGATTCTGATACCCTCAAATGGTTGTTGAGATCCACATTGGGGATGAGTTAGGAACCATTTGCATACATTTAAGAAGCATTTAAGAAAAGTCAAATGTAATGAATTTAATTTCCTACTATCAAATGCATAGAGTGCTTTGCAGTGTCCAACTGCAGGCAGTGGGTCATCGTCATCAAATTCGTCATCAAACTCGTGAGGGTCCGGCTGAGGGGGTCCCCTGTTCTCCTGGGGAGCATCTTCGTTGTAGCTGCCTTCGGGACTGCAGCACAGACAAACCCACAAGCATTACTGACATTATCAATGCACAGGGAAAGAAAGAAAGGGCTGGGTATGATCTTCAAGAAAAGCCAGTCCTAAATAATGTTGCATCGTTCTAAAAATAATAAAGATGATTTTTTTTTTCTTTTTCTTTTAAAATTTAGTAGTCCCCAATTGTTTTTATCATTTTCTCCCCAATTTGGAATAGCCAATTATTTTTAGGCTCAGCTCACCGCTACCACCACCGCGCTGACTTGGGAGCGGCGAAGACGAACACACGCCGTCCTCCAAAGCGTGTGCTGTCAGCTGACCGCTTCTTTTACACACTGCAGGCCCACCATGCAGCCACCTCAGAGCTACAGTCGGAGGACAACGCAGCTCTGGGCAGCTTACAGGCAAGCCCACAGACGCCCGGCCAGACCACAGGGGTCACTGGTACGCAGTAAGCCGAGGACACCCTGGCCGACCTAAGCCCCGGCCTCCCCCGAGCAGCGCTTGGCCAATTGTGCGCTGCCCCATGGGAGTTCCCGTCCGTGGTCGGCAGTGGAATAGCTTGAACTCGAACCGGTGACGTCCAGGCTATAGAGCGCATCCTGCACTCCACGTGGAGCATTTTTACCAGATGCGCCACTCGGGAGCCCATAAAGATCCCATATTCAAACAGCATGTTTAATCCCTACATGCATCTAAACCTCACTCGCAATCCAATTTAGGATACTTTATTAACTGATCTTCTACTCTTTTTGTCATGTGTAATCTGAAAATACTTATATTTCTGTGCAAAACTTCTTCACATATGTATGTTTTTAAATATAATTTTGCAGTCTCACACACACAGTATATTATACATATTATATGTGGGACTTCATTGCCGAATTGGCCAGCAATCATTTCGATGAATATTTAGAAGATAAGCTATATTGGTATTTAAATAGAGGAACACTAAATGAGTTTCAATGGTTACAATCCAGTGATCAGTGTGAATCAGTAGTACAGCTAATGGATATGTAATTAAGTAAAAGACATATTGACAATGACAGTGAACAAGACACCCTGCAGTATCAGTCTTATCAAGAAAGAAGCAGTTGATATATTTCAATGTCTTTAATAATTTTTTTTATTTATTTTCACTAATGCTTGAGTCAAATAATGGAGGACACTGTCGGTATTAAAGCAATGGAATATACAATACTGTAATTCTGACAGATAGCCAGCTCCCAAGATAGTTAAATAGTCCAACTAACCTATCCTGTACACAGCAGATCTGAAGCTACAGACAAGCATGTTTCTAACTGTACACGGAAACGCAAGTCAAGCTAAATTCAATCTATCATTCGTGCAGCATCGTGGCTAGCCATCTGAAGATAACATATTTCTAGGCATGTGTTAGACAGCATTATAAACCTCACAGACTGTCTCAGCCTATTAGGTCCAGAGTATAGCAATCTTAATCCTACAGTAGATTCCCTCTAAAAACTAACTGCGCTCCAGCCCAAAATGTAATCTAAAAACACATTTAAAAAAATGCATACACAAAAACATGTGTTCGGTGTATAAAGTATCATTATCCCCTGCAGAAGTCATTACCTGTAGATAACTGACCGGCTCAGGACACCCAAGACCCATTGCAGTCAATTGTTTAGCTGGTAATAGCTGCTGTGTCAGACATTATTTTTACACAATATATCGGTGCAATACCTACAGTAGTTTCTAATATGAAAGGCAGGTATTGTACTTGCTTACTGTATTGTCCTTACCTTTCTCTTCCATGTGGTGTGTGGTGATGGTGATTAACGTCTGCACTGGGTCGACGGTCTCCTCTGACTCCTGGTTTTCCTTCAACTTCAGTGAGCCATGCCTGCAATGAGCACAGGAATGAAAATCACACCTTTACAACTTATGTGCAATCTGCAAACCCTTTACCGAAGGGAATCGTTTTGAAACCTATTAAAAATGTGTTATACTGTAACCATAATGCCATCTTTCTAAACTAGTACTTTACAATCGTACTACTGTTAAACTGAAGATCTGTTGTTTTTTTTTGCTGTTAACACTAGAACTGCCATGCGGGTCAATTTGGCCCATTTTGGATTTAAAATATTAATTACTCTTCCGTTGTAAATCCTATGTGTATGTCCGTTTTTGACTTTTCCTAAATATATTAATTAAATATCCAGAGAGCGTTTGATAGCCAGAATCGCAAAAATGATAAAGTTATAAACAGTTCTACCTAGAACCGCCACATGGGTCAATGTGACCCACGCACTACAATACATGTCTTTTTTTTAATATAACGTAAGATACTCAATTTTTTTTTGTAAATGCAGCAAACAAGACACACCTCCTCCTCCTAGCACACTTTTTTTTGTATTTCAATCCTTTCTTTGTTTGTAGACTGACTACTAGACAGAGATTGCTATGATTGTGGATTTGTCAAGATGCAAACTCAGTGAAAGCCTAGTTGCTTATTTTTCAATGTACCTGGAGACAACAATCCTTCGTTTTGTTCCACAAATGCAACTGGGAATATATCAGAAGGAAATATTGAATCTTGAAAGTAGTCATTTTGATTGGAATATGGCAAGCTGCACTCAGATGCATACAGCAAACTGAAATGACAGCTTATGTGCCTAATATGAAACATATGTTATATATTATTTTTTTTATATTACAATTAGAAAAAAAACAAAAACATTTTGGTTTTACAGGTTTGTATGTACCAGTTTACATGTGTTTACACAATAGTGTTCAATGGAACTGCATCCGTGTTTATAACACAGCTCCTGGATGCAGACACAGTCAGCTGGCAGACGCGTACACTCCTCCATAGAGTACAATGCAGCCGTCATAGCGGAAGTTATATTTTCTTTTTATGTAGTATTAGAAACAATGATTTCGGTTTTATAGTTTTGTGTGTATATATACCCGTTTACACCTGTACACTGGTATATGTACATACCTGTTTCTTTTGAAATTTGTATTTTATTATATTTTTTCACTGTTTGTAGCCTAATTAAATAAGTGCATTCAAATAAATAGGTTGCAAAACAACACAAATATCATTCAGCAATCATGCATAACTAAATTCTAAATTGAGAGGAACGGTAGTTCTCGCAAAGAGCGAGAACTGCCAGACTCTATACAGCAAGAGTATAGAGTGAAATCCGCAGATCTGTAGATCTGGAGCAGTGTGCTTGAAACCAGGCGCAGCTTTGAAGCTACCGGTTCAGGGAGGGGCACAGACTGCAGTATGCCATCTAAGTATATTAAAAACCGATCTGCATGGTTTGGGCACTGCCGTCCAAGGTACTTCAAGGAACTTGGAGGTCTGCTCCATAAGCGCCAGGATCACGCTTGGGAGAGGGGAAAGCTCAGTGACTGTCCTGTCCTGACCTGTCCCTCCTACTCCTGATGCAAGGAGCCACCTTCCCAGGAGGCCGTGATTGAAATCGCATCCTAATCCTCCTCAGCCATACTGACGTCTGGCTCTGAAACATCCTGGGTGACCACCGGTGATACATGAAAATGTTACAATACCAAGTTTCAATAGTGCTGTTGGTACTACAGTTTTACGCTTACATTTGTGTGGATACTTCCCCCAAAACAACAACGAACATAGTTTATGACATTTGTCTAGCTTGTCTAACTAGGGTTCCATCTGTTTCTAGTTTCTTATCAATAAATTCACATTTACTATCTCTTCATACAACATAAAATGTTTTTACTGAATGAAAAAAAAATGGTATTGTTCACAATTGAAGACTATATAACAACATGACAAGGCAAAGATCTGCATGCCGCTACCAACAATTACTAGGCACGGGGGGGCGGAACTTCCTGTTCGTTACCGGGAGTTTTAAAAACAGAAAGGGACCAGCAATGGAGGGGGTTTACTTGCGCTGGTATTCAACAGCCAGCAGTTTGTTGGTCTGTACGTAACATGTGTAGCTTTTTCTGTTTGTCAGCCATATTTTCTTTTCGTTCCACTTGCATTGGACCGACATGTTGACAACAGTTACTCCGCAATATGCCGCAATACTAACATTGCTTGTTCGCCTATTCTATTCTATTCTTGTTCAAAACAGTTTTTCGGTTCTATATTCTTTGGACATTTTTTCAAACTGTTTCTGGATCAAGGAAAGATTCAACCACATGGCCTTACCGGCAGGATACGAACAGAAGGAATCAGCGCTGTGGATGTCATTACAGATAACTGGGTGAGATCAAACCTTTTTCTTCATTTAACAGCTGCAGTGGATTACAAATGCTTGAATGGCCATTCAGTGTTTTTTTTTTTTATTCAGATTTTTTTTTTGTTTGGAATACTTTTGAACTGAATGAAACCCTCTTTTGGACTTGTTTTTGTTTGTTGTCTGAACAGGATTGGGACATTGCTTTGCTAGCGATATCTTGTACATTGTGTTTTAGATATATCTTTATTGTGTGGTCACCTATTTGTTTTCTAAACTGCACCGCCCCTTTGTTAGTAAATGCTGGCTTTAATTATCTTTCTGTCCTGTGCTGTGAGCCATGCCTTTGAACGTTTAACCCCACAAAATACCGTATTTACTCAAGAATTAATTTACAATAAACCCTGCATGCTAAATTATACTCTTTGTACCCTTTAAATGTTATTATTACACTGTAACTATTTACTTCCTGACTCCTATATGTTTAGTGGTTCATTTTGGGTCAGTTTTAACTAAGAAAGTTGTTACAATCTGTCCACTGGATTACATAACAATTGATCACCGATTCTTCTATGGGATTAATGCACGCTTCGCAAAGTTCTGAATTGCACACAAATTCGACGAGGAACGGCCCTCCGAACCAGTTGGGCCAGTCGTACAGCAAGTACAAATAATTATACATTTTTACTGTGCTGCATTCCAATCTGATATTGCAATGTCATGATATACAACATTTTGTTAAACATACTGTAACATTGAGGGACAGTGCTTAAAAAAGGGGCTTTATATCAGGAGCGCGGTTCAAATCCCAGTTCAACCACTAACTATGTGTGTTCCTGATGAGCAAGTCTCTTAACCTCCTTGTGCTCCGTCCTTTGAATGAGACGTAAACCCCAGGTCCTATTGTTAGTGACCCTGCTGCATCAGTTGTTGATGCATCGTTCACCCACCCTAATTCCTATAAATCGCTTTGGATAAAAGCGTTTGGTAAATATTATTATTATTATTTATTATTTTTTATTTCTTAGCAGACACCCTTATCCAGGGCGACTTACAATTGTTACAAGATATCACATTATTTTTATGTACAATTACCCATTTATACAGTTGGGTTTTTACTGGAGCAATCTAGGTAAAGTACCTTGCTCAAGGGTACAGCAGCAGTGTCCCCTACCAGGGATTGAACCCACGACCCTCTGGTCAAGAGTCCAAAGCCCTAACCACTACTCCACAATAATTCATTATTATTCCGTTGAAACAAACCAAAGCTCCTAAAGTTGTTTCTCCTTCTTCTTCGGCACCCTTATCCATCATTATTGATGAGGTGTCTATGATTATGTCACCTTGTTATACATCCATCTTTGCCTGTGAGATTTTCCATACTGCCAACACGTATGATGAACTCACAATTAATATGTGCCAGAAGCAGGACCGGTTTATGCCAATCTGCTTAACCGTGCCAGACTCAGAGCCACCAACAAAACTGATCACATTTTGTTGAGTAAACGACTAATGCCAAATCAAGGGAGGAGATATTTACAGCTGCAAAAAAGAAATGATCCAACACATGAAAGATTTAGATGACAAAAGATGGAAGTTCAACCTGTCTCATGCCTACAGTAGACACCTGAAACCAGATCATGGCCAGGGCCTACATTGTTTGAGAGCAGTTTCCAGTCATTGGTGCACACGCAATCACCATTCATAAATGCCAGGGCATGACACTCAAAACAGTGATGATGGACCTTGGCAACTCCATTTTTATCTGTGGCCAAAGTTTTGCGGCACTTTCTAGAGTTACTTCCTTAAGTGGCATCCACCTTATAAACTTTGACCCCACCTGCATTAAAGCACTTCCATCTACAGTTGCAGAGTACAGCAGGCTGAGAAGTCTTTACTGCCCTGAGTTGATAAGCTTGAAGGAGACCAAGCTTACGTCAAGCCATCACCAATGTTCAGGAACAACAAAAGCTACCACATTCTGAGGGAACAGTTGCAGTCACACATTCAATCAGAGGCTTAAGCAACACTCATCTCACCTCCTGTTATGCAAACACCATGTTACAATGTCTTCTTCAATGCCAACTTCTGAAAGAGTCACTAAAAGAGTGAACAACAAGCCCTCAGGACTTTTGTTACCAACTATGATCAGTTGCCATCCACTACATCTCTCAGTACTGTGGACATTTGTCACTTCTTAGGAGAACCCTTCAGTAGAGTTCAGCAGCAAGATGTTGTTGAGTTTCTCACCAAACTGTCCCAGAAATATGAGATCTGGTTTCAGTCACCACAAGGCACGACATGCTATGTACACAATGTTGGTACCACACATCAAATCAAGAGCTGGGGCATGTTTACTCTCTGCATGTACCTGACGGTACACATTCCATGTGTTTGGAACATCTCATTAATGTGGAGCACAAGTGGGCACCCATTGATGGTGGCAGATGTGACCACTGCCAAAAATCTACACTACTTAAAATGCAAAGTCCTTCAGTCTGCAGGAAAAATGCTTGCAGTCCAGCTTATGCTTTGGCAAACCAAACCAACCGGTAATATTACAAAGTGACAAGATGTGAAGTTTACAGGTTTGCACAAGAGTACAATTAATGTAGACATCTGCAATTACAAATTATCTTCCATTATTATACACAAAGGAGGAGATGTTGTTTCAGGACACTACATGTGTGTCCTCTCAGTGCCCGGCGCTACAAAGTGGGTGCATGCAAATGACAAACTTATTGAAGTCAAACCATGGCCAAGAAATGCAAAAGACATGTACATGGCATTTTATGAACAGATGTAATGCTTTAAGATCAAATCAAGTTTAGGAGGCAGAAAACATAATAATTTATACAATTAATATGTCCATGTAATTCACTTTAGCATTCATATGCATATGTAAGTTTGTAACCAAGTACAAATTAGTAGAATATTAAAAATGTTTGGAAATGTACATTATTTTTTTTACCATTGCTATGCTTTTATACCAAAGTAAAAATCATGACCCTCACCACTTTTACAGTTGTGCCTATTTGCTTGGTGCTGGCCATGGTTGCCCCAATTGTTTCTTGAAACTTGGTATGTGTTTTTGATATCTCCATTTTAAATGGCTGGGCACTTTCGAAAACTTGGCGTTTTCTCACATTTCCAATGTGTTTTTGTTTCAGATGCAATTCAATGTATTAAAACATTTGCACAGTACATCCACAAGGTGGCACTGGCACTACAGTGACCACATCGGTTAACAACGTTTCAGTGTTTCAATTCTTTTCAATCTGTTAAATTCAAGACATACATGACACAAATTAAAATTATTTCCTATCAGACAATTTTCTGTTTTACTGAATCAATCCACTAGATATAAAGCCTTAACTGAGTTATTTAAAGCATGACGTTATGAATGATAAAACATTGATTTCCATGAAGCTGATAAAGAAGTCAACACCAGTCTGTAACAGAGTTATCACCTAAATAACTGCTTTGAGAATGGGGTGCATAGTTTATGTGCTTCACCATTTTCAGTTTATTGACTTTGCAATAAATATTGATTAGAAGTAGAAAACAAATGGTTAGATCTGTAATTACTGTATTAATTTCTTCCTTTACACAGAACTTCTTACAAATCACCAATTATCATCCATTCTTTGCATACTGATGTTGTTACCTCGTTCTTCTGGATCTCCACGCGGAGACGATCCATATTGCTCATCGTCTCTGCGATTTTAGGTTGTAAACTTCCTGGGTCACCCATCTGTGGAGTCTTTTCATAGACATCTTTCATTTTGTTCAGTGCATCTCTAGAAAAAAAATACAATTGTAACAGTCAATATTTTATAGCCCCCCCAAAACACACTGAAATCAACAGAAAGTTTATAAATGTTCCATTTTTGGGTATGGTTCAATTCCTGACCATCTCTAAAAAAAGTGTGTCCTGATCATTTGATCTTTTATAACAGCAATACCGGGGTGCAGTAGCAGTTTTTAAGCAATAAACTTAGGTTTGAATGAAGTGCAAAGAATTCCCCCACTTGTATATGAAAGAGTTATAACAATATGTATGCTGTACAAAAACAACTGGTTCCCACCTGCACCGACTATGTTACTAAACAGTGCAAACTTTCAATTACTTCAAAATCAGTTTGTTTGTTGCATTTCATCCAGCGAGCTGGATGTTTAATTAGGTGCTGTGGATACAAAGGGTTTATACAGTACAAGTTTAAATAGCAATAGCGTGCGCTATGCTTTTAAAACTGAAACATTGTTAAGAATATATTTCAAAAATTCTGATTAGGTGCTTCTGCTGTACCAATATATTTAAACATGATTTCATTCCATTTTTTACCCTCATTGTTCTCTTTCGAAACATTAAGAATGCTGCATATTTTTGCTTGGTCTACTGGGCACCGTAATGAATGTGGACTTAAATATGCAGAAATACAGGCGAAAACAGGATATTCAATGAGATACACAAAAAAAAAAAAAAACATAACTTCAATATTATAGTTGTCACTTGAACAGATTCGATATAGGAACAATTCACAAATATTATTCTACAAATGGTCATTTTTACAGAGGATAGATTAGATACAGTGACAGTTCACACATGTATTCTTATCAGGACTGGCTCATAAAACGTCCCTTTATGAATAAGAGCGTTAAAGATCACCTCTGGTCCACTTCTTTCTGCAGTTCTCTGCTGAGCTCATCAATCCTCTGCTGAAGCTTCTTGCGTCGTTGCTCAGGAGGCAGGTGACTAAAATCTTCCACTGCTGGACCCTGAAAGAAATATTTGAAAGCAATGAGTCTTGCTTCACTACAACCATGTAACTGCAATGGCAATGCTGGAAAGAAACACTGCTTCCAGGAAGTCTGTTAATGCACAGTCTAATATAACAGCTCTCATATATATATATATATATATATATATATATATATATATATATATATATATAAAATGCACAGTTTCCTGGTGTTTGACTCTCCTATTCTCCCAAGCCCTCTGCTACACATCTACACTTAAACTCTGGAATACAGACAGTGATCATTCTGACTGCCCGGGCTGGCCTTCCATAATATTTAGTGTTTGTTGAGCATTTCTCATTTTTACCATTTATACCCCTGCATGTATTAAGAGTTTGTAATGGAAGAAGAGCTCAGAGTGTTCAACGTTTTACTTTACAATCTTAACACAGCACACACAGCATGCTGTCAAAAACTGCAGAGAACCAGCTTTTAAAAAAACATACCTGTTTCTGGGACCACTGCATGGTTCAAAAAAGATGACAGGAAATAAGCAAGAGACACCAAATTCTTTTTAATTGATAGTGTTGCAATGTTTTTAGATAAAAAAAACACACTTAAAAACACTGGGAAATTTCAACATAATAAATAATATTTATACATCTATTTTAGGATTACTTTTTTTGTGGTTCATAAGGAAGTTAATTTTCACCTTGAGGACATATACAACTTGATAGGGTCAACCAGCTGTCCCTATGTAACCCATAGCAATGAGGAATCTAAACTCAAAATTAAACAATATATCAGTCTAGGATGCGTTTATATCAGACAACCTTAAAAAGATAGGTTGTGCTGCAGCCACTTGATGGTAATGAGTAGGAAGCAGAGAGCATTTACTTAATTAGATAATTAAGTAAATTAGCTGGGCTGAGTTGAGTGGGGGACGGAGGGGGGTGATTCTGGGACGCCAGAATCACCGTCGAGCCCTCTTGAGGTGTCGTGGGCTAGTCGACGAAACACTGAGGATGGAAGGTGCCCACTTGAAAACCCCAGAGATGTACCCTACTTAGCTCAATCCAGACGGTTGTCATGCTGATGCGCTGGGGAGGCCGCACTTTGGTTGATCCCCGGAGCCAGCATCGCAGCCGTTGTGTGTGCTGATGCGCCAGGGAGGCAAAATAAGCTGATCCCTGGAGCCAGCATTACACTTCAGCCATTAACACCAGACAGAAGGATATCTACATCATCATATGGAAGGAAACGTAAATGGATGGAGATGCATATGGATCACATTAGTTTACTGTAAAGCTACGTCTTAGTTGGTGCTTATCTTGGCGAGAGCCGAGTTCAAATCAGCATGAAGTTTTAACATCTACTCTCGTGTAATGGAAATCATGAAGATCTGGATACGTCCAGTGACTGCTGTGAATAGTGCAGCTGGCAACAAGGGAAAGACCTTGTGACAGCCTGGAGAGACAGCTGACAGGAGGAAAGAGACCCCATTGGGGCTGGTAAGGGTTAGCTACCCTTGTCGGCAGTATCCAGCTCTGTGTTTACAGGATGCTGGAGACACCCGCCCAAGGCTTCTAAGAAATTAAAGAGAAAAATACCCCTAGAGTCTGCGAGAGCGGGGGCGGAAGATGACTCAACGTTGGACAACACGGTTAACGACTTAGGAACGGAAACGGATATGAGTATGGAGAGTACTTCACAAAAGACTAGTTCAAGATCTGCAGTTAACAAAGACATGGAACTCCAGGTTTGTGTCTGCGGCTGGAGCAAGGCGACAACGGTCAGGGGTTTGAAGATTCATCAAGGGAGAATGAAATGCTTGAGGGAGAAGGGACAAGGGCCTCGCATTGATCAGTACTTCTTACGAAGTCAGTCAAGTCAGTCGAATGAAATCCAGCGACAGGAAGCAAACCACAGTTCGCAGGATATCAGCACCCCTGTCATAGATGTGAGGAGGACTTGCATGGACACAGTTAGTGATGAACCTAATGATCCTTGTGAACCCGGTCAGACAAACCAGCATAAGAGAGAAAAGAACCTCAACGGGCACAAGCCTGGAGTTAAATGGCCAAGAGCTTGTGAGAAAACTGCATGGGACACAGTAAACACAGATCTCTGCGTTGCATTGGAAAGATTAAGTGGAACAGTTGAAAAGAAGCTGGATAAATTTGGGGACATCATCTACGCATATGGAAGTGAGAGGTTTGGAGTTGAAAAAAGGAAGGAAAAAGTACAAACTATTCCTGGAAAGTCTAGACGGCAGCAGGAGATTGAACGCTTAGTTAGAGAAAGGAGACAGCTGAGGAACCAATGGAGAAGAGCAGAACAAAGTCAGAAGGAGGGACTCAATCTCTTACAAAGGGTCATAAAAGATAAGCTTGCAACATTGCGCAGAGCTGAGCGCCTACGGAACCGCTACAGAAAGAAGGAGCGTGCGAGAGCTAACTTTTATAAAGACCCATTCAAATTTGTAAAGAAGTTATTCACCAGTGAGAAGAATGGCACACTAAAAGCATCTAAGGTTGAGCTGGAGAGATATTTGGAGGAAACACATACAGATTCAAAAAGGCAGGAGCCTATGTCAATTCCGTCAGACATCCCACCTATCAATCCACCAGAATACCAAATGGAGGACTGTGCACCTAAGTGGAAAGAAATAGAGCAAGCTGTGAAAAAAGCAAGGGCTTCATCATCTCCAGGGCCTAATGGAGTTCCGTACAGAGTGTACAAGAGTGCTTCAGGAGTTCTACGAATTCTGTGGAAATTGATGAAAGTGGCATGGGAAAAACAGGTTGTACCAAGAGCATGGCGCCGAGCAGGTGGAGTCTTTATACCTAAAGAAAAAGATTCTACAAGCATCAGTCAGTTTCGTCCCATTTCCCTGTTAAACGTAGAAGGCAAGATTTTCTTCAGCATTATTGCTCAGAGATTGTCAGCTTACCTATTAAAGAACTGCTTCATTGACACTTCAATACAAAAAGCGGGCATTCCAGGTTTCCCAGGTTGCTTAGAACACATCAATGTGATCTGGCAACAAATTCAATCAGCTAAAAAGGAGAGGAAGGAGCTCCATGTGACATTCCTGGATTTGGCTAATGCATATGGTTCAGTGCCACATGAACTACTTTGGGCAGCATTTGATTTTTTCAGTGTACCGATGACAATAACAAATTTAGTGAAAGCCTATTTTGGAGATTTGCAATTCAGTTTTTCAACTTCAGAATTCAGCACTACATGGCAATGCCTAGAGGTTGGAATAATGGCAGGATGCACCATTTCTCCACTGGCTTTTACCATGGCAATGGAAGTAATCATTAGGGCATCAAAATGGGTAGTAGGAGGAGAGCGCTTGGCTTCTGGAATGCGACTACCACCAATTCGAGCATACATGGATGACATGACAACCATGACTACAACAGTAGCCTGCACTAATCGATTATTGGGCAAATTAACCAATAACATTGAATGGGCACGAATGCAATTCAAGCCCACTAAATCAAGGAGCATCTCTATAATTAAAGGCAAAGTAGTAGATAAAACATTCTTCATTAATGGTGAGGCAATACCAACAGTGTCTGAGAAGCCAGTGAAGAGTCTTGGGAGATGGTACGACGGGGATCTAAAGGACACAGTTCGTGTGGGAGAAGTTAGACAACAAGCAGTGGAAGGGTTGAAGAGCATAGACAGCTGCGCTCTACCAGGTAAACTAAAACTCTGGTGCTTTCAGTTTGGTCTACTGCCGAGGTTGCTGTGGCCACTGACTGTGTACGAGGTTTCTTTGACAACAGTAGAGAAGCTGGAAGCTTTAATCAGTTCATACATCAGGAAATGGTTGGGAGTTCCACGCTGCCTCAGCAGAGTGGGACTTTATGGTAAAGGAATACTGCAGCTACCAGTCTCTGCTCTAACCGAGGAGTTTAAGTGCGCCAAGGTCAGACTGGAAATGACATTAGTAGAGTCACGCGATAAATGCGTAAGGGAGGCAGCACCTGTGTTGAAAACTGGAAGAAAGTGGGCGGCAAAGAAAGCTGTGGAAGATGCAAAGGCTGCCCTTCGAATTGGTGATATCATGGGGCAAGTTCAGCATGGAAGAGGGGGTCTTGGTTTCAGTTCAACTCCTCCTACATGGCACAAGGCGGCCCCAGCTCAAAGAAGGAAGCTGGTAGTCAACGAGGTGCAAAAGCAGGAGGAGAGGATGAGGTGTATAAAGGCCATTTCCCAGGCCAAACAGGGAGAATGGATGAGATGGGAGAGTGTGGAACAACGCAAGATTGGCTGGCAAGACCTATGGTCAATGGAACAGAGCAGGATCAGTTTCCTCATCAGGTCAACATATGATGTTCTCCCATCACCACAGAACCTAAACCTCTGGGTTGGAGAGGATCCCTCATGTCCTTTGTGTTCATCACCTGCAACATTAAGGCACATTTTGACAGGATGTAAGGTGGCTCTTAGCCAAGGACGGTTTACTTGGCGCCATGACCAGGTGCTGCGATGTTTGGCCTTAGCATTGGAAGACAAGCGTAACATGACCAATAAGTTGCCACCTGTTCCATCAAAACATTACACACAAAAGACAACATTCCTCCGCCCAGGAGAGCAACCACCAAGAAAAGGTGTTAAAACCAATCCTCGCCCAGGACAACTGGAAGCTGCTAGAGACTGGAATATGCTGGCAGATGTTGGTCAACGGCTTATTTTTCCACCTGAGATTGCCACCACTAACCTTCGACCAGATATTGTCTTGTGGTCTAGATCAGCACGCCTTGTTCACCTAGTAGAGTTAACAGTGCCATGGGAGGACGCTGTAGATGAGGCGTATGAGAGGAAGAAACTGCGGTATGCTCAACTAGCCACTGAAGCGGAACAGCGAGGATGGAGAGTTCGGGTTTACCCAGTGGAAGTGGGTTGTCGAGGATTTGTGGCACACTCTACAACCCGGTTTCTCAGAGACGTCGGATTCAGTGGCCAAGAGTTGTGTCGCACAGTGAAGAACTTATCTGAAGCAGCAGAGAGGAGCAGCAACTGGCTGTGGTTGAGACGGAAAGATTCTGGCTGGGGACAGGTAAGTAAGCTGGGCTGAGTTGAGTGGGGGACGGAGGGGGGTGATTCTGGGACGCCAGAATCACCGTCGAGCCCTCTTGAGGTGTCGTGGGCTAGTCGACGAAACACTGAGGATGGAAGGTGCCCACTTGAAAACCCCAGAGATGTACCCTACTTAGCTCAATCCAGACGGTTGTCATGCTGATGCGCTGGGGAGGCCGCACTTTGGTTGATCCCCGGAGCCAGCATCGCAGCCGTTGTGTGTGCTGATGCGCCAGGGAGGCAAAATAAGCTGATCCCTGGAGCCAGCATTACACTTCAGCCATTAACACCAGACAGAAGGATATCTACATCATCATATGGAAGGAAACGTAAATGGATGGAGATGCATATGGATCACATTAGTTTACTGTAAAGCTACGTCTTAGTTGGTGCTTATCTTGGCGAGAGCCGAGTTCAAATCAGCATGAAGTTTTAACATCTACTCTCGTGTAATGGAAATCATGGTTATAATGTGGCTCCCGCAGACAGGGGTACAGCCCTGTGGGAGGACTGATCCCCACCCTAGTTTGTATCTGGGCCCCAAGTATACAAGTGTCGCAGTCCCCAGCTGGACCAGACATTTATGGGATTCGCGTCTAGAACGTGCCAGCAATTAAACATAAGCAACGTCTGCTCGGTTTAAGAGGATGCCAGAAAACAAATCATCAGCATTCATAAATCACAAGGGTTGTTCCTCTTAACTTGATTGCTCTGTGTAACAGGTTCAGTTATCTTAATCAAAAATACTGACTGATGGCATTGCAGATTAAAGGGTCACAGATCTGAAGTGTCTCACTGTGCAGTTTGTGTGGAACAGCTTTATGAATATCAAACAGTTTTGTTCATTAAAAAAAAAAAAAAAAAAAATATCCTTTAAATTCTTTACATTTTATTACTGTTATTGTATACACACACCACTCAAAATGGATCTTTATATGCTTTTGACTTGAGTATATACATTTGCTGATCAGTCACAGTGTACATTATACCATGACATATTATTATATCATCCTCATTTCTTACTGTTTTTGCACTCGTGGATATTTGGCATGTTTAATAGTCATCAGGTCTCAGAGCCAGCCTGAGCCTAGTAATACCAGCATAAAAATGACCACTAAGGGGGCACTAGGGTTGTGCACCAATATTTTCATTCTCCCTGAAACCGTGGAAAACTGTGACGGTTTAACTGCCCCAAAGGTCAAACATGCCGGAGACTTTACTAAACATGCCAAATACATGCGAGTGGTGAAACAATAATGAATGGTGATTTAAAACACATAACAAGTTCCCTTTATGGTAAATGCTTGAAGGCAAATATAAAAAAAGAGAACACTTTATGCCATTCCTCCTGTAATAGTTATATTGGAGCACTTCCACACCTCACACACAACCACCACTACTACTACAGTTTATATTATTAGTTATAAATCACATCATTTTGCACAGTTTGAGCGGCTAAACCTCACAGCTTTGTCCAAACTGCACAAGATGCCATCTCTTATACAATAAGAGACACCCAGTATAAACTTGTAACATGCATTTAGTCTTGTTCAGAACACAATCAAGTTGGAGAAAGAACAGAACTGTTTTATTCCACAAAGCTGCAATGTGTGTAAAGCAGTAAAGGCTTTGTTCTTGCGATTACATAAGACTTGTACTCAAAGCCGGATCACGTACAAAAAAAATAAAAAAATAAATAATGGCAAAAAATGAACGTCAAACTGGAACAAGTTCATTACAACAGGAAGACCTACAATCAGGGAGAAAACAGATTACAGGTTGTAGTTCTGTAACATGCTATTACACAAGCACTCCCTTTGGCAATTACAGTTACAAAGAAACCACTCTGTTTTTATTGTCCGGAGAACATGATTTCAGTAATGGCATAACATAATTTTTGACAGTATCAATCAATGCACAATGCACTGCCTCTTTGATCTATCTCAGTTTTCCATTAGGAAAATTCACAATTCTGCAGTTGTTTGCCATAAAAAATGGTTATGAATGACATTCCAGTAAGTAAATGTACACACTTGTGCCGTTAGAGTGTGCGTTTGCTAAAATTGAAATTAATTTTTTTTTTTTTTTTACCAGTAACTTTCTGTAAATTTGCTAGTTCACAATATAACGTAATTTTATTAATTAAATACATTTTATTCTGTCATTTTACAAATTTCTTTTAAAAACGGTCATTCCCCAGTATCTGTTTGTGCACAACAGTGTACTGCTATACCATTCCAATCATAATGTGTACTAAAAGTGTAAAGAGTGGCTGGCCCACAGCTGTACACTTTATAATTCGGAACATCATATTGTACAGTAGAATACCAAAGTTCCATACACATCAGGAATGGAGGATGTTCATAAGGCTGTCTGTAACCCTGAAAGTTGTATTATGCACATGAGTAGTAATATTACTACTCACATGTATTGTATTAATACAAGGTTAATATCTTCAACAGAAGGATTAACTAGAAGAACAAAATAAGCCAGGAAATCTGTGTTCAACTGATAAAATTCACAGCTTTGGATCTTCTTATCTTTTACAGCAGCCAGGAGCCCTGTTTCCAGTTTGAAGTGGTGTTTTCAGTTAGTAAGTGTGACCTTTCTAGGTTCTACTGTAGTTTTTAAATATTTTCATTAACTGGTACTGCAGAGTAGTCTCTTGGTAAAACTGTGTATATGAGGTTTTCCCTTCAAATGTTTGTGAGTATCTAGTCAATGAAAGGATCACCACAGCAAACACACAAACTGTATGCTTGAAGTACCTTACCCCTCTTTTAAGATCCCTGAAAGATGGGATGCTGGGTTTTACTGTCTTAATTTCACACAGGCAGTAAGCTATAGGATCGCTGGAGAATTTGGGAGACTGCATGTCACTAAAAGTGAAGGATTGAGAGGAATGGGTGGGGGAGCAGGGGGGAGTCTGGGGAGAGGGGGACGACAGAAACAAATCAAATAAGCTCCTTGACGAAAAAAAACAAAACAACAATTAACAAAAAAATTACGGTTAATTAAAAAAAAATCTGTGAATTCCAGCATATATGTAGGAGTATTACCAAACACAAATACAATGTAATTTACTGTACAGCTAACAAATATTAAGATTCATAAACTGTGTGTAAATAATATTGTAATAATAATATTGACATATTGTGTAAGAACCAGGCTAACATTGAACTAAAAACAGCTGTAAGTATTTTGCCCCTTCCATCAATATATCACTCTGTTCACAGGGACAATCTGAGGCTGAAACCGCAAAACTCAATAGATAAAATTAATCTGTATCTTTGCAGTTTTTTTTAACCCCCCCCCCCAAAAAACAAAAAACAAAAAAAACACACACACACACACACACACACCACCAAAAGCATGTCAGCACAGCAAAAAACTGGAAGTCTCCAGGCGTTATCAACTGAATCAGCTGTTCCCATGGAAAAACACCAACAGTTTGATATCCGTCGGCAAAATGCACACTGTACCGACCTTCATTGTACAGCCATGCAGTTCTACATATGAGCTATGACACTGTTACAGTGGCCCCCTGTTCCCACAATTCTACCAGTCCTGTCAAACTGTATGGTGGCACAGAACTTGATAGGCAAAGCTACAAATGCCACTTATTTTATAAACATCATTCTTTGACAAAAATACTGTTGAATCTTCATACTGCACCCTTTAACTGCAACTACTAACCCTGCTCTATCTACTGCTCTGTCTAGTGCATTTGTCTTGTATTTACAAGACAAACACACCAGCAGGATTATAATAGTGGAGGAGGGAGCCAACCATTGTAGGAAAACATTACATTTTTTCATTATTAGTTTTATCGTCATTATTACTGGTCTCCTTTTTATTGTGCTGAGAATCTTTCGCTTATCTACTTGTAAGACATGATATACAGCTATTTCAAAAGCCACGCTGCAGATAAACTGCTGCATCCTGGTACCTTTGCTGTAGGTCACACGGCCTGATTGCAGCTTGCCCATTGGAGTGAGTTTGAACTACAACACAGTATTTGAGGTATCTGGCTATTTCAAACTGAAGTATAAAATGCAGTAAAGAGAGTCAAGATATTCAAGAGAAATGGGAAGGAATGATAATATAGCTAGTAAAAGGGTGACAGTATTTAGATCTGTTGCGGTTTCAATTATTTTAAAAGACAGCTGTAATGTGCAATTACAAAGCACGTGAATAATCTAAACCATCAATACAAGGATGTGTAAATTAAGCAATATTATGTTTATCCATCACATCTTTAAGATTAAATCATACCTATATTAATATGGGAATCATACAATCAATACCCCTACCTTCGGTTTCTTTCCAAACAGCCACAGCTTGCCCTTGGTTTTCCCAATGGTGTGTTTGGGGTCGGCCCTGCTGGAGTCTGTCTTGGGTGTGCTTATGGTACCTTCAGAACCGGCCCTGTAGATATTCTGACTGAAGTCCTCGAACGGGAAGTCTGCTGGAGGTTCAAACCCAGATTTAAAGGATTCTACCACAATCTGCGAATCCTGGTGGAAATATAATAAAGGAACAAATACTGTGGTGAAAATTGAGAAGCAGGCTTTACAGGGTAAGGTGATCGAGTCAGCCGGTAGAGTCACAGACTTCAGTCTACTAAGTCTGCAGCTCAAACTGTGGCAAACTGTCTACTGTAAAATTGTAGAGTGTAAAAACACAAACTATCAAAACTTATTCAAACAGTACTTTCTGACATTATTTTAAATGACATCTACAAGAAAACTAATCAGTACCAGGTTTCTACAAATTAAGCTGCTGTAACAAAATCCATACTTTGAAGTTAAAAAAAAAAAAAAAAAAACCCACCTAGATATAAATAGTGTGGCCTTTTATGGATTTATCGTGAGGGTTGACCATGCAGAAGGAAACCTTGCAAAACCAATACCACTGGCAGCATGTGACAGTTTCTCAAGTGAATCATTTGTGATGTGTCATTATTTGGCTATTTGTGGCAGGAGCTGAAATTAACTAAAATGGAAGTGCTGATAATCAATGGTAACTACCGCAGGCAGCAAACATATTGCCATATAGCAGCTTCTTACAGCTGTAGAGGAATGTTTAACTGTGCTACACTTGGCACAAGGACATGCATTATGCAAGCTTTTCAAATTTCAAAGGCTTTGAAAAGAAGACTATACAATGCTCTGATCTTGTATTGAGCCACAATCTTGCAAACTAAACCCTCTAGAATGTTCAGTATTGATTGATTATGCTTAAGTACCAAGGTGGGACTTTTTTTTGTACACCTCAGATGTTGGATATTTTTATAGTTCTGTAATGCTTGACCAGGTTTTGTGATTCTTTGTTTTGTGTTGCTAAATGGTAGCAGAGGCTGGGCAGCGGAGAATGAAAGCATACTACAAAAGCAGGGATGACTGAGGTGGAACAAGGCTGGGTGCAAGAGGTTTGGTAGACACTACAGATATTTTTACCAGTGAATTTGATTCCGACAGTTGTATGACTTCTGTGGATTATATATTTTCATGTACTATATGTGTAGGGACTCTTTACCAATTCACTGCCCTCAATAGTTTAAAACAACTACAGTAAGGTGAAATATCAAGGAGCACTAAGGAATTACATACTATTATACCCTGTGGTAATTATTTAAGTGTACTTTTATTGCTAGTTTCACTTACTCTTCTTTCGTCCACTGATTTTGATGCAACCACCATCCCTTCCAGACACTTTGAAATGATGGGAATAACTTTGCGCTCTACATCTGCGAAACCTTTGTAACTCTCACTCAGCTTCAAGGTCCTCCTTTCATCCATGTCCTGTAAATTCTGGAATAAAGAAAGCCACAGTGGGTCACAAAGTATTTTTTTACTGTGGTGCTTTAGGCACAGAAAATCGTTGCTTCAACAATAATCTATTCATTTTATTTAAAAAACAGGTCTTGGATTATTTACATAACTCTTGAATAATGCTGTTTTTGTATTTCTGCCACAATACTACTTCTAGAATGCCTCTAATGTGTTGCAGAGACATTGTATCCTGCCTTGTCCTACACTGAGGACTGCTGACAGTCTACATGCAAGCTTTCTCATTCCATCAGGCATGGCTTGGCTTTGTCAGTAGAGATCTGGCACTGTTCTCATTCATTTTCATTAATGATACTACATTGTACTTTTAAATCTATGATCTGGAATAATTACTATCTGACAGTTTGTTGAGCAAAAATAAACACACAACAACATGAATTTCAAATAGAGAACCCTAATGTGAACATATTTGTTTGTGCTTATTGATGCTGTTCTTTTCTAACTTTTGATAGCCCAAAACTTTCAGTTGATTCCCAACATCCACCAGTTTTGTAATAAAATAATAAAAAAAAAAAAGGATCGACAGTAACTGTCCCCAGCTACAGGCCTCTGGAGGGAAAAGGACAGCCTTGCAAATTTTACAAGGTGCCTGGCCAGTAGGAAGTCTTGCATTGAGGGTGGCCTCCCTAACCGGCGGGAACGTCAGAGCCAATGTGACATTCCCTGTGGAATCACCAATGAAGATGGAAGCAACTTTGCACAGCCTGTTTAACTCTGACTGTATGACTCACCTTGCACACTATACCAGGAGACTTATCCAATGTATCGGGAATATTGACCAAGAGAGTCTAATTTAATGATCTAAACAGTGACAGGTCTAAATAGTGCTGCCTTTTAACTCTATATATAATACAGTATTCTACAACAGGCTTGATTTTTGTTTCCCTTATTAACATTACTTAATACAATACAAATACAGTGGAAACATTTCTGCAATATATGCACCACTGTTTAGATCCTTAAAATAGACCACAATAATGAACATACAATAAATCAATAACTGACAATACACTTACCTTAAATATTATTGGAATCGCAGAATAAAAATGTTTTTGTTGTTCCCCGTTAAAGTTCTGCAGTTGGGCCGCATATTCATTTTTACTCTCATCAGCCATGTGTGTTCGTAGATATAACTGCGCCTTAGCCTGTGTAAGGGAAAAAAGACAATGATGTTGTTAGTATTTCATGCAAATGTGAATATGGCATAAATAGCAGTGGAGTCTGGGTATTGAAAAACACCAGCAACTGGTAATTCCGGTTTTATTTTTTTCAAATCTACTTTCCTGGTGCTAACAAGATATATGAAAAAGGATTTCTAAAGCACTGGTTCTTTTCAACTGGTGACTGGATCAAAGTGAGCTTACCAAGTAGAATTAGAGGTGACTCTTAGCATTGTTGCAAAGAGAACGCTGATCTTACCTTCTCCACATCAGCTTTGGTTGCGTTGGGGTCATTGTCTATTTTTTCATAGCCTAACTGTGCCTTTTCTGTTTCTCGGCACTCTCTTTCAAACTTTTTCTTACTCTACAAAGAAAAAGAAAAAAAAAGGGCAAGTATAAATTGTTATTTTTTTTTTTTTTTACTCTTATTGTATTTCTACAGATTTCTCAAGAACAACCATGTATCTTAAATACAAATAAATAAATAAATAAATAAATAAATATATAAAATAAATAATTTTAAAAAATCAAACCTTCTCTTCCTGGAATCAGAAAAGTAGCCGAAACTTTTAAAAAAATCTAATTACTGCACCTTTTTATTTTTATAAAATCGGAACAAGAATTGTTCTAGTCTTGATAGACATGATAGAGTACCATACTAAGCAGTATTTTGAATTTTTACAAATTTATTTTAGGGGGAAAAAAAAAAAACATGTACATGCATGTACTGGGTTAATGAATTAATTGAATCTGAAAGCGTGCCAGGGAGATTAGATGTGTTCATGTGTGATGCTAACGATTGAGATATTCCAGCTAAAAAATAAATAGATTAATAGGTACATTTGATATCTGGTTCATGCAGCCATGATACAACAGCAATGCATCAATGAGGCCAAGTAATTTAATACTATATAATAGAAAAAAATAATCCGTAAGCGTCACTTTTCAATTAATAGTCTGCTGTGGCTAAATTTGAATAAACATACAGCAAATACAACCTTTAAACTGCCCTGTGTTTTGCATAATATCCCAACTATCCTCTGAAGCCACTTAAAATGATGTACTCATAACATCAGCTAATAAAACAGGCTTCAAGAACAGAGGCAGACAGTCAATAGAAAGACAAAATGAATTGTTCATTTTAATAATTGACGCTGTCCTCCTATCAGCGCTAGCTGTGCACTGCTGCAGTTCCTCTATTTTGTTTTATTTTCTACTAAGTTCAGATCCTGTATGGTTCTTGTTCTACCACACTTAATTTAAATGTATATTGACAAATTCTTAACAGACTACGTCCTCAGTCAGTACCTCTCTATGACCCCATTCACACTTGCGATTTAAGGACGGCACAGGGCCGCCTTTTCTCATATATGAAAGCTCCAAAAAAGAAAAGGCAGCCCAGGGCCGGCCTAGATTTAGGCCACCCTTACGATGTGGCCCAGGGTCTGCAATCCCAGACCAGGGCTGGCCTTTACATATGTATGAACGCAAAGCAGAGTTTGGCAAGGACGAATTTCACGCCGATAGTAATGTGCTGTTATGTACTTCATGCAGGAAGGCTGTAGACTACACTCGTAGACAGACGACTGTAGAACATGGGAAGCGCTAAACATAAATTGAATGAAAAGAAACGTAAAACAAACAGCAAACTAGGAATTCTTTTCTGTGCTCAACACCAGCGACTCACGACAATCCGGCTGGAGAATGCTGCAGTTCTATTTTAAAAAGACATCCGGATGATGAAGATTAACTCTGGAGTTGAACTAACATGAATATATATTATATATATATATATTTTAAACAGGGAACTATTTGTAATATTTGAAGTAAAAAAAAAAGTTTGTTTGTTTTATTGATTAATGGCACTGGTAAGCTTGTAACTTGCTTAGAATTTGAAAGTTGTATTTTTACTATAATACCTCAATGCCTGTTATTGTGATTATTATTGTTAATGTGATTGTGGGTGGGGGTAAGCTCGGACACACCATAACATTAAGTCAAAATAGCCAATAATAGGTTGGTTTATTTGTTTTTTAAATTTAGTAAATCGCCAATTAGTTTTTTGTTGTTTTCTCCCCAATTTAGTAGTGTCCAATTATTTTGTTTAGCTCAGCTCACCGCTACCACCCCTGCGCTGACTCAGGAGGGGTGAAGACGAACACACGTTGTCCTCCGAAGTGTGTGCCATTAGCTGCCCCCTTTTTTTACACATTGCAGACTCACCATGCAGCCACCCAGAGCTACAGCGTCAGAGGACAACGCAGCCCTGGGCAGCTTACAGGCAAGCCCGTAGGCACCCCGCCAGACCACAGGGGTTGCTGGTGCGCGGTGAGCCGAGGACACCGCGGCTGACCTAACCCTCCCTCTCCCCGGTCGGTGCTCAGCCAATTGTGCGCTGACTCCTGGGAGTTCCAGTCCTCGGTCAGCAAAGGAACAGCCTGGACTCGAACCGGCGACGTCCAGACTATGACGTGCATCCTACACTCCATTATGCTTTGATAGAGGGCATTCATTTTTTCTACGTGAGCACCATCTTTAGACAACGGCAGCCGTCAGTATGCTATTTAGCATAATCATTAACAGAAGATATTGTTTAAAGATGGCACTTGCATTACAAAATGGATGCAAAGTAGAAAAAATGCAAAAAAGCACAAGATACCCTGTGGTAGTTCCTTTAAAGGTGAATCAACTTCCATAGTACCATTTTCACTTGTAGGACAAATTCCCATTCTTATAGAGCTTTGTCATTTTAAGAGACTGTAGGTCATTTTAAATCAAACCACTTATTTACTCTCCTCAAACAACACACCAATGCCTTAGCCGAGTAAAATCCCCCTCCCAGCTTTGAGACCTGACTGAAATCTGCTTTAAAAGAGCCGAGACTCTGCACATGTCAGTGATTCATTCCAAGCAGACACCAACGAGTGCAGCCATAGCTGCCTCGGGACATCAGGCTCCAGCTTTAAATCATCATCATCAGCAGCAGCACTCCTCTGTGCAGAGGCTTCCATTTAATAAGCAATACAAACGTACATTATCCATCTGTTTCCAGCACTGATCGAGATACTGTTGGGCTTTCCTTCCCTCCTGAAGATGCTGTAGAAGAAAGACAGGAAAACTAGGAATTGAACAGATTTCATTTTACAAATGGTAAATTAATAATTTATTCTACCTTGCTCCCCAAGATATATACAGTTGTAATCTATATATTATTTGGATGCGTATAGACACTGTAACATGTATATTCTATATGAAAACCTATGATAACAGGATGTCCATAGTTTCACTACTGATGTCTAACACTGGAGACAAATGGAGAATATAAACCCAGACCAGGAGAATAAAGACCTTCCTAGTAAGACTAAACATTTAGGAAATGGCTAAACATTTAGTAGAAGGGGGATTTGAAGATATATTTACTTTAAAAAAAAAAAAAAAAAAAAATCAATTAATCATAGCATGTGAGCAAATCTATTAAAATCGCATATTTTAGGAGTTCTATATGAACTGGTAGTAACAGTCTACCCACCATTCAGCAAAATAAGAATATTTACATTTAAATTAAGCTCTAAAATGTCACTAAATGCATTCAGAATTATGAAACAGATATTTTTATTAAAAAATACGTAACAAACAACTCAACCTAATAATGGATTACTCTTGAAACAATACCCCTATATACAGTAGTATCAGAAACCTCAGAACTTTCAACCACCAATCAGGAGGACCCGCTTTGGGCACTAGATGACCTAATGGAATGACTAGCTTAAAAAAAAAAAAAAAAAAGCAAAAGGAAAGCAAAGATATTATAAATAAATAAGTCAATTAAAGATTTAAAAAGTTTAAAAAACAATAAAAAGGCCCTGCGTACTGGTTTCTAATTGCAATAAAAGCCTGATAACCTTGGTAATTGAACTTGCCTGTATGGCCAGTACCTACCTTCCCAACGTGGTCAATCTGAGACGGTAATGCCTTCCGATCAGATTCTACTGGTTTTTTTTGGAATCCATAAATAAATCTAAAAATGTACGAACCTTTAAAATGAGACTCCCTGTACTGTACACGGATCTTCACAACAAAAAAAGTGTAAATTCACTTACGACTTTCCTTTCTGACTTGAGCTCATGAGTGTAGCGCATGAGCTCCCCATACACTCGGCGCCCCATCTCCTCCGCCACCACCTCCCGCTGTCCTGCATAGTCATTGAGCTCGTTGAGGATTGTATAGAAAGACAGACACGAGCTAAACCTGCAGGAAGAAGCAGCAGGCATTACACAGTGGCATGGGATAACTCTGGGGTGTCATTATTACATCTGTCACATACAGCAGGGGACCACCTGCAGCAGTTCAGTAAGTGGTCAGCTGCTAAAAGGACAGAAGTAGAACAGCAACAACCAATGCAAGAAGGTTTTCACAGGGAGCAGTCCTAAGAGCAATCTCATAGCTATCTCTGGATCTCAGGGACTATTTGTTGTATTGACTTGAAACTAGGAAGGTTTAAACAACCAATGTTGCACTTGTTGAATGGCCTTGGCTTTGAGCTCATATCCAATATGAGTGTATGGCAACCATCTTTTTTCAATACCATGGCTGCTCCAAAATGTCTGAATGAATTTATTTTACATTTTACTCAGTGGTGATCGTTCATATAAAAGGTGTTACGATTAGATTTTTGAGATGATAGGATCAAAGCTGGACAACTGGTGGGTTCATAATGTTGTACCTTCAGTATACATTTAACTATTAAACAGCAAGTTTGTATGGGTATAATTTATCACTGTTAACCTGGTTTAGATTCAGTTTAGTTTATTTTCTGTTCCAGTAGATGCAAATTACATTTCTTGTCAATTGCACTTTATTTTTCATAGGCTTAGAACTGAATGGGTAGATCTGTAAATGTCTTTAGAAAAACAATCCTTTGAAAAGTACAAACTGTTTCTGTAGCGTTGACTTGTAAACATTATGGAATACAACATTGTTTTAAATAACTTGCAGCTGAACAGAAACATCATACCACAGAAGCAAATCACACCATTGCCTGCATATTTTGTGTAAAACAGATAGAACAATAGATTTTCGTACTGAGAAGACCTAAAAAATTATATAAGACTTTTATATTGTCTGGTTTAATATAAATTAAACCAGACAATACTTTATCATGGTGGTTTTACCAGGCCACTGACCCCTCCATAACTTCAAAACACAAACATAGAAGATAAAACTTTAAATAAACAAAGTCAAGTACACAAACATTTTGGCAAGTACCCTCTTCAGTGTACTAATTAAAAAGGTCAATAAATCGGTACACTGATGAAGGCACTGCTAGCCAAAACGTTCATCATCTTGACTTCTTTTCTTATAGTCGTACCCTGGAATACTGACTGAGCGTTTTGAAGTCATGGATGATTTAGCTACAGCTGTAGCCCTTCTATGAGCGAGAGGTGTAAACAACATCCATTATTAGATCAGTCTGTTAATATGGGTGATTAGGACCGTGCTTAGGTGTGGAGTCAGGTGTGTAGGAAGAAAAAGGAATGAAAGAAAAAGAAAATTAGATCAGGTAGATTTTTCTGTATAGCAGCATGAATTTGTTAATTCCATAGGGCTAAGTCATTTAATTTTCTATTACAGCGGTCTTTACATAAGAGGCCAAGTCGAAGACCTAATTCAACTCCCGAATGAACTAATCCAACTCTAAGAGGGAGTTCAGATAACAAATTAATTACTTTGGGAAGGAAGAAAAACCTACACAAATACAGAAGCAGTGTGTGTGTGTGTGTGTGTGTGTGTGTGGGTGTGTGTGAGAGAAGCAGGTTATTAACTAGTCCACTGAAAAAGATTTGGGGAGCAAATTGAACTGTATCGCTTCTATGCATAAACTGATCATTGTTTCCTCACGATGCTCCTGGGATCGAACTGTAACACCTGCGCTGGATGTACCTGGGATATCTAGCATTTAAATAGTTCCTAAACCTAATCTTTTGTTTTGTTAATATAACAACCCGTCTTTAACGTTTCCGTTTCTCTTAACTTAAGGATACAAATATTATAACTATTTACATTTCTTTCAGTCCTGGTGTTATTCATTTAAAACACTACCCAAACTAACAAGAGTCCTTTGTGTGCGCACATTAATTCAAATTAAAAAGCACATCAAAGCTCCAGCTCTAGTGACGTTCAGTTTATGTGTAGCTTCTCCTAAGGTCACGGATGTTCCTTGAGTCTTTTTCAGTGGACTAATCGATAAGCTATGAATGTGAAGACAAAAGTATCTGCCTTGTATAAGCATTTGGTCCATGCCGCCCATTTGCAGTGCAATTTAAATGGAATTTAGTGCTCCATCAAATACAGAAGTCAATGTGTAAGCTACTGTACAAACTGCAACTGTAAATGTAGATCTAGAATAAGTACATCTCTGATGAATTTGATGTTTGTAATAAATGCAAAGCTGACATCACCGGAGACAGACATGCATATTAGGTACAGCATAATCAAATTTTAATCGTTCACATTATGGAGCTGCTTAAATGACCTTGTAAATGAATAAGAGAAACACTGTACAGTAGAATGTGTGCTGTTTATTATAGAGACTTCATTATGCACTGGTTTCATTTGCAGGGTATCTTTTTGATTCTGAATTTTGTTATAGGAACCAATATGAACATGGTTATTTTTGCCTCATTATTTTCCAAGCATAATTGCTTTGAATATATAAACATTTGTCCCAGCAGTAAGAAAAGAAAGCAGTGCCAGAACTCATTTAATACCAGCAACTCCACAGTAAATATATCTAAACCATTCCATTGTTATGCATATTCATAAACCTGTTCCCACCCCTCTAAACCTGTGTCGGACCAAGCAGATAGGACAGATAAATTAATCAAAATGCTGAACTTTGGGAGAGTTGGGAACCAATTAAATGTTTTTAATTGAACAGGTTTTTAGCAACCGATCTTATGAATTTAGAAGACATTCTGATGGGACGACCCGAAGCTCAACTGATGTGAAAGGAAAATAGTTTGTCAAAACTGATTTAATGACCATGCATATGTCAATAAAAATGTAAAAACAAATCTCAATTACGCTGAAAAATATATTGCACGAATACTAAAAACTCTATACACTGTTCAGTAACACTAAGAGCCTCTCAGCATTGGCCCAATCACACAGAACTGACCTTCAATTTCTACCAAGCAGTGCTGCACGAACCAATTATTCAGACTCAGCTCACCACAGAAATCACTGGTGTAGATAGGGCTAGTGTTGAGACTAATTACCTGGGCTCTTCATCTTTGGGGCGCTTCGGGCAGTTCTTCTTTACAAGGTTCCTGTCACAAAACAGAAGAATACATTATTGTTCTTTAAGGACTTTAGTTTTATTTGTATATTTATTACAAAAATGATAAAAGAAAGCATAAACCCTCAGATATTTATTGATAAAAAATATATTTAGCAGTTTTCATTAATGAAATCACAGATGCAGTCACACACCACACATAGCGAACTATTCACTTGCCAGCTCACGTTAAGATCAAATCTTTATTAAAAGATGGTTTATTTGATATTACCAAGATCTGCATTCAATTCGCTTTTTAACTGGAAGGAAATGTTTCAGGGGGAAATAAACGTGAAGCATTAAGCACCAGGATTCACAAAATGAAATAGGCGTGGGCGGGCACACTAAACCATTTAAGTGTTTTATGCTGTACACTGCACATCACTCTTGGCTGTGATAATGGTAATGACTCACAGGCATGATCTGAATCTCTGACCTCTGGTATTTCTGTGTATTAATTCAAAAGAGCCTTCTTATTAAAAGATTATCATTTTTTGGCGAAAATCAACAATTAATATTGGCATTTATTTTTTAAATAATATACCAGGTTTTTTTTCCAATCTATTTTTCAATTAAAAAAGAATGGGTAAAATCAACGTTTATACTTTAAAAAATATATATATTTGCAATTTTATGCAATTGAGAAATATCTCATTTAGCGAAACCCCTTTACCATGTTCAACATGCAACAAAACCATGGTTACCATCATTCTAATTGAAATAACATTTGGTCACAACGGAGCTATACCTTGTAAACCACAGAAAACGCAGCATATAAAAGTGTATTACACAGACTTTTATAGCATACATTTACGAGTAAAAATAATACACACAGAACAAAACATTAGATAGTTTAACAGAACTAACTTGCACTTATTATTCAGAGTCTGAGCTCCACCTCTTTCCTGATTCAGCACAGCTGGACTCTGAGTCACTGGAAGACAAGGCAGACGGGCCTGCTTCGTATTGCCGCGGAGAGTTCAGCCATCGGTCTGGGTATTGTGCACAGTACTCATTAAATGTTTTCCTCTTGTGCCCCATTTTCAAATCAAAGCTAGTAACTGTCACTGTATACCTATAGCAAAAGCTTACCTACATCTTAACCCGCTAATTTCAAAAGTAGGCGCTTTGAATGACAGGTGCTGTAGCTGTCAAATGAAAGTGCACAGTCGGTGCAGGTCTTGATGATTGACAGTCATTTAAACAAACGAGAGCATTCTAGTGCTGCTTCAGCCAACAAGATCTGTCAGAACAGGATGAAATGACTGAATAAGGAACCAAAGAGATGACTGACAGCGACTCCTAGCCATTCAGAGCTGAACGGAGAAGGGACAGACAGCAACTATAAAAACTACACAAACTAAAAATTATTATTTTTGGTGAGAAAATAAAAAAAAAAAGCAAGTAGTTTTACCAACGTTTATCCTAAGTAAATTTATTTCAGTCAAAGTCATATTTTTGGGGAATTCGACATTTAACAAGCTTTACCGATTAAAATCGAAAAGTAGCAAGCCTAATTATAATTTAAAATCACAAAACCAAACAAACTGTGCCAGGTCTATTTTAATAATCTAAACAGTGGTAGCCTAAAATGTATGACACTGTTTTGTTGGAGGATCTAATTTCACACTGTATTTGTATTGTGTGTAATAATTCTAACTGGACCAATTAATCACCCTGGGGGAAAGTTGTATTAACATCACAATAGATTATTAAAATAGACCCCTCTAGCTTATTCAAGGAAAGTCTTTTTGAATTTTATCTTCAGATATCTAAAACGGTTAGAGACTTAGAAATACTGTACAGGTTACTGGTTAGAGATTGTTATCGTGTACTTTTGTCCTCCCTGGTACAGTACTTGTTTGTTGAATGTTTATTCCACAGCCGACCGTGGATGGGAGCTCCCAGGGGGCGGCGCTCAATTGGCCGAGCGTCGTCCGGGGGGAGGGAGGGTTAGGTCGGCCAGGGTGTACTCGGCTCACAGTGCACCAGCG
Source organism: Acipenser ruthenus (assembly GCF_902713425.1). Classification (NCBI taxonomy): domain Eukaryota; kingdom Metazoa; phylum Chordata; class Actinopteri; order Acipenseriformes; family Acipenseridae; genus Acipenser; species Acipenser ruthenus. Next base: position 26,376,949 of record NC_081200.1, on the reverse strand, counting down.
ACCCCTGTAGTCTGGCCGGGCGCCTGCGGGCTTGCCTGTAAGCTGCCCAGAGCTGCGTTGTCCTCCGACGCTGTAGCTCTGGGGCAGCTGCATGGCGAGTCTGCAGAGAGTAAAGAAGCAGTCGGCTGACGGCACACACTTCGGAGGACAGCGTGTGTTCATCTTCGCCCCTCCCGAGTCAGCGCAGGGGTGGTAGCGGTGAGCTGAGCCTAAAAATAATTGGGCATTTCAAATTGGGGAGAAAATAATAAAAACTAATTGGCAACGACTAAATTATTAAAAAAAAAAAAAAAAAGATTTCTAGACTTTTTTTGTTCACAGACGAACATGCCCCATTGGAATGCATTTAAGACAAGTGGATCACAGATTCAACACCCAACCTATGCTTTATAACTAAAAACCCCAACACTTACATTAATACTGACTGGTGATAGGTGTTCAGTTGCTCTAAAATCTTAATTTTAGTGGCCAAGACTACAGTATAAGATGTGCCCAGATGGTGACACAAACTTTAACTTTTTTTAAATTTTATTTTTAAGCCCCAGTGGAGTTTTCATTCTCTCCCCCTCTTTTTGTTTCCTGAGAAGATGTCTGATTTATTGTTTTCCTTGATGGACATAGTACACAGCTCATTATAATTCACAAGGTGAAGCTTCTCACAATAGTGTATCCAGGCGACATCCCAAAGTTGCCATTGGGATTAAATGGGGTTTAACAGCAGGCTAAAACATTAAAAAACAGACGGGTGGGGGGGTGGGATTGGGAGATTGGGTTTGAACTTCAATTACTGTTTCCACGGCAGTGCAGAAACAGGTGTGGAATTCAAGGGAAGTGTTTTCAGAACCATTCTGCTTTCAGGGAAATTATGCACTCTCAAAAATGAGGGCAAACAGGAATTGATCAAAATGGGGCATCATCCAAATAATGTACAAATTAAACCATTTTATGAATACAGAATAATAAATTAAATTGGACAATGAAAGCCCACTTAATTTTTAATTTCAATATATCTGACCATGTCTGTTTCATAGTTTACAGCAGGAATTTTTTTTATTTTTCTGGATTCTAATAACCACTAGAAAGTATAACTAACATTTGCAAATTTCAGCTTTAGAAGTGCTAAAAAAATAAAAATAAAGAAAAAAAATGTCTCCATTCACAAAGTCTTTTGGTTTAAATGTAACTCAATCAAAAATTGAACACTGTATTTGTGTGTTATCACGTACCTGGTTAAGAACAAAACTAGTAGACGATTTATTTGAAGTCATAATGGCACAAAAGCTGACCTTAACCCCAGTGTTGCTATGGAAACACATGTACTTACAGAAGTGGGGATATGAAAACAGGTTCAAGTAAAGAAACCTCACAAACCACACATTACACCAAATGAAGACACAGATACCTCGTCTTGAAATTTCTCAAAGAATTGTACTAGCTTGCATTATGTACTTTTATAAATAACCTGTAGGAAAGCTTGGATTTAGTTAAAAACAATAGTGATTTGTTGAATTCATTTTACCATAAGCCTTATGTAGCATGCTAACACAAAACAAAAACAACAAAAAAATCTGTGAAAATCTGTGAAAAAGCGGTGAGGTCAGATAATAATGGGTACAATCTATCATGAATCCAGCTTGGCAATAACAGAGGCAATTACAGCACATAGTAAACAGTACAATATTAAACATTACCTTAATTGTTTTGCATAGGCATGTTCGATTTCCGTTCTTTCTTTAACAAATTTTGTATATCTCTCCAGGAAGTCGATTCCCCATTGCGTATGTTTCTCTAGGTTGTCAAACTGATCCTATAAAAAAAGAGAGAGAGAACACTTAAAATCATTTGGCATATCAGCCAAATACATTTATTTTTTTACAAGTCCAAAACCAAAAATGTATATAGTTTTAGGCAGAGTTGTAACCAAGTCATTTTTGTTAAGTCCCAAGTCAAGTCCCAAGTCCCAACAGCCAAGTCTCAAGTCAAGTCTCAAGTCACAACGGTCAAGTGTCAATTCTGGTAATAGCCACCCTGATTGAACTGATGATGATAATAATAATAATAATAATAATAATAATAATAATAATAATAATAATAATAATAATAATAATAATACTTAGCTGACGCCTTATTATCCAAAGCGATTTACAGGATTATTCAAAGTATAAGGGCGTAGCTAGGAATAGATTTTTACTGAGGCAAAAATCTAATTTTTATCTTAAAAAAAACAAAAAAAAACAAAAAAAAAACACCCTGCATATCCTGTTCATGAAGTCTGAAGACTATTAATATAAGTCGCTAACTCTTTTTACCCAGTGACCCACCTTGGATGATGTTTGAAATTTCACAGCACTTATTTTTTTAAACAAATCTCCCAACCTAAAATGACCCCATTCACACTGTTAGAAATATGTGATATTAAAAGGACAAGAAGAATAGAACTTATAAATATGAATATCCATATGGAAAGTAAATACAGAAACATGTTAAATATATGAATAATATATTTATAACCTTACCATATATTTTCAACATATAAAATAAATACATGGCTCACAGATTAAATTATATTTAAAATATACTCCAAATGCACCAGATATTTTAATGTATTTTTTATACATTACCAATTCATTTTATTTAACTGACAAATATATTTTACAATATACTGTTATAAATATATATTTGCAACAAACCTACCATACATTTAAAATATGTTATGTTTTTGCCTTACAGTCGTCATACATTTTAAAAACATTTATGGATGCTGTTTTAAATATATATTTAGCAACAAATTTGTGTAAATATTTTGGAACTGAATAAAAATACATTAAGAATGTATTCATAAGTTTCCCTGAAACGTATAATGATGCTAATATGTGATGTTGACCTTAGACATTGATTAAACATTGATAAAAACATTAACTAAATATATACCACAGTACATACATTATATATTTAATTGTATTGAAACATGTATTTACCTTTTTTATTTAATAAAAATCAATATATTTATTATACAAAGCAATAAATATGTATGTCATATATAGATATTGCCTGAGTGGACATGTAAATTAGTTGTTTGCAAAGGATGCTGGGGGTTGGGCTTTTTGTGTGGAAAAAAATCTCTGTGCGTGCGAGTCACTGCTGTTGGCAATCTCTGCCAAATAAACACCTCTGATGTTTTGAGAAGAGCTGAAGGTGTTTCCTTTATTAATCCATAAAGGTGATTTTAAATGTCCTGCTCAGCTACAATATTGTTTTTTTTTTTTTATTATGTGCCATGCACAAGTACATGCATTAAAGTAAATATTTCAAATGTGTACATCATGTATTTGTCATATGATTTTTTTATATTTCTCAATATATTTACTTTATATTTTAAAAGCATTAACGAAATATTTAACATATATACACATTCAGCTATTTTAAATACATAAAACATATTTACCATGTATCTCATATTTTTCATATCTAGAAAAGGGGCCGATTTTGGTGTATGAAATGTATAAAATATCTTGATAATATATTTTTAATATATTGTATTTAATTCAATAATGATGTTGGGCAAATATAAGATTCATACATTTCTTATTGTATATGGAAAATATATTTTTGTTCCGTATGGGTAAGGAGATGGGTTTAGACTGGTGCTGCTATTGCTGGAACTGGTGCTGACACTTCTGGTACTAGCGCTGCTACTGCTGGGACTGGTAACACTAGTGCTGCTACTGCTGGAAATGGTAAGACTGGTGCTGCCACTGCTGGGACTGGTGCTGCTACTGTTGGGACTGGTAAGACTGGTGCTGCCACTGCTGGAACTGGTATAAATAAATAGTACAGGTTTTTGGCTGGTTTAAAAAACACAATTTGGCTACTTTTTGGCTGGTTACTTCCAAAATTTGGCAGGGCATTGCAAAAGAAATCTGGCAGTTTTTAACAGTCGCTTTAAAATTTTTGAGAGTCGTGGGTTGCACGGGAATGTACAACATTGAGGCAACAACCATGGAGGATAGAGAGAGCGAGGAGGACCTTTTTTAATAATGTAAGTACACACAAATGTATTATTTTAATATTTTTAATGTGTAATGTCATATGCAGCAAAACAAGAACTACTAAAAAAAAATATATATGGAATTTGTATAAACACCCCCACTCCCCTCCCTCTGAAATGAGTTGGGCTTGTTTTGAAAGGCAGTGCTGCTTTTTTTTTTTTTGTACTCTTGAGACTTGGCAACACTGACACACACACACACACACAAGTGCACAGCACGAGAGGGAGAGAGCGAGAGGACGGGCAGAGCGAGGGTGCAATACAAGCTGTAATTCCGGTGTAGCGTTTGAATTTTTATTGTTGTCAAGTCATTTTAATCAAGTCCCAAATCAAGTCTCAAGTATAAAAAAAAGTGACTCGAGTCCAAGTCACCGGCAAGTCAACTGGTTTTAGGATGTTCAACACAGGTGACTAGAACCAGTAGAAAACAGCAGTACAAATTCTACTGCCAGCGAGAAACTGCAAAAAGACTGAAGATTAACATCAGGGCTGAAGAAAGAGAAAATATTTTGAGGTTTTAAGTTTAGAGAAAGGGAAGTGGATTTCGTGCAGTTACTGGCAGCAGCAAATTCAGATTTATTAGTGCCAATAAAAATCCTACTGGTAGTAACATCTGCTATTATTAACAGGATAGCACAACGACCCCAGAGAGTCAAGGTTGGGGCTGTACAACTGTTGTTCAACTCCCAAGCTTCGTTCAGTATTCCAAGCAAAGTGTCCCTTTCCAAGTAATATATACTTTTAATATACTAATGGATTAAAGACACACATCTGTGTATTGGCTTGGATTCCTGCTGCAGTCCCAGTCAGTTCTTCCAAGAGATTTGCCAGGGAGCTACAATATCAACACAGTGGGTTACTAGTGGGTTTCGATACCCTGCATAGGACATCACTGAAATTAGTTTGGTACTGTAGACTCAACTCAGTCACTCCATAACTCAAAACATTTCAAATCATTAGGTCGCTTCGTATGTCATTTATTTATTGATGTATTTAATTTTCCCCTTACTATTTTACAGTGTTTGCAATCATTCAGAGTGGTTCTGGGTTATGTTGCTCATTTCTCTCTAAATCTGCCTGCACATGGCTTTGCTTTGAGCTTGCCCAGAGATTCCAAAGTGCTCGGGCTTGCATCATGTGCCAATGTGATCTTTCTACTCTTCCAGCCCCACCTAGTCTACATTTATATACAGTAGACCAGTGGTGGCCAATACTCGCAGTTGGATCTAAACTCTCATCGTAAGGTCAATCGTAATGTACTCTGGGAATGTAGTTTCTTGGTGTCCATTGCCCACTGTTAATCACACATTAAAAACTACAAATCCCATACCCCGCCAATTTTTGTCAAACCAAGATTAGGAAAATAAATAAATTTTCATGTGATTGGAGAGGTTTCAAAATAAAACTGCGATGAACAAAATTCAGATATGTCGGCATCTTTACAAGAAATGAGCAATGAAGGTATGTCAGAAGATGAAAGCGAACAGTGAACTTCTAGAAGGGCTCTGTTAGTTACAGCATGTTCACAGTTGTAAGTAGCAAAAGAACATACAAGTTCAACCAACAGTGGCTAAAAGATTTTCCCTGGCTTAAGTTTGACAGTGTTAAAAAAAAAATCCATGTTTTGCACATTTTGTCAGGATGCAGGGGAATTGATGGCAGGCAAGACTGCATTTTTAACACAGAGCCAGATGTTAAAATGTGAGAATAGAGTTTTAGCTAAAGTCACAGCTTGCAAAACAATACCTAAATAGACTTAATATCGTCTTTTTATTTATTTATTTATTTATTTATTTAACTGTTTACTTACTGCAGTGTACCGAGTTTCTATAATGCTTAAAAAGATAGCGGCCAAGAATCACGTACAAGAGAATAGTCTCACGGCACTTAAAATATCCAGCACTTATAGTCTGGACGTCACAAGTTCGAGTCCAGGCTATTCCTTTGCTGACCGAGGACAGGAGCTCCCAGGGGGCAGCGCTCAATTGGCCGAGCGTCGCCCGGGGGGAGGGAGGGTTAGGTCGGCCAGTGTGTCCTCAACTCACCGCACACCAGCGACCCCTGTAGTCTGGCCGGGCGCCTGCGGGCTTGCCTGTAAGCTGCATTGTCCAAGGACGCTGTAGCTCTTGGGTGGCTGCATGGCGAGTCCGCAGTGTGAAAAAAAGCGGTCAGCTGACGGCACACGCTTCGGAGGACAGTGTGTGTTCGTCTTTGCCCTCCCGAGTCAGCGCAGGGGTGGTAGCGGTGAGCTGAGCTTAATAAAAAATAATTGGCCTTTCCAAATTGAGAGAAAATAATAAAAATAATTGGCAACGACTAAATTTATATATATAAAAAAATCCAGCACTACTTTTTATTTATTTATTTATTTTAACCAGAACTACTCAGAATGCGGCTCATAGTGCTTTCGTCACTGGCACCCACTTCCTTAGAGATTGTTGTAGTGTTTCAGGCATTCTAAATTGGGTGAAAAATACAGTAGCTTGGTGTCTCAAAATATCTCTGCGCGATTCCTGCGATCCTTTGCTGAAATTCAAGCCCTGCAAGTGTTATGTAAGAAAGGAAGGACAAAGAAAAAAGATTTGTAGATATTCAACAATAACTTCGAGCAAAATTGTATTTTTTTTGTGTGCCCCTAAATTGTTCTTAGCATGCCTAAAATTTAACTTAAGTGCACAAGTTGCCTAAAAAAAAAACTGGCTACAGGTTTCAAGACTCAGATGAAAAATGCTGGTAAGTTTCTATTATATAAACTACCTATGCTTAATGTTACAAAAATGATTTGTTTGTTACGTTTTTGTTGTTGTGGTTTTCTTTTAATTATTGCTATCTTACGTATTGGACACTATTATATTAAATCCTGCTAATAATTGTTGGTCGTAGCTTACTGGTGGATCGCGGAACCTGTTGAGATCCACCAAAATGGATTGCAGTATTTGGAGTATTGGCCACCACTGCAGCAGACAAAGAGAGTAGGTGGAGTTAGCAAAGATGAAAGGCCACACTGTCATATGATTTGAATGGAATGAGGAAGGCTGTTCAGTCCAAGCTCAACATGCGCAAAGCCAGGCACATTTGGTTTCAGTAGAAATCAACTGAAGAGACCCCCATAGAATCACATCTACTGTATGCAAGCTAAATCAGTTCAAAATCCCAACCAGAGGGAAAGTAGAGGACTGATCTTCAGCCCTCCACAGACAGCATGGCCCATTTGATTCACAGCAGTGGTTTCTGGATCAGGAAGTGCTACATTGTTTTCTCAGCTAGACTGTAGCCTTGCATTGTCAATGGCTTTCCCAGAAACAAAAAGTACACATTAGCAACACATAAAAAACAAGAAAAGGAACCAGTTCAATTTAGAACTTCAGAATAGTATTTCTCCCAAGGGTCAACAACAATCAGTTTGTACTACTTTAGAAGTCTGAATCTGGACATTCTTTTTTGGACTTCAACAACTACATTGTGTAAAAGTAATTGTTTCTTCACTTCATTGTTGACACTACAGCCTTTCAAAATTTTGTTTGTTTTTGTACCTGGTGAATTGGGCATTTTTTTTAGTTGTGTAGTACTTCTTTTTCCATTTTTCTACTTCTCTTTTTAAGTTGCAAAGCTGTTCTTTCAGCTGTTTCATCTCCTTTGCTTGTATTTTAATTGCTTGCTATACCCATTCTTCCCGGCATCCCCTGATAATTTTCGTGTTTCCTGTAAGCCTCTGTATTCCTGTTCATTAGGAATGCTGTCTGCCATTTCTGGAGAAACTGGTGCGCTGAGTGGCAGTGCTGCCTTAGCTTTTCTGTACTGTCGTTTCTGTGATCTCCATTTTTTTTTGTTCCTGCCTGCATTCCCTATCTGTCATTTTGCTAATGTCCCTGTAAAGCTTTCTGCTGCTTTCTCTTTCATTCTCTAAATACATGCCTTGCCTTTCCCTGTCACTTCCTTTTTTCTGCATCTTTCAGCACTTGCTAACTTACTGGTTCTCTTGGATGGCATGATGACTAGAAAATAAACTAAGTAATTTTATTGATTTAGGACAGACTTAGGGGCCAGATGTAAATGCATATCGCATTTGCAAATTCAGAATTTCAAAAACATGAAGTCATTTGCATTTATATGCTTTTGACCCCATGTTTGGTTTATTTATTTGTGCTTGTTTGTTTAATGTATTTATTTATTTATTAAGAGCAAATTTTCCTAACCAACATATAAGTGTTTTCACCAACATCTGTTTTATTTAAATAAACATGTTGGAGACGACAATAACTGTAAAATGTTAGTGAGGGGAAAAACAAAAACCAAACTAATTTTTTCAGTTGGTGGCGGCCATTAACATGTGCCTTTGACAGCAATGTCAGGACAGGAATTTAATTTTCAATTATTTTTATTGCTTTTTGAAAAAACATATTTCCCTCATTTCTATTCATGTTGGTGAAGACGCATAAAAAGTCTCTAAACAGAGATTTCATATAATACATGACAATTTCATAAAAAGTAGGAGAGGTCTTGCCTCAGCACATGCTGCTATTCCTCAAGGACAAGATGACCTTTAACCCCAATAAGAAAAACTTTATTCAAACAACATCGAAATGATCAAAATGATGCCTGATGTTGGTGAGGACATTTTAGTGAACAAAAGCAGGGACAGCAATAAAAATGCAAATAAGAGTAAATATGAAAATGGGTTTAAAACAAACATGTCACAGTAAGCTTACTTTATTCTCTTTAGACTTTTTTATGTTTTTAATACTATATATACATATATATACACATATATATATATATATATATATATATATATATATATATATATATATATATATATATATGTGTGTGTGTGTGTGTGTATATATATATATATATATATATATATATATATATATATATATATATATATATATATACAGACGTGCTCACATTTGTTGGTACCCCTCCACAAAAAACAAAGAATGCACAATTTTCTCTGAAATAACTTGAAACTGACAAAAGTAATTGGCATCCACCATTGTTTATTCCATATTTAATAGAAATCAGACTTTGCTTTTGATTTTTTATTCAACATAACACTGTAAATAATAAAACAAATGAAAATGGCATGGACAAAAATTATGGGACCGCTAACCTAATATTTTGTTGCACAACCTTTAGAGGCAATCACTGCAATCAAACGTTTTCTGTAGCTCTCAATGAGACTTCTGCACCTGTAAACAGGTAGTTTGGCCCACTCTTCCTGAGCAAACTGCTCCAGCTGTCTCAGGTTTGATGGGTGCCTTCTCCAGACTGCAAGTTTCAGCTCTTTCCATAGATGTTCGATAGGATTCAGATCAGGACTCATAGAAGGCCACTTCAGAATAGTCCAATGTTTTGTTCTTATCTATTCTTGGGTGCTTTTAGCTGTGTGTTTTGGGTCATTATCCTGTTGGAGGACCCATGACCTGCGACTGAGACAGAGCTTTCTGACACTGGGCAGTACGTTTCGCTCCAGAATGCCTTGATAGTCTTGAGATTTCATTGTGCCCTGCACAGATTCAAGGCACCCTGTGCCAGGCGCAGCAAAGCAGCCCCAAAACATAACCGAGCCTCCTCCATGTTTCACTGTAGGTATGGTGTTCTTTTCTTTGAAAGCTTCATTTTTTCGTCTGTGAACATAGAGCTGATGTGACTTGCCAAAAAGCTCCAGATTTGACTCATCTGTCCAAAGAACATTCTCCCAGAAGGATTGTGGCTTGTCAATATGCATTTTAGCAAATTCCAGTCTGGCTTTTTTATGTTTTTCTGTCAAAAGTGGAGTCCTCCTGGGTCTTCTTCCATGGAGCCCATTTTCGCTCAAAAAGCGACGGATGGTGCGATCAGAAACTGACGTACCTTCACCTTGGAGTTCAGCTTGTATCTCTTTGGCAGTTATCCTTGGTTCTTTTTCTACCATTCGCACTATCCTTCTGTTCAATCTGGGGTCGATTTTCCTCTTACGGCCGCGCCCAGGGAGGTTGGCTACAGTTCCATGGACCTTAAACTTCTTAATAATATTTGCAACTGTTGTCACAGGAACATCAAGCTGCTTGGAGATGGTGTTGTAGCCTTTACCTTTACCATGCTTGTCTATTATTTTCTTTCTGATCTCCTCAGACAACTCTCTCCTTTGCTTTCTCTGGTCCATGTTCAGTGTGGTGCACACAATGATACCAAACAGCACAGTGACTACTTTTCTCCATTTAAATAGGCTGAATGACTGATTACAAGATTGGAGACATGTGTGATACTAATTAAAGAAACTAATTAGTTTGAAATATCACTATAATCCAATTATTTATGATCTTTTCTAAGGGGTACCAACAAATGTGTCCAGGCCATTTTAGAATATCTTTGTAGAATAAGAAATAATTCATCTCTTTTCACAGCTTCTTTGCTTTATTCTATGACATACCAAAGGCATGCAAGTATACATGATAAAATTGCTTTTAATTTCATCACTTTTCAGGAGGAATGAAGCATTATTTCAATGAGCTGTAAGGGTACCAACAAATTTGAGCACGTCTGTATATATATATATATATATATATATATATATATATATATATATATAAATTATGTTTTAAAATGTCACCAGTAGACCAAGGGACAATGTCAGTGAGGACGTTTGGAATGTAAAATAACTCCCCCCCCCCCCCCCAAAAAGCTTTTTTGTTAAAAATGATAGATTCCCCAAGTAGATCATTTAATGCTGCTTCCAAAAACACTTATTTATGCACCTTTTTTTATTATAACTGCAATAAAATTTCAAGGGACATGTTCTCAGCGAGTTAAATGAAAAATGTCTGCATAACTCCCATCTCACACCACAAGGTACAGCCTTCATTGATGGGCACTATCGCTTGTACGGTAATTGAATTATTTAATGTTGAAGGACTTAAAACTGGGAACAGCTTTTACAAACAGCAGGGCTAACTGAAATGCCAGCATGCACAACTTGAGTCTTAAAGCGTGCAATTAACAGTCTATAGGAAACATGAAGGGCCAAAAACAAGCGCACAGCAGTGCAAAGCTGAGTAGACAAAACATGCAGAGCAAATGAACGTGCCATTTGCATGGCTCTGATGACGTGCAGGACAAAACTAATGTTTTATGTTGTATTTCATATTGCATAGAGTTCAGTACAGCACACAAAACATTATTATTGTGAACATGGTCTTGACTGTAATATACATTGCCTGCCCACTTTTTAGAACCTGTCTCCACCATTGGATTTGGCATCTCCCTGAATTAAAGCAATTTAGGCTGATCATATGATGTGACATGAGATCCTGGAAGCACTTGTGGGAGCAGCACAATTGTCTACCAGAAATGGGGAAAGGCAATAATCTAACAGCACTGAAAGAGGCATGATACGTAGTTGATGCACGTCAAGCAGGTGCCACAGGAGTAATAACAGTTATGTTGGTTAGGCTGCTCCAAGCCATTGGTCTTTATACTGTATCAGCAATGGCAAAACAAAAGTCAAGTGGTAGCCAAGACAGACGGCTGAGGCCACAAATAGTTAGGTGAGGGAAAAGACAGTAAGACAGAATTATCAAGGCTGAAGAATTAATGAATGAATGGATTAACATCCATCAAAACACCTTCCACTACCTTGGGAATCTATGCCACGTTGCGTCAAGGCTGTGATCAAGGCAAACGGTGGCCCAACCTGATATTAGGTTCCTAATAAAGTGGCTAAACAGTGCACTGTATTATTATTTGTTTATTTAGCAGACCCCTTTATCCAAGGCGACTTACTAGGGTGTGTGAACTATGCATCAGCTGCAGAGTCACTGACAACAATGTCTGACCCGAAGGCTAAGTGTCGCAAGGAAGTTAAGAGACTTGCTCAAGGTCACACAGTGAGTCAGTGAGTGAGCAGGGATTTGAACCGAGGACCTCCTGGTTACAAGCCCTTTTTCTTAACCACCCGACCACACAGCCTCCTGTATTTGTTTACTTTCACAGCAACAAAGGTCAACAAAAATAAGTGTAGGAAACGCTGCCAGGTTTTACACTTGACAATCCATTAGGCAGCTCTAAAACAAACTGCAACCATCACATCGATTGACACAGTTGATTACAGACAGTGACGGGCCAGCTTTGTGACAGTCTGCAGGTTACTGTATCAAAAAGAACATCTGTAAGCAATGTTCAGCCGGTGGCTACTGCTTTCATCAATCCCAGTTGTCACTGCAATTGCTGGCGCAGTGCTCCACTGAGCATTGCACAGCTGCAGAATGCATTAGCAGAGAGGCATCCCAGTGCATTCCTGTGCAGCTAGATCAAGTCTCGGTAGGAGAATTAAGAGTAAGAGCAGCTCTGGGTTTCTGAATCCCCATTGTCTTTGGCCTAGATTCTCTTTTTCTGTAATGGTGAGGTCTATTGTCTTTTTATCCCATGAACAGCTTATTTTATTATTTTTTCTGTGTTTTTAAAAAGCAAGTACTGTGCATGTAGTGTCGGGGCAAATATTCAGTAACACTATAGTTTTGTTTGCAAGCCAAATCAAAATGAAAGAATATTAAAAACATGAATAACCTCTGCTTTTCCCATCAGAAGTACAAGGATAATTCCTGCTCAAGTGGGCCAAAAGAGGCAACAAACTATTGTGCCAATCACTTATGTTAATTATGTGTTGGTGGAAAGCCACTGAAACATGCTTTAAAAGTTTAAAAGAATGATAGCATTATCTGTCTAGATCAGTGGTACTCAACTCTGGCCCCTGAGATCCAGTCCTAGTCTTTATTCCAACCAGGTCCTAAATTAGTTAATTGCCTCTTAACAGCTTCAATTAACTACACTAGAACCTGCTTGGAGTAAAAACCTGGACTGGATTGGATCTCAAGGGCCAGAGTGGAGTACCACTGGTCTAGATCATCACCAACATGGAAAAACAAATGAGGTCAGCGTCATCAAAATAGGCATTTATACACTCTCTCTCCATGAGTTACACAGCTTTTCTTTTGCATGCACACAACACCTGCCCTCTGGAATTTTGTTTGTACCACATTCTGTACAGTAACAGTTCTCCACAGCAAATTATCGATTCTAGTTCTGCCTACCATTATTAATACATTTGGCTCCTGATTGTGCAGTTGTTCTAACAATCTTGGCCCTGTATCCAAATGTAAATGGTCAGAACCATTCAAAAGAACTCCCTTCATGAAAGAACAATGACCTTGCTGTTCCTGCCTAGGCTTACACTGCTGCCAACACAAAGTTTCTGGTAAAAAAAAAAATAAAATAAATCTGGAATGCAACTGATGTCACTATTTCATCTTTAAAACAGCCAGTGGTCTTTATTAGAAGGATTCACTGTTTTGTTGAATTTCAGTCATTTTTTTAAGTATCCAATTTCACTATTAATGGATAAAGTCTCTATTTAAAGCCATTCAGTGAACTATAATATTGTTTTTTTTAAAGGATCTATAGGATGGGTCTATATAGGATTCACTACATATGGGGGGGGGGGAATAAATAAATAAATAAATAAATAAATAAATAAAATAAATGAATGAATGAATGAATGAACGATTACTATACATATTAATTCACTTCTTAAATAAGGTTCCAAATAGGGCACCAGGGCGAATCAACCAATGAATGTTTGTGGCTGTAATCAATTACCGATTTGTTGCTAGTTTAGTGCTCTATAGTACCCGCTGTGTGAACTACATTGTTTAGACTTCCCATGCTGACCAGCCAGCACCTTTAATGAGAACAATTCCACATTAAAAACAAAACAAACCAAAACAGGGTCTGCTTTTCCAAATTAGTTTTATCGCATGCGACATGTATCTGATTTTTACAAATAGAAGCAGAATATAAATATAGCCCAAAAATTAATTGGATAAGTTCCACACAGGTTAAAAAAAACACAAATTATTTAATTTAACACAGGTATACTGTAACTCACTGGCCATCCAAATACACTGGAAATGCAAGTTAAATCAATCCTATAGTCTGCACTGCTTGCAAGTTTATGTAGTCACATGTCATGTGTTCCACAAGACCTATAAACTAATGCTCTGTGACAATTGTGTAGCAACAAATACGGGAAAGCTTCACAAGAGGTATGATAACAAGCTAATTCCTCATGCAGTGGCTGCATACACCAACGTCAAGACTCCTGGGATGACAGCATTTGAAGAAAACAGAAATCACAACTCCAATCACAAGCAGGTCATCACATGAACCTTTAACCAGGGATTAAATTGGCACACAACAGTCCGTTCCTGATATTCTGATTGAAAGTAGGATTACGTTCCTGGTCTTCTGATAGAAAGTAAAAACTACCAATCATAGAGCACCCACTAGTATACAGTTACAGCAACCGTTTTATGCTACACGCAGAATATAGTAAAAATGACATGCCAAAGTTTATTCAGTTATAATTTTGATGGTTATAGGTGCTTATCTTCTCTGCTGTACCATGTGCTACTCCAGCCCAGAACACAAGACAACCAAGTTAGAACACACACTGAATGAACTCACTAGCACCCCTCCCCTCAAACCCCCCACCCTTCCACTTAAAAGTACATTGGAGCACGACAAACCTGGTGGAATAGGTAGAGATGGTATCTGGCTCTTTACCACAGAACACACGGCTACTGGGTGCTAGGTGTCTGCTCAGCAGTACTGTCTGTTTTTGGGATCGATAGGATTTGTGAAGGCAGCTGTCCAAGAAAGACAGGAAGGGGGAAAGGATACGATAACTGGATTTCTTGCACTTTCATACATTCGCAAACATTTTTTTTGCTTGAGAATTTGCATCAGACAGCCCAGACATTCTGTAAAATATTGTAGAAACTGAAGATTTGTGCACACTAGCATTATTATTTCCAACTACAGGGACATGACTATTTAAGAAATAATTTGGTACAGGGAAGATATCCAAATGTCTTTGTTACCAAATCAATATTTAAGGGTGGACCCAATACATCTGTGTTGGGTATCCGTCGCATTTCCATTGTAAGTATTTTTAATGTCATTTAAGAAATGCTGCATGTAGAGTGCCTATAGAAGACACCCCCTTTCAAAATGTTCACCTTGTGTTGCCTTATAGCCTCAAATTAAAATGCATTAAAAAATGTTTTTTCATTGATCTACACATCCTACCCCACAACTTCCAAGTGAAAAAAATATTCTAGAAATTTGTAGAAAATTAACAATAAAAACCGAAATAGCTTGGTTGGATATGTGTCCACCTCCTTTGTAATATCAATCCTAAATTAGCTCAGGTGTAACCAATCGCCTTCAAAATCACACACCAAGTTAAGTGGCCTCCACCTGTGTTAAATTGTAGTGATTCACATGATTTCAGGATAAATTCAGCAGTTCCTGTAGGTTCCCTCTGCTGGGTAGTGCATTTCAAAGCAAAGACTCAACCATGAGCACCAAGGCGCTTTCAAAAGAACTCCTGGACAAAGTTGTTGAAAGGCACAGATCAGGGGATGGGTATAAAAAAAATATCAAAGACCTTGAATATCCCTTGGAGCACAGTCAAGACGGTTATTAAGAAGTGGAAGGTATATGGCACCACCAAGACCCTGCCTAGGTCAGACCGTCCCTCCAAACTGGATGACTGAGCAAGGAGACTGATCAGAAAGGTTACCAAGAGGCCAATGGCAACTTTGCAAGAGCTACTGGCTTTTATGGCCAAGACTGGTCAAAGTGTGCATGTGACAACAATATCCCAAGCACTCCACAAACTGGCCTGTATGCAAAAAAACTCTCAGGAGATTCTGTAGCCATGTGGCAAAAAGTTTTGTGGTCTGACGAAACTAAAATGGAACTTTCTGGCCTAAATGCAAAGTGTTATGTTTGGCGCAAACCCAACACAGTGCATCAACCAAAGAACACCATCCCTACTGTGAAGTATGGTGGTGGCAGCTGTTATGGGGATGTTTCTCATCGGCAGGGACTGGGGCACTTGTCAGGATAGAAGGGAGAATGAATGGAGCAAAGTACAGAGAAGTCCTTGAGGAAAACCTGCTGCCCTCTGCAAGAAAGCTGAAACTGGGACGGAAGTTCACCTTTCAGCATGACAACGACCCAAAGCACACAGCCAAAGCTACACTGGAGTGGCTAAAGAACAAAAATGTAAATGTCCTTGAGTGGCCCAGTCAGAGCCCCGACTTAAATCCAATCGAAAATGTGTGGCATGACTTGAAGATTGCTGTCCATCAACGCTCCCCAAGGAACTTGACAGATCTTGAACAGTTTTGTAAAGAAGAATGGTCAAATATTGCCAAATCTAGGTGTGCAAAGTTGGTAGAGACCTATCCCAACAGACTCACAGCTGCAATTGCTGCCAAAGGTGCTCCCACCAAGTATTAACTCAGGGGGGTGGAGACTTATCCAATTATGATCTTTCAGTTTTGTATTTTTAATATATAATTTTTTTCTCAATAAAAACTTTCTTCCCCTTAACAGTGTGGAGTAGATAGATGTGGTTTGTAGATAAGTGGGAAAAAATCTTCATTTAAATGCATGAAACTCTGAGGCACTGACGCAACAAAATGTGAAAAAAGTTCAAGGGGTTGTAGACTTTCTATAGGCACTGTATAGTTTTGCAATAATTTCTAATCCCTTCAATGTTTTCAGTTAGCAAAAGCTCACGTCAATTTCTCATGACATAATATCCGCACAGAAATTCCCCTTATACAGTAGCTTATCTCCATTATTAAACCAGGTTAAATATTAACAGGGCCATGTTGCTACTGATGAACCAATGAAACCTGAGTGCATTCCCCAATTTAAACTTTGTGAACATAGAGTACAATCAGTTTTCTATTGTAAGCTTTTGCAATGCAAGTGCTTTATCAGTTTGCCTCTGGCCAGTAAAAGAAACACTTCACACAACTCTTGTGACCAATTACTATTACAGTAGTTGACACATCCTGAGTGCGTCACTGGGACCCAGGTATGAGTTTTCACACTACACAGGATTGTGACCCGGGTAGCCAGGACCCGGGTCCAGAACCGGGTAGGAGTGGCAGTGTGAAAGAGGCTTAACAAAACTGTGGTACTAGTCCAAAGGACAGAGGGAAAATTCTCAGCTGTGCCACCTTGCCGACCACGAAGCTCCACCTGAAATTGACACCGATGACACAAATATAATGTTTATTTTATTGTTCATTACATGTGCTGCTATTTACAAAAATGCTGGCTGGTTTGTGGAGTTGGGGGTTACAGCCTGTGAGTGATTAAGAATTACTACCTACAATAATTAATGTACTCACGTACACAAAAGGTCTTCACTAAAGTCCCAATTTAAAAATCAGTATGTTGTTAGCTAGGTGGCTGCATTTCTTTCTTTTTTTTTTTTTTTTTTTTTTAATTAGCAGTGGGAGAAAACCACGTCAGCAAGTACAGTAAAAGCTGCCAGAACTGATGGACACTGAATTTACTAGGTTGTATACTAATGAGAGCATAAAATATACAAAAGAAACGAAGGAAACGCAGATCTTTTCACAAAAGCATCTGGATTTGAATATGTGAAGGATCGCCTTTCGGTTTGTCAGAGCTGCCAGTGAATGCTTTACTTTTTAAACGCTGCAATAATAATAGTTCTTATTGCAAAGTTCTAATGGTGTGCCATTTCAGAAATGAGGCCCTTTATCTCTGAACGCGAGAGAGAGTGTGGCATAATGCAGATTTAATGTGACTAGGTACGAGAATAAAATATATTTCTGGAAACTCTGAGGTTTCCCCACAATTTAAATACCGGTATGTAAGATAAATACAGTTTTGCTATTAAAATGGTACTATAGTAGTGTATTGGTAGAAGAAAAAGGTGTTTTAAAAAAGTAATTTCAGATTCTAATCACTTAAATATGCTGACGATATTGTAAACACCACCAAGCTACAGACAGAGAGTCCCAAACTTTAAACGTGTTACTCCTGTGAATAGGTAACAGGGTTCTCCCCAGGAATTCTGTAAAGCTGGGTGGCAGAGCATTATAGCCGGGCGCACTTTTAACGCAAACCCTGCCTCACCTTAAATACAAAACAAGACAAAGAATTATAATAATAATCATCCACCCAAATTCATATCCAGGCTACACTGCTCCATTTACCCCGCAATCTTTTTTGTGTTTCTGACAGAGCTTGCAAATCACACCACCCAATTTTTTACGCACTGGCCTCTCGTGCGGTTCTTCCAATCCGCTTTCTACAAGTTTGTTGACTATATCGGGTTGCTCTTTTTCATTTTCTACATTTTACTTTATTTTTCATAATTTTCCACATTTGTTGTCACTATTTTTGCTTAGAAAATATATATATTTTTTTAGCAGTCATTTGAACGTATTAGCCTCTAGAAGTGCTTAAAAAACGGAAAACCCACCTCTTCAACTCTCGGATTGGTTAAACGTAGTGTTAAGATGTAACACAGCAACACAGCTGTCATGTGGTTCCAAGTTGTTGTTTTTTTTGTTGTTTTTTTCTCAACTGCGCGTGCAAGTGATCTAGTCTGCTAGCAGCACAATCAATCCTTATTGTTAAAGGCACAGTAGCATCCGCAAGACGGGCGGATCGGGGTCGTTCAGCTGGGCGACTACAGTCACTTAGCCGGGCGGCCCGACTAGCTGAAACGGCCTGAGGAGAACTCAACTTTATTATGAATCTATTGTTATTATGTTTTAAGCAACATATTATGATAATGTTCATTGTGGTAATTTTTTATTTAAGAGTTAATTTTAAAATCTTCAGTCTTTTTTTCTTCTGTGGTGGTGGTGGTGGTGGGGGGGGGGGGGTATAAATCTCTACATATTGTTTTTTTTAATTACTTTACACTTCAAAGATGCAGTCTCAGTAAAATCAAAACATCCAATAAAATTCGCATCCTGTGCAGAGAACACAAATGTAAAACGTCATTAAGTGGGGTTGGCATTGCAGGGGAGATGAGAGATGAGGTTTCAGTTCTGAGTTTTGTAAGCATTACTAATGCTTATTCACCACTGCTACACCCATGGGCGTACGCAGACAGGTGCAAGGGGGCACTTGCGCCCCCCAATGTTTTGCATTAATATTTCACATACTGTGGTTTGTGTTGTATGGTCGCCAAGATCATTTATTACACTGCATGGACTTCACCGATTGCCCAACAGTATATTCAGTTTGGAACGCATAACAAGGCACAGTACATCACAACGGTATGCATGTCCCTTATATTCCCAAGGCCTGAGGATAATTTACATTATACTCCACTCTCTTGATTGGTTGCCATAACATAGGAATCCATTGAAGTCGATGTTCATTTAATAATGACAAATCAATTTGAACGCTTTTTAAACAGAATAGTGAAAACTTATATGACCTTATCCCACCCTTTGGCAGCCTTGAAATAAACCAGTCGAGACACTTAGGCCTGCTGTGCAGTTTTCAGCTAGGGCCAACCATGGTTATAAAGTTGTAGACACACAGTACAGTACAATTGGAAGTTCACCAGCTGTCATTGTGAGTTCTGTACTATACAGTTACCCTTTGAGCTGTGGCACAGTTTCAAGGGCAGTGGGGTTGCATTGGCTGCTTGGTTGACAAGCAGAATGAGGCACAAAACATGTCTTTGTTTGTTTCATAAATCATAATATAAATACACAAATCTAGTTGTGTTTTGGAAATAGTTTGTAAAACCACTGGATAAAATGATTTACAGTACATACTGTGTAATGTATGGCTTATGCCATATATGTTTACATGTTTTTGGCAATATGTAATTTTTTATAAATATCTACACAACTGTTTGTTTAAACACAAAACTTAGACAAGTACTGTATTCAACTATATAAAATTACATTTTTGTCATCCTTCAAAACTATTTGGGAGTTTCATACTGTACCTTACCTACTTGCAAAACTCTTAACCTCTTACTTAAAATACCCTATTGTAGGTCAAAGTGAGTGGTGTGTATCATTGATACAAGAGGTTAAACAATACATCAGTCAACAGGTTCACTATTATTGGACAACTTAAAGAAAATCATAAAATACAGGTCTGTACTAAACATTAATATCTCAAAGCGTTGGGTCTTTATCATCTAGAAAGCAGAATCATTTCACTGTCTTAGGTTACAGATCAAAGTAAAAGGGTGCAGTTAGATGAGTTTGCCCAAGACGTTTCCATCACACTGAAAATATAGCCTCTACAGTAGCTGAAATAGTTTATGAGATCTTTCAATTATAGGTGTAGCAGCAGCAGATCAAACCCATCACGGTCCCCTCACAGAAAATCTTAATAAAGCTCAATGTATAGTAGGAGTGTATTGCACTGTATTTCAATGAGCATCACTCTTCTGTGTTATTTCTTTAGTAAAAAAAAATGATATGAAACAAAGTGAAGACGACACATGTCTGAAGGCGTGCTGTAAGCCCTAGCATTTGTCTGCTTGTGTTATTTCTGTAATCATCCAGTTTTCAATGCATGTCTACTGGTCCCTCCAAATGAAGCTTGATCAAATAATTTTCACTGCAACAAGCACCAATATCTGAACTCCCCGTGTGGGCGTTCTCTAAAAGAAATCACTTAACAACTAGACTGGTGCTGTAATCATCTGGAAAAACTGAACCGCAGAGCCTGCTGATGACAGGAGCAGTCTGCCTGCAT
Source organism: Acipenser ruthenus (assembly GCF_902713425.1). Lineage (NCBI taxonomy): Eukaryota > Metazoa > Chordata > Actinopteri > Acipenseriformes > Acipenseridae > Acipenser > Acipenser ruthenus. The sequence goes on along the minus strand of NC_081200.1, from coordinate 26,356,281 downwards.
TCAAATCAACTGTGGGAAAAGGCAAGTCTCATGTTTTCAAAACACAAATAAACATTTGCCACGACAGGTATTTACTTCACATTCACAGTACAGGTAAATGTATCTTCCATTAGAATTGAAGAGCACACTTAACCAAGTAACTCTTTATTCCAGTGTCATTAAAGGAGTGTTATCCATGGTTTTAAAAACTTACCCCTCTTACACTTTCTTACCATTGAATTATCAAAGTTCATTTTGGTCCTTTCCTAATTTGGAAGAGGCAGGTATTCCAAAAAACGACAAATGAAGTTTACTGCAATTTTTACAGTAGTGTTTTATTTTACTGCAACATGCCTTGTACGATCACTGCCAATTCCGGCTTTTATTCCTTGGAGGACAAAGCCCAACCGTGCAGGTGAAGTGTTCGTGCTAGGCCACACCATTGCGCCAATGCTCCCCTGAAATAAAAAATGTCCCGCTGCATTTCTCTTAACGCTCCCGTATGTCCCCCTTCCCAGTACCAATACGCAGTAAATTAATGCATTTTGTATTAACAGGTCATGTCTGACGACAGGCTAATCTTTTTTACTGGTTTGTTTACACTTGCGTTTTCATAATTAAACTCCCCAGTCCAATAGAATGCGCTCGCACCCTCCCTGGTTACAGTCAGTTTCACAGTAAAAGCTCGGACATCAGGCTTGTTAACAACGTGGCCCGGCGCAAATAGTATCCCTGTTACACCCGACCATTACTTTTAGAAGAATAAGTAATCAGCTTCGACAGTGACTGTTGAAATGTAGACTATTATATTTGTGCTTAAAAATACTGTGAAATTCATCTGCTGTTAACTTATCTATTTGCAAGTGAATGGGATACGTTTATAGAAGTTTAAAACCGCATCGATTAAAAAAAAGTAGACTACGGTAACGTTATAAAATATGTGAAATGTGTCTTTTCTATGACAAAAAAATGCTAAAATAATTCAGTATGTGTTAAGCACTAACTGTCTCTTGGCCATTTCGCCAGTAGGCCTATAACGGCATGATAAAAAAATAAAATAAAAAATAAATAAAAATATAATAATAATAATAATAATAAGATATCAGTGTATGTGATTTTATACAGCACTGTATATAATACATCTTGCATTGAGATAACACCACTGGAATCGGAATAAAGGAAATTATTATGTAATACTAATACAGTTCACGTGCAGTCACGGTTTTGCGAAGTAGCATTTTCAAAACCATATCATTATGTGCAGTATTAAAATATAGCAAATCGACAAAACCAACGAAATACATATTGTATATTTGACAAAACTGAAGCACTAGAAGAAAAAAACTGAACTGAAAAAAAACTACTGTGCTTTCTCTTTCAAGTGAATTTAAAATAAAAACACCTTACAAATACAAAATACAGTAATTTTACATTCAGTACATTTATTTACTGTTTGGCCTGCTATGTACCATAAACATGTAAGGCAGAAATAAAGTGGATTTAAAATGTATACTACATTATTGGTTTACTGACTTTATTCAATGTCTCGATATATCGTGGTCCCACAGGATTTATGTTGGACCCTGACACAAAACAAGTTCCCTCCCTGCAAAGTGGGGTTCCCTAGTTCTGGGGCATCTGGATTAGTGCTATTCTGGGTCCCCAAGTATGATAAACTAATTTGAGTAACCTGATGCTGTTCATACACTAACCTCAGCCAGTGTCATATTTTACAGCGTAACAAGCTATAGGGCATTAATAATACCGTCACTTCTGACAACGCATTTCACTGAGCTGTTGCCCTAGCTGCAGTGTGCTGACCTTGGCTTTTGTTTTAAAGGCGCCTGAATGTGGCGGTTTAGCTGAGAAGCTCACTTAGAATATAAAATCAACAGGCAGTTTACTAAACATGATGTCCAATAGCCGGTACAGTGAAGAGAACTCCACTCAAAACTGCATACTGCTCAGCCAATATAGGAAAGATTAAGCTCAAATCAGTAGACATGTCAGATATACTGTATCTCTCTACCTGTATTTATTTTTTGTATATTTCAGTATTTTAATTAGTTATCCAAGGGTTGTCTTTCTGTAAAGGTACATAGTGCTGAAAGAGTTTTAGTTATCACAGTTACCCTGACAAACATTATTTGATTAAAATTATTCCTGTGAGATAGGCCCCAAGAAAAATAGCATGTTACTTACTGTATAGAATGTGATACTAAAATGCTAAATTAAGGTTAATGAATGTAAACAGAAATGATTCACAATTAGATTCACAGTTTGCAACCACAGCTTAGGGTATATATACAAAAACAGATGCACAAAAATGTGCACTTACTTTACAGTAATGATCATGATAAACTTATTGTATAATTACAGTACACATTTAGGGAAAGAGGGAGAGATTCCAGCTATGAAGGTTCAATTTGCTAAAAAAGGAGAATTCACCTGGTTTTGGTTTAATCTATTCTTTTCTGACCTGTACATACTGTATTGTTATAATTAGGGCTTTCATTTTTCTCTTTTTTTTTCGGGGGAGGGGTTATCGGTTTGTATTGTTATTTGGGAAAATCGGTTTTTCGGTTATTAAAAATAAACACCACTCAAACATATCGATTTTTTGTTTCTATAATACACTGAATGTATGTTTCACAAATACAAATACGTTAAAGTCCTGTTTTGAAGTGAGGATGTCCACATTAGGATTCCAGCAATGTAGAACTCTGGATGCATTTTGAATCTGAGAACGTTGCTATCACACTACAGTTCATGTTTTGTTTCTTCAGCCCACCATATCGTATGTCTATAGCGTACTGTAGCAATTATTCTCAGCATGCAAGAAGTGAATTACATTTTTTTTCTAAGATTAAATATTCATCATGGTACTCTTGATTAAGGATTGATATTTATGTAGCTATAATCATCATCATCATCATCATCAGGCAGTAGTTATACACAAGAAACACTAATATGCATTAGGAGACGCATAACTATACAGCAGTTTTACATTTACAATAACGTTTTCGGTTTATCATTGAATAAAACCGTAATGACATGTTGCCGATTTGCTTGTGTTCGTGGTCGTTAAACCCGTTGCTAAGCAAATGATGTATCGACGCAAATGACGCGTATTACGTAGTGCACAAAATTGAGTATTGGTCAGTTGCAATGTCTTTGCACACTGCCGCCTTCTGAAAACAGTTTTCTTTATGTAGAAAGAGAGTAGTGAATGATTGACATTTATATATGTTGCCAAAACCCATGTTTATGTGTTTAAAAAAATAATTTTCTAAATAAGTCTTGGGGTGGGGAGGGGGGGGGTGGTGTTTCGGTTAAAAACTAAAACTTCAAGCCCTAGTCATAATGCACTAAACAACTGTACAGCAAACCATTTTATGCTAGTTCTTTCAAAATTATGAAAATGCACAGTACTGTAGTTGTCAATTTTCAGCACTGAGCAGTCATCTTTTTTCTATTAATTATTAAAAAAAGGAGACAGGTTTAAACTTTAAACATGTTTTGCAAGCAATAGGTGTTTCAGGAGCATGGAACCAACCATCTAAAGACTTGTATAATTTAAAAGCTGTGAAAAGTGATTCCTCTGTGGTTTGTCCAACAAGCAGGAAATACATTGAAAGCACTTATTAATTTTTTCTAACGTAACAGAAGGCTGCTGACAGAAACTAGGCAGCCAGGTTGGATATTATTTATGGTGGATGCTTTTAATCATTCCACAAGTATCATGGTGTATTTCTGCTTGCTTGTGATGTGGACTAATGGATGCTTTCAATCAGCGTTCATGGTGTGATCTCATGGCTCTGCTGAGTCCAACAGTGTCCTCCCAGTCTCAGTGGAAATGCAGATCCCAAGCACAGTCAAACACATTTAATAATACATCGCTCCTGAAAGTCATCCTCCACCTATTTAAATCACCACTTAAGTTTCAAATCCTTCACAGACTGTGCTAGGGCAGATGGTTGGACAGAACGCCCATGTTTGTGTTTGTCAGAGATATAAAACCTATTTTAACATGACCAGGATTTATATGTAGTTCCTGGCATCTAAAATAAAAAAATACAGAACAGTGCTTCTCACCTTTGTTTTCTAAAGTAAATTGGTGGGCTGCAGGGTTTGTTTTTACCCCTGTCCACTGTAACTCAGTTTTTACAGTTGTTTTTTTTTCAGCCAGTTCAAATTAAGTATTTGATAGGCTGTAAATATATATTTAAGAACATTCTCTTTTGTAAAAAGCTATGAAACAGTAAACTTGATTGAGGTCTGTATCCAAAAACAGTGGCCTACAATGCATCACAATACCATACTTGATTAAACACCCTTAGTATTTGAGTTTTAAAGAGAGTAGAACTAAATAAAAAATGAATGTGTGTGGAGATGACATTTTTGGTTATCGACAAATTGTCTGAAAATTATCACAACAATCACCTTATATTGTAATATACAAATACAGGTTTTGAGTAGTCAAACCTTACCAAGCCATTTTTGCAGTGCCGTTTGCACATCTTAGCAATATCACACTAAAAAAAAACCAAAGAAAAATAAAAATAAATACTGTATATAAGAAAACAGTATTACAAGGTACTTGAAAATCCAAGGCAGTGAATTATGAGGCAGTGTTACCCCAAAGAAAGGGAAGCTGGCCAGTCACGCATTGTAGTGAAAGAAGCAGCACTGGCCACACAATTGACTGTAGTACCACTGACATTGTAGCACATTAGTTATTGATGCATTGATTTTGGTGCAGTAAATAATCAAGGAATTGCTGTCTGGAATGTCACATATCGGGCTCCCAAGTGGTGCATCTGGTAAAGGCACTCCGCGTGGAGTGCAGGATGCGACCTATAGCCTGGAGGTCGCAGGTCTATTCCACTGCCAACCGTGGACGGGAGTTCCCAGAGGGCGCCGCACAATTGGCTGAGCGCCGCCCGGGTGGGGAGGGTCTAGGTCAGCCAGGGTGTCTTTGGCTCACCACGCACAAGCGACCCCTGTAGACTGTCCGGGTGCATGCGGGCCTGCCTGTAAGCTAGCCAGAGCTGCGTAGTCCTCAGAGATGGTTGCATGGCGGGCCCGCAAAGTGAAAAGAAGCAGTGCGTCTTCGTCCCTCCCGAGTCAGCGCGGGGGTGGCAGCGGTGAGCCGGGTTCAAATAAAAATAATTGGACGTTTCACATTGGGGAGAAAATACAAAAAAAATTGCTGATTCCCAATTAAAAAAAAAAAAATAATTGCAGAATTCTTACCACCAGTCCTAAATCAGTCATCAGGAAAGCTATACAGTAAAAATACACTCAGGACATCCTAAAGTTTTGCTGTAAGCATGGAGTAGGCACAGGAGGAAATATTTTAATATTTGTTCCTGCTCAACAAAGAACAAGGTTCTGCTATGAAGATAGTTTCCTGTTCTGGATTTATATGCATATACACTGTTTAAATGCATCAAATAATAATAATTTGTCTTGACTCCATGGTTCTCCAGTGCACACATAAGATCTCACTTTCACACAGCTTCTGAAAAAGGCAAGACAAATGAGTCTACACCAGAAGGCAAGACAAATGAAACCTTGAGTACCAGTTCTGAAACAAGAGCATCCTTCAATTCAATATACTAACTCAGTGCTTCATACATAACAGGGCCCTCCCTATAGCTGCAGGAGTCAAGGACATTCTTACAGAGCAAAACAAAATGGGAATAATTAAAAATGCACTGAGAATTGAAACCTCTGTCTTTAGTTAAAAATAATCTATGAAGAAAAAAATACAGCATAGTATTCACTATGCCATTAAATTATTAAATGGCCAACACAAACATTTTGAGAGTGCACACATTTCTTCATCTTGACTGAGGGACCTTAAATACCATGCTCTCTAGCACTACAGTTATACTGTAGCCATTGCCAAAAGTCTTTACAGTTTCCTGATGTTAGACATTACAAGTAAAATGGGGAAAGCAGTCTGGCAAGCTCGGTTCACCACGTATGTCAGACATGATATTACACAGCTTTTTTTTTTTTTTTTTTTTTTTTTTTTAATATAGCCCAATCTCTCGGTGCTCATAAATAATTAACTAGATGAGCTCATGCAGACAGATTCTCTCCCCCCCCCACCCCTGCCTGCTGGGACCTACAACAGTGTACACTCAAGACTCAGGTTACACTTCCACTAGCAAGAACTACAGCCCTGTAATAGAAACAGAAAAAAACCAAGAGGATCATTTAGGGTCATTTCATAGAACTGCTGTAACATTCAAGAAGAACGTGTACTAAAAAGGTATGTTTCACCTTACCTTATAATTTAAATGGTACAGTTATTACTCTGTTGCAGAAAGTGAATTATTACATCAACACTTAAGAATTCTTTTAGCGGTTTGGCTTCTGGTCTGCTGTGATGCAGTCAAAAGAATTAGAGGTTCTTTCTTTTAGATTTTATGATTGAATTCCATTTTAGAGAAAGTTGTAAAGTTTATATTCAGTAAATTCAAATTTGTAATCAGCATGAATTACTCGTTACAAATTGGGGTGTTAATAGTTTAGAGTTTAAACGCTTAAATGCTAGTCAAGTGTAATTGTTTAGAACTTGGGACTGTACAACTGTAGTCAAAAATATGCATGCCAAATATGGGTGGTAACCTTAGTACTTGCATAGTAGCAGGGATGGAAATAAGACTCCTATTGCATAGCAGTGTCACCCATTCCAGGTTTAACTATGAGCTTCAATATCCACAGTGTGTAGGTAACAAGCTCAGGTGTGTCTTATTCAATATTTCTTCACAGCCTTCTCCGTATACAATTAGATCCATACCAATACATTCCCATACACAAATACACATTGCAGTAATTTTAATTTATAAAATTAGTCTTGGGTGGCTTTTCTAATTGGTTACAAACATTCACAATATTTTTTTAGGAAATCAAACTGAAACACACCCCTGGTTTGGATCTGAAGGTTACCCAAATTGTAAATGAAACAAAGCTTTCATGGATGTGAAAGTATATTAATTCCTCCCTACTTTCAGCAGCATGCAAATTGCCCAATTCTGTTAAATCATCTCAATTTCAAGGAACGACCTTCCCCAACTGCAAAACATGTCTGAAACGCAGTTTGTTCTGGAGAAGTCTTTTTTTTTTTTTTTAGCTAACACTCCCGAGTGCATAGTACATTAACTACAAACAATAAAAAAAAAAAATGCAAATACATTAAATACAGGGCTAGGATGTGAATTCTAGACATTGTGGATGTGTGTGTCATACAGAATCATACCAATAAGATGGAGTGAAAAAACTGAAATAGCAATTTATAAAACAGCTAATAACAGATCAGACTTAAAGAGCAATGAAAGCAAGACAGAACAAGTGGGTCGAGAGTTGATTTGCAGAGAGTGACTGTGGGAGCTGCAAGCACTAAAGCTGGGAGAGAGTTCCAGAAAGAGTCAGGACCATGAAGCTAAAGGAACGCTCTCCGAGTGTGGTGCACTTTTGCTTGGGTATAACAAGCAAGACGGACCTCAGCTTGTGTGCAGGAACATAGCGGGTCAGCAGGTTGGAGAGATACTCTGGACCTGTGTGATGAAGAGCATTGTAGGTAAGCAGGAGAATTTTGAAAGCAATCCTGAATTTTACAGGTAGCCACTGCAACTGGGCAAGACAGGGTAATGTGATCATGTTTTTTACATCTGGTAAGGATCCTAGCAGCAGCATTTTGAACCAGCTGCAAATCGGTTTATGGCACGTGAAGTATGTTTGCAAAAATATACTGTGTGTTGATGTCACAATTACACTACTTTATAAGATGTGGGTAATTAGATGATCATGAAGTGGCTTTTTAGATGGATATAGTATGTCAATCAATTCAGACAATAATTTGTCCACCTTTCTTGATAAGAGACATGCTAATAAAATACCATGGTGTCGGACGTAGTCAGACGAACTGACTTTTTCATCCATGCTGGGATAGTCTTAAAATATCTGTGATGTTTCAAGTGCTTATAAACAGAGGAAACCTTTCAGTTAATCACAATGCAGTTCAAAATCACAATAAGAAAATAATTACAATATATCCCTGGATACATGTCAATTATCATATGGTTGCATTCAGTTTCGTGTATGTGTCAAACCATTGACTTATTCCATAGTTTCTAGAACTATAGATAGTTACCTTCAAATTATCAGATGTATTATTAGGATGATTTTGAAATTTTCACTGTGAAGTTGTCTGGTTTGTGGAACTGCCCAAGGGATACAATAGATATACAGCTGTAATACTGTTTGTACAATATTGCACATATGCATGCATTCATTTATCCATACACACAAGGAGTGAAATAACCGACGGCACCGGCAGCAATTGCCGCAGTGCCCAAGCTGCTTGTCCTTCAGCACCAGCACATCTAATCTATACTGAGCATAAAAAGAAATTTAATCACATATATTTGAGCATCAAAAGAAATGTAATCACTTATATTTGGATAAAATTCACTAGATGTGATCGAAATATGACAAACTCTCTTTTAGAGCAGGTGCAGTGACTTTTCATTGTGCTGATTAAAAATTTACAATCACAAAAATCCTGCAAAATGATCTGTCGATTTTGGGCATGTGTTGTGACTCTTAGTCTCCCAGTTCGTGGCCTGTCATTGACAGAGTGTGTCTGGCACCCAAGACAGCGAGTCACAGTACACTGCCCTATTCCAGCCTCCAACATGCCGATTGCATGAAGGCACTGCTCTCTTAACAGACGTGGCATATTGTTTTGTTTCTGTGATTTTCTTTATTGCTTTTATTCAAGCTTGCAATCCAACAGCTGAAATCACTCCATATCCAGTGTCCAATCAACTCTCTCACTAATGAGGTGATTAAGTGCATATGCTTCAGTCAGTCACTCAAGCTTGTCATGGTCAAGGATAAATGATAGAGTAATTAAAAAGAAACCAAAAACATTTTGTCAATGAAAATAAAAATGTGTTATAATACTTTCTTTTGATGCTCGGTTTACAACCCATTCACAAACTTGCTCAGCGTCAGCTGGCATGTTCTGTCACAATTAAATTTAATTCTGTCTAATCTCGTCCTGCGAGAAAATGAGTCATTATCATAATGTATTATTGTTGCCATTATTTTTACTGTGCACCTCCCAGCACTATGCCACATACTATATCTTGGTTAATGAAGCGCAAACCGAGGGAGGGCTACTGTTAGACCGAGCTCAATATGACCGCACCTCCAGGATTTTTCAATCACACGTGTTCACTGGCAGCATCACTGTGTAATTTTTCCATCTGCGAGCCCTGTGCCAACTCAAAAACATTAAAAAAGAAAGAAGGAAGAACAGCTGTCTAAATTGGCAGCAAAGTATTCTAGGATTTACCTAATGTTCCGGTAAGCAATGGGTGCACAAAAATTTGTTCCAAACAATAATAATAATAATAATAATAATAATAATAATAATAATAATAATATTAATAATATTACAGCTGTCAAGTACAGTACTGCAGAAAGGACAAAATTAGACATAATGAAACTGAATTGTGACAGAACGGGCTTAAAATTGCAATACTTTAGAATGCAACGGTGCACATTCTAACTCCTTTCATGTCTTCAGTGTATAAATTGCTAATTTATAGAGACATTTCAATGACCATTGCAGTTTTGTAATTCAGTGTTATTCCCCCAAAAACATCAACTGATGTGGATTTAAAAGTGAGTTCCGATGTTTAAGAAAATGCACAAAGTCCTTTTCTTCAATTAATAATAGGTTTATTATAATACATGCAGGGAATCTTGTCCCAAGTACAGAACATACCGATTTCAAGTTATTATGACTTTACAAGATGTTAAATACCTCTTAACACAGGGCGATTCCCCTACCTGTTTCTGGTACGTAACCCATGGTAAAGCGACCTGTTAATGGGTGTTGGTATTTTTACGTGCCCCCCACCCAGCCAAAACCTGAATTTCAAAGGGTGCTTTGAAATTCAAAGTAACCAGATCTTATCCTATTTCCCCAGACAGACAGGGTGTTGGAGGTGTGTGAGATTACAGGGGGAGAGATAGTTAAGGATTTATTCCTTCTTACTATAACAAGAGAATTGTAAAATGGTTAAGAATGTCCGCCTATGTTCTTGTATTATCTGAGTGAGATACTTAAACATGAAGGAACAAAAAGGTTCAGGTTTCTTAATGCACACAGAAATGTGTGTGTACCCCAACTGAGATGTGTTCAAAAGATGTGACTATATGTCATGTGCTGAGGTAGCCTTGAAAATGGCTTGCCAGCAAGAAATTACCGTTTATGTTAACCAGCTGTTGTTGTGTTTATTATCTTGGGTGTGTCAGTTTTTTTTTCCCTCCAGCTGCCAGCAGTTGTTCGTTGGAGAAGGTGCCGTTGGTTAATTTAACCATCTTCAAGAATATGCAACTTCAAAAGGACATTACCACTTGCTCCCACTTCCTCTGCTAATCCTTATAAACTAACCGCATATAGGAGATTTGTGAATTTAGTCACTCAGATGCACGGAATGTGTGCTGTAAACAGACTGATCATTTAACCAAGCAGAATAATATCTGCTGTTATTTCTCCATGTTACAACACCAACGCTAAAAATGAACACCCAATAGGTAGATCATTTTAGTTTTGCTCATATTCTTACACCAAAAAATAAAAAATAAAAAATTAGCAAGTAGCTATGACATGGTTCAAGTAGCAGCTCCCTGCATTATAAAATGAGTAGGAGAGATAACATATTAGTGAGCAAAACACAACCTTGAGAAGTACATCGATTTTCTGTTTTCATTTACTTTTGTGTAATACAGTTTCACTACCTTATGTGTGTTCTGCTTTTTAACTAGTAAAATGTGTGCTATCACAAAAGGGGTTTGAATGTGTAGTATGCTTAAAAACAGTATACTGTTTTTTATCCTGAATCGAGTGTCCAGCAGTGGACCATAACAAAACTGTAAATCCTTTACAACTGTAAATTACAAGAACTGTGAAACTATACAAAGTCTCTCAAATGTAAACATCTAACATTATGTACGTCCAGCTGTTCATCATTGTGATGCAGAGCACTCTCCACTGCCTGACGAAGTTTCTATTTCAATCTTTTTTTTTTTTTTTCCAAAGCTGCGTTGTTTGTACAGGTTTTGTAACGGCGGTTAGCAAACTACAGTTGTGCAGACTCTGCAGACCCAACAACTCATTTACCACTATCGTTATTAAACTCCAGAGACATCTTCAGCCAGTTTGCCTGAAAATCTATCTGTAACTTTCCCTTCACTAACATCACTTATTTGTGCTGTTGTATCACTAAGGTTGTATCGAAGCCTCTAGTCTAATCTATGTATTAGTCAGTGGTGTGTGGAGTTTGTAAAAAATACCCTAAATATTTATTTTCTGCCAAATTACCCTTTGTATGTTTTTCATTATGAAAGGTTATGTTGTTTTTAAATTGATTTTTTTTTTTTATACCATTAGATTTTTACAATGGAAAAATGACCTATATTTTATTTTTTATAACAATTAGGGTGTGAATCACTCAGAAAATACTGATTTGTGTTTGCTTGAATTACAATTTCATCAACATAATAAGTCTGTCTGTATTTCTTTTTTGTTGTTTTATGAATGAGTATGAAATCGCCTTGGGTTGGATTCATGTTTTGCCTTTTTGCTCCCTAGAACTGCATTGGTGCCCCTGAATCTTCACACCCAACAAAGGCAACATTGCCTTGCCCTTCATAACCTTAACTTCATGCCCTGCACACACACGTTTACACAGGGTGAAACCTGAATTAAGACCTGCTCATACTGAACATGTGACGCTCAACGTCAAGGAGAGAAATTGTTCGAATATATTAATATCAATGAGAGCCACACCGACTCCGGTGTGAAGTGAGCGAATTTGGAAACGGCAAAGGACGAGGAGTTACAGGCAATCATTGTTGCGTTTGGTGTGACTCCTCCAGCAAAATAAACTTGCTGGCCATGCATCCGGTTTGAGGAGGACTTTAACCTTTCACCATAGTGCCTCACTACTGTTGCTCAGCTTATTCAAGATACCTGGGTCATTCACCTGCCTTTACTGGCTGAGAAGGACATGGGGCCATATATGCTTTACTGTATTAACCATATACGTTCTACTCCATTATATCTCGGGTAACAAGAAAATCCTTAGTTTCCTTAAAATAACATCCAATGCGGAAATACTATGGAAACAATACTGTGGGCAACCTATGAATTACATTAGACGATAGCCTAAAATGTTCTACTTGTATTCACTATTTGTCCATTGAAAGAAATTTTCAAAGACGACACTCGATACAGTTACTGTAACACCATCCAAAATATGTATCTGTATTAATAGCGCTATCTTCTTGTCTCATATGGAGACACACAGTCTTCTTCTGAAGAATGCCAGATAGAACTGCTTTCATTGCAAAGTGGGGTGCTCTGTGAATGGCAAACAGGAACTTCACCTGTTAATTAAGCAGGATTTCTTACCTTGCAACGGCTCTGTCTGTTAAATGTTAATGAATATTTCTAACAGAGACAAGAATGCAACACATCAAAACATGATTCTCAAACATACTGTCACAGAAGCATGAAACAATGGACAACACAACGACTGTGACTAAAACCAATTAAAAATCCCTTTTTGCATTAATTCAATATAACAAAATGAAAAAGATTTGGAATTGATTTACAAAGTAATAGCTGAGCTATGTTTTCTAGTTAAATAAGTGTTTTTTGTCTACCCTGATAAATCAAGGCAAATAAGCTTGTATTCTATTACTTGACAGTTGGTGGGTTTTGGTATTAAGCCTTCATAAAATCTGTAATTCTGAGTGTTTGGTTGCGGCGTCATGAAATGTACAAAGGTACACATTTTCAAATCAACAAGTTGTTCACAAGTTACAAGCATTTACATTAAAAATAGTGCGCTGCAAGCTTGCATATAGGGCAGCAGTGTGGAGTAGTGGTTAGGTCTCTGGACTCTTGACCAGAGGGTTGTGGGTTCAATCCTACGTGGGGGACACTGCTGCTGTACCCTTGAGCAAGGTACTTTACCTAGATTGCTCCAGTAAAAACCCAACTGTATAAATGGGTAATTGTATGTAAAAATAATGTGATATCTTGTAACAATTGTAAGTCGCCCTGGATAAGGGCGTCTGTTAAGAAATAAATAAATAAATAAATAATATATAAATACGGCCCACAGTCAGAAAAAAAGGCTTGAATTAATGTCAATAACTGGCTGTGAGGAAGCCTGTAACATGAACACTGGATGACTCCACAGCTCAGAGGGACCAAGGCAGTTTTGGATACATTGTACATTTTTGAGTGATGCAGAATTTTTGGCAAGACAGCAACATCACTGTCCCTCTCACACATACACCCTCCTCAGGACCATGTGATGTTCTCTTCCCTTGTACAGTAAAGTCAGACAGAGAACATGCAGCACAGATCAAAAGTTAATGCTGAATGTTTTTTCCCAATTCTACATTGTATACGTTTTAGTGGTTTGACATTTCTGATTTGGAAACAAAAGCACGTGACATCATGCAAAAAGGTGTGGAAACAGTAGTGCCCTGTCTTTGGGCAGTCATTACTCTGGTTACGAGTGTTTCAGATGCGTTCACTGAATGTTATGTTTAAAATGAATCTGCTGTGGTGACGTAGGATTGTGCTGCCGCTTGCAAAATTATAGTTGTCCCGTATGAAAATGTGGGAATAGCATTTTCTTTTTTTAAATTGCATGTGATGGACAAGGAACACATTAGTGGCAAAACTGTAATGAACATTCCAACAGCTGTTTGTTTTCTAAACTGTGCTAGATACAAGTATTGCTGGTTGCTAAACCATAGAGGCTTAACCAAGTGTTAAGTGATTTGGGTCTATGTGCAAGTCTAATTATGCAAGGCCATATTGTTGACACTACAATGACAGACGGGGCACTGAAGTCTGAGACACAGTAGGTTTCAAACAGGTAGGAAAAAACAGTATGCAGAGAAAGCTGAACTCAGGAACTTGTGTTAAAGCAAACAAGGAATTATTGTTATTTTTATTATAACTATTTATGTATTTATTTATTAGCAGATGTCCTTATCCCTTATAGATAATATAACTGGATACTACTTATCCAGTTATATTATATATAGTGTCAAACTGATCATCATTGTGAGATACTTCTTATAACTCTCCAGAGCTAGCGCTAAGGTAAATTCTCTGGAGACAGATCAGCCCCTAAATAAAGGCTAAGATTTTAATAATGGTGCCAGTACAGAACCACCCCCACCAAAGTCCTTAATGAACTACCTAAGGGTGAGCACAGCTAGCCATGCAAAGGGCTTTTATCAAAGCACAACCTCCCTTGGTGCCAGAACTAATCCACTTCTTTCCAGACAGTATTAAGGACAGCTTTTGATCTGGTGGTGCTGCAGAAATATAAGCGAGAAGCAACACCGTTCATATTAAGTCTGGATAGTGGATATGTGGTCAGCTGCGGTTTCTTTTTTGTTGTTTTTGAGACCTTTGGCTTTATTGAAAGTTCAGGAAGACTGGTAATCCAATTCTTAAGCTGGGTGCAAAAGAAAAGAAAAGCAAATGTGCACTAATCACATGAGCTTAGACAACTTTAGTGCAAGAGCACCAATGTTGAACCTCATGTACCGCACACTCCGAAACAAACAATTTACTGCTCTGCAGTTTTGAGTGGAGCTCTTTCCTATACTACAAGCTCAACAGTAGACAGATTATGGATACTACTGTACCCACAGAGTCTGCACTTGGAGTTGGACAATAGTAACATTTTCGATTAGTGATTATCAGATCAAAATCATAATAAATCACCACATGCCTTAAATTATGCTTTAACCTCTTTTATTGAGACTTTCTTCCTAGTTTGAAGTCCTTCATTTCTCACATACACATCGTTTTTCGCTAGTTGGATTTATAAAATAACATCAAACCTCTTATCTCCTTGTCCTTGTCATTTTTAGAAGGACCTAAAATAATAAAGGGTCCTAACTGTAGGGTGACTGGCTCTGTACACCTTTGCTATATTGTGTTGGCTCTTTTCATTAGAAGGTTGTGAGTCTCTTGTGTTGTGCAAATTAGGAGCCTGTTGTGCCCCTCTCCAGCTGCCACTGGGACTGAGCTGCCACTGGGACAGGGAGGATCTTGAACCATATGGGTGTGTACTGATTAGCTCCACAGTGACAGGGTCTGAACAGGAGCCAGGCCCTCCCAAGAGGCCCTTGAAAAAACAATTGTGTACACGACACCTGTGAGGGGGATGTTGCCATACCCTACTAATTAATGCTTTCATTACTGATACACTTCTTTTCATTTGGTGCTGGCACCTAACATATATTTAAAGCTGTGCTCCTTTAATATACAGTAATCCGTTGCGGACCCGCCCATCACTAACCGGTTTATCTGCCATGATCAATCTCTGCAGCAACGTTAGTTTATTATTGAACAGAGAAGATTAGTTCAGAGATTGTAGAACCTATTTTTTGCAACAGCGGACATTTTTGGTAAAGGCCATGTGGTGAACACATTCAAACTCATGTTTGCATATATAGTATTAAGATGGTTCACAGTAAAATCCAACATTCATGCTGTAACTGGGTCTGGCACATGTAGTCCTTAGATCAGCTTACAGGAGCTTGCCCAACCAGCTATATATGATTCACTTAAAGCTGAAGGCTATAGTACATGCTTTGTGTCTTCTGCCCTTTTGTTTCATTCACCCAATGAGATCACACACACACACGTACGTTAGATTTTACTACACTTTGGAAATGGCTGCAGTGTGCAGACACAGCATGTTTCGTTTTGTCTGGGATGCAGTGTTTAAGAGGAAGTGAGACTGCAGTGTGTGTTTAGGGATTCTAGAAGAAGTGAATCAGGCCAAACCTTATGTCTCTTCCACTGTACAACCTAGCCGCGCCAGGGACGTACCGAGCCCTCACGGTGCGGTTAAGGGGAGCCTGGGTTGTTTTTCCACTGCAGAGCCGAGCTGTGCTACTGACGTCACACGCAACGAAAGACAGCTGTTATTAATTAACTCAGTTTGCCAAAAGACGCACAAACAAATGGTGTTAAAAAATGAATAGACCAATGGTACAGCTGTATCTTGTATCGCTACATTTTATACTGATTATATCGGCTTACTAAAGTTCAATTAGTTCTGTTGAGGGAAAAAAAGAAGGTTTTAAAAATATGATTTGCCAAAGATATATCGTTTAAGGATAGCTGTTTTTTGTTTGGGTGCTTAAAAAAAGAAAAAAAAAAAACAGCAGCTGCGCAAGAAACGAGAGCTGTAGTATGTATGGTACAGCTGTACAGGATATTGTTTGACTATTTTTGTAAATAAGTTTTATATTCGCTTTTTTTTTCTTTATATTAATATAATAAAGGTCAAGGATGAGAAATTTGGTTAGGGTTAGGGTTGTGTTTTTGAGCGTGCGAGTTAAGTGTACCGTACCTGCGGTTTATGTGCATTTGCTTCAAATCGTCAGAAATTCGGGCATAAACTTTCTCATTTCTGACGCACAACTCCAGATCCTCCTGAACACTTGATGAGGCTGTGTGGTCCAGTGGTTAAAGAAAAGGGCTTGTAACCAGGAGGTCCCCGGTTCAAATCCCACCTCAGCCACTGACTCATTGTGTGACCCTGAGCAAATCACCTAACCTCCTTGTGCTCTGTCTTTCGGGTGAGACGTAGTTGTAACTCTGTGACTCTGCAGCTGATGCATAGTTCACACACCCCAGTCTCTAAGTCGCCTTGGATAAAGGCGTCTGCTAAATGAACAAATAATAATAATAATAATAATAATAATAATAATAATAATAATACTTCTTCTATCTGCCCACAGAGAAACTGGAGCTTGCACTTCCTCAGAGTCCCAAGGCTCTACTTTTCTCTCATCACACTCACTGCCCAGCATGTTTGTTGTTTTTCTTTCTGGAGTGTACTGATTGATGCAACGTAATGACGAAAATCCTTAACCCCGCCCTTGACTCGGCTCAGATGTCTTGTGAGGCTGGAGTTTAAGTTTGGTTCTCGCTCGGCTTGACAAGTAGCTGGTGGAGAACCACCCGTACCCGTACTGTACCATACCATATCAAGCCCTCACGGATCATAAGTGCCAGTGGAGAAGGGGTAACAGTTTGCTGAGCCAAATCCAACCTCTCTCTATCTCCATCAAGCACACACCCGAGGAATTACTATAAATATCCACGTGATGAAATATGCTGTCAAATTCTCTGCTGTAAAACATCATTACTTAGAAATACTTAGCCAAAGTTGGTGACAAAAGACAAAGATGGATCTGATGTACAACTGGACACTTACTACTGTAAATGAAAATTAGGGCCTAGATGTTGCATTTTATTATCAGGGCAAGTTATAACATACAAGAGGCAAACTGCAACATTTACAGGCAGATTGTCAGTCTGGTTCTTGGGTAAAATACAGTTAACACTTAAAGTAAAGCATACTATACAGTAAATAATAATAATAATAATAATAATAATAATAATAATAATAATATACACCTGGAACATTGATAGTGGGGTTGTAGCAGGGCTATTGCATACTTTTTGGAGTTGTTACATTTGATTAAATGATTGTTTACAGACGGGTGCTCGATTGAGACTTGCTGTCTGCTAGGTTGAGAGGAAGGGCAGCGAGTAATTGGCTGTGCTGGTCCTCAATCAGCAGGTGGGCGGGTCTCGACTGAGTGTTCGTCAGCATAAAAACATCCGGTGGGGTTTGTTCTGGGTGACTGCACCGCCATGCTACACATCTAGCTTTAAAAATAAGGTATGATTTTTGTCTTTCAGTAAATGCATATACAGAACTATACAGTTCAATTTTTCTTTCAAATTTGTTAGAAATAAAAACCTTTAAATTGACAAACTGCTACAGAATGGATACAAAATAGTAACACTTTTAACACCTGGGACTGATTTGTGTTTAAAAACACACACACTGTACTTTTACATTATTCAAAAGGTCCAGTTTTGCTATTGTGTTTGGAATTGTAGTCCAATCTTCCTTGCTTTACTTTTACTATAATATTTTTTTCATACAAATGTTTCAACTGTACAGTTCTCAATTACTGTATATTGTACGGTTACACTAATTGTTATATTACTCTGCAAAAACATTCAAATATGTAAAGCTGTACTTGGACAGCCTTGGCTACTATAATGTTGCCCGGACTTCAAAGGGTTAATGCACTGTACCTGCCCATGTATTCTCCAAGGCACTGTATTGTAAGAGCTGTTACACCATACTTCCCTGAACAACCAACCAAGTACTCTGCATGTGCGGCACATATCGTTCAAATGTTTAAAAAAAAAAATATAAAAACACTATCAGGGACTCTTAATTTGTGTTACACTGGCTGGCACATGCACACAGTGACCACATCTGCAACACCACACAGACAGCGGCAGCACCTCACGTCAAAGGGATAAAAACCACAGGCAGCCGAGCGGGAGACAGACTGACAGTTATACCCAGTAGGGAGAGAAGGCATCAGGCTTGAACGGAAGCAATCCATCTCCAGACAGCACCCTGGAATAGAGAATCTGACTTCCACATCCCCTTCGAGACAGACTGTCATTTTTGATGAATCGCTTCTCATCAAGGAAGCGCTACTTTATCATCATCTGCAGTACATGGTCCAGATATTTAACCTGTTTGACATCCTATTATGTGTGGTCTGTATAATTCTCTATTGTCTCTGCTTAATCTGCATACTGTAAACGGATTATACAGAACGCATAATTTGATATTAAAATAGGTAAGAAATTAAACACTAGGACAAGAAGAAAAAAAAAGACAGCCCTCAGTGCTGTGCCCTTGGGCAACTCTGTAATACAGTAATACAGGTGAGCTTGTAGGGAGAACTAAAGTCATTACAATCTAGGCCTACTACTCTGTGCTCTTTATCTTGGCTTGTGTGCCAAAATATTTTATTTAAGGTAACTTTCAATTTTGTGTTCAAAAAACAGAAAAAGGCTCAAAACTCAAAAAAAGAATACAATAGGAAACAGAACACAGCTATTTTGCCTCGATAAAGATGGATCCTACAGATAAATACCCCCGCTCTCCTTTGAGGAAGGTACAAATTCATTTTTTAGCAAGATGTACAATTCCCCCATGCCTGAATGCTGCTTACGCACTACATTTTACTGTATTATATAACTGGATTAACGTACTGTAGCAATGTCCAACATTTCATAGGGAAATCTCTACACTAATCCAGGATTTTTTTCCACAGTGCTTAAAGGATTTATATTTCAAGTGTAACTAAAATCAAAGCTTTAAGGATTGCACAATCTTGTGATATTTTCACAAAGGCCCCACAAACGGCTATAGAAACTCGGTGATGCAGTACCTTCAGATAAAGGCTATTTATTTAAATCATGACTCAGAGGTTTAGCACACACCCATTCCCTGGTAGCCTTGTAGTCACTCATCAGCTAATTTATTGCACACATGCTCTCTGCCTTCATTCTGGCTGACATAATGTTACATTCTGTACCCTTTTAACTACTGTATAAACCAACTGTGTCATACAGCAAGACCGCCATAGAGAATATGACTAATAACCAACACGCGTGGGAGTTCATGCACACAATTGAAGACCATGAACTTTCATTAATCCCTGACCTGCCCCAAACTCACAAAACATCCCCTTTCAATTAAAACCTGGCCATGAAGAAATGAACTTCCTTCCTAAACTTCACTGATAAAAAACTGCCCAAAACAGGCATTTCAGATCTGACCTTACGATGCAGACAGCCATTTGCCATTAAATTACTATCCTTGAATGGCCTGCCCAAGTGAGTTAAATCTAACAAGATGTTGCAAGTGAGTTTATCCTGACAATTGTACATTGCTTTAAAATTACAGCTGTCTATCTACAGTGATAAATTACAGTATTTGAATTTTATTATAGACTGCTGAGGATCTTTTAGACAATCAGAGCACTCTTTTCACCTGCTGCACAGTACGTCATGATTCATCACAAAGAAACCCCATTCATGACACCAAACATATCATACTGAGTTTATATCATGCTTTATTCTTTGAATTCACTTTCTCTCCAAAGTCCATTCAAAATGGGGAAATCACAATCAGCTAGTGGTGCAACAATTAATCAATGCATCGATTAATCTGTCCTTACATTTCCAGAGCTTTGATTACATATCAATTGGTGAATTGATGCATCAAATTAGAAACCAGTTTTAAGTCTCCTGTTGCCGGTTTGCATTAAAACCTTGAGTGCGCTTCTTTTAGAGCTATTACAGTAGATAAATAACGTCAATGCTTTGTTAGGGTGCACACTTTAGCCCACTACATTTACATTGGATATACCCGGTGTAAAATGAGTTTACTGGTGAGTCTATGCATTTCTTTAACACTAAAAAGTGACAAGAACACAGCATATACCTTTTATGTTATGCGTAACCATTTCAAATGAATGCCAATATTAAATCTACCGATTACATTCTTTTGTTTCAAAGCATGTTGTGTTTGGATTATATAGAAATATTATATAAAAAGCTTCTGAATTTAGTACGGTAGTTAAATTAGTCAGCATTTCTGAGATTAATTGAAATGTTTTGCTCTGCTTTGGACATAAAATGTTAACAGTAATGAACAACCATAGTTCAGATTGAAATGACTTCTGTTAAAATACAATATGTTTTATTATTATTACAATGTTAAAGGGACATCTGATGCGGATGCACGCATATTCTTTTCAGTTGTTAAAAACTCAAGTCCTTTGTATTTCTTTTTTTATAAATCGGAAGTGTTCTAATTTGAATATAAATTGTACCTTTTTGTTTAACTATTATGCACAACAGTTTTAGTTTTTGGATCTTCTGTTAAAAAAAATAATGATTGTTCTTTAATTTTGGAAAATAAAATGGCAATGCATCGATTATCGTTGATAAATGCCTATACGATAATGGAATTAGAAATTAGGTTGCTGATTGCACCACTACAATCAGCCTTAACAATAATATTATATATGGAGAGTTGTAATCTCCCATAGAGCTTGGCGAAGCTTACAGTCTTATTACTGCCATGTAAGTGTGTGTAATAAGACTGTGACGTCACTGCTGTGGTCTGTAATGGATTACAGGCCACGGCAGTGACGTCATCACCCTGTCAGAATTCTAAACAAACTGAGAAAAAATGGCAGACTCGCGGCAAAACAACGGTTTCTCAAAAAACGAGGAAAGGGAAATGCTCCTCACCGGGCTGACTCACAGATGACGAAATAAATCTGCTGCTTACTTAAGGAACAGTCAGAATGGCGGACCAGGCAGCGCTCCGAACCAAGGAGCAGCACAACCTCATTTGTAGACTCTCTCAATACCGACTCGCTTGGAAACAACTTTCTACAATATTCAGAGAGACAAACCGACACACGGTCTGAGGACCACACAGGAGACCTATGGTCCCTGAAACCACAAATCTACAGCAACACCGAAAACCCGGCAGCTTTACAATGAATGTTTGTTAAAAAAATTAATGTATTCAGCTTTACAATATTTGTGTGTCTGGTCGATTACAACTATCCATATATAATAAAGAATTAAGTATAGGTAAGTGTGTGTAAATCAAGCCTGTTAAGGGCTCTCGGGGTTCTGGGCTAGGGACTCTCGTGGCCTACCATGTCCCATAACCCCTCGAAGCCATTAACAGGCTGTTTACACACACTTACCTGTAGTTAGTACTCTGTTTATCACAACGGCACCAGAGCCTTTCTAAAAGTGGGTGGGCCATGGTGTAATTTAACAACTACACCAAATATTGAAGCAGGTTATATATTTATAGTTCTACAGTTACTGCTTCAGACACAAATTACATGAAATGTTTTAATGTGTTTCAACAGTTCTATAGTGTTACAAGATGACGAACGTAGCAACATTCGTTACCACACATAAACTCAGCTTCTCTGCCCTCATTCTTTCCCACATGATGTCTTAAAAGCTTCACGTGCCTCTGTAGAAGCTGGCTGCACAGCTAGCGAAACGTTAGGATTATTGCCTATCAACACAGTTCTGGTGTCGTCTTAATTTGTGGATTTATTTGCTTATCTCTGTTTTGGAAGAACGATGAGATTCTTGAGATATATATATATATACATACATATATATATATATAGATACACACAGTACTGTGCAAAAGTTTTAGGCAGGTGTGAAAAAATGCTGTAAAGTAAGAATGCTTTCAAAAATAGACATGTTAATAGTTTATATTTATCAATTAACAAAATGCAAAGTGAGTAAACAGAAGAAAAATCTACATCAAATCAATATTTGGTGTGACCACCCTTTGTCTTCAAAACAGCATCAATTCTTCTAGGTACACTTGCACACAGTTTTTGAAGGAACTCGGCAGGTAGGTTGGCCCAAACATCTTGGAGAACTAACCACAGTTCTTCTGTGGATTTAGGCAGCCTCAGTTGCTTCTCTCTCTTCATGTAATCCCAGACAGACTCGATGATGTTGAGATCAGGGCTCTGTGGGGGCCATACCATCACTTCCAGGACTCCTTGTTCTTCATTACGCTGAAGATAGTTCTTAATGACTTTCGCTGTATGTTTGGGGTCGTCGTCATGCTGCAGAATAAATTTGGGGCCAATCAGAGGCCTCCCTGATGGTATTGCATGATGGATAAGTATCTGCCTGTACTTCTCAGCACTGAGGAGACCATTAATTCTGACCAAATCCCCAACTCCATTTGCAGAAATGCAGCCCCAAACTTGCAAGGAACCTCCACCATGCTTCACTGTTGCCTGCAGACACTCATTTGTGTACCGCTCTCCAGCCCTTCGGCGAACAAACTGCCTTCTGCTACAGCCAAATATTTCAGATTTTGACTCATCAGTCCAGAGCACCTGCTGCCATTTTTCTGCACCCCAGTTCCTGTGTTTTCGTGCATAGTTGAGTCGCTTGGCCTTGTTTCCACGTCAGAGGTATGGCTTTTTGGCCGCAAGTCTTCCATGAAGGCCACTTCTGACCAGACTTGTCAGGACAGTAGATGGGTGTACCAGGGTCCCACTGTTTCTGCCAATTCTGAGCTGATAGCACTGCTGGACATCTTCCGATTGCGAAGGGAACTAAGCATGATGTGTCTTTCATCTGCTGCAGTAAGTTTCCTTGGCCGACCACTGCGTCTACGGTCCTCAACGTTGCCCGTTTCTTTGTGCTTCTTCAAAAGAGCTTGGACAGCACATCTGGAAACCCCTGTCTGCCTTGAAATTTCTGCCTGGGAGAGACCGTGCTGATGCAGTATAACTACCTTGTGTCTTGTTGCTGTGCTCAGTCTTGCCATGGTGTATGACTTTTGACAGTCTTCAGCAACCTCACCTTGTTAGCCGAGTTTGGCTGTTCCTCACCCAGTTTTATTCCTCCTACACAGCTGTTTCTGTTTCAGTTAATGATTGTGTTTCAACCTACATATTGAATTGATGATCATTAGCACCTGTTTGGTATAATTGTTTAATCATACACCTGACTGTATGCCTACAAAATCCCTGACTTTGTGCAAGTGTACCTAGAAGAATTGATGCTGTTTTGAAGGCAAAGGGTGGTCACACCAAATATGGATTTGATTTAGATTTTTCACTCACTTTGCATTTAGTTAATTGATAAATATAATCTATTAACGTGTCTATTTTTGAAAGCATTCTTACTTTACAGCATTTTTTCACACCTGCCTAAAACTTTTGCACAGTACTGTATCTATCTATCTATCTATCTATATATATATTATATATATATATATATATATATATAATCTATATCTATATCTATATACACACACACATACATATACACACACACATACATACACAGTACTGCAAAGGTGTGTGTATGGGATAGACTGACACTTGTAGCGCATAAAACACTGCCTGCCTACAACCCTATATCCCTGGAACAAAACCAAGGGATGATCTTTTTATGCTGATACTATTTTACAGGAGACACCTATATAGGTACCAACCTTCATAAATATTAAAAACTACATTTGTACGGGGCTCTGCACTTGGTCTGACTGTAAGGTATTCAGAGGAGCTCTGAGATTTGTTTGAAATGAAGGAAACTCTGCAGATAGGAAAATGCGCTATTAACTTCCTTGTACATATCTCAAGAGATACTGTGACACTGACTAGAAGATTTATTCCTGCTTTTAAGTACTATTCTGCTGCACTGTACGGTATTTAAAATCTCGAATTTTATAACGCGTTTAAAAGGTAGAGGTGAAAATTATTATGCATGAAGCATAAATGACTAAAATGACATCAAGGTCTAACAGAGTAAACCACAGTAGATAACACCCTGCTATCGCAATTGCTTTACTGTGCTGTAATTGGGGTCAGCACTTCACTCATTCTGAATCTGTACTGTAATTACTGCATTCTATAACATTAGGGATTTAGAACACAGAAAACTGTATTAAACCAAGAGAAAAAAAGTACTAGCAAGCTTTGCATGATTAATATCTTCCAAATGAAAAAATGCAATTTTACATGTTCACTTTTACAGTACTTTATAAATATATTTTCAACATAATACTGAATCTTTTGATATTTTTATTCACACATTATAGGTAATTCAAATGAGGGATTTTCTTTTTTTTCCCAGCTTTTACTCAGGAGATGCTTGCCAGGAGAAATATTTTTTCCATTAAACAGAGTGTATCCTGATCATGCTCCCTCCTGTAATATTTTTCTCCTGGAGAACACCCTAGAGTAAATGTTGAGAAATGTATTCTCCCAATTGATTTGTGTGTGTGTGATAAATGTCAACAGTCGGCAAGACGTTTAAAAATATATGCTGTGATACAGACAACACAACATACATTCATAGTCATCAAATCTTAAAGTGAGATTTTGGATTCAGATTTACAGTATAGCACAGCAAATCTATAATCATTTCCTAACACTCAAATGCTTGATCCTCAAAACATCTTGGGCTTGTTTGGCACAGGAATTCATATATAAACACTCAATCTGAAAAAGATTTAAAAAAAAAAAAAGTCTTAATCCAGTACCTTCCACAAGGTAAAACTAATTCAGTGTACAAAAGTTTTCAAAAAGTGCCTTCTACATGAGAAGCGTGTAAAGTTGCTGTAACCCGTTAGTTAAAATGCAGGAAGCCTTGGATTTTACTGTAAGCATGACAGGTAAAAGTACTGTAGCTCAGCAAAATATGTGACTCTACTGGTCTTCCCCAACAGATGAGACTGCATGAATGAATGCAGACTTTTACAAAGAAAAGAAAAAAAATGCCACAAAAGCACCTAGCTGCTCTGAAAATATGAAATTACTCGCTAACAAAAGGCATGCGTTTGTGTGGCTCCAGTCCAAACCCACAGGTCCCCAGTGAAGTAACAGGGAATCAAGAGAAAACTGGAAAAGCTACAGGGCTTTAGAGAAAACTCAACTAGCAAACTACAATGCTCCTCAAAAGGATTTTTACTGAACAGTTAAAACCTATACAGCAAGGTGCAGGTTTATTTTGCATCCCATCCTGTGTGTCCCGTGAACGCAAGACAAAATATTTTTCTGTCCAATGGATTTATTTTGCGTCTAGGACGCAAAACTTTGCGTTAACGCGACCTCTGAATAATAATAATAATAATAATAATTCAGGGTAGGTATCGGAGCTCAGTCAAACTGGTTTATTTCATATTTAATTTACATCCAACAATACACCATAGTAAGACAATTACATACTACAATCTGCTGGTGTAGAAAAAAGTATGAACTACAGTAGCTGAAACAATTAGGCCTATACGTAGAATTATGTGTTTAAAATCAAAGATTTAAACAAATGAAGACCGGAGATGTTTTTTTTTTTTTTTTTTTTTTTTTAATCAGATTTGGATGTTATTCCAAGCTCAGCAGAATGCTGTACCTAGGCAGTAGAGGCCTCAGAGCACAACTATTTGAAAAAAAAATACTACTGATTCAAATAAGAACCATTACAGTTTACACAAAAAAAAAAAAAACATATGAAAAAGTATAGAAAAATAGTTATATTCAGCATGATTTTGAATTTTAATCATTTATAAATCAGCTCTGTTTACAATGTTGGGTTGAGAATACTGTTTACAAACAGTGTTTTAATGATCAACTTACATAATAAACAATGCAGACCTTATTTGTGCTTAATACAGAACGGATTCAGTAATATTTGCAAATTATAATAAAAATTTCTTCAGTAGGTTAGTTCTATCTACCGCACATTAAAATCTTACTAAGATTCAAAAGGACTGTGCACAGTTCAGAAATATCGGCTAAGATTCGGGAATGTTATTCTACAGAACGTGACTCCCATGCATCGGTGTGTAAGTTTCTTTTTTTCAGAAAATATGCAAATACCCATAGAGATTTTCAAAACATTGCCAGTCTTCAACTTAAAAAGGTATCATCTAATCCTTTTAGGAGTCTTGCTGTAGTAATTGCATCATCTCAATGTCACACTGTTCAGAGCACTATTTTAGCAGATGTGGTAAGAGCTCCCATTGTAACCCAGCCCCAGCAGTTATTAGATTGTAGTAATAGTTAAACAGATCATTCACACCAGTAAAATGCAACAGGCGGTTTTAAAATTGCACCACAAGAAACCGTAAGATTTTGTCAGAACACGCCAACCTACAAATTAAGACATTATACACAAAACGCCCCCCCACCACCACCCCCAATTTTTTAATGAAGGTTTGTTATTTTGCAAAACCTTTCTTGGCTCAAAAAATGTTTTTGAGGGGTTCTAGATAAGGCATAAAATAAAATGAAAACATGGCCCAATTTTTCTAGACACAAGCACATTTCCTTTCTGTAGCTCACAGCACATGCATGCAGTAGCGCAGAAGGGGTTTTCTTTATCTTGTGTCAGGTACTGTACACCAGTGTTTATAACACATACTGTAATTGTGCTGGCTGCAAGACTTTGTTTTCCTTTCACAACAGATAGGGGTCAGGATAGGGATCAGATGGCATTAAGCCTGTGGTTGAGCACCAGGGCAGGTGCTGCATAGCAGACAAAGCAACAGCATATGCACTTTGTCCTAAAATGATTACAGTCTGCTAGTACAGCGCTGGGGTGAAAGAGTTCAGCCTGCAAGCTAACTTACTGACACTTTTTGAAACACCAATTGTTTGATCGTGTTAGTTTTTTTACATAGGCAACCGCAATTCACTGTGTTAACACCACATTAAACTTGTTATTTCAGTCTGAAAATTACCATTAGAAATGTTTCTACAGCAGGATCAAACTTGAATTATTGAAATCAGGAGGTCCTTTAAGCATTACAGAAAGTTTTTTGAGCATTTAAAATAAATTGCTACAGTAGTCATAGCCAGTACTATACGGACTGTAATGATGCCCACAAGTTTATTTTTCATTATAACAACAAAATTAAGGTGCAATAGATTTCCGTTTCACACACAAATTGGGGGGGGGGGGGGGGGGGGGGGGGGGATGGGGGTCATACAATGTTAGTAGTGTAGAATTTATTTATAAAGCAATAAAGTGACAGGGTGTTAAAATATGGACCACTATCTGCATGTCTGGGAATCATTCAGAGAGGTTCTGAAAGTTCTAAGCCGTGCTGGTATAGTGACATATTTCAAAAGTTGGAACATTTATTAGCTACTGTAATGAGATTGTTTGCTCTTTCCTTGCACTTTTATAAAACTCAGTAGCGGTTGTAGTCTTCAGAAATACTTGCCCAAAGCCTTAGATTCAATAACAGGAAAGTCAGCCCATTGTTAAGTATGATTTACAGGGTCTTCCCACAAGTGTTAAGTTTCTGTAGAGGTGAACAAGAAAACACAACTCACAGACACAAGGGAAGAAGCCAGCAAACTGTTTGCAATACAAAGCAAAGATCAAAATATCCCATTTCTAGCTTATTGATTTTTTTTATGATTATTAGAATTTTATAAACAGGTTACAAGTTTCAAGTAACAGATACAGTAGACTGCACAGCACAGTCATTTGAGACTTACAATGAACTGAATTAAGCAGAGTGACTGCTTTAAAACTGTACAAGGCGAAAAACTGTCTGCATCGTAAAGTTGTAGAATTCTTGATTCAACATGTTTTTTTTTTTAACTTGTAAATCGTGACATCTAATCATCGTCATGGATTCATTCCATATGGGATAGATTATGGCAAAATGGCGAGGGTCTGTCCCACCAGAGCATTAGTTGCCTGTTTTCAATTCAGGATCAAAAGACTTTGGCCTATATTTTTCCCTGTGGGCGAATCCCAAGCAAATTGCTGTTTCCAAAAAGGGCCAACTGAACCCAAGCACTGTGTGCTTCTGACCATGGCCCATTTGTTATTTTTAAAATTCTGAGATTTAAAAAAAGCAACACAGAATATACTATAGGGCTATATTTACTGCTTTTCACCCCAAATATGTCCCACTCAGGTGTTTGAAAATATTGATTTATACAGTGATAATCCACAACTGTACATTCAGATACACTTATCTTTGTAATAAATATAAGATCAAGGCACATCTGCACAACATACTGCAGTTAATGGACAGACAAATTACAGTAAACACAGACAAACTCTCTGGAGATTTTAAATTTTAAAAAAATGATAACAAAAGGACCTTTGCTTGTAACACGCTATTAAAGCAATTATACAAATCTTTGGAAACAGCTTTTGGATGGTAATTGTAATGTCATTATTGAATAACATCTGAGTGCTGACAGAAAGGCTGAAAGACAGTGTACAGAGAGAGGCAAAGAGACAAAGGCTTGTGTTTCGCGTATTGCTATTTAATTAACTACAGTGTTCAATAATACAGTGTTACGCAATTTAGTGTCCCACATCGGGACAGGAACTAAGATCAAACACTTTTGGTCCCGTTTGCCCTTCCTCCCTGACCTCCACCATTAACCCTTCGAGGGAAGCCAAAGACAGCACAAGAGTAAAGTCGTTGCCTTTAACCAGCATAACCTAATAAAGGAGTTATTCCACCTCCACACTGGTTAGTAAAGGAGTCAACAATACTAAACTCAACTAGGCTCAATCAGATTTCCTCTGTCCCTGTTATCAAATCAGCCTGCTTTTTGTTCACCCTGCTGTGTAAGGTTTTCTGAAATAAGGAAAGAACAGGTTTTTTGCTTTATACCATTGATTTTTGATCAATATATTAAAAGAACACATCCTCAATTAGTGTTTCCTAATCAAGCCTGGGATGAAATGTTTTCAGAAAGAGACACAATGAAGTTACAGTAGCAAGCTTATTGTCAAATTGTTTCCCCAAATTGCAAAAAACTAAAAACACGTATTGTAATAAAAAAAACCTTTTGATAGCATTTTTTTCTCATCCTTTGGCGGTTAGTACAATTGTGAAATCTTACAGACAAGTACAAAAGCTGTACTTGACAACTGAAAAACTGTTTACTAAACAAATTACATATTTGCTGTCCTCCATGAACCGTAACTGATGTATTTTAATTTCCATGTTAATTGCATTTAGAACATAATTGCTTTGGAAATGCTAATAACGCATGTATTCTCGTGCAGAATCATGTAGCCTAAGTTAGTATGCAGGTCACGCCTCAAGCCTTCATTCGTTTCTAAATGCGTTCCCTTTTTCTTGCAAAGTGTATTAATTTGCAAGACAGGGAAATAATATAGGCCCTGCCGATTAACATGTATATTCATGCAACTACAAAATGTTAGCTTACAGGATGCATCGCTAACAAATGTGACAAGGTTAAGAATATTTAAAATATTGTTTTAATTGCAGGAAAAAAATAAAAAAAACACAAGCACAAGGCCCTGAAGTTCAGCCCCGTTGTTTTTTGTTTTTGTTTGTAAATTGGGTCGGCAGTATTATTCAAGCTGTAGAGGCCCTGTTTCCATCCAATGTGTCGGGATCACCGAACAATGAACTTTGTTACCCTTTGGTGATATACTGCCAGCTCCCACAGAGACTTTGCTTGAACTGAATGCATTTTCCATGCTTGGAGGACAATGGGTGCCAAATACAGGACGTACATTTCTCATTAAAATTACTCCACAGCAATTAAGTGGGAGAATCATAGCCAGTATGGAACCCAGCTTCAACCAATCAGCCCAGTTTTATGTGTGTCAAGATTTAATAGAAATTACAGGCCTTTTGTGGGATTTCATTTCCATAGACAGGGACCATTCTGTTTCATTTACCCCAACAAGAGCAAGTGGACCAAGTTTTTGACATCAATCCCAGCGCCATTATAGAACAAGTGCTTTGTAAATGTTAATATCTCTTGTTTGAATTTACTCCCTTAACTTGAAACAAATTATTACTCTATTCAAATCTGAATTAAGGTGTACTGTAAGAAGGCTCTTGCATCAATTTAAAATCTGTCAATATGCGAAAA
The DNA here is from genome assembly GCF_902713425.1 of Acipenser ruthenus. Classification (NCBI taxonomy): domain Eukaryota; kingdom Metazoa; phylum Chordata; class Actinopteri; order Acipenseriformes; family Acipenseridae; genus Acipenser; species Acipenser ruthenus. The sequence continues at coordinate 26,325,855 of NC_081200.1, read as the reverse complement.
TGATAACAGCAAATACTACCTACTGTGCTGTACATGCTGTAAAACTGCCGGTCACCCCCAGTAAAAAATAAAATAAATCCACAGAATCAGATAAAATTAAAATTGTGCAGTGCCCATGTTTAAAATACACAGCAATTAAAAAAACAGATGCTTGATGAAACTAAATTGATCAAACGTGTGTAGCATGGAGCGTTATGCTGTATTTCACTGTAAAGACGTTGCTGTTAGAAAGAACCTCCCGAAGGAACAACTCGAAACGGTCCTCAGGATCCCCTGCTGAAATCTGTTTATATTCATTGATGGGAAAACCTGAATACTAATAATAATAAAAACAACATTTCTGGATTAAGATCAAGTACTGTACTCATGAGGATTCCCTGCATTTCCTGACACTCAGGCAGCGCTTTCTACACTAATCTTTGGTGTGTGTGTGTGTGTGTGTGTGTGTGTGTGGTGCCGTTTGCAAAATGCATTTTCAGTTAAATTAATTCACATCAATTGCCTTGTTCAATACCGTATTTATTACACAAATGCCTTGATAGGTTTACTGTAAAATGGCTCAACCAGAACTTCCTTTGCAAAATATGTACTGCACTGAACTGTCAAAATTGAAGTCTCTTTAAGCGAACAGAAGCCTATATTTCTTACCGTGACCAGACAACACTACAGTAATAAAAGACAGAATAGGCTTTATGTCTGATGACACTGATTTAAAACAGCTGATTTCAAGGGGCAATACTTTACTTCCACACAGTAAATAAGACATATTACTGAATAGTGTAAAGAGAAGACTCTTAACTATACAGTGCACACCACAGAAACAGCTAGACTGTACTGGGGTGATGGCCGATAACTTCGGTGGTTACCAACTGTACAGTAAATGCCAGAACATGCATATTCACTACATTAAAATGTCTACAAATGTATTCAATGTTTTTTTTTATTTTTTATGAGAGTTTAGTCTTGACATACAGTTTGTACAGTAAGTGGCCTTTACTAGGGAACAATATAATAACTGTAAATGGCAAGATCCTTTAAATGTCAAGTTTTAGCACTGGCTCAATAATTCACAGGCTATGCAACACAGCGAACACTTGGGCAAGACGAGGGCATGTTCAACAGCAAAATCCCAGTGATACATTCGCTGTAAGACCAGCAGATACTGAATGAAATAGGCTAACCCCCTAGAAGCTGGCTACTAAAATGTATCATTGATATGTGCTCAGTTCAAACTGCCTTGCTAAACAGACATTAAACAGCATAAAGAGAGTTTTGAGGTTACTTTAAATTATGCCTATTTTGTGTTCTACCTTGTGAATTTAATTTAGCCTGACTGCAATGTTTCACATGTTCTCTCCCTCTCCACCCACCCCCCCCATAAGGGATAGCAAAACGGTCACATGGATGTTCACAGGCTGGTGGCAGATTTGTGGATCTCAGCACTATTAAATCATGGCTCACGCTGTGTAGCTTTTTCACATCTTTTAGCATATGTTTTCCTATATTACTGTACCCAAACGCCAAACAAGAAACCCTTACGGTACACCATATGGTGCACCTCATGATTTACTGTCAAGACTGATTCTAGATTAAAAGATACAACACGCTATTCTAGACTAAAAGATACAACACGCTACATTATTTAAATATTTAACTAAAAGGGGGCCAGTTACAGGAATAGAAAGTATTTATCATAAAAAAAAATGTTTAAGCATTTTTAATGATGTTATCAATAAGACGAAATAGAATTTCAAGCGCACAGCTGTGGAAGTTGAAAACCTGCTTTCTGTCTCTCTCACAATGGTACCTTCCCTTAGAGTGCATACCTGAACCTCCACTTTCTTCAAAACCAAATTCAGTACACAGCATACAGTATGGCTTCAGCGGTCACATTTATAGGTTGAACTGCTTTACTAAAGCGATCCACTAACAATCTGCTGCACCTCAACGTGTTTTTATTTAAAGGCACTTTCTCACTCCAAATACGTGCCTTTCTTGTACAAAGTGTTTTCCTTTTCCGTCATTCTCAATTTCAACAAGGATTTGCTTAGTATAAATCAGGAAGAGTATCCACTGACAAGAGACTTGCCTCCCATTTCCAAGAAAGACCTGGCAAAAGGGTAGCATACTTGTACACATACGGCCAAGGAGTCTGGAACACATTTATTATTTTGTTTATCTTCAAGTGCACTGCAGTAATAAGTATTTAAGGTTTCAGCCCTTCAACACTGATTGCGTCCGTCACACTCATAATCATAATCACTGTGCAAATTTACAGCTATACTTTTATAAGGGTCCTTCAATTCTGACTTCTCGGGTGGCATCTGGGTATACTGCAAACCAATAAAACTGTTGATTTGATGACATTTTGCAACCTTTAGAATAAAGTTGCTCAAGATGAGGAGTTCCTTCCCTATGCTTGTTTTTAACTTTTAAAATTAAAAGTCATAAAATAAAAAATAAGTACAGATTTCCTGCAAGTTCACACTGTACATTCCCATAAACACATAAACCAGCTGGTGCACATCATAAAAACTGTATAGCAAGAGCAGACATTTTCAATAAAGAAGTGGAAAATATATTATGATGAGAAGGCATGAAAAGTCGCCAAACTCAGCTGACTGTAATGTACTTTCAATGAGGCGATCTTTACACCTACATCCAGACGATTAGCTAGATAATCCTGCAGATGTAACATGCTGCACAGGAATGGGTCAATAACAGTAATCCTACCATAACACAGAGCAATGCTGTTGTATGAAGGGCTGGGAGATGCTTTCAAACTGTCCAATAAACTAATAAAACAGTGAAATATGTAATTTACACAATCTGAATGACATTGTTAAGGTTTGTAACACACATACGTAGGCTATAGGCTATATATAAAATGCAACTTTTTTTCTATGGCATTTTTCAGCAATTTTATCAGTTCTTTGTAGTGTGGAGATAAGAAGCACTTCCCTATAACTATCCCAGAGAGAATCCTTCTAGTTTTATTTGTTTCCTGGATAGGTACTGTAACAGAAATAGCCTACATAGAATATATACTGTTCTGAAGACATTGTTCAATGTAGAATGAAAGTTATTAAATAAAACTGACAATATCCCGTGTGCCTACATCTTTAGTCTGAAAATGGACCAATGAACTTATCTTCAAATGAAAAGGTACAGATTTAAATTACACCTTAACTTGACTGTTTATGAAGTTTGAATTTGTCTATACCACTGAGCAGGTGGAGCCAGAAGAGTTGAAAGGTCACAGTCACATTATTCTGGAGTCAGGAAACACATAGAGTGATATACAACAAATCAAAAGCGGACATTTATAGAAAAAATATTTTAAAATATTGTAGCGATAGATAGGGAAAAAAAGCTGCCTGCCAAATGCCCCGATGGATGGGCTAATCCTATCCACCACTTTCAATGCTCAGAAGTAGAAAAGGTTTAGCCAGTACTAAGAGATACACTTGGCTTTTAATTCCAATAGCAGCCATACAATTTGCTGGTAACCTTAACCCCTTTTTGGGCAAACTAAAGAAGGTCCTGCTGTCAATGAAAAAATGGTCTACCTGACTTAGTTATATAGCTTTACCTTAGAATTCTGATTGAGCATTTGATGTTGTGGAAGGTATTGGCTTTAGTCATCCTACTTTTCTTCAGGGTACCAACGGGTGACCAATCCAACTGCTCCACACAAAGTCCAGTACTAAACTATGATTTTGCTTTCTGACCAATCAGGCTCCAAAACAAACAGAAGATCTGCTGTGAATGGATTGAACAGTCTTGCAGTTATCCAGTAAGTAATTATACCTCATCAGTTAATCTGCAGGTCTGTATTAATTGGTCTGCTACAATAACAGATACAACCAGCACCCAGGTACATTAAAACATCACAATAAGCAGTTCGCTGCAAATTCAGGATGGGATTGTTTAGTGTCAGACAGACAATAAAAAAGGATTGAAAGTATGATCTTCTACCTATGGCCTTGTCAGCTCTGTCAGTCCTGGTTACGACGCTGGCCATACGAACTCAAGTTAAGACTTTAGTAAGTTACCCACATTTCTATTATGATAAGTACAAAAAAGCCACGAATGAATGTATTTACTTTAATTTGGACAGCAATATCTGCATTGAAACGGGAGATTTGTTCTGCTTCTTAGTGTAGGTGTTTCTGTGACACTTATCACAACTCGAGTGATGATCAAATCGAGGTCATTCTCCACAATGAGAAATACAATCAATTCCCCGAAGTTGTATCATATAGTTACACCCTGCATCGGCTGTACAACTAGGCTGTAATTCGTACATTCTATTTCGTAAAAAACATGATACTGTTAACTCAAGAATCCTCTTATGACATCGCAAATATATGTCACTGAACATGGAGCTACCTCACCACCGTACTCTACTTCCAAGTATCATATTCTTATCAACTGGTTCGCCTTCCTCCTCCAGCAATGCATTGTGTTTGAGCAACCTTGCACAACTGACTCACCTACACTAAACAACAAAAACGGAACACCGAAAAAAAAATTGACAAAGACTGCATACGCTTTTTAAAACCCCTTAAATCGACAAACCAAAGCATAATATCTTTGAAAATTCATCTCGAATCAGAACCACATCAATTATCTAGCACTGTTCATTATGTTAAATAGCTTCGGAGGCAGAAGAATGCATTTTAACCCCCAAATGGATTGAAACTGGGTGTGAATGGCTCTTTGAACAATAAAGAAAAGCTCTTTTTAAAAAAGTGATATTTCTGTTACATCCACTACACATATTACATTTTACTCTGTTTAAAGAAAAAAAAACTGCAGATGTCTTTGCATGTAAATAATTGCCTACTTGTAGTTTCCTATTGTTTCCGTTCGCGTCTAAGGTAAAGGTGCTGTCTGTGCGTGTTGTTGCTGTGCTAGTACATTGTCATGAATCCATTCAACGCAAGGCAGCAACACATTCGGCTGGATTTTTCTTTTCACACCAAACCGAGACAAGGTGCAGGTAAATGGCAAAGGTGTGTTTCGCACTCACCCAAAGCTCCGTTCCCCAGCTCATTGCTAAAAGCAGCTCTTGTGACCGACTCCCGATATTGCTTTCTTATCCCCCAGCTGAAACTCTCCAAGCTACGCTCCCAGTGTCTCTCACGAATGCTCCAGTTCAGCGGAGCTAATTGTCTAGAGTCACTTCTCGCAGAGGAAGTTGGGATCTTGGAGGACACAAAGAGGGAAGGAGGGAGGTTCAGGTTCTCTCAGATTCCGCGTACTACTATTAATATGGGGGTGTGCATATGGAATTTGTTTTGTTTTACTCTACCAGTCTGGCGGTGGTTCGTTTCTCGTTTAGAATATGCTGTATGTATTATAAGTCTGGTTCAACACTAAAATTAGGTATGTAGGCTATATAACTGAGAAGCCTATGAGAATGTTTTAATTGAAAGAAATAACTCAAATCAATATGCAGTGTTCCATATACAGTATCTCCATTTTCATAGGCAGTATGCGTTTTACTTCGTCTATCTTAGGTAAAAAACGATGATGTTGCAACTATAAGCAGCTAAACTAACACAGTCGTGGTTAACCGGTTTGTAATTCCTAATATTATAAGATTAAGGACCAATTATTGACCAATCAGGTTAAAAGAAGTCTCCGATCGATTTTCTAATTATAGTTTGTAATATGACAATTTCAATCATATAATACTGGCCACTGTTTAGTCTGGATATAACAAGGAAAAAGCTGAATTTAGCTTAACCTAAATGTCCCTAATTACGTATAATTACTAGCCTTAGTAAGTATATCTCTCAATACCATGATAACAATGCTGCCTTTTTCACTGGAGCTCGTTTTGTTTTAAGCAGTGCCCTAGAACAGCCTTTGTTGATAGTTCTGTTTGTTTACATTACCCAAAAGAAGTTCTTCATCACCTATCGCCAGTTTCCCAGCATTCTGGGGTTCAGATACTAAAAATAGCCAAGAACCCACTTACCATGCCCCTTTTGAAACTAACTCAATTCTATAGGAGGCTGTGTGGTCCAGTGGTTAAGGAAAAGGACTTGTAACCAGGAGGTCCCCAGTTCAAATCCCGCCACTGACTCATTGTGTGACCCTGAGCAAGTCACTTAACCTCCTTGTGCTCTGTCTTTCGGGTGAGACGTAGTTGTAACTGACTCTGCAGCTGATGCATAGTTCACACACCCTAGTCTCTATAAATCACCTTGGATAAAGGCTTCTGCTAAATAAACAAATAATAATAATTCTTCTACCATAATCTGCACATTGGATCACTGATACAGGAAACACCCAGGTAGTTTACGTGTCATCATGATTTGAGCAATCAATCTCAGTGTTTCTGTTTCTACCACACCTGAGTCATATATATATAACGTTTGTCTAAATCTGACTTTACCTGGCCTGGAGAATCCTATGTGAAAGCACTGAACAGCATTCAATTCAAATGATGTACACGATTGATCTGTCAACCCGATTTGAAAAGACTATGTCCTGGTGTGGGGCAATTTGTCCTTGTTGACCTTGGATTACTCTGAGAGGGCAATGAATGCTGAAGTTACTTAAGCATTCTTAAATACGTCCAGCAATGCTACATTTGTATCCTAATGTGGATAGCTACTTTCAAGATGATAATGTATCCATTCACCATGCCAGAATTGTGTTAATAATGTGGCCAAGTAGCTGTTTTTCAGATGGGTGTTTCGTGTTGAATTCTTGAATAGCCAGATGTGTTGTTCAGGCCAAAAACATGTTCTCTTCAAAACTCCTCTGAGCCCCAGGGTTGTAGGCACCTCCCTCTTTTAGGAGCAGAGGTGACTGCCTGTAATTGTAATGTAATGGTAAACTCCTTCAGTTTCCGAGAAAAGCTATTAAATCAGTTCAGAGTTTTCAGCATTTCACAAACTCTGGACATATTTTGTCAGGATTCCCAATTTGTGTTAATAATCACATGGAGAACATTACTAGTAAACTAGGGGGTTTCGTTGAAGAGCAGGTTAGTCAATCTTTATAGTAAAACACTTTTTCTTAGTTTTTATGAATGCCCGCATTTTTATGATGCAATCCCTTTAAATGTTTCTTAGTGCAATAACTGAAATACAGTGCAGAGAAAAAGTTTGTGAACCCCTTAGGTTTTTCACATATTTCACATATTTCAAACCTAAAATGTTATTAGATCTTAATCTAAGTCCTAATAATAGATAAAGATAATCTGATTAAACAAATGACACTAAACATGATACTTTTTCAACATTTATTTGTCCACAAATGATTCAACATTCAATATCCATGTGTGAAAAAGTATGTGAACCTTTAGGTTCAGTAACTGGTGGCACCCCCTTGCAGCAATGACTTCAACTAAGTGGTTCCTGTAATTGTTGGTCAGTCTCTCACATCAGTTTTGAGGAATTTTGGCCCATTTCTCCTTACAGAACTGCTTCAACTTGGTGACATTTGAGTGCTTCCTTGCATGGACAGCTCGCTTCAGGTCCTGCCATAACATTTCGATGGGGTTTAGGTCTTTGACTAGGCCATTCTAAAACACTGAATTTCTTTTTCTGTAGCCATTCTTTTGTAGATCTGCTTGTATGTTTAGGATCATTGTCTTGCTGCATGACCCACTTTCGGTTCAGCTTCAGCTCACGGATGGCTGGCCTGACATTCTCCTCTAGAATCAATCTTCTGATACAATGCAGAATTCATGGTTGTGTCAATGATGGCAAGCCGTCCAGGTCCTGAGGCAGCAAAGCAGCCCCAAACCATCACACTCCCACCACCATGCTTGATGGTTGGGATGAGGTTCTTCTGTTCGAACACAGTGTTTGGTTTTTGCCAAACATAACGTTTCTCATTGAGGCCAAAAAGTTCTACCTTTGACTCGTCTGTCCAGAGAACATTGTTCCAGAAGTCTTGTGGATCATCTATGTGCTCTTTGGCGAACTTCAGACGGGCAGCAATGTTCTTTTTAGAGAGCAGTGGTTTCCTCCTGACTATCCTTCCATGAACACCATTCTTATTCAGTCTTTTTCTGATAGTTGAGTCATGAACACTCACATTAGCCAAGGCGAGAATGGCCTGCAGATCCTTGGATGTTACTCTGGGGTTCTTTGTGACTTCCTTGATGATTATCCGGTTTGTTCTTGGAGAGATTTTGATAGGACGACCGCTCCTGGGTAGAGTGACTGTGGTCTTGAACTTTCTCGATTTGTAGACTATCTGTCTGACAGTAGATTGGTGGAGCCCCAAATCCTTAGAAATTGTTTTGTAACCCTTTCTAGACTGATGAACATCAATAACTGTTTTGCTGAGGTCCTCCGTTTTCTTTTGATCGTGGCATGATGTGTTTCCACACACCTGTATGGTGAAGACCAAACTCACAAAGTTTCTGATCTTTATATATGGTGGGGCCTCCCAAACTCACCCCTGAAGATCTACCTAATTATTTAAACCTGATACACCTGATTATAATTATCCCCTTACTTTTTCACATACCCTGAATCTTAATTACTCATTGTTTGTCTAATTCATACATCATTTTGTTTCAAAAGACATGGAATTGTTTAATATAAACCCTATTGGATGTTTAAGAAAAGACTGGTTTTGATTCAGGAAGGCTATCATGGTAAAATTATGGAATTCCCATAATTGTCATTGGGGTTCACAAACTTTTTCTCAGCACTGTACATTTTTTTTAAAGGTTAAGGTGCTTTAAAAGTGATTTCAGGAGCTCTGCTTCAGTTGGCTGCCTTAGATATATGTGGGTTAGATCAGCCAAAGCACTGCTCTGGACAAGATGACTCTGCTGCTTACATTTTGGCTAATCTAGCCATCATTACATATGTCTATGGCAGGCAACTACAACTAAAGAGCCACTCCTAGACTCACTGGCAAAGCACCTTAACACAAACTAATCAAAAACAAACAAACAAACTACAAATATTTCAGTAATTGCAATAAGAAGCACTCGAAAAGATTGCAAACATCAGGTAAAAAAAGGAAGTTGAAGCTACTATTATTACTATAATAATAATAATAATAATAATAATAATAACTGGAGTTGCCAGCAACTTTACGGCTTACAGGACCAGTACCAGTACCAGTACCAGTATCAAACACTTTAGCAAATAGTGAAGAATGCCAGTAACAGTACCAAATACTTTAGCAAATAGTGCAGAATGCAGTACCAATACCAGACACTTTAGCAAATAGTGCAGATTGCCATTTTAACATAGTAACTATGACCCTGTGTGCACTCTATTATAAACCAGTTTTACATTTGACCTTTTAGGAGAGGTCAAAGGTCATGGGCAATGATATTTTTTGATAGAGCATAGATGGGTTAATATATGTGTTCCATAGTAACAATGACCTTATCTGCACTCTATAAGGAGTTATAAGCCAGTTTTACATTTGACCTTTAGGAGAGGTCAAAGGTCATGGACAATGACATTTTTTGATAGAGCACAGATGGGTTACTGTATGTGTTCCATAGTAACAATGACGTTATCTGCACTCTATAAGGAGTTAATAGCCAGTTTTGTATGTGGCCTCCATGTTTTTTATTGTAGCAACTTCGCTTGAACAACATTTAAAGGAGCTGTGGTTGCTGCTGTAGTTGAGGCCACAGTTGCTGCTGTAGTAGGGGCTGTGGTTGCTGCTGTAGTAGGGGCTGTGGTTGCTGCTGTAGTAGGGGCTTACAAACACCAGTTAATCTTGGACTATCCCTCAGCAACTATACCAACACTAGGATCATGTGTGCCAATTTTTGGTTCAGCCAGACTAGCGATTTCAGAGACAAAGGTTTTTGTAGTCAGTTTTGTATGTTGATGATGTCATCCAATGTGGCCACCATGTTTATTATTGTAGCAACTTCCCTTTAACACCCTTTAAAGACAACCACACTACGATCATATGTGCCATTGGGTTTGTTTCAATCGGATCAGTGGTTTGGGAGAAGAATATCTTTGTAGTTTGTGATTATGACGTCTGTATCGTGCGATTTTGACGTCATGCAGCATGGCCTCCATACCACACGACCTATCATCTTCTTACAAACACCAGTTCATCTTGGACTATCCCTCAGCAACTATACCAACTTTCAGCACTCTGCAATAAGTCGTTTTCGAAAGATACATTTTTACATTTAGGCAAAATGTTGTTCAATCCAGTATGGCGGCCAAACCATGTGAACTACGACATACGTTCTTTTGCATTTTCCATTTTCCCATAAGCATTTAACAACCTATTTAATATGGAAAAAAATATTTTAAAAACAAAAAGTTTAAATGATTAAAAATTCAAAAATAAAATATTTTTGTGTACATTATTTTTATTTTATTTTTTTTATTTTTATCAATACTATATATATATATATATATATATATATATATATATATATATATATATATATATATATATAGTATTTTTAATTTGTAAATAAATTGTACTGTACTGTATTACCTTTTTCATGTACAATTCAAAATGCACACAGAGTAACATTTTCTGGTACTGATATTTGCACAAATTTTGCTGCTTTCAACAGACAACCAATAACTAATTAATAAAGTTCTCATCAATAATATTATACATATATTCCGCATATGTTTATACTGTATTGCATTGCTAATTTGTCTATACACATTGTAAATTAACAGAGTCCAAATAAGTTCTACAGTGCTGTGCAGAACACGGGCAGTCCCTTTTTACCAGTGCATGTATTACACGTGTACAAACATTTAACTTCATCTTTTTTGTAATGAGCCACATGCTCCCCCTAATGGCAAAGATATGTTGCAACGTGTACTATATAATAATTTACACAATTCCTGTTCAAATGATCCTCCATAATACTCAAAAAAAATATGAATACTACTTTTACCTGATTTATTTTTTACTTTCACACAATCGTTATATTGTTAGTTGTAAATATATATTATATTAAAATGAGTGCTAACCAAGTTGTTTATTAATTGTGGTTCTTTGGTTATCTCGCACAGGCAACGCTATAGGTGAAATGATGCTGCTGCTGCTTCTGTACCTAATCATAGTGTTGCCAAGTCTCACGAGAAAGAAAAAGCGGCACTGCCTTTCAAAACAAGCCCAACTCCCAATTTCAAACGGAGGGGAGTGTGGGAGTGTTTATTCTTAGTAGTTCTATGGTTTTTTTAGTAGTTCGCATTTTTTGTTGAAATGGTGGGGATAAGATGATTCTAAAATTCTAATGACGTGCATACATTGACACCAGTCAATCACGCAACTCGCGACTCTCAAAAAATCAAAGCGACGTTTTTAAAAACAAGCCTAATTCCGCTTGTTATATATGCAGACTTGGCAACTGTGCTCCATGGTCTCGCGGCAATCAAATCATGTGACTTACAGTAAGGGTTGCTACTGCACTTGGATGCAACATTTAGTGTTTAAAATATTTGCATATGTTTAATTAACTTTAAAAAAAAAAAAGTATCGGCACAATAACGGGAACCAGTAACAATGTTAATTAAGCTAGAGGTAAAGAATTGGGTACAAAACTGTTTAGCACCCCGTTCTAGCTAATTCAATCTTACGTAATGTAATGTTCTAATTTTAATACGTAATTTAGTTGATTAAAACACACATTTGCTGTAACTTCTGAAAATACTCTCCCAATTATAATTGAACTATCATTACTGTAGTCTAAAAAGTGAGCTTTAATGATGGACCATATGGCTCCAGGTTACCCAGGACACGTTTTTATTATTATTATTATTATTATTTTTGTATTGGGGTGGGAACTGTATTTTTCATTGGTACCTCACAAAAATAACACTATGTAACACAATTTTTGTTCCTGGGTAGTAAGTGTTATTTTCTAATTGCTTATGCCTCAAAAGTATAGAAAATGGCTATTATTCCCCACAAACTTTGCTTTTGTGACCAGGACAGTGATATTTTGAAATTTACCTATTTCCAATGAGAACACAGGTGAATTTGTGTCTTTTCGTTCACATAAAGTCAGAAAAAAACAACATATGAATCCAAATGAACATGTATTTATACTAAAGTAATACAAAAATGACTACAAAAGATTTAGAAGTGAGTAGTTTTTCGAGATTTACGATTATACTGTAAATCACTTTCACGAATCAGCCCCCAAATGTAGTCTCCCATCATGTTCTCGTTATACTGTCCTTGGTAGCGGCGTTCAAAGTCCAGTATATCCTGGTGGAAGCGCTCGCCTTGCTCCTCTGAGTACGCTCCCATGTTCTCCTTGAATTTATCAAGATGAGCATCAAGGATATGGACTTTGAGGGACATCCTACAGCCCATTGTGCTGTAGTTCTTCACCAGAGTCTCAACCAGCTCCACATAGTTTTCGGCCTTGTGATTGCCCAGGAAGCCCCGAACCACTGCGACAAAGCTGTTCCAAGCCGCTTTTTCCTTACTAGTGAGCTTCTTGGGGAATTCATTGCACTCCAGGATCTTCTTTATCTGTGGTCCGACGAAGACATCGGCTTTGACCTTTGCCTCAGACAGCTTAGGGAAAAAGTCTTGAAGGTACTTGAAGGCTGCTGACTCCTTACCTAGAGCTCTGACAAATTGTTTCATAAGGCCCAATTTGATGTGCAGTGGTGGCATCAGCACCTTCCGGGGGTCCACCATTGGCTCCCACTTGACGTTGTTCCTCCCCACAGAGAACTCGGTCCGCTGTGGCCAGTCCTGCCTGTGGTAGTGCGCCTTGGTGTCCCTGCTGTCCCAAAGGCAAAGATAGCAGGGAAACTTGGTAAAACCGCCTTGGAGACCCATCAGGAATGCCATCATTTTGAAGTCTCCTATGACCTTGATGCCATCTCAGAAAAATGCAGATATGTATCCACTTAGGCAGCTGGAACTCAACTGAACTGGTGGGCTTAAGGCCCCTGTATTTATACTACTATTTATATTACTGGAAAGTTCTAGAAAGTTCTAGAAGTTACTCCAAGTTTACTCAGCACTGAATCTACCTGGAATGTTCTGGAAAATAGGTCAATTTCAAAATATCACTGTCCTGGTCACAAAAGCAAAGTTTGTGGGGAATGATTGCCATTTTCTATACTTTTGAGGCATAAGCAATTAGGAAATAACACTTACTACCCAGGAACAAAAAAAAAAAAAAATTGTTACACGGTGTAATACAGTACAGTAGTTTTTTTTTTGTTTGTTTCCCTTTATACGGTAATCAGTGCGACACTGTAAAGTGGCAAGTTTTTTAAGAAAGCCTGATTCTGACAAACAATGTACAATTTTTGTAAATGGAGGTTTTAAATTACAAAATACAAATAATATAGTTACAATTAACCTTGATACAAAAACAAGAATGCACTGCGCCGAATGTACGAAATTAGCACGTACGTTTACCCACAAACAAATGAGTGGGACAGAGGTCGTTGTTTTGTTTCCCTTGATACGGTAATCAGTGCGACACTGAAAAGTGGCAAGTTTTCAAGAAACTAGAAAGCCTGTTTCTGACAAACAATGTACAAGTACATTAGAAGGTAGGTACAGTACAAAAAAAGCAAATTAAGTCTGGCGACGTTTGACTTGTATTTTAAATGGCAAGCGTGCAAGTTGTGCCAACTTTCCGAGTATTACAATTGCAGACACCGATACGAATAAATAATGACCTTTGGATTCGCTGTGTCTTATTGTAGTACAACAGTAAATTGCTCGAAAGTAAGTGTATCAACATTTTGGTATTCTTCGATGTTTTATTATAACGGTTGTTAGTTTTGCAACAATGTAACTTTTGCAACGTTTTTGTTTAACTTTAATGTTACCAAAGTTGTCACAAAGGACTTGTATACGAAGCTATTATTATTATTATTATTATTATTAGCATAAATTCAATTAGGCCCCAGGACATCAGTGACATTTTAAGAAAACCGTGACAGTTGCTTAAAAATAAATGTCAATAATGTTTCAAAACAAGAAATAATCAGCACGCATAGAAGTGGAAGCACCGTAACAGCGCCCGTGACTCCTTGCTAAATGAACAGTTTAAAAAAAAAACGATTGGTGCAAACGTTGCTCACAGAAAGGTGCATATACTATATCTAATACCGTCTATGCATACAGTTTAAGGCATTGCATGTATAAGCATCAAATTAGGCTCATAGTAAAACCTAGAAACTCAAACTGCAGTGCTGCAGGAGTCTGTTCCATTTTTGTTTGTATACCATGAACCAAGACTACCTTAGGGACTATAAACCAACTGGAAAACCAGTGTGCACCAACACTATAGTAGACTAGAAAAACAATATATTAACAGCCGATTTTACTGTTTGTGCTGCATATTGGGTCTTAAATGCATGTAATTTATTGGCTCCATTTTGAAATGAGATTGTATTGTACACTAACATGGTGTTGTTTATTCTTCCAGGGGTGTGTGGACCAGGACAGAGTTGTTATCAAGAGGTGCATGGAATGATACACACAGTGAATGCAGAAGGAAAAGTATATGCTTTTCTCCAATACACACATGGAGGACACAGAACCTCATCGCACAGCTATTCACAAGGACATTGCTGAGGAGAAACCCTCATACTTCCAAGTGTTTTATTAGTAGCTACGTACGAAGCAGACAGCTGCCCAATTCCTTTCCAGTTTTAGATGGAGCTATCCAGCCAATTCACAGACACGTGTATGAAGCAAATTTCCGCAACAGTACTTCTTGTCATGCAAGGTAAGACTCATTGCAATGTAGTGAAGGTACCCGGGATACAAAAATTATGTTTATTTGCATGTGCACTCTGATGCTAAAACGACCGTTTTGCACTCCCTGGCCACTTTATTAGGACATGTCTACCCAATTGGAGGTAAAGTGACTTGCTCAGGGTCACACAATGAGTCAGTGGCTGAGGTGGGATTTGAACCACTGGACCACACAGCCTCCGTATACTCTGGGTCCCTTGATTGCTCTGGCAGGACAAACAAATGAAGTAGTTTACTTAAGCATTGTTGCAGATCAAGTCCCCCCAGAAATTCTATACTTATTCCCTCATGGCGATTGCAAGATGATAATGTACCCATCCACCAGGACAGCACAATCCCAGGATCTCAGTCCAATTGAGGATGTTTGATTACCTCTCTGTACCTGTTGCTTGAAATACTGACTGGATTAACATCCCTTGTGAGACCTTCCAGCACCTTGTGGAGTCTCGGCCACTTCGTGTCGTGGCTGTGATCAGTGTAAACTAGGGCTCAATCCAATATTAGGTACGAGTCGTCATAAAGTGGCAAGGCAGTGTAGGTGGTGCTATATTACTTAGCTGTGAGTGTTGTTGTGCCTCCTTGAACCCTGTTTGCTCCTATGGCAGTCTGTGATCCAATATAGCTTTTTTTATACTGCTAACAATTTACAGGAAATGTTAATCTTTTTAAAATAGACTTAACATGGCCAGTAAAGGCTGGGTTATTGGTCAAATGTAAATGAATCATTAAACTGACTGCAGAGGTTTTGATGGTATGGACTAGAGAGCAATGATACTTTTGAAGTGTGATGTTAGGATATAGGACAGATTAATCGGTGAGATTAATTTATTATTTTTGTCATGTATTTCCTGTTTATTCTGTAAAATTATATGTAGAGATATATTATCTAATATAAATTATTGTGGTTGGGGGGTTGGCATGGCATGTCACTTCAATAGGGTGTCCCATCTGGGAAAAATTTGAGAGCTGCTGGTCTAGAGAAACAGGAAAGCGGCCAGTTTTTTCACCACTAGGTGGTGCTGAAGAGGTGATCAGTCAGCAGTACAGCACCAGTGCATTGAAGCATACACAGGTTGCAACTAAACTGTCTTCATCATGAACCCACAGGTACTCTGAGTGCATGGAGAAAGTGAGGAAGGGAGGAGGGGACAATGCAGTCCTCCGCCACACGCAGAGGAACAAGAAACTGCTTGTCTGGGACAGACTCCGGCAGCTCCTGGATGGAGAGGATTTCCTCGAGCTGTCTCCCTTCGCTGGGCTGGGGATGCCCTATGGGGATGTACCCTCGGCAGGTTGTGTCACGGGTATGGCTGTATTGAAACTTTTTTCTTTTACTTGTGGGTTATTCCAGCTCAAGTGGACCAAATTGTGCCATGTGTATAGAAAAGAAGTGCTGTATAACTCATGCCCTTCATCAAGTGAGAAAGTGAAGGTTTATTACAAAGGGTCATAAAAGATAAGCTTGCAACATTGAGCAGATCGGAGCGCCTACGGAAACTCTGTAAAAAGAAGGAGAACTAACTTTTATAAAGACCCATTCAAATTTGCAAAGGAGTTATTCACCAGGGAGAAAAATGGCATACTAAAAGCAACTAAGTCTGAGCTGGAGAGATATCTCAAGGAAACGCACGCAGATTAATAAAGGTAGGAGACTATGTTGTCCTTCAGACATCCCAACCATCAATCCACCAGAATACCAAATGGAGGACTGCGCACCTAAGTGGAAAGAAGTAGAGCAAGCTGTGAAAAAGGGCGTCATCATCTCCTGGGCCTAATTAAGTTCCGTACAGAGTGTACAAGAGTGCCCCTTGTGTTCTACGAATCCTGTGGAAATTGATGAAAGTAGCATGGGAAAAACAGGTTGTACCAGGAGCATGGAGCCGAGCAGGTGGGGTCGTTATACCCAAAGACCTCAAAATGGAGCGAGGTAACCAGTGGTGTACCACAGGGATCAGTATTAGGTCCTCTGCTATTCCTGATCTACATTAATGATTTAGATTCTGGTATAGTAATCAAACTTGTTAAATTTGCAGACGACACAAAAATAGGAGGAGTGGCAAACACTGTTGCAGCAGCAAAGGTCATTCAAAATGATCTAGACAGCATTCAGAACTGGGCATACACATGGCAAATGAAATTTAATAGAGAAAAGTGTAAAGTATTGCATGCAGGCAATAAAAATGTGCATTATAAATATCATATGGGAGATACTGAAATTGAAGAAGGGAACTATGAAAAAGACCTAGGAGTTTATGTTGAAATGTCTTCATCTAGACAATGTGGGGAAGCTATAAAAAAAGGCCAACAAGATGCTTGGATGTATTGTGAGAAGTGTTGAATTTAAATCAAGGGAAGTAATGTTAAAACTTTAGAATGCATTAGTAAGACCTCACCTAGAATATTGTGTTCATTTCTGGTCACCTCGTTACAAAAAGCATATTGCTGCTGTAGAAAGAGTGCAAAGAAGAGCAACCAGAATTATCCCGGGTTTAAAAGGCATGTCGTATGCAGAGAGGCTAAAAGAATTGAATCTATTCAGTCTTGAACAAAGAAGACTATGCGGCGATCTGATTCAAACATTCAAAATCCTAAAAGGTATAGACAATGTTGACCCAGGGGACTTCTTTGACCCGAAAAAAGAAACAAGGACCAGGGGTCACAAATGGAGATTAGATAAAGGGGCATTCAGAACAGAAAATAGGAGGCACTTTTTTACACAGCGAATTGTGAGGGTCTGGAACCAACTCCCCAGTAATGTTGTTGAAGCTGAAACCCTGGGATCCTTCAAGAAGCTGCTTGATGAGATTCTGAGATCAATAAGCTACTAACAACCAAATGAGCAAGATGGGCTGAATGGCCTCCTCTCGTTTGTAAACTTTCTTATGTTCCTTCTTTCTTTCTTATGTTCTTATGTTCAAAGAAAAAGATTCTACGAGTATCGGTCAGTTCCACCCTATTTCCCTGTTAAACGTGGAAGGCAAGATTTTCTTCAGCATTGTTGCTCAGCTTATCTATTGAAGAACTGCTTCATTGACACTTCAGTACAGAAAGCCGGTATTCCAGGTTTCCCAGGGTGCTTAGAGCATATCAGTGTGACCCGGTAGCAAATTCAAACTGCTAAAAAGGAGGGGAAGGAGCTCCATGTGACATTCCTGGATTTAGCTAATCCATACGGTTCAGTACCACATGAGCTGCTTTGGACAGCATTTTATTTTTTCAGTGTACCGAGGACAATAACAAATTTAGTGAAAGTCTACTTCAGAGATTTACAATTTTAGTTTTTCAGAATTCACCACTACATGACAATGTCTAGAAATTGGAGTAATGGCAGGATGCACCATTTCTCCACTGGCTTTTACCATGGCAATGGAAGTAATTATTAGGGCTTCAAAATGGGTAGTGGGAGGAGAACGCTTGGCTTCTGGAATGCTACTGCCAGCAATTAAAGCATACATGGATGACATAACAACCATGACTACAACAGTAGCCTGCACTAATTGGTTATTGGGCAAACTAATCAATAACATTGAATGGGCACAAAAGCAATTCAAGCCACCTAGGTCAAGGAGCATCTCTATAATTAAAGGTAAAGTAGTGGAGAAGAGGTTCTACATTAACGGTGAGGCAATTCCAACAGTGTCTGAGATGCCTGTGATCTACTACCAAGACTTCCTTGGCCACTCACTGTGTATGAGGTTTCCTTGACAATAGTAGAGAAGCTGGAAGCGTTAATCAGTTCATACATCAGGAAATGGTTAGGAGTATGGTAAAGGGATACTGCAGCTGCCAGTCTCCGCTCTAACCGTGGAGTTTAAGTGCGCCAAGGTTCAATTGGAAATGACAGTGGTAGAGTCACACAATGAATGTGTGAGGGAGGCAGCACCTGCATTGAAAACTGGAAGAAAGTGGGTGGCAAAGGAAGCTGTGGAAGATGTAAAGGCTGCCGTTCGTATCCGTGATATCATGGGGCAAGTACAGCATGGAAGAGGAGGCCTTGGTCTTAGTTCAACTCCTTCTACATGGCAGAAATCAGTCCCAGCTCAACAGAGGAAGCTGGCAGTAAACGAGGTGCAAAAACAGGAGGAGAGGATGAGGTGGAGGATAAAGGCAGTTTCCGAGGCCAAGTAGGGAGAATGGACGAGATGGGAGAGGGTGGAACAATGCAAGAGAGGCTGGCGAGATCTATGGAAAATGGAAGAGAGCAGGATCAGCTTCCTCGTCAGGTCAACATGTGATGTTCTCCCATCACCAAAGAACCTTAATCTATGGGTAGGAGAGGATCTACTGTGTCCTTTGTGTTCATTGCCAGCTACATTAAGACACATTTTGACAGGATGCAAGATGGGTCTTAGCCAAGGACGGTTTACTTGGCGTCATGACCAGGTGCTGCGATGTTTGGCCTTAGCATTGGAAGACAAGCGCAGCATGACCAACAGGTTGCCACCAATGTCAGCAATATATGACAGACTACAAACAACATTCCTCCATCCAGGGGAGCAACCTACAAGAAAAAGTATTAAAACAAAAACTCGTCTAGGACAACTGGAAGCTGATAGAGACTGGAAAATGCTGGCAGATGTTGGACAACGGCTTATTTTCCCACCTGAGATTGCCACCACTAACCTTCGACCTGATATTGTCTTGTGGTCTGGATCAGCACACCTTGTTCACCTGGTAGAGTTAACAGTGCCATGGGAGTATGCTGTAGATGAGGCGTATGAGAGGAAGAAACTGCGGTATGCTCAACTAGCCGCTGAAGTGGAACAGTGAGGATGGAGAGTCCAGGTTTACCCAGTGGAGGTGGGTTGTCGAGGATTTGTGGCACACTCCACAACCCAGTTTCTCAGACATCGGATTCAGTGGTCAAGGGCTGTGATGCATAGTGAAGAACTTATCTGAAGCAGCAGAGAGGAGCAGCAACTGTCTCTGGTTGAGACGAAAATATTCTGGTTGAGGACCTCAAGCACAGTTGAAAAAAAACCTGTCAATGTAAAGGAAGGTAAGTAAGCTGGCCATAGCTGAGTGGGGGATGGAGAGGGGTGATGCTGGGACGCCAGAATCACTGTTGAGCCCTCTTATGGTGTTGTGGGTTAGTCGACGAAACACCAAGGATGGAAGGCCCCAGAGAAGTACCCTACTCAGCTCACTCCAGACGGTTGTCATACTGAGGTTGATCCCTGCAGCCAGCTGCAGCCGTTGTATGTGCTGATGCACCAGGGAGGCAAAATAGGCTGATCCCTGGAGCCAGCATTACACTTCAGCCGTCAACACCAGACAGAAGGATATCTACATCATCAAATGGAAGGAAACACAGATGGATCACATTAGTTTACAGTTAAAGAAGCTATGTCTTAGTTGGTGCTTATCTTGGCGAGAGCTGAATCCAATATCAGCATGAGGTTTTAACACCTACTCTGATGTAATGGAAATCATGCCCTTCATCAAGTGAGAAAGTGAAGGATGTAAAATGCCAATTTCGATTATCTTTAACCTAATGTTTCTAGGGGGTGAAAAAATAAATAATATTGTCATCCATGTAGAGTTGATGTAATCCCTGTGGTCCATTTGAGCTGTAACAACCTTTGTGATCTCTAGATTTTTCAACACTATGAATTAAACATTTTTATTGTTTATAGTCAAAACTGAGAAACGGAAAAATGATGAAAAGAGGCAATGAATAGCACAGCAATAACCTGGCAAATTAAGTACTGAAATGCAAACATTGACACAACAAATATCTCTGTTTTGCAGTGGGAGAACTATTACATTAGTGCTCATACATGCAATTTATTTTCAGTCATTTTCAATGTACAACATATTGCAATAATTAAAAACTATTTTTTATTATTTTCACAGTCGAAACTAAAGTTTTGTTCTTGAAGCTTTTAATCCCCTAGCCCCACACTGTCACTCACACTGTCGTTGCATCCCTCAGGTGTAGGTAAGATCAGTGGGCTGTGGTGTGTGTTTATTGCCAATGATGCTACAGTGAAAGGAGGGACTGCCTATCCAATCACAGTGAAGAAGCAGCTGAGAGCCCAGGATGTTGCCATCCAGAACCACCTGCCCTGTGTGTACCTGGTAGACAGCGGGGGAGGCTTCCTTCCACTTCAGGTATTTAAAGGAGAATGCCCAAGGTGTTATAAACCATTGTGTGACCTCTCATTTGCAAAGCAATAATATCATAATCTGTTTATTGGTTTTCTGTAAATTATTTAGTCCCACTTAAAACAGCAGAACATAGTCAAATATATGTTACAAAAGTAGCCTTGCACAAACAGACTGGCTGAGTCCAATGGTAATGTATGTATAAACTGTATATATAAATGGGGCGATTCAAATCTAGACTGTACCTTGTGCAGTGAGAGATGCACTTTTCTTCCAGTGTTACCTTCTCCCTCCAGCTGAATATGGTATAGGATACTGGTCAATCAAGGTTTGTTTTCTCATTATTTTAATAGCAGTCAGAAAAGCATTGCTGTGTGCAAGCAAAGAAAGTTCATAATTTACTTGTGTTCATTTTTATATTATTCTAGTAGGTGAGAAACTGAATTAACCAACAGCATTAAGTTGCATTGCTTTGTGAGCCTTCATTGCTTGTAGACTCGGGTCGAAAATGGCAAAATACCACTGCGTGCTCATACAAATTATATTAAAGCATTCAAAATGTAATTTCTTCTTACTCACATTTTCAGGCTGAGCTTTTTCCAGACAGGAACCACGGAGGAAGAACATTTTACAACGAAGCCATAATGTCAGCCATGAAAATCCCTCAGGTACTTGGTTTTATTTGCCTTTTTAAATATTACGTTAACCTTTTCCTGCAACGCACCTGGTGAAATATATTTCAGCTGTGCATTTGAGGTCCAAAGTAATAAGACAAGATGCTTATAAAGTCACTTAGAGACTAAACACCAATGATAGAGAACATGTATTGGTCACAGAGCAGTGGTAGATAGCAGTAAGTAGTTTGAAACCACTGAATGAAAACAGTGCCCCTAGAGGACCACAGTGGAAACTGTGACATTAATCTGCAACAGTAAAGAAAACCTTTACAGTAGCTTCAAACTTAACCTTAACCCTTTGCGGTCCATTTATTAATTGCGCGTCAGGCACGTCATGTCTAATTAATTTTCACACGCGCAGTTAATTTTAGACGCACTGTTTAAAAGTATTTCCACAGTCAAACGGGTTTAAATGGCCCTGCATATCAACAAAGCACTCACTAGGCATCTCCAGCCCCGCCCCACCCTTTCGTTTGCTATAGCGTTCACCTATGTAAGAAATAAATAATAATAATAATAATAATAATAATAATAGTCATACATACCGATCGATCATCTCCGGATCACTCGTTTTTTCACCAAACTCCTCAATAATGCGATCCAAGTCATTATTTTATTACTATAACATCTCAAAAAAGCTCTGCAAATGTCCGTGTTTTCTGTGCACTGATTCAGTCAGCCAACTTGTTTACTTACAACCGCCCCCGTTATCTGATACCTGATACCATGTATGACTATTCATGAGATACGCCTTTTTTTTTTTTTTTTCGACTTGTCTCGGCTCCTGTCGCTCCCACTCAGCAATTGAATGGTTTTCTCGGCTTTTTCCGGAGAAAAAACGACTAGACACCCGTTTATTGCGTTGCTATAATGATGTCGGACCCAGTCCGACAATGGACTGCAAAGGGTTAAACTTACCCTGACAATGCCTTCATGAAGCACTGATGTGTGACCTGTAGGTGGCGGTAGTGTGTGGTTCTTGCACAGCGGGAGGTGCCTATATCCCCACTATGGCAGAGGAGACTGTTATGGTGGAGAGGATCGGGACGATATTCCTTGGAGGACCTCCTCTTGTGAAAGCGGCTACAGGGGAGGAGGTGACTTCCGAGGAGCTCGGAGGAGCCAGGCTGCATGCAGAGTAAGTGAGGGGGAGAAAATAAGGATTTCCAGAAAACATTCTTTTTTAAATGCAATGTGAAGTCTATTGTAAGTTCAGTAATAAACTACATCTGCTTTACTGACAATGTGTTGCAATATAAAAAGCGAAATTATGAGGATTGCATTCATTTTCATGACACTGGGGTCTATTTTAATGATCTAAACAGTGGCAGATCTAAATGCTGCGCTTTAACTTTATATTAACCCTGGTGTTTTCCCCCCAGGGGTGATATATTGACCCACTTAAATATTACTACAGTAAATACAATAAAAAATACACTGAAACCAGGATATGATGACTACAAATTGCACAAAGTGAATCACTTAAGATTAAATAATTAAGATAACTGATATTTTCTACCAATACCACGTTGCCTTTTAAGTATATTTACTATATATTGTAAAAGAATCCGCCACTCACGGGTTCGTGCCCCTTTAAAAATTACGACCCAGAACACAAGAGAATGGATATTCCTGCGCTGCCACGCTATTTTTTTAATAAACACAAAATAAAACAAATACAACAAAACACAAAATAAACACCTAGCTCCGCTTGGAGAGCTGACTATACACAAAAAGTCCCTGACTAACTTGCAGGACGGCTAAGCCGTTTACCTGCCCAACACACACAGAAAACCACGCAGGCTTATCACAGCACTTAATTTTTATCGACTGCTCGGAAGCAGAGCACCTCATCTGCCTCCTTCTACTCAGCAGCCTCGATCAGATTAACTGATCCTCTCTCATACCCTGCCCTGGTCCCAATTCCTAATTACTGCCCAGGTGCAGGGGATAATTAAATAATAAAACAGTTAAATTAAACAATAAAACAATTAACAAAAATTGAATAACAGAAAAACAAAACAATTAAACAATAAACCAAAGCAGTTAAACTAAACAGAAGTGCATTTTTACATATTTTTTCTCTTCAGGGAGGCTTTAACCCCCTCCCTGCTGTCTCACACATCCCGCTGCTGTTACTATATATATATATATATATATATATATATATATATATATATATATATATATATATATATATATATTATATACATATATATAGGTCTAGGGAGATATTCCATATCATAAATACGTTTATTGTAGTTTTTTTTATTTTAAATTATGACTTTTCAGTTTTCCCATGGCTGACAGCCTCCCGATCCTAAATGTTCCTGTGTGTATTAGAAACAAGTGCGTTGGCTATTGGTGATGCTAACTTTCTCTACGACTTTTTTCCAGAGTGAGTGGCTGTGTTGACCATTTTTCTGCCAAGGAACAGGAGGCCTATGAATGTGCCAGAAACATCATTACGACGCTGAACTTTGAGCTGCCACTGGAAGACCTTTCAGAAGAACAAGACCCTCTGTACAGCTCCTCCGAGCTCCATGGCCTGGCCCCCCGAGATTACACACACACTCTGGACATCAAGCTGGTGTGCAGGGAGAGTCCACAGTGCTGTCGAATGATTTAAAAAAAATCCAGCTTTACCTTGTCCTGGATGGGTAAAAATGGATCAAATTAACCGATAACTAAGTAGAAAATCAGTGTGATTTTTTTTTTTTTTAAGCAACACATATGTACAAAAGCAGTGTATATCTCATGCAATTATGAGATAATAAAGCTAGCTGTAAATGAGTGACAGGCCCACTTAAATCCATTCATAATTATGATAAAAAGCTCATCTCCTTGTTTCTTCATCTCATGCAGATTGTGAGCCGCCTCACAGATGGAAGCCGGTTTCAGGAATTCAAAGCCCTGTATGGAACTACACTTGTGACCGGCTTTGCCAGAATTGAAGGGTAAGAAACCAGGACATTCAATAACTGCCCCGAGGGCTTCCGAGTGGCGCATCCAGTAAAGGCGCTCCGCGTGGAGTGCAGGATGCGCCCTATAGCCTGGAGATCGCAGGTTAGAATCCAGGCTATGTTATTTCCGACCGTAACCGGGGGTTCCTAGGGGGCAGTGCACAATTGGCCGAGCGACGCCAGGGTAGGGAGGGCTTAGGTTGGCAGGGCAATCCATGGTTCACCGTGCATCAGCGACCCCTGTGGCTGATAGGGCGCCTGCGGGTCTGCAGTGGAGCCATTCAGATCTGTTTTGTTCTCCAGCACTATAGGTCTGGTGGCTTCGCTGTGGATCCGCAGTGCGAAAAATGACAGATTGGCAGGAACACGTTTCGGAGGATGCGTGTGTCAGCTTCCGTTTCCCGAGTTGCCAGGGGGTTGCAGTGGTGAACTGGGATAAATATAATAATTGGGCATTCCAAATTGGGGAGAAAACCAGGGTAAAAACCATTGGCGACGACTAAAATGAAAAAAAAAAAAACTGCCCCAGCCTTGAGTCATACTGTGTATATTACATAATCTAGTAACATTCACCTTTTCTGCAACTCTTTTGGACGCAAAAAGGAGTACATTATACCTTCAGAGGGTTCCAGGGGGGACCGGTTAATGGTTACACTGTGGTGTACCTGATGTACTGGGAGCCCTATTTGAATCCACAGGGGTGCTATAACTTATGAGTTTTAAAAAAATAACCAGGATATGATGAACAAAAAGAACATTCTATCCAAAGTGAATGTTTGGTAAGGTATTTCAGATCCCAAACAAGTTTCTCTTTGACTATCTTGCAGGTATTGCTTTTTCATCCCATTCTGCCAGTACACTTTTTTCTAAACAGTGTTTAGGGCTGTCCCTGAGCAAGGAGACTGAAAAGAGGCCTATATAAAAATAACTACTAAGGGCTGTGCCCCGGTAATTAAAAAAAAAAAAAAAAAGCCGTCCTGTTATAAAATAAAAAAACAAGGAATTATTCGAGGCTTTGGTAGACCCATATTTCAAATTACTCCTGGCAATTACAAAATAAATTATTTTGTGCCGTCCACATGTGTTCAGTTATAGAAATAGTGCCAAAGTTCACGGTTTCATCAATGACAAAGCTGGTGGTGATGTTATGGTGTTATTTGTTATGCAAGTAATTAAAACAAACAAGCTTTTTGTTGGGAAGGTGATATTTGGATAATCATATTAGGCATGAATGGGATTAAGATTAAGATTAACTTGGTTCTCATTATTTTTCTTGTCATGATGTCAGTGGTGACGCCTCTAGCATCATGCTGCTTAGAATTCAATTGCCTAGGGAATCATTACAAGGGAACTGAAATAAACTGCGCAGACTAATAAACACATTAATTATTTTAATTTGCTGATAATAAAAATATCTTCATTTCATTTTGTTTGTTTATGTATTGTCCCTTATCCTATATCTGATAAGCCTGTCTATGTGATTTCACCTAAATTAAGGAACTGTTCATCGGTTCAATTTGCCTGCCATAGATACAGTATCATTAATCTGTGCACTAGATGGTGCTGGCACTAACTAATACAAATTAGGCTGATCTAGCCTTGCATATAATCTATAGCAGACAAATTGTACTGAAGAGCAGCTCTGGGGCACAGTAACACAAGCCAGAATCGATTTCATTTAATTAAGGTCAAATATTCTTCAAAAGATTGGCTTTGCCACTTTTAACTCTTGGCTTAGCTCATTTAACTGTTTATTAACTCATTTCAGTGTCTTGATGTGTTACAATTTAGCAATCAGGAATGTACATATGTTTAAAGATTAAGTTTGTGAACAATTAAGATATTTATTCCCATTCCTTTAATGGTTTGTGAGTGAAACTTATTCTAAAGTTAATATACATCATTTAGAAATGGGCATAAAATAGTCTAGAATCCTAGAAAGTAGAGTTTGTTTCAAAAGACACCTATTTTATAGAAACACAGCCCCAAGTAAAATACACACTGGGTGTTTTTTGTAAATCTGTAATGTTGACGACATTGTGTGTGACCTCTGATTGTCATCATTTGGCATTCCTGTTAATTGGCAAAAAAACATGTGCAAAGGATTTGACAACAAAAGGAGATCTTTTGTAGTGGTTACATTCTATAGAAGTTTGTTTTCTATCCTAAAACTAATCTGGATTGATTTGACCATGTAGAGAGGCTTTTTGTTGTGCAAGTTTTTAATGGCTCTTTTCAGTTTCAAATTCCAAAGAGCTTTTCATTGCTACTACTACCACTCCTCATGTTTTTCTCTTCCTCAGCTTTTGTTCTGTTATCATTATGTATTCTGTGCAAATCACCAGCCTTGTACAGCCAATTATATTACTGCTTTCATTACCGTAAAGAGCATGCAACAGTATATATTGTAAACCATTGGTTTGGTGTTTGTTTTGATATATCACCTGCTTGTGGGGTTGGTACAATATTAGATTATCATGATATTATTGATACATTCTTTAATCTTGATTATTTATTGTACTGATATTATCGATCATATTATTGGTGGGAATCGTGTTTCTGGCAGTCCATCTAAAGCTAAAGAGATCAGCGGTACAGCTAATGAGATATTTTGTTCTTCTCTCTTTCTGTAGACAACTGATTTGTCCATAAAGAGAAGCTGGGAGAGGAGGAGGGGGTGTTAAGTGGCATGTAATTAAACTGGGCATCAAATAATAACTTTAATTCAGTCCCCCCATCCCCAACCCCCCCCCCCCCCCTGTTGTGGGAGAGAAAAAATACCACAAAAAAGTCACAGTTAAAACATTGAAATTGCAAACGTTATTGTCATGAGAATTTGTAGCCGAAAATCAGTAATTGAAAATGTCACTGTCGTCCAACCCTACATGCTTGTTTGTATTCGTGGTTAACAGATGACTAGCAGCGTCTCCTGGGTAGTTGACTTTATCAGCTCCCTGGGGCAGTTACTTGATTGAACCCTTTGTTGCTGCAACTTTACAGCTGTGCAATACAAAAGATATAAGTTGACATACACTTTTCTGTTTTCTCTCTACCAGGCACTTAGTTGGTGTTGTGGCTAACAATGGCGAGCTGACCTATGAAGCTGCTCTGAAAGGCAGTCATTTTGTGCAACTTTGTGACCAGCGTGGCATCCCTTTGATATTCCTACAAAACACACCTCCATACTCCGCAGTTACAGGAACCCTATCTCAGGTACTTTTGCAGAGGGAAGATATGTGTATACTAGCCTCAGTTGTAATCTGCGTCACGGTGGGCACTGCAGAATGCCCCCATTTTACAAGCAGCTAGACTACAGCAGAAAGAACACACGATGCAATGATTATGTGCTAGACACACAATAACAATTGGTTGTTCATAGTAGTAACTTGATCTTTTAAGTAATTGGATGCATACCGATATCCTAGAGTTTTAAACTGTAACAAGCAACCTCCTTTTGTTTTTGGTGATTCCATTAGGTTGTCCTGCAGTCTTTGTACATGTTCTAGCAACTTTATACAGTAGGTTGCATGGAATACAGCTGGAAATGGGTGATTTGAAAAGCCTATAATTTGCAACTCAGAATTGTACACACAATGGATATTGTGGACCCTTGTGCATTGATCAAGTCTATCTGTCTCTCTGTCATACTCCACATTATAAACATAACTGCCTTGAATAGTCATCAATCAACCCCATAAACTGTTGATTCTATACACATTCTTAACTGATAGATTTATGTATTCTGCAATTATGATTTTGCACTTACAGCCTTGGTGGGGGATGAACTGTGTGTTACTGATATACTTGATTTAGTTTAGTTGTTTCTTTCTTATAAGTTTGGTGACATTTACCATGGTTTTTCTCCTTTTGGAAAATAAAATTACACTGAGACCCCAGTTGCTAATGTAATCATTCCTTACTATCACAGGCAGAGATCAACACTAATAGACTGAAGGCCCAAGCCTCCATGATGTCAGCTGTAGCCTGTGCCTCCACCCCCAAGATAACTGTGGTCATCGGAGGCTGCTATGGAGGGGAAAGCTATGCAATGGTATGTATTTAAATAATAACTACAGGATGTATTTAAACTAAATGTATTTAAACTACATGCAAGTGTACAAAGAAGATACATCTTTTGAAGTGGATAATGTCTGAGACAGGGTCAAGGTTTTTATAGTATAGTGAGACGCTTGTACACTCAATGCGTCCTCTAGTTGTTTGTAGCTAGTAAGTGTCAAATACTTTTGAATTGGGTAGTAATAAAAAAACCCAAAAAACAGTTGTGCTGCTTCTGCTCTGACTTTCATCGACCGGTTGTGTTGTGAAGGGGAGCTTTTGTGAGGTTACTTAAAACTATCAGATATCCAAATCAATGCTCCCCCCTGCAAAATGTTGATGCTCTTTTTCTTTTATTATTTGTTTATTTAGTAGACGCCTTTATCCAAGGCAACTTACTGAGACTAGTGTGTGTGAACTATGCATCAGCTGCAGAGTCACTTACAACAAAGTCTCACCCGAAAGACGGAGCACAAGGAGGTTAAGTGAGTTGCTCAGGGCCACACAATGAGTCAGTGACTGAGCCGGGATTTGAACCGGGGACCTCCTGGTTACAAGCCCTTTTCTTTAACCACTGGACCACACCGCCTCCTGTTTCCGTTTCCGTTTCCACGATTGACTTACTATCAGAAAATCAGCCCTGTTGCAAGAAGGAAGCATTGATTTGGATGCAAACACATGGACAGAAGGCAACTTCTAATTATTTTGATGAATGAGTAACACTGTATATCAGTCATAAGTCCGGTACAGGATACAGCAAAGGTACAGCAAAGCAACAGGGTGTGAGCTCACCTTGTTCCTGCTAGATCTGGCTTCAGTTAGTATGTTTTTATCACTTTAGTGCGGAAGATCATTCGATCCCAATTTCCTGTTCCTGTGGCCCAATGCCAGGGTGGCTGCTGTGGGTCCTGAGCACTCAGAAGAGCTCTCACAGTGGGCAGAGCCTGAGGTTACACTGAAGGAAAAGAACCAGATGAAGAAAAGGTGAGTCTCTTAAGGAAGCCATGCTGGTTCATTGGAATAAACGTTACACATTGGGGTATACAAATACGGCTTTTTGATTTCGGGGAATAGACTGCAAGGTAGTCTTTAGTAGAAGCAAGTATATAAAAATGTAGCAAAATAAATGTTATATTTAGACATGAGGCACATTTAAGCAAAAACTTATTGAAGCTGTCTTAGTGCAACTTTTTTATCTCTTGTATTTAAAATGTCTTTGCTACTATTCAGTCAGCTATTTAGTTATAGTAAACTAAACTGGTCATCTGTAATGCTCTTTTAGGTTGTACAGCTCTGAGTGAGTATTTTTAAAGAGACATGTATTGGAAACCAACAACTAAATCTCCAAACTAGCCGCTTCCAGGGGGTTTTGCTTCTGAATGTTCTTTCACAGAGTTCTCTCTCTTCATCAAGGTTGGAGGAGGAGAGCTCAGCCTTCTATTCCTCTGGGAGGGTCTGGGATGATGGAGTGATCTTGCCGAAGGACACCAGAAAGGTTAGCTGCATAATGTCTTTTTAAGTAATTATTTGAGAGTTCATTACAAACTGGTCTTAGTACAATCTTACAAAATTATTCACATCAGCCAACCAGCTGTGATTCAAATGAATCTGCAATAAGTGCCAGATTTTTCATTTTCACTGTCCAGGAAACTGATAAAGGAAATGTCATCTTATAGTCATACATGCTGATTTTGATATTGGACTGAAACCACTTAGCTGGAACATCCAATAAGTGATCGAAGTACTTGTTTCAATTCACTGGCCATATAAACTAAAAGCAACCATGAACTGTAACTGTAAAAAAAGCTATATTCTTGCATTTTTATTAAACTTGTTAGCTTGGGATGCATAACTCATGTCACTGTCAACTACCAGACAGTAGAGCCTTCATTGGTTAGGTGGTATTTTGTAGTGTAAAGGGTTTTGGTTCCATGCTGGACGAGCATCAGCTTTCTGAAATTCTCTAGCCAGCAAGTCCTGGAGGAAGCCTAGAAGGTGCCCATGGCTAATTCACTTCATTTGGTAGGCAGAAAACTGTTTTTTAAATCTATGCAGTGTTTTCTTTCATAATTCTTCTGGAGTCTGGCAAAAACAGCTTCATTCTAACTAAAAGTGCAAACATTTCTGTGGTAAACCAAAAAACATCTGCTTCCTTTCTGCCACAAACTCTGGTGACTTCAGTGTAGCAATGATTCCCCCTGACCTTCCATCTGGAAGTAGAGACTAATAGAAATGACATTAGAAACCTCTAATCCCTCTGATTATTGAAGCTTCTTACTCCAGGTTTAAAGTGTACAGTAGTAAGTTGTGTCCTATTTTATTTTAGAGATAGTATCGGTTGAATAATGGCATTGCTGTGCCATGTTACAAGGTAGTAATGGAGATTGAAGGCATTATTTAAAATTAGGCAGTTTTATTATTACAGAGGAACACACCACAGCAACGCTGTTATCGCTATTATACTACAACTTTATAAAGTTATTTACCTTTGTCTGAAATAAACATTGTTGCCCACTGAAAGAGTTAACGTCATCTTGAGCAATGACAAAATGGCTGACCTCCATAGAAAACAATTGGAGAGCAGTGTCCGGTTGTATAAGGGATAATGGCATTGCGATGGCATGTTACGAGGTACTTGAGTCAGGAGTTCTATTGTCACTATGCCATTATTACTATGATAGTATTTGTTTGTCTGACATATTAATTGTAGAAGAGACATATTAATTGTATTACACATACACAGGGTGATTAGAAAGTAAGTACAATTATACGGTGTGTTGATGTGGTAAACTTACTTTCTTATCACCCTGTACTTCGTTTCCTTGCTTCCTGTCAATGTGAAGTAAATACAAAATCATATGTTTATTTTTGTTTTTTTGTTTTTGTTTTCAGGTACTGGACAAATGTTTGAGGATAATTAAACAGCAGGACTACCAGCTCACAAAAGGAATACAGAGCAGCCCTGTTCTTAGAATGTAACAAGAAAACTGTTCAATAAAGATGAAGTACAATCAGATCCCCCCCTTGACTGCAATATGTGCAAATTTATGTGATCCTATATTTACTGGTGTTACAAGTTTTGTGCAACTATTCAGCAACGATAATGGGAAAGCAGAAGGATCTCAATGACTGCACAAGGTCCAAGATAGTGGGTGCTTGTGCATCCGGCTTGTCCGTCAACGCAGTGCATTGACCACTGTGCCCATTCAGACAGGTACAGCGTATTGTGACAAACAACAGCCAAGGTGCGTCAGATCACAGAAACCATCAACAATGTGGGGGGCTCTAACTGGTCCCACTATCAAGGCCTTTCTCTGAACAACATAGTTGATGCATAATTAACTAGTTCTGGGACTGTGTAGCCATGGTAAGGAATCTCTTTAGACAATATTTGTTGTTCTTGTTAAATCAAGTGTGATGCAGCGTTATTCAGATTTGCTAATCCAGTCTTGGCTTTGTGTAACAAGTAGAAATATTTAGGTCAGGAAAGTTTTGTTGAATCTTCAGCCACCAACTATGAAAGTATACTTTACGTACCCAGAGAAGCAAAATGAAGCATTTAAAAACGCAATGATTTGGAAACTTACAATAAAATGAGTTTAAAGACAATTTAATTTAGATGTAACTTGAAATACACTGATTTGCGTTATGTTTCTGGAATGGTCAACATTCATCCAAGAGCTACATTTTTACTAACACTGTACCTTTTCAATTTAAATACAACACTGTACTATACAAAGAATGCTTTTTACCTAAAATATTGCAACTTGGGTTACAGGATACCTTTGAACAGCTCTGGGAAGAAGCTCACAAAATTGAGAAAATGGCAGCCAAGTGAATAAAAGAAGAGAAGGTGACATAGAGTACATTTAAGTCGTTTTTATATTGCAATTCTAAAGAAAATCAGTAAATTTAAATGCAAGTCATTTAAGATATATTTTGTTCAGAAAAAATATGTACAGTATATACTTTTTATATGCAGAGCAGCAGTATAACTGAAACATTTAACTTTAGCTTTCTTACAATGCCTAAATGTCAGAAAAATGCACAGTACAAAATAGTCCATTCTAACTAGCATACAGGGTTTCATTTAACTCATTGTCATTTAAAGTCAGTCCATGTTGCGATAGGCTATAGTTCCCCTCTGCTCTGAAGTGGATGTCCCCTAAGTTCAGGCTTACAGCACCACTTTCACATGTAGGTTCAGTTGCAGTCGAACAGACTAGAAACATTTTACAATCTGCATTAAATCATGAGGAAGCAGTAATACATTAACATGGTTTTGTCTACTGGAGCCAGCTCACACCATTGCCATCTTCCTATGGCTTATACATTCCATGAAATGTGACGGGAATAATGGTTTCCACTTCAGCCCGGGCCACTTCAGTCAGGTCCTTGGCATTCAGAATCAGAAGGTATGCTGGTCTCTGCCCAGCACCAGGAGTCACTACTACTGTCAATATGACCCCTAAGAGAAACAGAGCAGTTAGACATACAGCAGTATAAGGGTATACATTTGTTCAGTTACGTTTTGTAGTGTCATTGTTCAAGTGTAGACCTGCTGAACTACAACGTACCTAGCCTAGTAGTTTTTTAAAAACAATTCTGCAGCAAGCATTTCAACAAGAAGTCTTCTTAATGTCTTCAGAGGTACAGTATCAAATAAATATTCATTATCTTTGGTATCAATCCGAAATCGATTCTATTACGGAATTAAACTCTGAGAACCAGTTGTTGTGAAAAAGCACCTTTACGCAGAGATATATAGAACACACATAACGTCTGGAAATGCAGGCTAATGGTTATTAATTAGGTATAGTCGTAGTAAATAAAAATACAGTGGGAAAATCAATTTGCACTTAGTGTAACATTCATTTGTAACCAACAGATATTAACATGAGCTAGTATGAGCTTCCTGGCTGCATACAAAGCAGACAATCTTATGGATTTTATATAGAAATAAAATGCCCTCCAGACTGCTTTACTATACTGATTTTACCAGATAGCAGTAGAGGTTAATTAACCACCTTTCATCTTACCGTCATCCTCATCTACAGCATCAGGACTGGCCACAAAAATGGGCTCAGAAGGGTATGAGTCCGGCTCCTGCCATACCCAGGTCTCCTTGGTCTTTACATTCAGTTTGCAAATCTAAAGGAAAGAGGAAGGAGAATTACTTTCAAGATAAAGCTGTGTTCTGGGAACCATTCTCAATGAGCACTATGCTGTTCCTTCCAATGCAAGAATTGGGGTCTCCTATTGAGAATGGTTAAGCATTGTCTGCAGGAGCTTATGTGTTCTGGGTTCAGCACTAAGCTAGAGGCATTACTTATAACAGGGATCTGTTGTACCAGCTGTAACAAAGGCATTTCTGCACCAATGTGTGCAGTAGGTACATACATAGTATACATGCTCCCATAAATGGCACAGTTAAATGCCAATGCTTCCCATTTATCCCACGGCACCCAATAAACTGAGGCAAGCGTAAAACATTTTACCTACCCTATCTGGAATAAAGTGGTTCAGCCCCAGTGCATATGCATAAGTGTAGTTCTTCATGGAAAATTTCTTATAGTTGATCTGTGGGAATTCAAAAGCTGCAAGGGAAACAAACCAAAATGAGTGAAGCTGTGTTTCCACAGCCCCAACATATCTTGCAGTACACGTCGTAGTGATAATGTGTATTAATTTGCTTACGAGTGGCGCAAACTACCAATACCTTTTTATTAAACATAACTGAGTAATCTTATAGCGGTTTATAAAAAGTACTAACGAAGTAACAAAAACTATTATGAATGTGTGCAGCTATTTAATGCTAATACTGCACACATACCTAAAATACCACTTTTTGTGGAAACATGGCTGAAGACTTTTAATAATAAAAACAGCATCTGTATTGATCCTGCTGTTTTTTTTTCTCCCTCTGGATCATTTATGGACCCACTGCTGTACATTACAACATACAATAAAGATACAGTAAAATAAATGCAGCTAAGGGCAGCAGTACCCTTATAAAAGTTTACCACTGTAAATTTACAGTTTTGCTTTTCTTACCTATGCTTGCCTATGCTATACCATGCTTTCACTATGCTTTATTACACTTTTGCTATGCTTTGCTATGGGAATGTTTTAAAAGGGTATTGAGCTCTGCCATTGTTAAATAAAGCAGACAGATGAGGCGTGTGTGTGGTTTGCAGGTATTTCTGCTGTAGGGACCCCTACCTTGTCGAGGTCCAGAGAAAAGGACTTCTGGCTCCAGCCACACGGTCCCGTCAGCCCACATGGTGGCAGTGGCTGTTGTGTAGGGCAAGCAGATTAAGTTTTTGCCCTGTTCGACCTATTGCAGAAACACAAGACATAATGTGCAGTGGAACTGTTATAGTATGTTTGGTTTTTATTGGTAACTCTGTAAATTTACCAGCTTAGAATATTTTTCTGTAAATGTACAGACATTGCATACTGTGAATTATTTCAACAGGAATAACATAGGAATAACATTCAATTGTTGGACACAAGCATAGTATATTTCTCCTTAATAAAACACTTCTAGTTTAGTTTTTTCTTACCCGGTCAACGTCCAGAGGAAGAACGTATCTTCTGACTTCTGGCTGAGGCGCCATCATGGCATTCTTCTTCACCTCATCCCAGTTCTCTTTTAAGTTTGCAAGGTACAGGTAATTGTACACAAATTCAAATCTGGAAGAGACAAAATCCATAAGGCTGAGGTAACTAACTGTATAGCACCGCAAAGCTAACTGGACTGAAAAACATCAAAACAGAAAAAACCTGCTGTCTCAGTAAGAATCTAATCTGCAGTAAAATAAAGCAGTTCAGTTTCATAAATGCGTAAACGTAAACTGCATTGTGATTTGAATTTTCTAAGAACTAAGAGGTTGATTTGATCAGCATTTACACTGCCGGATAAACTATAGCTGATTTTTTAGAGCACTTTAGAGCACTGGGGAATCACCCTGGATTGCATCAAAGGGGTTGACGCTGTCCCAAGGGAGTTCTTTGGTACTGTGAAATAGTCAAAATCTAGCTGTGGCTTATCCCGGCAGGGTATAAATTGACTTAATCAACCCTAAGTAACTTAAAACATAGAAAATGCATTGTTAAACAATGCACTAGTATTAGTGACATTTCACAAGCAACTGTGACCCCTTAGATCATTCCTTTTCCTTACCCTTTCCAAGTGCACAGGTCCACAACCAGGAACCCATCTTCTTCATATGTGTTGATGTGATGAAAAACATTGATGGCTGAAGTTCGAAACTTAATGTTTTGATATTCTCCAGTTTTCTTGGTAGCAATATGAAACCATGTCTTCAGAGAAATGCAAAAAGTGTTAAACACATTATACATTAGACTCTGTACCACGGACATTAAGTAAATACTAAGGAATGTAATCATATGTAAAGTAAGTGAGACACAGTGGGTTGTGTAATCATAGCAGTTATTCGGAGAGGACGGTTTCTTACCCCCATTGTTTCATTGGATTCAAAGCAGTCCATGTAGTTGGCTCCTCGAATACTCCACGCAGACAAAAACTTCAGCAGGTTGATCTTCACCGGCGTCTCCACAAGCACAAAATAGTTTTCTGACATTCCAAAACTGTGAATACAAGCAGATGCATCCTTTGACATACCACAGCTTCTATCACGCTACCAGTAAGAGAATGGAAAAACTATGTAAGGAGTCAATATTCAGCTTTGTAGATTAAGAACACCCTCACCCTGCACACCATGCAGTTGTGCCTTTACCAGATGAGCCCTCAGGGACCCCAGGCATTTTAAACCCATTAACAATCCAGGTAAGTTATACTAAATTGTGATATTTTACGTAGGCTTAGTTTGCTGAGCAGTTCATTTTACAGTTTTTTTTATTTTTATTTTTGTAGGTTAGTAGCCCCCTAATAAGTAATTGTTTCTTCCCACAAATTAAATAATAACACCTGTCATTTTAGTTGTATTTGTAGTGATTTTGGAGGTGAGGGAATGACGAGCTGTGAAGACACTATGCTTTCATTTTATTTGCACTCTAGAAAGAGCTGCAACCAGCCTTCTTTTCCACTCTGTAGAGTGTTTCCCAGGTGATCGAGTGGCACTTTCCCACACTTCCATAACAACAAAGCATCAGCAGGTCACATTGTCCTGGACAATGAAGTCTGTAAGACTGGCATTCTTTCTAAAGTAGTTTGCATTGCGTAGATGATTCCAGCCCAGATTGATGAAGGCTTTTACTCCAAAATGCCAATTCAAATTGACCAATTTCTTGTGAAAGGAAATTGAAATCTTTACTGTTAAAAAATGAGTAAGCATGGTGCATTCGCACATTTGCTGTTTTGTTTTTCAAAATTTTGTTTGAATATATTCATAAAATAAAAGGGATTTGTTTTGCATTCTCTGTATACTGTATGTGAATACCAAATTATTACTTTATTATTATTAATACATTATACTATGGGTCATATTGATTCATTAAACATTATTTAAGCCTAATCTGTTTTGTTTGTTTCTTGGCTTGAAAAAAAATTGGGAACTGGTTAAGGATACAAAAGGATACTAATATTGAATGAATGCTTTTTTTGGAGAAGAAACTAAAAGAAAGTTACATGAATTTAGTAACTCATTACCTGCCTGACTAGAAACCATTCACCCAATAGACAGCAAATCAACATTTAACAAACTAACCTGTGCACATAAGAGGGCTTGAATCTGTCACTGCAGGGAAACTGCACAACCACCTTCATCCTCTCCAGCGGATCCACCTTGTCTGCACAACAAACAAGGCTTTCAGTTTTTAAAAGAGGCCTCTTTCTCATTAAACTGCCTAGGCTATGTATCATTGATCATACAGAACTTAAAGGAGTTCTAACCAAGGCTTTAGAATCCATTTTGTATCTCTTAGTATTATTAACATTATCACTGCCTTATTACTGGTTATTACTGGTTATTATTATTATTATTATTATTATTATTATTATTATTATTATTATTATTATTAAGAGATGCATTATTACTGGTTATTGTATTACTGTGTTTTTACTGTTCTGAGATTCCTTTGGTTCTTCACTTGTTTTTTTTTTACGTTTAGTCAGGATTTGCAAATATATCTTGATTGCTGCTTTACCAATGGAGTGACTTTGTACCACAACACAAGTGATTATGTACCAAGAAGCAACAGCAACAACTGTTCATATGCATATTCCAAACTGAAGTATAAAATATAAGCAAAGAACAAAAACATCTTAAACAGAAGAAAAGGGGGCGTGCGACAGTGATGATATTGCTATTGTTATGTGTTAAGAAAATAGATTTGAACACCTTGATTAGCACCCCTATAATCTTGTATTACTTATATGTTGACATCACCAGGCAGCATGCAAAAAGATAGTTTTCAGAAAGCCAGCGAATTAATGTGTACTAAATGATCTTAGTACGCTTTCTTTTTTCCAAATGCTGTACCCTCTATCTGGCAGGGTTGTGTATACTATGAAGTTACTCCTAACAAAAGCAGACCTTTCTGGGTGGGTGGGATCTTGACCAGATTGTAGGCAATTGAACAGCCTTTCCCAAAGCAGTTTCCAATATTATACACAGTGCCGTCATTCTCAATGTGGGGATGAGCAGTCACTCCATTGATGGAGACGTAGTTGCACAGATCCACCTGGTTGAAGGGATAAACAAACACATTGGCACTTTGGATTCTAAACACAATACAACATGAGTGTACGTGCTCTGCTCTGTTTATTTCAGTCGTGAGGATCGCTGTAGAGCAAATTTAAGAGCGAATTTATATTTTTAGGGTAATACACATTAAAATATTAAGGGACACATTTTCAAAGCATTTACTGTCTCCCGTCTATAATTAACTTTTTAAAAAGATGAAAATTCAACATTAATGTGCGAAACTGAAAAAAACAGCTTGAGAGCTTGTGCGTGCTTCAGAGATCTGTGATTACATTACTTAGATCACTGATACTAATTGTGTAAAACCAAAAGGTGTCTTTTTCCTTAAAAAATGAGGACTTAATTAAAGACTGGAGTAAACTCTCTGAAAATATTTTAAACATTTATCACTACATACAACCGTACAGTTCAATGAATCTTAATTAAAATGTAATAGTAACACAACTGTCAGGATTAAAATGCAGTTTAATGCTGGTACAATTCCTAAGCTGAAAAAAATTAGCTGAAAAATACTACAGCAGCATTCCTTTTAAATGTTATCTCAATGTAGAAAAAGGAGCTACCTTTGAGATTGTTTCCAGGGTCTCTGGGTTGACTTTGGTAATGTAGTTGGTTTCTGTGCAGGCATAGAAATCTTCCCCTACAGGGTACACATTGACCAGCGCGTTGTCTGTCACTTCCACCCCTTTAAAATAGGAGAAAAACCTACACCAGAAAAAAAAAACCATGTAAAGTATGGACAAAATCATAAGTATTCCTGGTACAAGTATCCATTGAAAGCAATAACATGTCTTCACTGCAAAGAAACACAATCCCTGTCTTGTGACTATCGTCAAGGCAAACAAAATGAAATATTTATTTCTATTGTAAAAACCTGTGAACCATGTATCCTAAGATAGCTCCTGTCAGAGTGTGATGGAACAGTTCAATGCCCATCATCAAACGTGTTTCACTATAGAACTGAGCCAGATTTGAATCTAGGCCTCCAGATGTACAAGTATAAAGTGTTGATCCTTTGCACCTCCCTGTCCTAACGATTATGTCTATGCAAGTTCCACATTTGTTGTACAACAGGAGAGGTAAAACTAGAACCAAACAACTAAGTTATATATTTCAAGTCCTATTAAGGACTCTCAATGTGTTTTGTTTTTCATTTTGTAACATTAACATGATGGCCCCAGAAGCCTAAATTTGGCTGGACAACGTTGGAATAACACTAGGGAACTGGGGAAGGCCTTGCCTTCTGTGCTATTCTGCTGGTGAAACAAATATATGGATTAAC
The DNA here is from genome assembly GCF_902713425.1 of Acipenser ruthenus. NCBI lineage: Eukaryota > Metazoa > Chordata > Actinopteri > Acipenseriformes > Acipenseridae > Acipenser > Acipenser ruthenus. The sequence goes on along the minus strand of NC_081200.1, from coordinate 26,286,341 downwards.
CTGGAAAAGATGTTCTTGCATGGGTCAGGGAAAGCAAAGGTGCCAAACTCAGTGATGACAATCCTGTTCTCAGTCATTGCTCTCACATAGGCATCAGTTCGGACAAATCTGAAAGATACACACACAGCAGAGGGTTAACGTTTAAAGGTGTGCGGTTTTAGAAGACATTACGCAATTTATACTATTATGTAAGTGAGTAAAATGTTGTCAGTGCAGCAAAAACACCATTTGGAATAGTTTCTGTGTTTCTTTCTGGGACACAAGATTGATAAAGTTCTACTTAAGTAGTGGCAGGAAAATGCTTATTTAGCATTCGATGCAGTCAATGAGGAAGTTATATCGACCACAACCCTGTGCAGGGTTTACTCAGAATGCACTACCTAACTGCAGAGGGGGAACACCTGTCATCTTAATGAGGTGGCCACATCCTGTATTTTGTAGAATTGTAAAAGGTTTAAAGGAAGGAAACGCCATTCTCTCCTGGAAAACAAAAAGCTTTTCTGTATGAAAGCAATTTTATCTTGTGAACAAGATAATTAGACCCAGACTCAGCACTACTGGTAAAGCTATTTTATATTGCTCAACCGCTTTTTAATCACATGGTTGAACTTCCAATAACTTAGATGACAATTCCCGTAAACACAAAATAAACAAGAAAACAACTCAGTTATTTAAAGAAACAGCACATTTGAGACCCATGTAGCTAATAGAAGTGCAAAACAGGTAAGATTTATGGAGTTGTTTTGTTAGCTACAATAACTTTAATGCAATACCACTAGTAGCACATGCCAAATATCATGGCTCTGCAGTGGCCAAATGACTTTATAATCTTCACCCTTTTGGTAGCAGTACTGGTGTGACCTTCACTTTACTTACTTTCGGTGGTAGGTGACTGCTCCATTTTTAAAATCAAACTTGTGAAACAGGGCCTGTCCGTCAAACAGATGATAGAACTGCTCCTCACCAATCTCAAAGAGACCGGGCCCCAGCCTGAGCAGACTGCCCTTTAACCAGGGAGGAATTACCCCTGAAAGAAAAAACAGACATACATGCATATATACTTTGTATTGGCTGTGGTGCCGCCATAATATCTATTCCATTCTTGCATATTTGTACTTTGTGCCTGTTGTGTAATTTTTAAAGATGCACAACATAAATTGTATTAACAGCCCTTAAAAACATCTCCTGTGGGGTTGGCTGTAGGCTTCAATTCATGAAACATAAAACAGCAAACAATGCATTTTGTTTCCACCCTATTCCACTGCAGCACAGAGACAATGGAGGACAGACCTGTAACCACAGCTGGCAATGGCTCAGCAAGCTCCTCCACCGTCTCAAATATTTTCTTGTAGCCACCAGCAGGATGTTCGATTCTGCAAGTGTATAAAAACACGTTGGCATTTTACAGCTTTATAATCATTGTGTGTCCTCTCTGTACTCTACACACAATGCATGTGGAGTTCATCTTCCCCTATAAGCAAGTTACTAAAGGCTGATTTCAAATTAGTTATTCCAACGGGTGACCCCTGAGTCATATATGGCTCACTGAGTTCTGCAGTATGGCTCTTTTATTTAGAAGTGAAGGATTCGATTTAAGTGTTAATGGGATCAAAATCGCTACAAGGGTGATTACTTGTCGTTAGCATAGAAGGTACAGTTAAAATGCAACAATAGTTATTCTGTATTAAATAATAATAAAAAAAACTATAACATTTTATAACAAGTGTAATTATACATAAACTACCATATTAATTTATATTAAATTCAACATTATAATAATTCATAACTAACCCAAACACCAACATTAATTAATCATGATTAAGCAGACAGTTTAAACTATCACTATCAATCAATCAATCTTTATTTTATATAGCACCTTTCATAGTGGACCATCATCACAAAGTGCTTTACAAGATGCAGTAACACACAGAAAATCCATACTGGTAATACTTTAAATACAGTGGAAAGTGCATAGTAGAATAATACATGAAATGGTAGCAGCAACACAGCAGCTAATAGCAGATATCAGGCTTAAAGAGCATGGAAAGCAAGAGAGAACGGGTGGGTCTTGAGAGCTGATTTAAAGCGAGCGACAGTGGGAGCATCACGCACCAAAGCTGGGAGAGAGTTCCAGATAGTTCCAGAGAGTTCCAGAGAGTCGGAGCCATGAAGCTAAACGAGCGTTCTCCAAGTGTGGTGCACTTTTGCTAATATGAGTATTGAATGTAAATGTATGCTTATTGCACATGAATGCAATTGGAAACATTTTATTTCACACATAATAGTATCAAACAAGCACTGTGGTAGGGGGTCCACAATATACAAAGGCAACTTTTTTGTTTTTACCTAAACAGTAATAGATATATTATTGTCTTTAAACGTGTAGACTATTTGCAGTTTTACCTTATCCTAAGTTAAGAATACATAATAAGTTAATGTTACAAAATGAAAAATAACAAACAACTTGAGTGTTCTTATGTTACTCTGTACTATAATTCTTTATATTAGAACCCATCTATCATGATCTTAAACAGTTCCTTGACAAGGAATATGCAGGAGAACTGCAGTGTTGTATTGTAGTCCTTTTGCAGAAATGGTACTGCATTGCAAAACTGCTGTAACCAAAACAAGTCATTATACTTAGATCACTGGAGTAAAAAAGCGGTATAGTTTTGGTAAGGTTTGTATTTAGCCACGGACATTTGTAGGATTTAAATGTACCCATAAAAGTAGGCAGACCAGTACAAGGAAGGTTAATGAACTCACCGGCTACACATTTTCCTGTTTTCACTCTGCACACACTTGCTCTGAAGACTGGTAGAGAAGTCTGCCTGTGTGACAATTTTCTGTTTTTTATACTGGGGGTTCCATTTCTAATTCACAATCTTATTGATTGAAAGGAGTTCTTCATCCAATCAGAGGACAGAAGAGCACAAAAATGCCTTTGTGCTCAGAAGCTGTGTCTCGGCTTAAATTGGCTTCTCGCACAATAATGTTCTTTGAACTAACCCCCCGATCCAACCAAAGAACTAAATCAAAACCATGTTGTGAAATGTTGGTATTAAACTATTACGATATAGGGATTGGACACAATAATAACCCCCCGCCATGTGTAGCACATTCTTTATTTGAAATGGACTTTCCCTCACATGACTAATGTATTTGTTATGCAAATCCCTCACAAGTATTCTGCAGTATATAAAAGATGCATCTCCCTGTCAGTGGGCAAGTCATCTGATTGGTTGTCAGTTGTATTTAAATTCCTGAGGTTTCAGGAAGAACAAAAGTGCTGAATACTATATAGGCCATTTTGAAGAACATTTCCATGCCAGCTTCCTTCTATAGAACAAATGTAATACCTTATGAGCTTGCTGTCACATTAAATCATTGTCAATGTTGTTCTGACATTCAGCTGAAAATATATTAGTTCTTATTTAGCTTTTTTGGTGGTTGAAGATTCATTTTGAAATGACAGAGAACATTGAGAGTAATACAACTTCATTCATCATCAACAGGACTGCTTTTTGTTTAGATTAACACCATTGTATTCTGAATTGTATGCATGGTCAGATGACAGGGTCAGACAGTAATTCCATAAATCAGCTTTTTGTTTCCTTTCTTTTGATCTCGTCACAATCTTCAGCAGGTGGACAGTCATGAATTCTTATTGTTGAGAAAATGCTTTTGAATTACATCATGCTGGTTGTGAATCTGTTCATTTTGCCTCATCGTATCAAGCTTGCATGGTCTTCAACCCCAAGTACCGTTCTTCCATCCATCCACCCATTAGCTCGGCAAGGCAGGACTACACCCTGGATGGGACGCCAGTCCATCGCAGGGCAAGTACCGTTCTTTATTATTTTAATTCTTCCACCTCACATGAACTTTACTCTGCAACAGGGGTAAGATAACTATTGTGCACAAATACAGTATGTACTTCCATAGTTTTTACTAGATGACTGCATCAAGAATCACATCTCATTCTAGTGAAAAGCACAAAGTATATTGATATTGAGATGCTCTTTGGAAAAAAAGATCCCATTTTGATTTGAAAATAAATCATTATAAACAAATCACAATGAATAAAGAATGTGATATTTTTGGAGACACATTTGATAAAAATCTTAATATCATAGTTTGCATGTTTAGAATTTCTCATTCATAACTTGGTTTGGATAATATCATTCATTTTTTATAACAATCATTTTTTATTAAAAAAGGCAATGCACTCATTTTCAGTGAGAATTGTTACATTTACAATTTCATTATGAAAAAGGCGACACATAAGAAGTAAAAATGCAATTAACTGTTCAGTGGACATTCAATCAATAAAACCTGCAAATGAAAGCCAATGAGCATTACTTTCATACTTCATGGCAAATTGTAAACATTGCCTGTGATTTACTATTATGGTGCACCTTGGATGATTCCCGATACCATTTCCAACACAAGTTGGAAAAAGAGCAGGTCCATCTGTAAAAATCTAAAATCACATAGTGTGTGTGTGTGTGTGTGAAATAAAATAAGAACAGGTAGCGGAAGGTTACATGTGCTGTGACAACTTTGTATTCAGTTGTAGTGTAATTGTTACATAGAAATGTTTAGGCGATTAATACCACTGCAAAACACCAGAATAATCCATTGAGGCAGACATATTTTAGGATTAGCAATGACATGTGCAAGGATAATGACTGTATTGTATACAAATGCTCCTGGGAAAGAGAGAGCATTTCAATGGATTAATACAAATCCAAAGCAGAGATTACTATTTCTCTTCAAGTTCTTAACCACTTGCCTATAACAAACGATACAAAGCACTCTGTTTATCATATTGTATTATGCCATAATAATATGATTGCAAATAATGTAAGATCGAGCAGTGCTTTCTTTATGGGATCCTCGTCAAACCGGGCTAAAATCCAGAACTGCTTTGAAGCAATCAGGAAAATGCCAAGATGACTGGTATATTGGGCAGGAGGTACAAATCACCCTACAACTACCCAGTGGGCAATTGTTATATTAAATATCAAAATACGCAATACAAAGATACCCTACAGCAGGGTAGAAAATAGAACATTGACCTGCAGCATTATAAAGTACAACACTCAGTGGCATGGGAGCATACATAGGCAAAGCCAAAAACAGTTACATGACAGTGTTGCGAAGAGCAGTCGGTCTTGATTCCTATAGTGAGAGGTAGTGGTTGTCCTTGTTGGATTGGCTTGAAACCCATCGACAAATTATAGGGTGATTTTGATTTTATTCCTATAAATAACCTTAACAGTTTTCCTGTTACCTTACAATTGATTCAAAAGAGAAGGGATTTATTTTAGCATGAATACCATTTGTATAAGGTTTTGGGAACCAGTCCAACATTTTTTTTTTGGATCACAGCCCTCCTAATTTTAACCAGCTTCCAGTTGAATTTTTTATATAGCACAACAGTGAGCTACTGACCCCTGGATAACAAAGGCCAGCCCTGCAGGTGTCTGCTGGAAACTTTTTCCTTTGTAAGTAGCAGGAGCACCATTCCCCTGACTAGAACTCATGCTGCACACACGTGTGCCTTTATCACGTGAGCCAGTCAGGGACCTACTAAAGATATTTTCAAGTATTACTGCTGGTTGTCTGGTTTTAGTAGAACCAATTGGTTCAAGAGTCATAACAAGCCTTCAGCTACTTTTCAATACATTAATTTAAGGATTCATTATCATGGAAAAAAAAGTCCTTAAAACAAACCAGCATTTCTATTAGCTTTTGCTACAGAACCAAATTACATAAATATTAGGCCTAACTGGTTTTTTTTTGTTTTGTTTTTTAACTACATACTGGTATTTTTGTGAACACAAATAAATAAACACAAAGCATCCAATGTCAATGTTACCACACGATGTAGCTGCTTACAGAAAAAGCTGACACTAGTTTATTGAAATATATATTTAATTTGGATCCCAAACTAAAGATTTGTTTTTTGTACAGATGTGGCTGTAAACACAAACATAGTGACAAGCAGGGTCAAAAACTGTAAACAAGTATGTCTGAGGTACTTTAAATTATTTAACATTTTATATACAAATACAGGCAATAGTGCAAAACATTAAATGGTCAGTCTGTCAAACATGTTAAACAAGTTTTGGTCTACTTTGTGTAATGTGTATATTCACTTTGTTTTGCTTTCGCACAAATCTGCAACATACTTATTTACACATATTGTGTTATTAGAATATATAGTGTGGAATCAGTTATAACGTGGTAAGGTTGTGGCTCCCATTTCCCCTATAATGCAATTTGACTTGCAAACGTTGGGTGAACGTTCCAGATATACAGTGCGAAGCATGGCAGACAGCAAAAAAACAAAAATCTGTTAAAACGAAACTCGGTGCGGTGGATAGAGCAGTTTCAAAAGGTATAAATGTTGCAGAATCTACATTGTGTGGATGGCTAAAAGATAAAGAAAAACTAAGAGGTTTTCTTGATAAGATTGACTCCAAAGAGGGCTGCTCTAGGAAAAATATGCACTGCGCTAAAGAGCGAGATAAGCTGCTGTGTGAATGTGCTGCTGTGACAGTGCAAGACTGCTGTGTGAATGTGCTGCTGTGACAGTGCAAGACTGCTGTGTGAATGTGCTGCTGTGACAGTGCAAGACTGCTGTGTGAATGTGCTGCTGTGACAGTGCAAGACTGCTGTGTGAATGTGCTGCTGTGACAGTGCAAGACTGTTTTGTTGTTTTTGGTGTGGCCCAGGCAAACAGAGGCTGTGAATAATAGTCCCAACAAACCATGGATTCGAGTACATGCAAATTGTGTGTGTCTCCTTCCTTCATTTTCCACCATACGCTACAATATTAATTTGGCTTGTGGGCATTGTAAATCATTTCATAAACAAAAATGCCAATATTCATTATAAGGTGAAACAAATAAAGTGATCTCCTAATTATGGACCCTGACAACCGCATTATAACGGGGAGACCGTTACCTCCTATACAATGATCCTATACAATGTTTGGCTCCATGTGAATACACAGCATAAAGTTCAGAAATATACACCCCAGGCATGAAGTAATGATGCGAAGAAAAACTTCAGAACATTTTAAATATAACCAAGTACAAAACACAGATACAAAGTGCAAATTCAATATACAAGAAAAGGAAATTGTTTAACTTTCAGCTATTAATTGGTTGGTTGATGCACTTAGGGGGCTTTACTCCCCTCAAACTAACTGCAATGGTCAATATATAACCCACAATATTTTCTACTAGACAAGATCTAGAAAGCAAGCAAGCCTTTGCTTTAAAGACTGAAATACATTAAAAAAAATAATTAAAAAAAACTTAAAGATTATAATTTGGATTAAATAAGGAAAACAAAAATTGCCTCTAGTCTTGATCCTCAAGTAATCTGCACCTGTGCTAGGATTTCCACTGTACAGTACATCACAATATCGTTTTTTTTCAACTGTAAAGGGGTCTATTCCTCAGGAATAGATTCTTCGTTTAAACAGTCCACCTTCAGTTTCGCATGCCAAGTATTTTGGGCTTCTTCATAGCTATCAGCATTGGAGGCTTGATCTTTGGTTTGTCAACAAAAAGTTGGGCTTCACTTTCTGTGGTCGGGAAACGATTGTTGTAGATTTCTGGATATTCTTTCTGAAACTATCAAGACGACAAGTAAAGTACAGGTTAATAAATGGGAAAATGAACATATTCTTTAAAGTGTTTATACCAGCATTAGTCCAATCCATACTGTAAGTCACATCTAAAAGATAACTCAACTTTGGATTCCTATATAAACTTTTATAGACTGAAGTAAAAATGAATTTAAAAAAATCATCAAGTAATGCTTAGGAGGGGGGTGGGTGAATTGTTAATCAAGTTTACCATATTACAATTATATTAAGTGATTTTTTTCCCCTTACCTGCTTAAGCTTCTTCTTTTTGTCCTTAACAGAGAGATTTTTATCTTTGAGGAGGCTTTCTAGCAGATCAGCTATGGCAGCTTGGGAGGCAGATAACTTCTGTTGCTCAAATTCCTGAGTGCTTATCTGTCTGCAGAAGGAGTACACTGGCAAGGTGGCACTCACACCTGTCCCTGGATATGTAATCTTAAAACAAACCAACACAAAAACACAACACAGAGTTGCATATTTCTTTTAAATAAAACAGCTGATTCTAAGGCTCTGAAACAAGCATCACTATTTTGAAAATACTCTTAACATTTTAGGGTGTCAATGTGCTGCAGTTAATTTGTTCAGAACTAGCTGTGCAGTTTTTGCATTGGCGCTACCTTGTAAAGAAAAATAAAAAGCTGAACAATTTAACAAGCCAACATTCTTGCAGTTCGAATCACTTTTTTACTTCAACTCAGAATTACTCCTACATTTTTATGATTAAAAAAATTAGGTAAATGCACTCTTCATTAAAAACTACTGTACAAACAATTTGTGTTTATGAATTATACATTGTGATTCAGATACTCTGTGCCAGGACTGGTTGCTGTAAGAAAATACTTTTAATGCCTACCTGAACTTTCTTGAGGTAGTCAATATGGTCCTGAACTGCATTCTGCAGGTAAACAGGTACTTGAAGAATCTCCTGGTGGTGATCCATTAAGAAGGAAACCAGCCTTGTTGCCAAGAGTTCATCAAGGTCAACTTCCACTTCACAGCATAATACACAACGGGAGAATGTCTGCACCATCTGAAAAGTTAGCGGCACCTTGTGGTCAGATTTATTATTGCAAAAGATAATGAATTACAAAATGAATACCTCTGAAGAGATGCTAACTTGATTTGTGGTATTCCTCCTCTTTTATCTGACTGCTCAATGAATAAGCTTTCCACAGCATTTTACACAGGTCTGCCTTCAAATTGTGCAGCCTTGCAATCTGGGGTGTAATGATACACCAGTGCAACAACATGCAAACGTTGTGATACGATATGTACCGCTGTATGCAGGTCGTGATATGATATGCATCATGGTACATGTGATGGTCCTGATAGGCTACTTGTATGAGGAAGAAATTCAAATGAACAGACTATTTTGTTAAGACAAAAAATGATTGAGGAAGAGTATGTATTCATACCAACCATATAAACAGTTATTCTTCATTGAAGAACCACTTGGTGGTATTGAATCATGATACAAATGATACATACCTCTATTACGATATGATATCATGCAAAGTATCACTATTCATTGAAACACAATGAAACACATTCCTATTTGCAATAGCTCATTGAGGTTTGTGTGGCTCCTGATCCCAATGCCCTCACCAAAGTTCGTGTTCCAATAGCATCATGAAGCCGTGGCATATCTACATTCTGGCTCATTCGAGATATCATCCGCATCAGCAGCTGGAGTTTACGCCGGTTGGCTGGAGGTAGTAAAAGGGTGCATAGTTGCAGTGCTTCAATTGCAACCCTTTCCAACTGAGGCTGCAAAAGACCTTGAAATAAAAATACTCAAAATTTGTCAAAAAGAAAAAAGACAAGCATATTTCAAATTGGATTTCACCTGCACAAAATTATATATCCCAGTTAAGTGTAATATGGCTAAGAATCAAACCCTGCTGCTTCATGAAGTCTTTAGGTTTTCACTGTGCCCAATGTCTTCTTTCATATTTTAAAATAAGTATTTGTGAAAATTAGGTTATTGTAAAAATTCAGTTATATTAAAGCATTAATATTGTTTTGAAGCAACAACCACAATGCACAAAAGCAAAAACACAGACTTCAAATAAATAAAAAAAGCAAAAACAGAACACATTGCATGCATAAACCTTACTTTCATCAGCATTGACACTTCGTGCAAAAGTGGACAAGGATGATGCAGCGGTAGAAGAGTTTCTAGAAAGTTCCACGGTGCTTAGACATCGCCTGTTCATAGCTGCATATTTAGAGCCAGCACAGCCATCTTTCCTGGAGGCAGTTAAACTGGGTCTCCTCAGTTCAATGTTGGAAGAAAAATCTGGTTTCATGGTTATTTCTGCCACAGGAGCATTCATGCTAAAGCAACTACCGGTTCTCTCATTATGTTGGCCAATATCGAGATAATTGCCAATGCTGGCTGATCTGCTTATTAGTGGTCGTGTTACAGATCGAAATCCCTGAGACAGCATGCAAGGAGTGATTGATTGACCGCTGCATGGTAAATCATCTTTATGGCATCCATCACTAGTACATGAAGAAATAGAGGACACAGTGGAGACAGCATCAGAAGAACTGTCAATCATAGAATCTGCGTTAGGCTTCGTGCTGGCCAAGTTGTCTTCAGACTGGAATAGGAGATACTGTGAATTGTCTCTGGAAGGACCTTCAACTGAAACATCCATGATGCCTTCCAGAGAATAGCACCTTTTCCTAAATCTAGCTGGCATGGGAAAGGTGGAGAGATTTTGACAGCTACCTCCCATTGCATCACTGGCTCGTCTGCTAGCTACATTGTTCTGCTGTATTCTCCTTGCACAGCCCTTCTGCAGCATCCGTTCCCTTGTTCCTGTCTCATCAGAAAACACTTCATCGTGCTGTGGGGACTGATTGCCCTCTAAAGCATCTTTACAGACTAAACTCAGTAATAAACATTCAGTTGATTTGAAGGGGATAACATTGCTTAAGTTCTGTGTTTTTGATGGCCGAGGACAGCAGGGATCATCCTCGTTTTTACGTTTTCCTTGTCTTGTTTTTGGGACCACGATGTAGCCGCACAAAACTAGCAGAAAAGCAAATAAGATAAAATAAGTTTTGAAGACACAAAGCAAGTTAAGTGGAAAGTTTTGCAAACAGCTGGTACATACAATAAACAAAGCACACACACGTGCATGGTTAGTTTAAACAAACAAAAAAACAAGCTTAGTCATAAAACCACATGCAGAGGGAAAATGTCAGCTGGTTGCCATCTTAAAGTAACACATTTACAGTATATGTATTTCAGAACGTTTGCGTTAAGTTGAAAAGCATCTTGGTTTATTATGAAATGTTACAACCAATGTATTCTAGTTGTTTAGAATGACAGCTATCACAGTGGCGACTTTGAAGTAAAAGCATCCTTGTGATCTCAATAGAGCTCTCTCCCAGTACAGCTGGTAAACCAGAGTGTAACCATTAACCTGTCCCCCTGGGGATGCAAGAAATACCACATTTTGTTTTGTGGCATTTCTTACGGATTTATTTATTACATTCGTTAGGCAGCGTGTTGCATGGTTATAGCTCTATTGAGGTTGCTGGGGTGCTATAAAAATTCACCAAGATGTTATGACAGAAAATGATATATCAAGTAAATCTAACCAAGGAGGATAGATGAGATTAGAGGATGGATATTTTATAACCATAATGAACAAGATGGCCTATAGAGATTTTGAAAATACACACACATACCCAAGACATTCACAAACAGTTCATAGAATTCAAATGCCAGCAGCGGTTGAGGAAGATTCAGAAAATAATCTGAAACGGTTTTGAAAACATCCCTTTCAAAGCCAGGATAAGATGGCTGCTTTGTATCGTACTTTGGCCCTAAGAAAGAAAAATCAGAAGAGCAACATTAATACTAAACACAACTTCATTGATAAGGTATTGCTAGAATAGGATATATGACAATATCAATATTTATAATGACACTTGCGGTACTTACAGTTTGCTAAACACTTCATAGCAGATAATACCCAGTGAGGGAGGTCCCCTAAAGAAAACACAGTACAGGTTTGACTTTTACAACATTTTCCTATTGAACACTTCAGAGTGAAATAAATAAAATTGCCTGGTAATGCCCAAAGTGGAGGGTCTTATTGCTTTTATACCTCAGTGTTACAGCACAATTAAACTAATACATTTTTTTAGGGCCGTGTTCAAAGGTTTGAAGGTTTATTCGCTAGCCACGAATTCGAAGATAGTTCTAAACCTTCGAAGGTTTGTCAGGCGGCATTCACGCACTGTATGTTTGTTTCTTTTTTTTCTGTTAACAGAAACTTTTTGACAATGTGTGTATACTATAAATCACACGTTAAATGTCACTCACATGCAGAATTCGGTCTCTTGGATTGTATAATACATATTAAGTAAACAAAAGTTGTTGTATTAACATTCACTACCAAATTGTTATACGTAGCAACTCTATATAGCGCTGCTGCCATTCATTAGAGCAGGGTATATTATGCCAAAGCACTGGGGGGGGGGGGGGGGGAGGGTACCTATAGCGGTTGTAGTGCTTCAGTAAAATATGTACCGACTACCTAGTGTACAAGACAGTGTAAGAGAAGTGCTATGGAAGAATATATGTTTGAAACATACAAAATATATGGCAACACTAATAATTTTAATTTCGAAACCTTTTGAGCACCTCCCCCCCTCCAGCTTGTGTTATCCAGAGGCAGAACTTTAATTTCTTCATTAACCATCTCGGGATTTTTTTTGTTAAATGCCCAGATGACCAAAAAAAAAAAAAAAAAAAGTTGAATGCAAACTGTGCAAGCGACTGTTGATGTATCATGGAGGCACATCCAATCTCCGGGGTCACTTGACAAGCGTAAGTTCATGTTATTTTTATTTTTAGTAGTAGTAAAAAGTGACCATGACTTATAACCTGCTTGGAACAGTGCTTTGTTTTGCCTAAGTCCGCTGCAGTTCTTTTAATTGGCCGCAATAAGGTGCTGCTGCAATATAAGTTTACTGTATATATCATAAGCAGCATTAATTACGTGTAAATAAACAACTTAGATTTTTATTTAAATTATAAAAACATGAATACTGTTCTATATAATGTATTTTTAAACTACATGTGAATGTTTTATTCCATTTATATGCATTACCTGTAAAATAGGATTTTCAATCAAATATAAAGTAGCTATGGCAATGTCACCAGTAAATTATGCAAATTAGTACCATCAAAGGTTCAAACCTTCCTTCAGCAATGTGTTCTGAACCTTCGAAGGTCAAAATGTACCCTTTGTTGCAGCCCTAATTTATTTAAAACATTGAATTATGTTATTTTAATATATTCACTTTTGTTTTTTTAAACTATTGAAACTCAAAGTTAGTTTAGTGTGCACAGTAAATCCAAGATGGACTTCCGATTAAATTAGCTGATTTTTGTGCATTAGAAGGCCTTTTTAAATGGTTTAAAAAACTTTGTTTCAGATATCTGTAAATTAGATTAAAACTGACTAATAAAACCTAATTTCTGTTTAAATCTAAAACTACATTTGAACACCCTACTAGTAGTTTTTTTCAGGGCTCGTAATTTACTGGGACATCCTCCTGCGGCAAAACTGTACACCACAGTTTATTAAATAGTACCTTCCCAAGCAGTAACTTCTTATTACAGTTTAGTTTCCTATTGGGGAAACATTGCTAGGCAAGTATCTTACAAGAAACAGAAAAGAAAAGAATGCAACTATTTATTTACAAAAACACACTTTCAAAGTTCGATACAATCAAAAAAACAGCAAAAATGTCATCTTACCCAATTTGTCCTGTAACGTCACAACACCATGCTTGTTGACGTTAGTCATGTTGTACACAATGTGATGAGGGTTAACTTGTGCTGGGTCCAGGACCTCTTCCAGTGAGGTTAGACCCAACGTTTTCTGCAAACTAAAAGTAAAAAACAAACAGTAAACAGACCAATAGTTAATCTGCAACAACTATCATTAAAAAAAAAAAAAAGTGTTTCAACATACTGTATTAGAGTAATATTTCTCCAAACATCATCTATATCCTCTTGTGTAATTTCTCTTCGGTGCACTTGTGGCACATTTTCAGGGACTTCCATTGGCTCTGCTTTACTTACTGGCTCTGTATTTTCCTACAATGATAGTACAAGGTTTATTGCAATGCACCTTCAATAATAAGAAAATACAAGTTAGAAGTTTAGACAGAAGTGAACCCAAACATGCATTAAAATGCATCACTTGACCCAACAACTCTGTAGACTCTTACCCGGAGTTCCTCGTCCTCGTATTTCTTTGAGCTTCTTCTGTTCAGGTAAGGGAATTTAAAAAAGCCATCTTTATCCTTTATTAAACCATTTGCACTGCTCTTTCTTGCACGCAGGGGGCAATTTTGAATTGCCTTCAAGGGCGATGTTGGAGGAAACCTAATGACCAAGCAGAAAGTATGGCATATCAAGGGAAAAAATTAAAACGTCTCTTATTTCATTCTTTTGATTCAAGACCATTATAAAAAAAAAAAATACAATGGTTTATCAGCATAACTAAAATGTTTGAACTTATTCTATGTTCTTTTTTATTTTAATTTAAATTACTTTTGCATTGCGCATTACTGACTTTTGTACTGTCTGAAAACCTACATTAAATCTCACAGTGAAAAAATGTATGATTTGAAATGAACATTTGTTATTCTTGGATTAAAAATGAAATGCATTACCAAGGACAAATGGGTGCAGAGTCCATATTAATCATTGCATAGAGTAATATTATACTTAAAACAAATGTATCCATTCTGGAAGTAAATTCCCATGTGCACAACCATTTGGTTAAACAACTGAATGACACCTAGTAACAGTTAAACTTTGTAGCCAGCTGTAACTTTAAAAAATAATTCTCTTATGCATTTTGCACTTATTAAAGTAGTTGTAAGACATTTCTTGGAATACCCATCTGAGGGGAAAAAACAAAACAAAACAAGACATTTAAAAGGGATTGTTTGTGGTCTCTGTTAAAGTAATTGAGAAACAGTTATTTTTTTGGACATCTACTGTAATGGAACTTTACCCTAAGACAACTGTGTACCAACTATAGAAATACTAAATCTAGTTTATAAAGCAGCATTCAATTACTGGACCACTATCTGATCCCAATAAAACATGCTGAAAAAGTTGATGACCATGGTGTATATAAACAACATGTACAGATTAGTACATCATGTAGGCAAATGAGGAGTTATTATTATTATTAATTTCTTAGCAGACGCCCTTATCCAGGGAGACTTACAATTGTTACAAGATATCACATTATTTTTACATACAATTACCCATTTATACAGTTGGGTTTTTACTGGAGCAATTTAGGTAAAGTACCTTGCTCAAGGGTACAGCAGCAATGTCCCCAACCAGGGATTGAACCCACAACCCTCCGGTCAAGAGTCCAGAGCCCTAACCACTACGCCACACTGCTAGTATCACGGTAAAGTATAAAATTATCATGTATAAATATTATATCATGTCTGATATAATAACTTATGGTAATGTGAATTACAAATGTCACCACAGTTGGATAACCGGTCCAGATATATGGACAACTGTAAAGTGAGATATATGATCACCTTCACTACGTCTCCCAACCAATGATTTCATCCCCTGCAGGGGGTGAGAATGCCTGGAATGGCTTATTCATGGGAGTCTTATTTCCCTTCCTGTTTTGTAACATTATTCTTATTTAATGAAATGTGCCCCTGGTTCTAACTTTTCTGCAATGATGAAAGTCTTTGAGAAACGGAAGTATAATAATATGTAGGTACCGATAGAGCTGACTATTATCCTCCAGGGTTTCTGAGCCCCACCTCCCCTTCACATCTTCAATCACGTGGTTCTTCAGGAACTTTCTCAGCAGCTGCACTGTTTGTTGTCTGGTAACTTCTGGACCAAAATTACTGTTGTTTTTCAGAAGTTCATGTAACCAGTCCACAGCAGACACTGCAGTAAAACAGCTGCCATAAACTCGGAAGTGCTGTCTGTGTTTTTTTAATGGCATCCCAGCCCTGAACAGTTTTGTAACTTCATTCCACTGCAAAATAAAAATAAAAGTTTTGGAGTTAGATAGAACAGCAAAAACACCTTAATACACAAATTCCCAAAGGTTTAAAATGTGTCCATTAATTAAATTGTGCATTTGATTTCTCCCTTTGTCTAGTTGTTCTTAACACATTAACACTATGTAGACTTAGGAAATAGCCTTGAATGTGCATTTAACTGAATCTAAAGAACTGCCAAATATATGCTGCATGAATATTTATTTTCCACAACAGAAATGAGCTCGTATAATTGTCATTATCGTAGAAAAGACAAATGTTGGGACACTTAGTGTTATGCATTATTCAGGGTCAATACAGAATATATTTTTTCATGTTTACAATGATTAGATTTTTAGTCATGCAATCTTCAACAGATAAATGAGATGTACAGTAGTACTGTATTTCACATTCTACATTGATAAGACATTGCCGTGTTTCCAATTGCTTTCAGAAACTCCAGAGAATAAATACAGCAACTACACACTATCCCTCCTCCGTTACTATTTACACGTGAATGCTTGTATAGTGTTTTGTTAGTGTCGTTTAGCCAGTGCTTTCAAACAAAATAAAACAAAAGCAGATTAGTTACAAATCAATTACCTCACCGCAGCACTGCACATTGGTTGAAATATATGCATTCGTGCTTCCACTAACTTCTGTTTGACTAAACCTAATCTACATGCATTTAAATCACACATTAGAAGGCTGCATTTTTGCTGAAGCCAAGTGAATAGTGAACTCACTCAATCAAAACATTAAACTAATCTGTGGAAGGGGCATTTTAAATTCTATACCACCCAAGACGTTTATATCGCAAATTCCGGTACGGTGGCTTATCTCGTTTTACACAGGAAGAAGAAAGGGTAGAGTTAAATGACTCCCTTGTCGTAGATAAGATTGAATTCAAACGAACCGAGAGAGAAAATGATTTCCCAAAGCAATGCTGGGCCCATGGTTTTTCAAAAATAAACAATAAAACACAAAAGGGCTGAGAGAAAACAAAGTAATACAAAAAAACACACCAACAAAACCACATCACCTAATTAACATGCACGCAAAACCTTCTTACCAATTTAGTAGCCCTGTATGGACCCGGTGTAACGATGCGAGATTCCGGAAAACTCATTCTTATATAATTATATAAACAAACGCTTATCTTTTTAATCCGTCGATTTTTTTCCCTTAGTTTAAAACATGTTTCCCCTGCAACTGTGTTAACTGTCTCCGCGAGCCACAGTGCAATGTTTGAAATAATGAGCAGGCGGTTCCTGGAAAGCCGATTGGAGAATGCGTCTGTGACGTGATCGAGAACAAACAGAAAGTGTCACTTCAAAATGCACATTCGCACTGTTGGCAGCATGTTTTACATTTTGATTCAGATTACAAGGCTGACCACAGTGGAATCTTGATTTAAGAGTTAATTTAAGAATAATTTCGATGCATGCGCACCGGCGAAGCAATCTCTTTTCCGTGTGGAAATCAAAATAGCATTTCTGTACCATGCCATATGCATTAGGAACCAGATTCCCTGCGTGCCACTACTGATGGTACATGAACTTCTGCTACAAACTACAGTACTACAATTTAATAGGGCTAACAATGCTTTTTTTGTAAAAATGCTGATGAAGACGTTGCCATATTGTGTTTTTTAAAGCAGCCAAATACCGCACTTACATTCAAGATTGAATGTATATATTACAAAAGCATAAATAAGTGCTACACAAAAAAAAAAAAAAAAAAAAAAGGGTAATGTTATAAACTATGTATTTATTTATCTGCTTTGCTTGGTTTATTTTCTCACAATTTACAGTACCAGAACCGCTGGTTTTTTTTTTTTTTTTTTTTTTTTAAATCTGATGAGATCAAATGGTCCTGGGGGGGGGGGGGGGGGGGGGGGGGGGGCATGTAACATTTAATTGCCCAGAACTGTCAGCGGATACATTCTTTAATTTTTTTTTCTGAAATTGGTGACGAATAAAAAATAACAGCGTTTGTGTGATTCATAATTTTATTGGATGCTGTGCTCCAGAAAAAAAAGACAGCGGGAGGGCGTGATATACTATACAGGACGTTGTGGTGATTGAAGCGCTGGTGATGACCTCACAATCGAAAGGAATAGAAAAAGAACATGCACGATAAAAATAACTAAACCACCAAAAACAGTATTTACCTGCAAGCTTTCAAAACAAGACACATTTGGCTGGAAAACTGCTAATCTGGCAGCACTGACTGGGGGAGTAGCCTATAAAAGTCGCATGCGAGATGCATGCATTACCTATTAAATGTTCAAGCTCGATGAACACATACAATGGGAATGTGTCTCATGTTTGTTTAATCTTTATCTTGTTGTCGTTCCGGTGCTTTTTGATTCAGGACTACACCACTGGCTGACCCTGATTAGTACTCATTTTGAACATCTAACAGCAGTCCAAGACGACTGTGCTACGACTCTACGAGGGGTCTTTGAAACTCGCCATATCAGGGTTGAAAAAAAAAGTCAATACGATTAAATGAATTGTTAAAAAATAAACTGTTCTACATTTTTTTGATAGAACTGCCGCCTTATGCACAGCTGTGTGTACATTATTATTATTATTATTATTATTATTATTATTATTATTATTATTATTATTATTATTTGACCATTAATAGCCCAAATAAAACTTAAGCATAAACTATGGACACAATATAAAATGGAAATGTGTAAAGAATAATTACTATTTTCCTATGTCATCTTTTTATAGCTGATGAGATACAATTTTAAATCAAGTACAACCATCAGTATTTTTCTAATGCATTACGTAGGATTTTGAAAAGATAGTCACTTGAAATAGGCATTAACCTTGTATAAGTGGGCTTTTGAGGCCACTTCAATATAATCTTCTTGACAAAAACGCCAGGCTTGTCTGGTGGTTCGCTGTACTTTTGCAATAGCATAAACAGCACCCCCTGGTGGCTAATTGTTGCTGTCCAAAGTGGTAAAGAAACTTGATGCTTCCTTTCTTCATTACGAATTTGATATGACTGTACTGCATTGCTGCCATTGAAGATCGGCTGTGGTTGCGCTGTTAATATGAAGAGCATCTTGTGAATTACACTCAGATGACGTGACAGCAATTCAAATATCTTCTTTTCCTAGCATTTATAACGGTAGACGTCGCAAATCAGATTTTGAATATTATTTGGTTGCATGCACACTGCTCATTGTGATTCAAAACAGACAGCTAATAGAGCTACTGGCCGTTACACATGGCAAGGTTGGTCAAAGACACCTTTGGTTTAAGGTGGGGTGTTGTCATCTGCTGCTGGAGTACAGTGCGAACAAAACCTTGAACAAACCTTGGCACACCACAGTGGATTTTCAAGCACACAGGTCAGCACAGTCTTACAGTTTTGTGGTTGTGTCATGTGGTGCTTGGTAGAAGGATGGGCGTTCAGAACACTCATTTGCCTTACCCCCTTTTAAAAGCAGACCTTTTTGTGTCTCTTGGAGGTGAATCATCATTGTAAAGCTCCAGTATTTAAATAATGTTTTAAGTGATGAACACCAGTTGGTTAAAATCTTTGTTAATCGATTAATCTAATGTGCCTTGGTAAAAATAATTTTGATACAGTGTAAGTTAGAGGTACAGTAAGTAGTTACACTGTAGTTACCATTTATCAGTATTTTCTATATCTAATATTTACCCAAGCACACACTCTCCGTACACTAACCACAAGTATTTAAAAAGTTATAAAAAATTATAGCTGGGCATTGGGGGACTCGTGGACATTGAGGAGAGGGCTTGCTTACAATGTACCTTGAGAGAGGATTACAAGTTTAACAAACTTTCACACTGACAATCTATTGCATTAGCGTAGTACCATATATGCTAATATCAGGATTCCTGTCCTAGCAATGGTGTGTTCTGCTGACAGGGTTTCTTTCAGTTGATACAGTAGTATTATAATTGCACCCCCAAGGCACACACTTTTCTAATTTTAGGCTGAGGACTTACAAACTCAGCAGACATATCAGGTTAACAATTACGCTACTGGTACATTGGGTTCCTGAAAACAATGTCTCCATATTAGTATCTTTGCAATACCCAGAGCCTTGAAGTACAATTCATGTTATGACAGGTAGCACAGTCTAAGCAGGAGTGAGATGTCAGGACATTGTCAGAAAGTGACAAATGAGCCTGAAGAGCAGTAGACTAACAGCTACAACTGTCAGGAGATCCACAAACACACAGAGACTTTACTGTATAACACCATCACAAGACACAGTCATTCACCTTGACCAGGTCAATCATATGTGCATGCGGCCATAGAAGCAATGCTACCTGTCAGGGTTATACGTGGTGATCATTGCATCTTGTTATGGCACATGGGATGACAATTTCCCGTTGCTTTTCATGGTACCTAACGCTGACATTGCTTTTCTGAAGAAACCAGTCAAATGCATGACATTCTTCTACCTCTGCAGAGATAGATGAACAATTGGCTTGACTTGTTTATTTGCAGCTAGTAAAATGATAATGAGGCGGCCCCTTATTTAAAATTCACAACACACAAACATGTCTGTGAATATTCACAAAAAGGGCTTGTATTTTACATATTTCAACCAATATGTGCCAACCATGAAGTCTGACATAACCACACTAGCGAAGCCGATAATAGTCTTGCTCTGTAAACTGCAAGCTGTGTGAATTTATATCCTGGTTTTCAGATCAATATTTCAGCAAAATGAATAGAGATTAATGTCACTTTTGGAGCCCATTGTTTTCAAACATATAATGCTAATGAACATTCTTAAAGGGTACATAAGGACCTTTTTATTTTATTGTGTTACATGTTCCCATGTGTTGCTACAACTGTTTACATAAGGTGTGTGTATTGTTTTAATTCTTTTTTACATTTTGACCGCTTTTTTAAACTTTTAAATTGCATTCCCTGCCTCAAGATGGCTTCACATGGACCTCCGCATGGACCTTTCAGAACTACATTTCTCATCATCCTCCTGCTCACTGGTAAATCCATCTAAGTTACATATGTAAGCAGGAGGATGATGGGAAATGTAGTTCTGAGAGGTCCAAGAAGCCATCTTGAGGCACGGAATGCAATTTAAAAGTTTAAAAAGGTGGTCTAACCTGAAGAAATGTGCCCCCTCTATGTTAGGGAGACTATGGGCATATATCAAACACTTCTCTACCAATTACTGCACTTGACTAGTTTTAGAATTGCTTTGTACATGATAGTATCCAATGTCTTATTTTCTTGAAAAACACAACTCGCTAGATCAGACTGAAAACCACAGAAATATTGCTTTAATACTAATATCAGTACAAATAAGGATCTTTGTTCAAGGAGTAAAAGGATATTTACTCATCCCGATTAAAAAGATGAAGTTCTGCAGCGTAAGAAACATGTTAGCATACAGTACTGAGTTGGTAGCTTGTCCTCTAGAAAACTGTCCCTTTGTTTGTCTTCCTTCTAAACTAGTCAGGCTTTTTTGTGTCTAAACGTAGCTGTATATTCAGACTGGGTAGATGAGAATGCAAGCACATTTATCACACATTTCCTCCATTACAAGTGGCCATTACATTACTGAAGATAATTTTTTACACATGTAATAAAAAAGGTAGGAATTGATTTGTTTAAAGTGCTCAGCGTAATCTATACCGTTCTAAAAATGTCTAGTCTTTGTTTTATGTTTTCAATACTATCCCAACTTTATGCTTAAATATTTTTTAAATGATGTTCAAATAATAACCTTCACTGTTACTATATATGTTCAGGTCACCATCAGCACTAGAGTAATATTTCGTTGCACCTTTTTCCTCAGCTGCAGGGACCAGATTGAGACACTAGACATCACAAAGACTCAAAAATCTAGATCAGTGTCTTTTAGTTAGTAAGCACCATCTGTGAACACCAATTGTGGATTCTAGAAAGGCACAAGAGAAGTTCACATGTGATTTAAGATAATCTTGATTGTTATGAGAATCGATAATCGAACATGTCATTATCATCATATCCTAGTTACACATGTCTACGGCTGGCTGCTAGAACTGAGGAGCAGCTCCTGAGCTCAGGTCAAAGGATCATAACACAGACTTCTCCAAAACAATTAAAAACATGCTATTTAACTAATAAAGACGGCAAACAATATAGAAAGCTATGGCAATACAAAAAAATGAAAATGCAATTGAAGTTCCTTACTCTTCAGGCTAAATCGTTTCTCCGGTTCAACAATCCTTGACCATAAAACTTCTTAAAACCCAAGGAATTCCTATCTTCCTTGCAGTTTCCATTGAGCTCTCCACGCTGAGGCAGCTGTCACTTCAATTTGACTTGCCAAGTTAACCCCTTTGATAATTATTATTTCACCACATGCGTGACTGCGTAATAGAGGTTTATTCTGCAGTTCACCTTGGTGAATCAAAGCATTTCATATTTCATTTTTTTATTACTAACTCATTATTTAAGCAATAACACGTTAGGTTACTTACCGTAACCCTGGTTCCCTGAAAGAGAAGACGACCACCAAGACATTACGTATGGGATATGCCTGCCCATTGGGTAGGTATTGCTGAGTTCTCTATACCAGAGCTGCCGATAGGCCCCTTCCCGGGATGATGCACTCGGTCCCGCCCACCAAGGGGATAAAACTATTATCCAAAGGAAGCTATTTCTCTTTTTCCGTCGAACCTGTGAGGGTGACCGATGTGACCCCGCGGTTGGTGGTCGTCTTCTCTTTCAGGGAACCAATGTTCCTTTTCAATTCGAAGACGACCACCAAGACATTACATATGGGATAATGTATACCAGAGCTGTCGCGAGGGAGAAGGAACGGCAGCATATGAGGGACGCATAAGCACTGTCTAACCCAGAGGTTAGCGGTGTGAACTTACACCCTCAAGGACCCTTGTGCCTACAGAAGGCAAGGCAGGGTCTACCACATTAGAACCTGGTGAAAGTCTGCGGGGTAGCCCAGCTAGCCGCAGTACAAATATCAGACATCGAGGCACCTCTGAAGAGGGCCTAAGATGCAGCCAGCCCTCTAGTGGAGTTTGCGCTTATTGATAATTGTATTATTGCCATCCAGGTGGGGGCAAGCCAGCACCATTATACGCAGTAGAGACTGTATCCACAGTCCAATGTGACAGACGCTGCTTAGAGAGGGGCTGTCCTAGGGTCCGTGTCCTGTGACAGACGAAGAGCTGGTCAGATTGACGCAGAGCTCTTGTCCTATGCAGGTAGCATCTCAATGCCCGCACTGGGCAGAGGAAATTCAATCTCTCAAATGGAGGTGGATGGAAGGACTCCAGTTCCACAGACTGATTAATGTGGAAGGCTGTGATCACCTTGGGGAGGAAAGCAGGGTTGGTGCGCAGAGACACCCTGCTGCCATCCTCCCAAATATGCATGCACGAGCTGTGCACAGACAGCGCCTGCAGCTCACTGACCCGCTTAGCGGAGGTGATAGCCACGAGGAAGGCTGCCTTCATAGACAGGTACTTAAACTCTGTGGAGTGTATGGGCTGAAACGGGGCCTTCGTGAGAGCCTCCAGTACAGAGCGGGGCTTCGCACAGTACACCGTCCATGTAAGCTGTAAGCACACTCACTGTATTAGACAGGCGAGTTGCCTGTGCCTCTGCTGCATACGCCCGCTTGAGATGCGTTTCTGTCACCTTACATTAGGGTTCGGGCACGCCGGCTCTCTAGCCAACCCACCCACCGGCAGGGCCTTAACTACGGCCGCGATGCTCCACGAAGTCTGGTGTCAGAATTATCGCAACGTACTCTTTTTATTTATATATATGCTCTGAGCACACTCTTATACTCAGGGGAGACGTTCAAGGAGGACAGAGATGTTTTAAACTCCTGTAGTGGTTTTGTTTGTGCACTGGGTGGGCTATATGTCCAGACAACTTTTTAATATTCAAGAAAATCATACAGACAATTTAATTTGAAGTTTTAACGAATCAGAGCAGTAGTAGAGCTCTTTTCGGTTTATTAAATGCTTATGTTAAAAATTGGATTGGTTGGTTGCACAGACCACCGTAAATCCCAAGTAATAAGCAGTCCAGGCGATCTGGTGCCTTTACAGGTTTAACAGCATTAATCATTCAATACAGTAATACTAATATGGTTAATTATAAGCTTAGCCCTAAAAGCATAAAGCTAAAAACGCCCACCGCTAAATTCTAGAACATTCAATATATATCACTCTCTTAAGACTAAAACATAATTTCTATACCTTATAGCAATGCATCAATATAAAAGAGATATTCATTTCAAATATATGCTTATCTTCCAGTATATGGAAGTGTAGTGTAGGATATATTGAAAAATAAGAACTGTCTTCAAAAGGCAGAGACTTGTGAATACGACCAAACAGCAATCAGTTTTTCAGAGATCCTCAGAGCATGGACCACACAACTTGAGTGAGCAAGTCGCGCGATACTTGTTTGGGGTTTTACCTTGGTTTTTATAGGATTTTCCCTCAATTGAATACATCAGGTCCCAAGCAAATCTATTCATCACCTGGCCTTGACATTTCTTATCTTTAAGTTAATGATACATTCTAGAAGGATCTGTTCAACTCCTTTTTCAAAACTGATTGGATATAACTTCTTGTCAAAAAACATTGGAACATGATTTAATCGCTCTCTTTTTTGAACTCCTCCTGGTGGAGGTGGACCAAAGTTCATAGAATCCTTGCTATAATATAATACAAGTATATGTGTACATATGAGACATGTTTTTAATATGTAACACCAGCTCTATTTGATTATATTTAGCTAAAATTATATTATTATTTAGTCAAAAATTATATGTCCCTTTTAGCCACATATTACATTACCTTTTCAGTGTGTTATCAATGAGCCAGTTTAACTTCATATACAAATGTGTGTTAACAAAGTATTTGACAAAGACTGTCTTTGAATAAGCATACAGTGGTCAGTTCAATTAGTTTCATTTAAATTTTAAACTATAATAAACATGTTAAGTACAACTGCCTTATTTAACTGTTCCATTCTCGGACTATGCCTGACCTCTCTCTGTTTCTAAAAGTTGCCTGCTCAAGAAAGATTCAGACACCCTGTTTTCTTGCCAAGACTATTGTTTTGATTAATATGAAACTCCACTGCAAGCACTTCTCCAAATTCACCTCATTAAGTAATTTTTTGGCCGATTCAAGAGACACCTGGACTGGTATCTTTTCAGATAATACCAAAAAACACTTAGATTCTAATTTTTATAGCTCAGCTCTCATTATTTTCTTATAATATAATAAGATACATACGCCTGTCTTTCTTAAAGCACCTTCCGTTAGTTATCATTCCAGGTTGGCAAATCCCGCTTAAAGTGCCAACACCAAATCCTGCTTTGAGATGCCAAAGACTAAGATTTATTTTTTGAAGGTCTAATGCCCTTCCAGAATTCTACTGTGTGTCTGAGACAAACATTTAATTATTTCACTTTTAAATTAATCTGTTTCCCTGTAAATAAGTTCCTCTGTTTATTACTGCAGTAAAATCTTTATATAAACTAAACGTGTATATTCTTTGGTTTAATTGATATAGTAATGTCTAGAAGACTTTTTGTTTAGTTGGAGAAACTGAACTAATTCTTAAATTCATTAAATTAAATAAACATTATCGCAAATGTGTCAACAATATGGCTGCAATATTCTCAGTGCCATGCTGCTGTTATAATAAAATTTTACTATGTTCTTTCATAGTTTATCTTTAAATGGCATTATAAGATGTATTTCTAATTAAGTTACTTCAGTATAACAGTTGCTCCTAGAAATTGTAATATTATTTTACTCTGTTCATCTGTTATGAAGTAATTTAAGCTTTCAATGAAAGGTCCAGTTATTTACATCTAAATACAGGCCACTGTTAACATATTAGAATGCCGTAGTGTTATAGTGACTGAACTATGTCTGACCTTCTTCACTGTTCATGCAAAATCCAGTCAAAGCAGGTTTTAAGACAACCTTTGCATTTTGCCAATTTTAGAGTTGATTAATATGAGACACTACCGTAAGCATTTTCTAATACTCCTACCTTCTGTTATCCGAAAGTAATGAAAGTAAAATAACGAAAGGAATTGGCTACTTTTTCTCATAAAACTGGAATGCGTTAACAAGGCCTTATGATAAGAGCCTGCCGAGTTCAACTCCTTCTAGCAGGTGCTTTCACAGACTGCACACATCTATCCATTGTTTTCTACTGAGTATGCAGATCTTTTTGAAAGGAACATATTCAGTATTATAATTATTGACAAAGAGTATATCATATTATTTCAATCAATACAGGTTAGTTTAAATCATCCAATAACTCAGCACATTCCCAGCAGGATTCAAACTCTGCGCCAGGCTCAGCTCGGACTGGTTCTCCGCACACCACGACAGGCCTGCTAAAAATATTTTATTAAACACATTACAGTCATTACAATATTTGTTGCAGTTTCACAAATGTTCAATTTGTATCCCAAAGATCAGTCTGCTTCCAGTAGCTGTGACAGTCTTGGGTCACTTAAAACTTAAATCTTGTTAGCTGGGCTCCCATCTCTACATTCCCATTCCCATCATTAGTGGGAAGACTTCAAAAAAATAAAACTGTTTCTATCAAAGAGTCAGACATCTTGGCTGCATATACCCTTCACTCAAAAAAGGTGCTTGCACCTTGTACAAGGGAAGGGTCTTAGGGTCACTCTGTGACACTGGGAAGGCCAGGAACTTCTGAGGGCGAGGAGCCATCGCCTGCGTCTGGAAAATGGACCAGCGTGGTTCTGCCGCTGGCGTCCACGGGACCTGCAGGTCGCAGATGTGCCTACCCTAACCATGTGGTCACACACACCTGGTCAGTGCGTAGCGTGTACTAGGGGGACAAAAGGCCGAAGCCGTGGTGGGTGAGTTGAAGCAGACAGCAAAAACACGGTAGAAAAACAGTATAGCGAGAGCACACTGTTTGTTTACAAGGCCCAACTCACCGAGGGTCTACTCAACAGCGGGGATGCAGCAAGGCCTAGCCTTGTGGAGGAGAGCACGGCTGGAGAAGTCACTCAACAGCGGGGATACGGCAATGTCTAGCTCTGTGGAGGAACTGTGTACTCTCATAAAGAATAGACAACCACTTGCGGATGACTGCACAGCCAGTCACTCACACACGACAGACAGATACAAAGAGCAGCCTACCACGCAAGCGAGGAGGCCGCTGAAAGACAGAAAAGCAAAGTCGTTGATTCCGGGAAAGCGGCGAGCCAGTTTTCAGCACAAATGCAAGGGAAATACAATCAACTCGATTCGACTCGAGAAGCTCTTTTCTATCAACACGCTCAGCTCAACACAGAGGTCTTACCGTACCGTCTTGAGAAGGAAAAAGAGAAATGGCTTCCCTTAGGATGGTACTTTTATCCCCTCGGTGGGCGGGACAGAGTGCATCATCCCAGGAAGGGGTCTAACGGCAGCTCTGGTATAGAGAGCTCAGCAATACCTACCCAATGGACAGGCTTATCCCATATGTAATGTCTTGGTGGTTGTCTTCGAATTGAAAGGGAACTGTGATTACAGAGCATTAATGACTATCAGTTGATTGTGTCAGGAAGGTAGGGGCTACTGTACAGACAGGGTCAACTACCAAGGTATTGAGGGTTTAATTGCAATTATAAAGTGGTACACAATGCCGTAAATTTATATTTCAATGTTTTCCTTACTTCCATTTCGTTTTTTTAAAGTGTAACAGGCAGTGTTGTGTGATGCACTGTTGTAACGGTTTCTGTCCACTGTCGGTTAGATGAGGTTGAAAGCTCTGTACCAGGAATACAGAGAAGCCTGGCTCTTTGCAGATGTGTGTGGTCACCAGTCGCCATTGTCCTGTTACAAAAGCTCAACACTTTAGCTGAAAGTTCAGAGGTCATCTAACATGTGGTGTTCCCTACAATGGAGTTTTCTAATTGGTAGATGAAAGTTCTGAGGTTTCTAATTACTGTTAATTCCTTCACATTTTTCATTCTGAAAACCTCTGATATGCACAGAAGTCATCTAATAATAACCAGACTAGATACTAATTTGTCTGAGATTGTTCAGTGCGTCTACTTTTAACTAGGTATAGTAGAGTAAATAACTTTTTACCTGCACCAAAGGTAGAACTCAACCTGTATGCATTAGTATCATGAAGGTATGCACCAGCTAAGAACAAGTAATGTGTTTGCTTAAAAAGACACAACATTATGTAATGCTATCATAACAGGTAATCGGAACCTGCTTCACCACAGTATACCTTAAATTATGAGCAGCAACAAAAAATATATATTAATACACTTTCCTTCCTTCATCACCATGGTAACGTGAAAACCAGTGATTCAAAATGAAAGTATCTTGTTTAATATGATGGCCCACATTTTTTTTTTCTTTACACCACAGTATATTTGCTGCATTTTAACTACTACTAAACTACTAATAAACATCTTTGGCACACTGTTGAATCCTTAAGCTAACCTATAGCCATGACCTATAATTATGTCCACATTATGTACAAAATGGGCTATCATAAGAAATAGCCATACATAGTCTCACAAAAAAGTAATTATACAATGAGTCTTTCAATAGGTGATCCAATGAGATGTCAAACTATGCAAAGTAGGTCACCTTGTAGTAGAATTACTTCATGTTTTGGTGCACTGTAGGAGTGCTTCCACCACATCCCCATCATTGAGGGATATGTAGATTAATTATTTATCCACAGCCAAAATCATTTTAAATCTGCTTCTGATTATACTTTAACAGAACAGGGAAGCTCAAGCTTTAGTGCTTTTGTCTGTTTAAATATATTCAAATTAAATGATTTACTGTCGAGAGCCTTTTCATTATATTTTTGTAACCATTACGTCTGTTCAATGTTGGCATATTATAATTTCAAAAAGCTGGCTTGGTATTTTACAACCCATAAAGAGCCTCTTATTCCTCAGACGACAAGGTTACTAGAACAAGATAACTTTGGCTAATGTCCTTTACCTATTGAACTGTACACAGCAGGTGTACCTTAAAATATAGCTGGCATTCGTATCTACGTTTATTAATCATCTAAACTAGTATGTCACTGACATACATCCCCTGGTAAATACAAAATTAGAGCTACCTTAAACTACATCCACATTTCACACTTGTTCAAATAAAATGTCACCCTATATTCACCCAGATTTTGATACTATCAATAACTTGTACTAATAAATGTTCTTAACAAGTTTCATCAAATTTTGATAAGCACTAGATACAGGTATATGATAAAAGTATGATGTATGGCTGCCTCCAATATAAATGGTTTTGGCTTTCACAGTCAAGTTTGGGTATATTTTTCTAAATACGGTTATGCTATTTTGAACAAAATATAATAGAAATGGAACAATAGCAGTGTATGCTTAAATACTGTAGGAAAGGTACTTAAGTAATTAAGAATCCTCAACATTATCTTGGAAATCGTACAGTATATGGTTCATTAGTTTATTTTCAGATAGTCTTTTGTGCTCTGGAGCAGCATCGAGATATCAATTACTGGTACAGTAAATGATTGGCATAATTCATTAAACCTTTTAAAATCTACTTCCAGGAAATATCTAATTTTATATTGAATGTTTAAAACATACTGCACCGTACTTGCATTCCATTTGAATATTGTATTCTTTCTTTTTATAAATCATTTAAAAATGAGAAAAATATGTGGTTCTTTTAGTCAAAAACATTGAGCTCGCAACTGGAAAATAAAATGTAATATGATTTATTAATTACTCTCTTGTGGAACTGAACCAACTTGCTGCTTATGGCTTCAATCCACTTTTCTCTAGTGGGACTGTGGAAGCATTTAGTAGCAGCTGATGTTTTTTTTTTTAGTTAATAGAATCTGAAGCATGACTTCAGAACATAGCAGTGGTTTACATTGAAGATTTTTATACGTCATTCCTAAAGTAAGGATATCCAATCCTGCCAATTGAAACTACAGGACGAGGAGATGCAGTGGTACTCCTATTTACAATCACAGCAGAATGACTGTGGGACACCGGTTCTTTGTTTTACCCCCAAAACATATGTTTCTATAATGGTGATTGCCAAGAATGACACCTCACTGAATTATGTACCAATCTTGGCAGTCAGCATTGCAGAAACTGTTGCAGCTTCGTGGTAAAATGAGTAACAATTGTCCCACCTTCATTCTGGATTGGTAGTACTTTGTATTTATTTATTTCTGGGGTAGCAGTGTGGAGTAGTGGTTAGGGCTCTGGCCTCCTGACCGGAGGGTTGTGGGTTCAATCCCCAGTGGGGGACACTGCTGTTGTACCCTTGAGCAAGGTACTTTACCTAGATTACTCCAGTAAAAACCCAACTGTATAAATGGGTAATTGTATGTAAAAATAATGTGATATCTGTATAAAGTGAAATAATGTATAATCTTGTAACAACCTGGATAAGGGCGTCTGCTAAGAAATAAATAATAATAATAATTTCATGTGACATACCTGTACACGTAATACATTTGTTCTTTACAAGCTTTTATATACAAAAATTTTCTTGGTACATTTTGTGTTTTTAACTGGTTGTTTAGTAATTTATAATACTCAGTTTTCAAGTACAACAGTCACTATATTGGCAGAGGTATATATTTGGAAAATCAAGTAGCATGCGGACAGCATTTATGAACACGAGAATGCCGAATGCTGAATAAACACCACAAACAGTAACGCAGCAAGGCAATCCTAAACAAAGGAATGAACGCATTGTTTTGTAACTATCATCCACCGTACTTCTTATGAATGGAAGATGCTCTTTAGCCATTACTTTCAGGAGTCCATGCTGTGATGAGCTTTTATCGCAGCACAGGAAGTGCAAGCTTCCCAGCCAGTGCTTGTCAATGCCTCTCCCTGGGAGCAGCAGGCCTAATGATGTGAAGTCAGCTGCTTCATTCTTCTACTGGCCTGGGGGGTGAGTCACTTACAAAACATACACTAGACTGTTTTAAAACCTAGCTGAAAGATGTGTATAATTAAAATAGCTAGGAGGAAATGTCAGCTAGCGTGTAATACTGAGTTGTAATGATTATTTTGCATCGTTGTGTGTGTGTACTGTTCCTTGTTTTTGTGTTAGTAGCCAGAAATAGTTTCTGCAACATTTTGTACTGAAAAGTTTTAGGTTGCAATACTGTGAAGTAAGCAAAGCATAACTAGAAGTTCAACAACTGCTGATACTATCAGTCTGCAGGTACGATGCCAACCACTTATACCAGCCTCGGCCTAGCCTTGTTGGTCGCCTGGCCAGTAGGGTTTCAGAAACTATCCCTATATGATTTTTCTCCCCAAAAGGCCAGTGCAGCTTAAAGGTGTTGTCAACAGAAATAGCAGGAGCAGGTATGTAGGGGGGGTTGACAACCAAAAACTGTAGACAAACTGGACTGTAAGCAATTGAAACTAAAGTCTAAAATATAGAAAATTATATTTGAATGTAAAACAGAACATGATCGTTGTACATTGAATAAATAAATAAATAAATAAACCCATGTCTTTTTTTCAACAATATGTAAT
Organism: Acipenser ruthenus; assembly: GCF_902713425.1. Classification (NCBI taxonomy): domain Eukaryota; kingdom Metazoa; phylum Chordata; class Actinopteri; order Acipenseriformes; family Acipenseridae; genus Acipenser; species Acipenser ruthenus. Next base: position 26,255,028 of record NC_081200.1, on the reverse strand, counting down.
AATTATGTCTAATGTGCAGAATGACTCACATTGTAAACATGAATTGTGATGTGAAAACAGAGGTCATGCCTACAAACTAGTGAACTATGAAAAGCTAGTTCCCTTTTAGTGCAGGGAAAATAATTATCTGCTCATAATTAAAGTTGTTTTAAAAGCATCAGTTCTGATTTATCCAGTAGTGCTGGCTAATGATGCTGGTTCTAGAGACTGCTTCTTTACCAGATGGGTATCCTATAAGAATTGATAAATGTGTTCCAATCCCCAAGGTGTTAGTCACAATTAACAGCAGCAGCTGTGGGAACACCCTCATTCATTCAAATGTTGTTTGTAATACATCATGCTCAAAATCAGTCAAGGTTACAATCAAATATAATCCTTTGCTTTTATAGAAGGGCTTTTATATATGCAGTATATACAGTATATATATATATTCTCTTCCTTGTACTGTTCATTTTCTGTGGCCCCTCTTGTTTCTTAGCAACCGTAAAATAAAGTACTAGAAACCTCAGAAGTTAAATATTGTAACCTCATATCAATCCAACTCAGTGTTTTATATTCATAGTGAGATTTACAAAATTAATTCTGGTGATGGATGTTGCCAATGGCTTCTCTTTAAGAAAAATACAAAACTATAAAATATACTGTTTACATTGCTTGATACTAGTATTAGTATTACTACTACTACCAATAATATATATATATATATATATATATATATATATATATATATATATATATATATATATATATATATATATATATATATTACATATCCCTGTGCATTGCAGATGTGGTTCATAGCCTATAGAAAACCATTCTTCACTGTGACCTCAGCTATAGAGATCACTGTTTATCACGTTTACACAAATGCGTTGTAAATCAATTTCAGCCATGCAATGTAATTTGTCAGGCAATCTTAGTGTAATGAAGGTGACTTACAGCATTTCTGATACGTTATAGTCCTCTACACATATTCTCTTGTGTGTATAACCATGGAAAAACAGCAAAAATAAGGTGCAAATTTACCGGGCTAAACCTTTATAAGGAATAGGGGAAGCAGCTGGCTGTTTAATCACAGGAAAATAAGCTGTTGAAGGCATGAGGACAGTTTCAATCTGCAATGACCAATGAAGTACAAGATTAACTGAAGGCAAGGCTTACAAACAGATTTATTTAACCTACCAGATATCATGTTTTTAAATAGAAATACTTGTTTTATATTTTGCATTAATTTCTTCTTTACAATATTCTCCATTACACACACACACAAAAAACATGTTAATAACTGGGTTGTGCAGATACTCTGTTTTCTGAGTAATTTTCCCTTTAACACATATTTTTGTCATCAGGTGTTAAATGAAACCTATTAAAATGTGTTTCCCTCACATTCTAGTTAATAATACAACACAGGGTTAAAATATGCATTATCAACTACATTAGAACTGCTTTGCAACATAAAATAAATAAAAAACAATGTGTCATTTAAATGATATTGTAATTATACTGTTGCTTATTAGTACTCATCAGTCAGTGATTGGGACACATTGTGCATGATTGGCATCACTTGGAGAGAACTCTGTCAACTAAGTATTGAACCACACTTTGCAAATGGGCTTGTTGCATTGCAAAGTGCTGTAGTTAAATGAGTTCTAAAGTAGTCCATTTGATTTTTTTAAACGCACTCCCTACTTTGTATGCAAGAATTGTAATACTGCAGTGACATTAATTCAGATGGCCTACATTAATGATAACAAGACAAAAAAAATTTGAAATCTTGGGCTTAATCTCAACTTTTATTGCCCCCGATATACCCACATGTTAAAGGGTTATAAGGACACTATAGTGAAACAGCTAGCAAATGTTCTTTCAAAAAGTACACAACTACTGCAATGTCCCTTATAAAAGTTTACCACACCATTTTTACCATGCTTTGCAATGATTATACTATGCATTTACCATAATTTACCCTGTTTGCCAGTTTTTTTTTCTTATATGCTTTACTGTAGCTCTTTGTGCTTTACAATGCTTACCTGTGCTTTACCATGCCTTTGTAGCACCCGGGAGGGGCACTCATTCTTTTAGATCGGGGTGGGATCAGTCAGGCAGAATACTAGAAGGAAATAAAAAGACCACAACAGTATGCAAGGCAATGAACAACGATCGTTTTATTAAATACAGATGGTTAACTATATTTAACAAATAGGACAAGTCTAGAATACACAGTCACAGCAAGGGGTTTGCACTGTTCAATAAAAACAATAAAAAATAAATTATAATTAAAGAACACAGTGCAGTGCTGCTCAATACGATCACGGAGACTGGGCTTACTAAAAACAACAATAAAAGCAATCTCCGTCTCCAGCATTTTCAAAAAGAACGAAAAACGTAATGTTTAATAAGTATGAAAGAAATCTCACTAATAGCTTTTGCAACACAGTCAAAGGACGATTCTGTGTTGTTATTGAGAACATACATTTGTCCTGCTTACTATTAAAACAAACCTTCCATTGGACCTCCCTAATTTCACTGCAGATGTGTTGTACACATGTCCTTCTCTCACTTATCAAAGTATGAGATCATTTTACAAATCATTTTGCAAATGATTGTGTGTTTGTTTTTTTATTTATTTTCAAGAAGCAATAGCAAATAGCTTCACACTGTGATATATTGGAGAGGGACATATGTACAACACATCTGCAGTGAAATCAGGGAGGTCCAATGAAAGTTTTTTGTACTACTGTAGGTGCAAATCTGCATAAATAGCATATAATGATGTTGGGCTTACTGTAAATAAAAAAGCTACAGTAAAATGATCTAATACTTTTATATATGAGAGTTCTCAAAACTGTCTGATAGCTTTCAAATCTGTCTGATAGCTTGACCGCAGTTGCTGGCTGTGCATCCAACCTCCGCTCTAGACAAACCCAGGTTCACATTCACGACAAAATCCAATCTCTCCAATGAATGAAATCAGGAACTTTTATACCAGGTGCTCAGCTTCTTCAAATTATCCAATTGACAGCTATCTGGGCTCAGAACAGGAGAGCATCAACGTGCCGTGAGATCTGTGCTTAAACTACGAAAGCAATGTGCAATACAAAATAAATGTGCTTTAAAACAAGGTGATAAAATCAAAACAAACTAATATTAAAATCAAAGGTGATAAATCAAAATGTGATCACTACAAATTAAAATGTTAATAAAAAGTGCCTAAATAAAGTGACGTGGGTCGACCAGTAACATTTTCACTGTGCTTTATTACACTCTGCTGTGCTTTTACTATGGGAAACCTTTATTAGTGGTAGGCTGTCTTTAATTCTATAATGTTAAAAAATGACAAACAAACAACTTAAGAGTTCTCCCTTAAAAACAAAATAAGACTTGAGTAAATGCATTGAAAATATCTAGAAATAGATTTCATGACATTTATTTTTCAAAATGAGCTGTTTCACTAGACACTGGAGTCACACACATTCAAAATGACCTGCTTCACCATAGACATTGGAATCACATACATTTAAAATTAGCTGTTTCACTACAGACATTGGAATCACACACATTCTAAGGGTGATTTACATATTATTATTTATTTCTTAGCAGACACCCTTATCCAGGGCGACTTACAATTGTTACAAGATATCAGATTATTTTTACACATTATTTATTTATTTATTTTTACATACAATTACCCATTTATACAGTTGGGTTTTTACTGGAGCAATCTAGGTAAAGTAACTTGCTCAAGAGTACAAGAGTACACCAGCAGCTACTAAAGATATGTGTTGGTAAATGCAATAACAAATTACTAGATGTAAAACACAACCGAAACCCAAACTGCTAGTTTATAACCCGCCTGGATAAGCAACCCCCTGAGTTTTCACTTTGGAATACCCCTGAATTTCCTCAACCACCCTGTGACCAGGTAGCATTGGCAAGGAAACTCAGAGACCAGAATGTTGCCATTTACGCGCTCATACGTATTTATTACAAAGCAACACGGCAAACAACAAAACAAACGCAGTCTACCACACCGTTCCTTCATCATCACAATTCTAAACTAACACCCGTGATCACCTTTTTTATACACCTGTGGCTGGAGCCTAATTCATCATTTCATCATGTATTCAATTCACAGCTCCATTCCCACGTGTTTTTGCAGGGAGGACTTTAACCCCCTCCTTGCCACCCAATATTCCCCAAACACCTGTGCACCGGCAGGGCTTTCACTGGAGGAGCGGATGCGCTCGTTAACCGCGGGGTCAGGGGCGAGGGTATAAATAGGGGGCATGGCTTGAGTGATCTGTTCCTTTGTAGATGGTTAAATTACATAGCCGAGAAGGAGCCTGTATTGTGGAAACTAACCGTGAGTGTGTCTTGTCTGTGTCTTAACACTGTGTGTCTTTTGTGTTATTTTCTCACTAAAAGAATACTGAGCACGCTCCAGAGCTGCAGCCGCAGGGCAGCGAAAACCCGGACCTCAGCACTCACATTTCCACTGCAGGAACTGTCTTTGTTTGCACCACTAACACCAAAATCACGCACTGTCTAAATTGTGTCTGTTTTGTGTTTTATGTGGGTGACGAAACGGGACTTTTGGGTTACGGGTCAAACCTGTTGGATTATAAAACGGAGTGATACACGCCGCTGTACCACTTCCTACAGTGTTATTATTTGCAGGTTTGCCTTAAGGCTCTGGACATTTTCTGAATAAAATAAACACCCTTGCACCTGTACCAAACGTTGTTTGTGTAATTACTCTGCACTGCACTCACCTGCATGTATTCACCACTCTGCCACAGTGACATAATACATTTAATGTTGTTATTATTCTGGGTCAGGGCCTTCGTGGTCCTCAGATGGTTAAATAGGGTGATCAGATCTACCCTTGAGAAGAGTGAGGGTAAATGGCACAGGACACAGTCAAGTACAGTGCCCAAAGTCTCCATAGAACCTTCTCCTCACAGCTCTATCCTGACTGGAACATCCCATTCAGTCTTGGGACAAACTTGATAAGGCTGATAAGTCAGTGAGTAAGCCCTCTGTGCCACCTTTACATTGTGGAGACTGTTCACAGCAGGGTTTTTAATATAGAACAGCAAATACAGCCATTCCACAGCTATGCTAAAAAATTAGCTGGTTATATAACATCAGTTGCTGGCAGATATAAATATATTAAAGAGTACACAAGGGTATTTTGCATTACAGCAATCCCTGATTATATAATACGCAGGATATCTTCAAGACATTATGATTTACACAATTTATCAGATATACAGCTACGGCCAAAAGTTTTGCATCACCCTATAGAATAAATGAATTATGCTTCATAAAGTTGAATGAAACCTGCTGAATAATGTTATGTTAACATACTGAATTAACAAACCTGTTTGTAGTTTTCCATATATTTAACGAAACCTGACAAAAATTTAAAAATGTGACATTTTGAAATCCAACATTAAATATTGTATTACTATTATGGCTTCCGGTAGACTTTTGCGACATCATTTTGTAGTCTATTTGATTACATGACGTTAAATAAAATTTCTAAATTATGTTCACGTATATATATATATATATATATATATATATATATATATATATATCATCATCATCATCATCATCATCTTCAGCCTTTTTCAATCCACTGCTGGATGAAGCCCTCCCCAAGATTCTTCCACAAAAGCTTGTCTGCTGCATTCCTCATCCATGTTGCTCTTCTGTTGATTTCGCACATTTGGTTCTCCGTTGCCGAAACTAACTGTCCTAAATATAAGTAGTTATTGACTTTTTCAAGCTTGATCCCATTGACTCCAATTGCCTGTGGAGTGGTATATTTATTGAACATGATTTGAGTCTTCAGGTTCATTTTCAAACCTGCTTTGATGCTAGCCTTATGTAGTTATTGTATTCTTGTTCACTTTGCTGGGGATTCATCAACTATGTAAAAGCCTTTGACTCTGTTTACACAAGATCTGTATTAAGCTCTCTGAAAAAACAAGGAATTGAGAAAGTGTACAGAGACTTGATCAGCACCATACAGAAGCGAAAAAATCAAGATTAAAAAAGGAGTTTATAAAGGGAAAATAAGGGGCTGAAGATTAATGGAGCCTACTTGAATCACCTACCATACACAGTACAAATGTAAATGTAAAAAAAATCTAAAAGTATCAATAGGACTACAAATAACTAGTATGTATGGCAAGCCAAATGATCATTTAGAGATATCTCAAATTAATTTATAGATATCTTTAAATATTTTAAGATTTCTCTACATCATTTTAAGATATCTCAAAATAACGTCCTGTTCATTTAGAGATATCTCTAAATAATTTAGACATACCGACACCAGTATCTCCAAATGAACAGGGAGTTATTTAGAGAGATCTCTAAATGATTTAAAGATTTCTTCAAATGAACATGAAGTTATTTTAAGATATCTTAAAATGATTTAGATATATCTCTAAATGAATGGGAAGTTGTTACGAGGTATCTCTTAATGACAGTTTGGCGTACCATGCTAGCAAAACATTATTTAAAGATATCTGTAAATCAATTTGAGATATCTCTGTTTCAAAAATGAAATTAAGGTATCTTCAAAAGGGTTTATTTACAGAGACAGTATCTCATATTCCTTTAAAGATATCTGCAAAGGATTTACAGATATCTTTAAATATTTCAATATATCTTAGACAAAGAGGAGATGTGATACCTTTTATTGGACTAAACAATAATTAATCACAAACTTTCAAGACCTCAAAGGTCTCTTCTTCAGGTGAAAGTAGGAAAGAGAGATTGATGTTTACATTTAAACCTGTTACAGGTTACTATGGCAACTGTAACTGTATGCTATATACAATAGTACAGTTCATAACAAGATGATGGGATAGTATTGTAGCGTGTTGGTGCAAGAGGCAGAAAACAAAGGAGGACGCTTGGTTCTGGAAATGCTTTTTTATTTAAGCATGCTTTTCTCACACAGTCCACAGCTCTGTCAGATCTGCAGGTTACAACAGCGTGACACAGAATTCTGGGTCCAGACCATTATTATACTCTCCACCCCTTATGCAGAGCAGGGTACCAGAGTGCATGCACATCCCATTGGTCCTTAGCCGTACACTAGGACCAATGGGCACAGACAGACAACAGCCAATTGCAGGGGGGACACAGAATCCATGCACGCAGGCTATGATTACAGACACAGAGGTAACAATACAGCGGCGGGAAATACAGAACGAGGGGAACACAATTACAGCGGTTAATACAGATGGGAATTACAGTACAACAACACAAATGCACAGATCTCCACATTGCCCCCACCTTAGTCTCTTTTTGCCACCAAAAAGGGCGCAATGCCTGAGTGTCTGGTCCAGGGTTTGCAGGTGGACGCTGTTGTAACATACAGGTTGCTGCGGGCGAGCAGCACAAGGTGGTCGTTTGACCAAAAAAACAACCCCCTACCCCACAAATGACTGAGGCGCCTTGGGGTGCCATGCATAGTTGAGCAATGGAGGACACAGAGTCCTGATACTGAGCAGATACCCATCGCAAGTCGTAATTTCGCTGTTGTCGGACCCCGGCGGCTTGGAGCTGCTCCCGAGCAAAGGCACGATCACAGTCCAGGTGGTCCTGTAAGCGCTGGGCGTACTCCGTCACCGGTGGCTCACTTACCCCTGGTGGTTGCCCATATGGGATTGCAGTTAGCATGTGGACTCCTGCACAGCAGTGTGACATGCCAGTGGGATCAATGGCAAGTGGAGAGCCCACTCTCACATCAATGTAGCGTGCAAGAGGCTGAAAACAAAGGAGGACGCCTAACAGCTCTGTCAGCTCCACAGGTTACAACACAGTGACATAGAATGTTGGGTCCAACCCGTTTTTGTACCCTAGGCTCCGCCCCTTATGCAAAGCAGGGTACCAGAGTGCATGCACATTGGTCCGTAGCCGCATACTGGGAGCAATGGGCACAGACAAACAACAACCAATGAGGACAGACAAACAACAGCCAATCACAGGGGAGACACAGAAAACACCCAAGCATGCAAGGATTACAGACACAGAGGTAACAATGCAGCCGCGGAAAATACAGAATGAAGGGAACACAATTACAGCGATAATACAGGCGGGAATTACAGTACAACAATACAAATGCACAGATCGCTACAATATACCGTCAGAAATGTGGCCGGGCATCGTGTTAAGAGTCGATAAATCAGTTACATACACATTTTGTGTTGCTAGTTTTTGAAAAAAAGGCAGCCAGGATTGTGAGGATTGATCTGAGCTAGAGAACACCCTTTTAAAGGTGGCTTTTCTTATAATAATGTATCAGTTATTTTTATATAATATCCACATTGTTGGGGAAGTTACTTTTGAAAAGTAATCTGTCACAGTTACAAGTTAATTAAAAAATTGTAACTAGTTACAGTAAGTTATTACTTTGAAAAAAAAAACTGCTTACAGTTACTTCTCAGGCACAGTCTTAAAATATATTTAAGATATTTTTTTTTCAGTTTGGCGGCAGTTATTGAACCCAATTTTTAGCAAGATGATCTGACAAGCATGTTCATGTGACATTAAAATGTCTGACTTTCTGATTTTCATGTTATTAGCAGTAGACTTGTTTTTTTAATGTAACTACAAGTAACTACATAAAATGTAATCCATTACCTCTCTGCAAAAGGAAGCATTAGTTACAAGAAGTCATTGAAAAAATGTAATGCATTAATCCCTAACACTGTATATCCATTCAATCTAAACTACAGGGTTAGGCAGATTGTACTGTACGGTATATACTTTGATAACAGGGATGGTGTATGTAAGAAACTGTAACTTCTTTGCACCTACCATCCATGACATATAATATTATTAAAGACGGTGCTTGCTATTATACAACAGATTGAATACATCGTATTGATCATATACAGTACATTGCACATGTTTATTTTGGTAACACTTGTGTTTTCTGTTTTTCCCCCTCACAAAGATGTGTTACGTTATATATTCTTAAACATGATAGTATTTAATTATTGATGATAATTCAATACCAGTAGCTGTATAAATATCTGTATGTTTTTCCTTTATCTGTATCGCATTTTTCCTGGCTATTAATTACAGTGCACTGCAGTTACCTTATAATATGAGAATACCCATGGATTTGACTGTCAAAACAGAATCTTTTTACAGGCTGAATAGGAAGTCACTCATGCCCTAATGCCAATCCTCTGCATTTTAGAGGTGGAGACTCGCTACGGTGGAACCTGTGGGATTGACGCTGGGAATCCGCGGCTTGCTGCGATGCTTCTCATCTCCAAAGAGATTCAGTGTGAATCCCGGTAAAGAAAGGTAGCCAGGCTGAACCGGTCAGAACCTAGTTTCAAACTCTTATCATGCGTCGAATTGCACTTAAAATACATGTAATCCCAGAAGCGGCTACCAAGGGAAGACAGGCAGGCTGTACTGGTTTAATTTACATTTGAATCAGGTGCGTGTTTGCAATGTAGTGGATTTGGAAGAAGAAGAAGACGTCTCTCTCGCTCTCCTTCAGTTTCCTACATCGATCCTGGCAGTGCAACTCAAATGTAAGATCATCGCAAGATCACGGTAAGCAAACCAGTTTACGTTTAAAGTAATACATTGTAAGTATGTGCCAAGATCTTAAAGCATCCCCGTTACAATTCCATCATGTGTACGTACGGTCGGCATCTGCATTGAGCACAAGATAAACTGCATTCAGGTTCAGAGGTACAGCTGGGATTCACAAGAACAAGATGCAGTGTGCGTTTACAGTTAACGAAAATGAATGGTTTGAAGAATGGGGACTTGGTGGGTAATCTTGACACTAGCATAGTAGCATGCACTGCAATAGGTTACAATACAACACAATGAAGTTTTGGGTTCGACGTTCAGTTGTGTGCGTTGTGTTGCAAATTCCACACAGCATGTTGTATAAACAATGCAGACTCCAGTGTTTGCTGACACTGGTTTGGTACAGTAGATAGTTATAGACATGTATTGATTGTATTGTACTGTGATGTACCCCATTGCAGGGTGGCTGGCACGGATATTATTAACGGGTACATTCCCTAGTATACTAGTATACTACTAATGGCGAAATGTGTTGCCAAGTACAGGCTAGCACTACTACAGTGTTAGCGTTTACGGACAGGATACAGTATGTATTGTATTGTATCAATTTGGTTTTGAAGGCTAGAAAGCTAACAAATGAAGGCGGTAATTATGCATATGGGTACAGGTACAATATTGTTAAGATATGGGTACTATAGCAAGCTACAGTAGCTAAATAAAACATTTCAAGCAAATGTATAACTGCAGTGAATTACAACTAAACACGGGCAATTGTGGCTGCTTAGGTGGTTTAATGTTGAAGGTTTACTTGTATTACAAACTTTATGTAATTATCGCGCCTGTTGATATTTAATCATTCACTCTTCGATAACTTAATATTGCATAACCTAAATTGTGCTGTTTGACTTAAATGGAGGGCCATAATCTCAGCACGGTCTGATAAAAGTGGGAAATGCAGTACTTGAAATTGAACAGCCCTTTCCAAAGAACACTGCAAACATTTGGCACTTGTATCATAGCCTGCCAGAGATGAACGTAACTTGAATTTCTTAAGGGACTGTATTATTTTAATATATAATAAAGTGGGATAGTTGTATGACTTTGTTTTATATCGGTACATTATTCACTTCAATTCAGGCCACTGACTTCAGTTTGCAAAAACTCCAGGAGTTTCCACTGAGAGGAGTAGGCTTTTTTTGTTTCTTTTTTTTTTTTCAGGAATGCTTCTTCCTGCAACGAATGTAGCTAAATGTCACCGATGCGACGGTTACCATGCCGATCATCCAAAATCACGCGAGGACTTCAAATACCAGAAAAAACGATGTAACGTAAACAATCATTTGCTAAGTCGAAGTATAAAATTACCTAGACAAAATATTTTTCCGGTAAATTGTACGGTATACAGTACCAGGCTGTACCGGCTTGCTTTAACCTCTGTAGCATGCGTATGCAGCTGCCATACCTCCTCCCTACACGCTATCTCCAATCCAGTGTCTAGTAGTGATGTGAAGTATTTACCAACCTTACAGTTTTAACTTGTCAGCATTGCTCCCTGCATCTGGTCGTACGCTGGGGCTAATGCTGGTTAATTTAAACTACTTTTGTCAGGCAAGAGAGATTATTTGAGAGTTATAAATTATTACAAAAAACAAACAAACAAAAAAAACCCCTCAGTTAATCTGTTCTAGTTGCAGACCTGTGCTGGATTTGCCCTTGAATTTGTTTAGCTTGTCACCTTGACCAGAAATAGAATATATTTTTCTCTTCAACCCATTGGACATGGCAGTCAAATACAAGCATCCCATTGACTGTAAAATACCTTTTTCTATCTATCTATCTATCTATCTATCTATATTGCCTTGAAAAGTCTTCACACCCTTGAACATTTTTCATTCTGCTGCCTAAAAATACAATTCAAAATGCATTAAAGTAGGAGTTTGTTTCACTGATCTACACAATGTCATCTACACTTTCAAAAAGTCTTGATTGCATAAGTCTTCACACCCTTTGTCATAGCAAACCCAAATTAGCTCAGGTACAACAAACTGCCTTAACAAGGCACATAATAAGTTAAATAGAGCCCACCTGTGTCCATTCACAGTAGTTCAACTGATTTGAATACTCCTAGATGAAGAATCAAGCTGTTTCTGTTGTATGAAGTGAACTTGAAGCAAATGGCAAAACATGCTGAACAAGGAGCTGCCAAACTCCGAGATAAAGTTATTGAAAGGCACAGATTGGGGGAAGGCTATAAGAAACTTTCAGTGTCTTTGAATATGCCTTGGGGCACTGTCAGGTCCATCATTCTAAAGTGGAAACAATTTGGCACCACCAAGACACTGCCTCGATCAGGCTGTCCCTCCAAAGTCAGTAGCTGTGGCTTAAGGAAACTGCTGAGGGAGGTCACTGTGAGGCCTAAGATTACTTTAAAAGAACTACAGAGTTCTCTGGCTGAGAATGGGGAAAATGTTGACTGTTCAACAATTTCAAGAGTACTCCACAAACATGGCCTGTATGGGAGGGTGGCAAGAAGGAAGCCACTGCTGAAAAAAAGCCATACGATGTGCCACATAGCTTTTGCAAAGAAACACTTAGGGGACACTGCACGCATGTGGGAGAATGTTTTGTGGTCTGATGAGACCAAAGTGGAACATTTTGGTCTCAATGCTAAGCGATATGTGTGGCGTAAACCAAACACGGCACCTACTAACACCATCCCTACAGTAAAGCATGGTGGTGGCAGCATTATGTTTTGGGGATGCTTTGCAGCAGTGGGGACATGGAGGCTTGTGAAGATCGAGGGAAAGATGGATGGTGCAAAGTACAGGCAGATCCTAGAGGAAAACCTGTTCCAGTCTGCCAGAGACCTGGGACTGGGGAGAAGATTCACCTTTCAGCAGGACAATGATCCTAAGCACAAAGCAAAAGCAACAATGGAGTGGCTCAGCAAGAAGAAAGTGAATGTCCTCGAGTGGCCTAGTCAAAGCCCAGACCTGAATCCTATAGAAAATCTGTGGCAAGACTTGAAGACTGCAGTCCACAGACGATCCTCAGCCAACTTCAAAGAGCTTGAGCTATTATGCCAAGAAGAATGGGCAAAAACTGCACCACCCCGCTGTGCTAAGTTGGTAGACACTTATCCAAAATGACTCATGGCTGTTATTGCTGCAAAAGGGGCTTGCACCAAGTATTGACTCAAGGGGTGTGAAGACTTATGCAATCAAGACTTTTTTTTTTTTTTTTTTTATTACTTTTTGAATATTTCTATAATTGTTCTTTCACGTTGAAAGTGTAGATGATGTTGTGTAGATCAGTGAAACAAACTCCTACTTTAATGCATTTTGAATTGTATTTTTTAGGCAGCAGAATGTGAAACATGTTCAAGGGTGTAAAGACTTTTTCAAGGCGCTGTATATATATATATATATATATATATATATATATATATATATATATATATATATATAACACATTTATTTTTTGGTTTGCAAAATTGGACTACAGCTCATGTATATAATTGCATCCAGTTGAATGCAGTTGTCGGATACATTTGGACAAGTAGAGCAAAAGGTAGAATTAGTCATGTCATATACAAGTACTAGTCAGTGGGAGGATGGTGGGATCTGAAGTTTCTGCATGAGTAAAAAAAAAAAAACAACAACCTATGAATAGCAATCAGATTGTTAAGTGTTTGGCTTTTGTCTCAGCCCGTTGTTTTAGGAACACGTTGCAATTACATTGCACCCCCACAGCCAGACTCCATACATGCATATTTACAAAATAGTGTGTTCTAAGAGTTACAACAGAACTCTAAAAGAAACAAAGCATAGATTAACAAAGGTCTCTACTTTTTATCACTGAAGAGTTGATATAGTGTTTTAAGTTATGGAGTTCTTTCCTATACCGTCACATAGTTTAACCTTTGGTGCACTCTAGTTTATCATCAAACCAGCCCTGTTGAGAGTCCAGTTTGTCTACAACTCCCCCTACTCAAAGGTAGCATTTTTACCTTGCCCATTGAAACCTGCATGCAGTATGTCACGCTCGGACAAAAAGTTTATATGTGTTGTTCAGGGTGTTGTTTTACAGGATATGACTATGGACTTTTTTTATTGAATCTATACTAAAGATCACCAGTATTGAAGAACAATCTGTCTATATTGACCATTTTAATTAGATACTTTTATAGATTGTATTCCAAACTTATAGTTTTTTTGGGGGGAGGGGAGACCCTTGTGGTCTTTTTTTTATTCTGGCCTCAGTACAGGCATTCTAGCTTGCTCGGTCCCAAAGGTAAAATATGCTGGTGACGTTATTGAACATGACAGCTTTCTAAGTGTAGTAATGAAGGTATTAAGAACACATAATACAGGATAGAAAACAGATTACAAAAAAATAAATAAAAAAAAACATATAAAGCAAGTTCAAGTCCTGTCATTCTAGTTTGACTCTATAGCTTTACCTCAGAGTGATGCTTTCATGGAAATATTTGTACATGTTTTCACTGTAACACACTTATTGATTGTGCCACATTCACAAAGCAGCACAACCAGCTCAAGCAATGAAAAAGTAAACTGAAAATAAATTGTGTAATTGACTATTTTTTTTTAACAGTGTGCCTTATAGGAAGCAGTATGAGAATGTATTAAAACAAAGTGTTCAAGTAAAAATAAATAAATATAACTAAATGTATTTAGTGGCAGATATCTCTTAAGTGGCTACAGGTTTAGTGGTATGAACCAAACTGCAGCTGGTACACATTTGAACACTCCTTGTTGTTAAAATAGGATTAGCTTTCCTAGGATAGCAGAAAGTTGTTTGTATAATATACTGTAGTACATACAATGAAATCCTAGTCCCAGATTAGTATTATAGCTGATTATCTATAGATGTCATATATTATTTTGTGTTCAATAGAGCACATATGTTATTTTACTGTTTTATAGAATTGAAAGCGACTGTAAAGCCAGGATTTACATGCTGTTTGACAAGATACTAGAGGATCAAAGACTAATTAAGACGACACTGTCCTTTTTATAACAGTTTTTAAATGGTTTAAAAAGAAAAATGTTGTGATAAAGATAGGTATGTCTTTTTTCGCATTTTTAAAGTGTTTGCCTTCATTTCACACAGTGTTCGCAGTCTGATATTTGGTGCTATAAGGCTAGTAGCGCCATAACCTTCTAAACTAACACCAAGCAACACAGATGGAATGTGAAAGGAAAGCACACAATGTAAATGTTTTGTAGCATGTAAACTACCCAACACAGTCTGCTGAACAGCTCTTGTTGAAGTGTACGTAGGCATTGCCAGGCGAGGATACTCTGCCTAAAGTGCTGCTTAGCTGCTAAGAACACAGGAAGAGCGTCATGTAGTGGGCTTTTTTCATACTGTCTCTGGAGATCGTATTTAAATATGTAATGGTGTCAAATAAACTTATTCAACCCTTTAACATACCAAACATTAGCTTGTGCCCACTGAATTATGCTAATTGAGCTGCTAGCTGGTGGTCACGATATCAAGGTTTATGAGAATATACAGGAGCCCTGCATCCAGTACTGTTTTTTTAACTACTCAATAGGGATTTGTTATTTTTGCTTCTAAATAAAATGATTTGGTAGTTTGCTGGGAACCATACTGGCCATTATGGGAAGCTTGTGATTACATAAATAAATATTCCTTCTGCTACAATCATAATACATACAAACAATTAGTGCTTTATTTTGCATTAAAATGTGTTAATTGACTAAATCTTATGGAAGTGGTGTAAGGATACCTAATAAGAAAACAAATCACATCTGATTTGGGTAGGGCATATTGAACTGGGAATAGAGAATTTAGTGCATCATGTTCAACAATTGAACAGATTAGAAATACAGTGCCTTGCGAAAGTATTCGGCCCCCTTGAACTTTGCGACCTTTTGCCACATTTCAGGCTTCAAACATAAAGATATGAAACTGTAATTTTTTGTGAAGAATCAACAACAAGTGGGACACAATCATGAAGTGGAACGAAATGTATTGGATATTTCAAACTTTTTTAACAAATAAAAAACTGAAAAATTGGGCGTGCAAAATTATTCAGCCCCCTTAAGTTAATACTTTGTAGCGCCACCTTTTGCTGCGATTACAGCTGTAAGTCGCTTGGGGTATGTCTCTATCAGTTTTGCACATCGAGAGACTGAAATTTTTGCCCATTCCTCCTTGCAAAACAGCTCGAGCTCAGTGAGGTTGGATGGAGAGCATTTGTGAACAGCAGTTTTCAGTTCTTTCCACAGATTCTCGATTGGATTCAGGTCTGGACTTTGACTTGGCCATTCTAACACCTGGATATGTTTATTTGTGAACCATTCCATTGTAGATTTTGCTTTATGTTTTGGATCATTGTCTTGTTGGAAGACAAATCTCCGTCCCAGTCTCAGGTCTTTTGCAGACTCCATCAGGTTTTCTTCCAGAATGGTCCTGTATTTGGCTCCATCCATCTTCCCATCAATTTTAACCATCTTCCCTGTCCCTGCTGAAGAGAAGCAGGCCCAAACCATGATGCTGCCACCACCATGTTTGACAGTGGGGATGGTGTGTTCAGGGTGATGAGCTGTGTTGCTTTTACGCCAAACATAACGTTTTGCATTGTTGCCAAAAAGTTCGATTTTGGTTTCATCTGACCAGAGCACCTTCTTCCACATGTTTGGTGTGTCTCCCAGGTGGCTTGTGGCAAACTGTAAACGACACTTTTTATGGATATCTTTAAGAAATGGCTTTCTTCTTGCCACTCTTCCATAAAGGCCAGATTTGTGCAGTATACGACTGATTGTTGTCCTATGGACAGAGTCTCCCACCTCAGCTGTAGATCTCTGCAGTTCATCCAGAGTGATCATGGGCCTCTTGGCTGCATCTCTGATCAGTCTTCTCCTTGTATGAGCTGAAAGTTTAGAGGGACGGCCAGGTCTTGGTAGATTTGCAGTGGTCTGATACTCCTTCCATTTCAATATTATCGCTTGCACAGTGCTCCTTGGGATGTTTGAAGCTTGGTAAATCTTTTTGTATCCAAATCCGGCTTTAAACTTCTCCACAACAGTATCTCGGACCTGCCTGGTGTGTTCCTTGTTCTTCATGATGCTCTCTGCGCTTTAAACGGACCTCTGAGACTATCACAGTGCAGGTGCATTTATACGGAGACTTGATTACACACAGGTGGATTCTATTTATCATCATTAGTCATTTAGGTCAACATTGGATCATTCAGAGATCCTCACTGAACTTCTGGAGAGAGTTTGCTGCACTGAAAGTAACGCCCAATTTTTCAGTTTTTTATTTGTTAAAAAAGTTTGAAATATCCAATAAATTTCGTTCCACTTCATGATTGTGTCCCACTTGTTGTTGATTCTTCACAAAAAATTACAGTTTCATATCTTTATGTTTGAAGCCTGAAATGTGGCAAAAGGTCGCAAAGTTCAAGGGGGCCGAATACTTTCGCAAGGCACTGTAAATGGGGACTTCTCACTATTGTTTAGTAAAAAGGAAGTAAAAAAAATGACAGTTCAGCTAATTTTGTTGGTATAACTCGTAAAGAATGGCTGGAAGCTTTAAAAGCTGCAGTATATAGTGGTTAGGGCTCTGGACTCTTGACCGGAGGGTCATGGGTTCAATCCCCGGTGGAGGACACTGCTGCTGTACCCTTGAGCAAGGTACTTTACCTAGATTGCTCCAGTAAAAAAAAAACCCAACTGTATAAATGGGTTATTGTATGTAAAAATAATGTGTAAAAAATAATGTAATTGAATATAAAAAATAATGTGATATCTTGTAACAATTGTAAGTCGCCCTGGATAAGGGCGTCTGCTAAGAAATAAATAATAATAATAATAATATATGTTGTGTCCTGTTTTAAAAGCTGCAGTATATGTTGTGTCCTGTTTTAAAAGCTGCAGTATATGTTGTGTCCTGTTTTAAAAGCTGCAGTATATGTTGTGTCCTGTTTTAAAAGCTGCAGTATATGTTGTGTCCTGTTTTAAAAGCTGCAGTATATGTTGTGTCCTGTTTTAAAAGCTGCAGTATATGTTGTGTCCTGTTTTAAAAGCTGCAGTATATGTTGTGTCCTGTTTTAAAAGCTGCAGTATATGTTGTGTCCTGTTTTAAAAGCTGCAGTATATGTTGTGTCTTGTTTTAAAAGCTGCAGTATATGTTGTGTCCTGTTTTAAAAGCTGCAGTATATGTTGTGTCCTGTTTTAAAAGCTGCAGTATATGTTGTGTCCTGTTTTAAAAGCTGCAGTATATGTTGTGTCCTGTTTTAAAAGCTGCAGTATATGTTGTGTCCTGTTTTAAAAGCTGCAGTATATGTTGTGTCCTGTTTTAAAAGCTGCAGTATATGTTGTGTCCTGTTTTAAATGATACAGTATATGTTGTGTCTTGTTTTAAAAGCTGCAGTATATATTGTGTCCTGTTTTAGAAACCTGTTAAATCCTTTACCCGCACTGAACCAAAACCGTTGTCTGCAGAAGCACTTTCTCTTCAAACATCAGTAGGGGATTGTGGTGTGCAGATTTAACATGAGCCTGATTGCCCTAAATTGCTACCACCTTATCACTTGTTGTAAGAAGCAGGACTAGGTGCAGGAGAAGTGCATTTATCCAGCCCTGTCCATGTAGCAACCTTTCTTATACAAGGGCAATGGTTCCAAACTCTGGTTCTGGTTGGAAAAATATGTGTTTACTGGAATGAATCTGGAGGGAAACTCTGTGCTAGGGTATACTCTACTAGGGTTACCCTTTTTACTTTATATATTTGTCCCATATATTAAGTTGATATTTAATATCCAATGTACAACATAGTATTATGAAATTTAGCATTATTTAAAATACTGGTTGGCATTTCAAAGCAGTTTTTTTTAGCTCAGTAATAGAAGTGCTGTATACATAAGCAAATAAGAAAAATAAGAAACGCTGGCTGCTTTACCTAAATTGCTCCAGTAAAAACCCAACTGTATAAATGGGTAATTGTATGTAAAAATAATGTGATATCTTGTAACAATTGTAAGTCGCCCTGGATAAGGGCGTCTGGTAATAAATAAATAAATAAATAAATAAATAAATAAATAATAATAATAATAATAATAATAATAATAATAAAATGTGCATGTTAAAGCCTGCAGAGGATTTTCTTCCAAAAGACAACCCTGTTCGGATTTGTGATTTGTTGGAGTGCTGATCATAACATGAACCATACCAAAATCCCAGACCTAGTCTTTGTTTCTGAGTCTTATGTTTAATCAAAAATCAATAACCCTTTCAATAATAATATAAAAAAATATAGAGACAGATGTTAATGTTTTACACAGTTATTGAGCATTTCATTTTAAAAACATGCATGCTTCAGATTAGGTCAATTTGGAGGAATACGATTTTATTTCACTTAGAAGGTGAAGAGAGGTTCAGACAAAGAGGCAGCACTCATTATAGATCATGTGCAGTATTATAGATCATGTGTGGATTCAAAAAGATTACCTTTGCATATCAGTTGGATCCATTCCAGGATTTACTGTAGAAAAACTGTTTAATAGCAGGTCCTTAGTACATTACTATTAAACACTAAATAGTGCTAATTTTATAACTATAAAAGAAACGTAATATGTTCAATGACAGGTACAGTCTTTTGTTTTTGTTCATATTAATCATTTGCATTGGAGTTTTTTTGTGTCAAAAAATAAAGCAAACTGGGTGCAAAATCTGGCCCAGTGTTTCTAGAAACATTTCCCATGAGGATGCTTTGATTTGGTTCAAATAGAATGTTTGGCTTTATTTAGTTTTCAGTTAGACACTGAAACTAGATAGTTATGCTACATAGGCTAGTCTTTATGTAAAGTTACTTTGAAAGAGCTGCTTAGTTACCCATTATAGTTTCAGCACCATCATAGCACAGTTGGTCGTTTAACCCTTTCAGTCCTGAATTATTTTTGTCGCGCTGAAGGATAGAAACTCCTTTATTGAGTATACATGAGAACAGGACAAACCATTTTTTTATTCAATTTCAATCAATTTTATACACTGTCTCAGACGGCATATGTTAACATACAGTGCTAAAATAAGGCTGAAAGTGTTAAATATGTTTCTTTTACTTACCATATAACTCGCTTTTCTCTCTCAGACGCGTTGGCATTTGGAGTAATGATTATAATAATAATTTCACAATTTCTGACCAGTGTCACTGTTGTATCCATACCCTGTAGTAGGAGAAGTTTATTGCCTGGCTTGAAAGAAAGGCAGAAGTTATTAAACTTTAATTTCAGTCAGCTTGCCTGCAGCTGTGTGGCTTCACTACAGCAGAACTGTTGCTTACAAAATCCTCATATTCAGTTGCAGTCCAGGCTAATAGGATTGATTTGACCAAAAAAAGCTGAGTAATATTTTTTCAAGTCTTGGAATCTCCCTCGGTGCATGTTTCTTGTCTAAACTAGAAGAGGCCTGGCACCCAGAATTGACTTTCTGAGCAAACTAATGAAAATATACTGAAAATAAAAATAAAACTCTCCAAATTAACCTGTAGTGAGCCACATAACAGGTATATCTTCAATATAGGGGCATTTTGGCCAATTTTGTTCAGTCTCTTTTCTTTTAGGAGCCTTAACATTAATAGTCATGCTGTCTTTTTATGAACGTCACAGTGACACCTTTAATATAGAACATTTATATTGCCATTTATAATAACTGGTGATCAATTTTTTCAATGGGCTCATCCAGTTTAAATGTTGTAACAACTGGACGGTTATTACGGGGAAACACCAGCAGCAGAGCGTGACCCCAGCGTGAGCTGTCCAACCGTAGCTCACACAGTTGCTGTCTTCTCTCGCTTGCATCTCAGCCAGAAAAAAAATTGCTCACCAGAGAAAAAATACTGCATGAGGTATTGTGTTATAAATGCTCGGGATGGGATGCTTGGATAAACATGGATGGAGCATCCCACCCCTCGGGTGGGCATTACATTCTCATATAACACACTCCCCCATGCATTATTCTCTATTTATTATGCACATTATTTAAATCATGTTGTTCAGTCTGTTATGACATTGAAGAATATGGGGTTTATTTTAATGTCCAAACAGTGGCAAAATATGTAGCACATATTTTTTTAAGAATTTTGATTATAAAAAAATATATACAACGAAGAATAGTGATTGTTAAAATATTGATTTTTAAAAAATCAAATACATCGCTAACACTTGCTTCCATAGCTCAAAATGAGCTGAAGCTTCTGTGTATCCTGCTGTTTTGGTTGAACTATGTGCCCCCTGGGGTTTTAAAATCCATTTCCCCACTGTTTGTTTCATTTAATAACATTTCCACTGCTCCTCTTCTCATTGGGCAGCTTGCATTTCAAATACGTTTTCATTACTTGTAAAGGTCTCTCAAGGTAGTACACTACAGAAGAGCCCTCTCTAAAGGGTGCAATCACCAAACAAGTGCCTAATCAAATATTGAGTAATAATCTACTAATTCTACTATGACAAGCAAGAAGACACACATCTTTTTCATTAGATTCTGACTTTTGTATAACTTTAAACAAATAGAAATGGTAGTGCTTTATCTGGCAACGTGCGTTACTGGGCAGTTATCCATGTGAGACACCAAGTAGGGCACCAGTGTGATTAATCAATCAATGAATGCTTAATTGAAGCTCACAAAACAAAAGCCAAGGTGATCAATATCACTTAATCAAGGCAGTTTCGAGCCTTCTCCTCAATGTCTGTGCTCACATATCAATCCTCCAGTGCTGGCCAGAGAGACCCGTTTCCAGTTGGAACTCCAATTAAGCGCAGAGAGCACAGAGGGAGGGCACGGGCAGACGCTACTTTACCCGTGGACCAGCATGGAGGAGAGGGATGCTGTATACTAGTTTTCTACCTTTATAATAATGATGAAGCTAATTTAGGGTAGGTACCTTTAAGAATGGCCTGTTCTTCTCTGTCTTGCACTATTTCCCCAGGCAACAGGATATAATTTGAAAGCATAAATGCGATGTATTAAAAAGTAATATAGCTGGGATTTAGTTGCAGCGTCAGCTCAAAAGCAGAACACATGCCACAGAACTGCTAGTATTTTGGAAGGTGAGATTTTTACAGGCCTTACAGTATTTTACTAGTTTAGTTTTTACAGATTTGGAAATAAATACTTTATTGTGGGTGAGTTTAAAAATACATTTTCTGTGGCTGAGACATACTTTTTTTTATTAATGTAATTTCACAAATTGCGCTGGACCACTGAGTTCTGTCAATAGCAAATGTACCACTGATTTAGATGTCATTCGGCACCGTCTATGATAGAACAGAGGTTGGATATGTGATTTCTATCACGCAGTTTTGTGTAGAGGTTCAGTCAGAAACCAGTTAGCTTATTGAATATCAGGCAGGTAATGAGCACTAAATGATGAGAACACTATTTAGTAGTCAATTGATTTGTCCCATTTTCTCCCAATTTGAAATGGCCAATTGCATTATTTTAGGCTCAACTCACCACTACCACCCCGGCGCTGACTCGGGAGCGGCGAAGACGAACACACGCTGTCCTCCAAAACGTGTGCCGTCAGTCGACCCCTTTTTTTCACTCTGCAGGCCCACCATGTAGCTACCTCAGAGCTACAGCGTCGGTGGACAGCTCAGCTTTGGGCAGCTTACAGACAAGCCTGCAGGTGCCCAGCCAGTCTACAGGGGTCGCTGGTGTGCGGTGAACTGAGGATACCCTGGCCAACCTAAACCCACCCCACCTGGGCGACGCTTGGCCAATTGTGCGCAACCCCTCAGGAGCTCTCGTCCACAGTCGGCTTTGGAATAGCCTGGACTGGAACCGGTGACCTCCAGGCTACAGGGCGCATCCTGCACTGCGCCATTCGGGTGCCCCTGAGATCACTATTATTCAAAAACCAGAAGCAAAAGCCTTGAAATCTAACTGAAACATAGAAACATTAACATACTATATATATTGGCTAGCTAGCTATATATATATATATATATATATATATATATATATATATATATATATATATATATATATATATATATACACACACACAAACTAAATACAAACACCCATATTGGGGAGCTCAGTAGCCAGCCATTGGACAGCCATCCAGTTATCACTTGTTATAATTGCAGCAAAGTTAAATGGAGAAATATCTGATACATGCTGGTGAATAATATCATTGACTATTGATCTGTGGGTAGATAGAAATGTACAGTACAAGGGGTTAAGTTGGTGTGGTTGCATTCAGATATCATTTTATGTGAACTGAATGTTTTGTGTAGTCCTGACACCTCACTGCCATAAGGCAGGCTTATCTTGTTCCTGCGTTGTTCTAAATTGTAATCTTGTAATGGGCACATTTTATGTGTGGTTTAATTGCTCAACATATTTCCAATTTTGTAGACTGCTGGGTAGTAGGATTAGGAGAACACAATAAAAATAAAACTTGGTAAGCCTTGGGCACAATGAAACAGAGATTTGTCATAATTCTTATAAAACTAATAACACGGCATGAACTTGAGTGCTTATCAAGAAAGGCCACAAGTGAGCAATAAACTCTTTATTGATTTGCTAGTGCATGAGAAAGCGTTTTCAGTGATTTTGTGCCATGTGTTAATAAATTATTTAGGAGAGACATAGCTACAAAGGGTAGCATTATTGGCTGTATTAATATTTAAATATATTGCCCATAAATTAACGTTTTAATTGTTTGGATAGTCGGTGGATGTTTCCTAATTAGTGTACAATTAGTGACATCTTAGTAATGAAACCATACTGTTCCAGACTGTAAGCCGCTGTAATTCCACTGTATTTATTTGCACTAACGATGGAGAAATTTCGGATTGTTGCTGAGAAATGTGCTTTATATTACTTTAAAAGAAAGTTTATTGAGTGACTCCTGTTGTGCAATGAGATTCCGGTAGGCTGTTGCTAATGTTCTTAATAGCCAATTTTAATAAGCGTTTCCATCTTGCTGTGAATTCCAGTACACCTATTTCTAGCCCTCTATGGAGCCTGTTGTGTCCTGATAAAATCTTCACTGACCTGCTTAAAGGAAAAACTGGTCCACTGACTGAAAAAAGGTCTCTTATAAGAGACACCCTACACATGACTACACATCTACTATTAAACACAACAAACTTAAGAAACTTTAAAATGATGTTTAATGCACACGATGACAAGATTGAAATTTGAAAATCCTTAAAGATGATTGGTTTATTTCTTATAACTGATTTACAAAGGTTTAAATGCAGTAGACCCTCATTGTTACGAATACATACGAATAAAGGTATCAGTTGTAGGGATGCAACGGTTATGATTTTACCGAAACAAATATCTGCATAGAATTCCAAAACGAAACGCATTGGCAGTTTCAGCGCTAAGCTGGCAGCATTTTCTGGAGCTAACTTTTTAACTTTAAAAAAAAAAAAAAAATGCATCCTGTGAAGTGAATATCTGAAGTTGGAAGTTTTTGAGTTTATTAATAATAATAATAATAATAATAATAATAATAATAATAATAATAATAATAATAATAATAATAATAATAATAATAAAGTTGAGTCTGTGTAGACCTAAACCAGGAAAATAATAAATAAAAAGTTGTATGTCTATGAATACATTATTTTATTCTTTCTACATTGTGTCTTATTGATAATTATCAATAAGACACAATGTAGAAATAATTATTATAATACATTGGTATGAATGATGCAGTATTGAACTTATTTGCCACAGTTTTCAACATGCCTGTAATAATGGTATGTTCCGTTCCCTTGGCTGCACAAATGCAGTTCGGTTTTTCAGTTTTAAACTTTAATTTCGGTTTTACAGAAAACCAATTGGACATCAAAATCTAAAACAGCTGAAAGAGTGGATAAGAAATGGAAGCAATCAGAAGCGACTTCCCTAATCGTTTGTACCGTGATACAAGACCAAAAGCACAACAGAGCTTATTGTAGTTCATCAAATGGTTCTTGAATGAAGAATAAGTGTGTTTTGAAGTTGGCACGAATACATACTCTCCCTGTCTCATAGAATTTTAGTTTTACTTTAACAAACTCGTCCATTGTTAAATGATCATTGGATCGTATTATACAACATACAAGCAGCCAATCAATATCATCACAGGAATCGTGATATATATTGTGATACTTATCGAATCATTACATTAGTATTTCATTACACCCCTATTCATGAATCTCAAATGAACATTCAAATTTACAAATTAGAGGAGGCCATTCGGCCCATCTATGCCCATACGGTAAAATGAGTGTAACTGAAATGTAATTGCATTACATCTCTTTATGGACATAAAGCCTACAGGAAGAGAGAATAACACAATATTCATTTATCCAATTGTTTTTCAGTATAATAAATATTAATTATCAATAATATTGCGATTTTGGGATATTGTTTCAACCATGCTCCAAAGCACACAGACGTCAATATTGAAAATGTTGAGATGTTGTCAAGTGGCTCAGTTTGACTACAGTCACTGCACAGCTGTAAAGCTCTAACAATGAGAAGCACAGACCAAATCTGTAGATAACAGAAGACCCAGAGCAGGACTAGCCCTTGAGACACTGTCCCAGGGGTGGTGGAAGCAATGATGTTTAGTTGATGTTTAACATATGTTTTATTGTACGAATCAATGCGAATTGTAACCTGTGTCTAGTCTCCGAAGACACTCTTGAAAATAGTGGCTCATTCTCAAGGTTTTATCCTGCACTGGAATTAACTAAATACAATCAATACATAAATAATGAAGGAATATAAGCTAGTGCCATTGCACACATTTGACAGTTGAAAGCATCGTTTAGGTCACAGAAAAGCCCCAGAATGAACTGTATGTAATTTAAAAATACAGAGACATGTTCTAAATGCAGTGCAGTGTAGTTGCTTTCCGTATCAATAAGGGTTTAACAAATGGAGCATGGACTGAGCAATATGGATTATTCCATAGCTGTAGTCCCAGCAGGGCTTCAAAGAGGTATTCTTGCAGTGCTGTTTGCAAGGCAAGAATACTCTGTTACAGCCAGAGGGTGTCCTTGAACACAATACTTTCCAGGACATTTTTTATGTCATTACGAAAAACCTCTTCTGCCTTTTTCCACTGTTAAATATAGTTTTGGGTAAGAAAGTTGCAGTCTTAAAGTACAGTATACTTCTTAACCTATCTATCAAAAATGTCACTGCTTTTGTTGCTTTTGTTACTATAATGTACTAGAATTTAATAAGAGACAGTTATTATTTTTTCATCTATATATTATAGCAGTTGTTACTATTTGAGGGATGTCTACCCCTCATTTTAGCCCTAGTTAGTGTTATTTTTATTTAGTCTCAAGTTTCAATAAATTCTATAAAAACTTTTTTTTTTAAATCATATTTTTTTCCCCTCAACCGTAAAAAATGAAAGTGTTACAGAACACCCTACAAAGTTTACAAGAAATGCATTATGTTACTGTGACAAGGATGACAGAGGTTGAGACTCAGAGACAGCTTGAAAGTTCAAAATAAAGTTTAATAAACAAAAATACAAAATAAACCGACACAAGGGCCAAACAAAAAGGTTTCAAAACACAAAATAAAACTTAAAAAAATACGGCTTTCAGGCTGGGCATTGCCTTCACTGGTCAAAAACAAACAGCACACACAAAACACACAAAACACACAAAACACACAAAACACACAAAACACACAAAACACACTTGCTTCTTCTCCTTCTAGAACACTCTCCCCCAAATGGGAGGCTGAGGCCTCCTTTTATGCCAGGTGGCTGGGTCCTTAATTGGATAATTAATTAACCGATTGCTCCCGCCTGACGCAATCAACCTGGGCAGGGAGGAGAATTTAACTCCATCCCTGCCAGTATTTCCAAGGGCAGAGCCCTGCTCTGCCACAGTTACCTTTGCTATTTCTTGTGTTATCCGTATCTCAGTTTTATATTTTTAAACTGCATTTCATAAACATCTGATACACATTGACTTTCAGTTCATCTCCTTTTAAAAGCTGGTTTGCAAAAGCAATCTTGTATCCAAACTCCCCAACTCTTGGTGATCTCATGTTTTAGAAACAATGTGAGTAATAGTGAGTGCGGTACAATTGTTCTGTCATGACACATTGTTATTCTCCAGTTGTCTGGCTTCCGCAGTGTTTGTGATTTCTGTTGAAATGAAAACAATGCTAAACCATTCATTTTACTGCAGATCCTGAGGTTAGCTGAAACCTGTGGGCTTTTTTTTCTCTTGGGTTAAATGAAACTAGATGATCACATATCAAAGAATAGACACTGCTAATGTTACAAGTATAAGTCTTTAGAGAAATGTCAGAATTTCAACCAAATACAGCCTCCCACACTTCTCTGGAAACACTTTCATGTCATCTATATTTTTCCTAATATTTAAATAGATTTACCTGGAATAGTTGCTGTTTTAAGCATCACAAATAATGATCAAAGCAGAAACAACAATAGAGAATCATAAAGAAAACACAAAATATGATATTAAATGGGTAAACATAAACATTATGGAATATTTCCCTTTAAATACAGCTGATACCCACAGAGAAGTGGAGCGCTCCAATTTCCGGATTAGTTATCTGGTCTGTGTCTCTTGAAGAAGAATCTGGTAAAAGGATAGGAAATGGCACTGAAAGGAGTAAAAATGATGGTATTAGCATCTAAGAAGTATTATTTAAAAACATTGTGACTCATTGTATAACAGTGACTGTTAACACTTTTAGTGGAACTCCTGGCAATTCATTTTTTACTACTAAAGTTCCAGCTAGGGAGAAGGCTTTGGGCAAAATGCCAAGAAATGTTTAAAAAAAGTTTCTGTGTTGCAGTTGTGTGTTCGTGAACTTAACTGGTTGACACATTCTAAAAAAAATGATATTACTAACTGTTTGGACTGTGTTGGGTGTCCTTGACCTACATTTTGACAAGAAGAGTAAATGGAGTGAGCATTCTGTGATGAATTATCAAGTCTCCAGTGTGACTACATATTCTAAGACTCTTTGGCATCTGGAGAATACACACTGCATACATCCAGCTGGACAATTAACCATTTTTGCCCTGTTTTTTATGTTTGTTTTTTAAACATCAGTTAAATTAAAGCTTCATCTATATTCATTTTGATCTCTGTCAGTGCCATCTTCCAGCCCATATCCCTAAAAAAGGCTTAAGAATGTCCAGAAATATGTTGACCTATAATGAATAAGAATCTCACATTTCATTTGTTCTCATGTACCTCCACAAAAGCATTCCGGTTTAGATTATCTGCTTTCAAATGGTGCAGTTGCAGGGGAATTTCACGGTTTGGGTTACCAATCAAAAGGTTTCAGCTTGTCAAAGCAATTTGTTTCCCAGAGTGGATTATCTAGTAGAGGCACGACCGCGTGGTGTCCTGGGTGACACAGTCAGGGGAGTGGAGGTTTGCTTCCTGGCTGTGCAAAGTTGATGGTCTTTGCTGGGGACTACAAGACTGCTTCTCCTCAACATCCTAGAGCAGATCTTACTGCCAGTCGCCTGGTGCGCTCAATTGGATACTTGCAGAGCAGGCCTTTGTTCTCCAGGGGCTAGCAGCTCACCAACATCCGCTGTAGAGCTCCTGAGTGTAAAGAGGCAATTGGCTTGGTCGTGGGTTTTGAGGATGCCCACTCATGATGAATGGCGTGGCAGCTTTGGGATTTAGATGGGGCTTTTTGGACATCTTTCCTATTGTATTAGTCAATACACAGCTGAGCACTGGATGGAGCTGACACTAATATATATAAATACACTTTGGCAGAGCTAGCCTACTTTGCATATATCTATGGCAGGCAACTAGAACTGAGGAGCAGCTCCTGAATTAATTAATACAAATTACTGTATATCAAAAAGTTAAAAATGTTTTTATTGCAATAGATACATACAACTCACGCTGATCAAAAAAATCAGAAAAGGTAAGGTGGGTTGAAAACAAATGAAAATGTATTTCATAGCTGTTTTGTTGCCTGTGAAAACATAACGAGAAGTCAGGTTATATTTGCCATACACACTCCTAGACACCTTGTTCTATTCACATGAACGGTAGTTCCTCACCCCAAGTTATCAGAGAAGCGCGAGAACTGCCAGACTCTCTATACAGCAAGGATAGTTTACGTGTTTTCAGGGTATTGGCACAGCAAAAGTAAATCAGCTAAAAGCACCATTTCACTTTTAATTTGTAGTTCCCAACACCAGAGCCGGATTAACGCATAGGCAAACTAGGCATGTGCCTAGGGCCCTAACTCAAGGGGAAGCCAAAAACCTTTTTTTTACATATACAAATTTGCGCCTAAACTGGAAAAAAATTCACTCATTCGAACCGAGGAATATATGTCAAAATCAAATTGTTCTGACAGGTGTCAGAATTGTTCCGACGCGGGTGTGACTAAAACCCGTCCGACACACTTTTAGTCCCATCTGGTACCGTCCGATACACAGTGTTTGCTTTAGGACTTACAGATTGAGGGTCAATGTGGCCCCCTCCCAAAATTTTAGGGGGGCATTTTCTTCAGTGAGGGGGTCAATATGTCAGCCTCTCTGCATGCTCATTGGAAAAGACAATAACAATCAATCTGTTCATATTTATTTGTTCATTCTATCTGTTCAACTCCACTATTAGTAGTCCACTGATAGTAACTCCACTGATAGTAATGTCTGATAAAAAGCGTAGTGGGATACGTCCTACTTTTCTGTCATTAACAAGAAGCCTAAAAACAACTTTGACAGGTAAGTTAAATTTCCACAAGTGTATTATAATACTGTATTTATTAACAATAAATACATGAAAACAGCAGGGATGTAACTGTTACAGTATGTACACTTTAGCACTGTATAGCACGTGCATGTTTGTTATATAAATTCATATAGACCTTTTTATTTAGTTAATATA
The DNA here is from genome assembly GCF_902713425.1 of Acipenser ruthenus. Taxonomy (NCBI): domain Eukaryota; kingdom Metazoa; phylum Chordata; class Actinopteri; order Acipenseriformes; family Acipenseridae; genus Acipenser; species Acipenser ruthenus. Next base: position 26,225,513 of record NC_081200.1, on the reverse strand, counting down.
TGTTTGAAACACTATATTAAAGTTAAGAAAAGTAACATTTATTTTGGGTTCATCACCACTGATTTATATACACATATGAAGAAATTACAAAAGCAAATGTACAAAAAAATAAGAATATTAATGTATTTAACTTTTACTCATTACATACTGTGGGAAGAGGGATATAATTGTTTCTATCCTAGTATGTGCTGACCATGATTTTGCTTCCACATATGCTTCAAGTTCAAGTTCTTGTTCTTATCTGCTTGTGGGTTTGGGGTTTCGTGCGTAGTAATTGTTGGTAGCTGCATTCAGACCTTTGCCTAGCCATGTTATGTAATCTTCAATTTTTAACAATATCAGTTTTTTTTTTAATTAAGTAAAAACGTTTTACTTTGTGTGAAGAGATAAGACAGTTAAAACCCTAAATGTGAATTTATTAATAAGAAATGTAAATTACAAATTACAGGTGGAACCCTAGTTAATTTAATTTGGAATTTAAACTTGCTGTTAAGAAAGACGTGATACTGTATTATCGCTGATTTAATTTCAAAAGTCATGAACTATGTTTCTTTGTTTTGGGGAAAACAGCAGCACAAATGTAAGTGTAAAACTGTAGGACCAACAGCACTATGGAATACAGCCTGCTGTTTTGAGAATAGTGTTGAATCTTGTTTTCAGTACTTTATTCAGTTTATAGTTTTTCCTTTTTTAACGTTTAAAAAAAAAACATGAAAGCAATGAACTAATATGTATGTGCATACAAATAAAAAAACAGTGCTTCACTTGTTTGAATCAGGTTTACATTTAATATACTTGTAAATAACGCTTCAGTACCACTGTCAGATGTGCGTTGCAGAGTGACGTTACATACAGTGTAACACTCAGGTTTGAGGCTATCAGAAAAATACTCATTTTTAAATAAACTTTTAGAGTGCAATATATGTATGTGTATTGCTGTTTTTGTAAACATCTGAACGCTGTTGTTGAAATGATAGTGTGTTCCAGCACTTTTTTTGGGGGGGGGGGGGGGGGGGGGACTCGAGCACTGGATTAACCGTTACCTTCAGCAACACCCCTGGAATAAAAATACTGATATCGCTAAAGATTCTGAATTCCGTCAGGCAAACAAACACCTAAATCTAGACGCTAAACTTGCAGCTTGTTGTGGCTTAAATTATGTAAATAAAAAAAAGCCGATTTCAAGAACAGATCTGAAGAAACTGTATACATCTAGAACTGAGTGAAAAAACATCTACTAACTTGCTCTTAAAGTATGGTTCGAGTACAGTTTTCCTTTCGTAGATGAGGAAGCGAAAACACAGCTAATCTCTGTAAAAAATAACTTTGTTGTACTTACCGATGACACTGGCTGAGAATATGTCACTCAAACAGCAGCATTACAGACCAAAAATCACCAAGGTGGTCTTAAGACCATCCCAATACCCGATATACGAATGTACTCCAGATTTTGAAAATTGTCCTGTAAAAAGCTTTAAGCTGTACGTTTCCAAACTTCACCCAGAACAGCCAAGGCTTTTTTCAAATTCCATGTAAAGTGATGCTGGAGTTGAAGACAGGCACATTATTTCAGTTTCTGGACACAAGAGCGAACTCAGTCTCACGCATTACGTGACAAACACGGATGAAGCGATGCCAGTAATACCTTTCCTACACCAAATCAGAGCAACTGTTTCAACTCTTCAGTTACTAACGACACTTCAGGACACTTAAATGCTAGTGGTGCAAGCTTTACAGGATGTATATTTGTTTTTAATAAATAGTTCCCTTTCAATTCGAAGATGACCGCCAAATTGAATACTTTTGGGATATGCCTGCTTGTCAGGTATTCGCTGAGCATTTTATATCAAAGCTGCCGATAGGCCCTTCATCAGCCTACATCGCTCGGTGATTGTAGCCTGCTTTCTAACCTCTGCAGCTTGCTGCACATTCCTTTTTGTATTTTCCTCTGCTCTTTGCAGGTGTAATGTGACAGAAATACAATGAATCTTGGTTGTAAATCAGAGCTGAATGGCCTCCTCTCGTTTGTAAGCTTCGGTCTGCCTTAGGGCTCTCAGCCACAGTAGTGAGTACACTGCAGAACGCTAGGGCTTCTTCCACAAGAGCGTTATACGCCTATAAGTGGAAATATTTTAAAAACTGGTGCATGGCCGGAGGCCATGATCCCGTGTATTGCCCTATAGCAGTTATTTTACAGTTTCTGCAAGATCTACTAGAGACGGGTAAATCCCCCTCTACATTGAAAGTGTACCTAGCAGCCATATCTGCTTGCCATGTTCCCATCGACTCAGTATCCCCGGGAGCTCATATTCTGGTGATCCGTTTTCTAAAGGGTGCTCAGCGGTTGCGACCTCCTGTAAAGGACGTCCTCCCTGAATGGAGTTTAGACATGGTACTGGAGGCTCTCATAAAGGCCCAGTTTGAGCCCATAGATACCATAGAGTATCCCTCAGATGCTGTCCGCCCATTCTCCCTCACGACGGCTCTGGTATACTTTTCCAAAAGTATTACATTTGGCGGTCATCATCGAATTGAAAGGGAACGATAGGTTACGGATGTAACCCCGGTTCCCTGAAAGAGAAGATGACCTCCAACCTTGTGAGGTCGCATCACTCGCATTCGCGGGTTCAATGCAAAAGAGACTGACGTCTCCACGTAATGACTATTTATTACCGCGGAGGGGCCTATCGGCAGCTTTGATATAAAATGCTCAGCGAATACCTGACAAGCAGGCATATCCCAAAAGTATTCAATTTGGTTGTCATCTTCGCTTACGGTCAGTTACGGTCGATCTTGGACCAAAACATTTTTAGACAGGGAGAAGGGGGGGTTGAATGTTATATTTAACGAAAATAAAAGTTAATTTCACTGTAGAGATATTTGTGTGTCTAATCCTTAAGTGTGTGATTTATAGTACTGTTTATTGGTATTGCGTCTGGGGAGGGGGACACACAGGCGCGTTAAGAGAAATTCAGCGGGACATTTTTTATTTCAGGTTTGTAGGCCTATGCTATTTTAAACAAAAACATAAGGTCAGTAAATAATAACTAGATTTTGTGTTTCTTTATACATACATATTTTAACGCATTATAAGAGCTATGTAAACTTGTTTTATAATGGTGCTTTTAAAAATAGCAAATGGGGGGGGGGGGGGTCATTTGTTCTGAATTGTATTCCACTAAATAAATACTGGTACCACATTTAACATCATGTGCCTTTATATTTCATTACGTTTATAGCAGTGCTGGTCCTGAAGGCTGCAGGAGCGAATAAATAAGCAATGCACACTGCAGGGGAAGCAAACGCCACCTAATAATAATGAACTGGCGATGCTATGGTGCTGGTTTGTGTAGAACCAGGTTTGTGGTCGTTAAGACCGTTGCTAAGGAAGTGACGCATTCCCTTTGCTCGTGCAGAGGCGCATGCGATCTGCTAGGGGGGCACTGACAGCTGACAAGTGAAACCATTGAGAACTGCAGAACAAAATTATTACTCAGTGGCAATGCATGTAAGTCATTTTTCCGCCCCCCCCACGGCTTTGTGCCCTGGACGGCTGCCCCGCTCGCCGAACCCTAGTTACGGCTGTGGCTGCTACCACCTTCATTTGACCGGGAAGGTCTGTTTTAAGAGATCCCAAAAGACTCAGGGGGGTAAAAGCTCAAACAAGACCCAAAGCAAGATATGGTTTAAAAATATGTCTTTATGTAGAGAAAATGGGGTACATGATTTCAAAACAATTATAATCAATTTCAATCAATAGATCAATTATTGCACAATCCCAGACTAAATTAGCAAACAGGCTTCAATATATTAAAACATCACCATCAAACCAATAAACATAACCCAATATCAATTACAAATCGATTTAAATAAAATTCACACAAACAATTACCAAAGTATTTAAAAAGAACTCAGTGCAATTCACAATTCATAATTCAATACCATACATCAAAATCAAACACTACTATTGTGTACAAACTATTTGAAAAGACAGAAACAGTTGATAAGCTTTCACTAAAAGTCGGCTGCACTTAATGATTTAGATTCTGGTATAGTAAGCAAACTCATTAAATTTGCAGATGACACAAAAATAGGAGGAGTGGCAAACACTGTTGCAGCAGCAAAGGTCATTCAAAATGATCTAGACAGCATTCAGAACTGGGCAGACACATGGCAAATGAAATTTAATAGAGAAAAATATAAAGTATTGCATGCAGGCAATAAAAATGTGCATTATAAATATCATATGGGAGATACTGAAATTGAAGAAGGGAACTATGAAAAAGACCTAGGAGTTTATGTTGACTCAGAAATGTCTTCATCTAGACAATGTGGGGAAGCTATAAAAGAGGCCAACAAGATGCTCGGATATATTGTGAGAAGTGTTGAATTTAAATCAAGGGAAGTAATGTTAAAACTTTACAATGCATTAGTAAGACCTCACCTAGAATATTGTGTTCATTTCTGGTCACCTCGTTACAAAAAGGATATTGCTGCTCTAGAAAGAGTGCAAAGAAGAGCAACCAGAATTATCCCAGGCTTAAAAAGCATGTCGTATGCAGACAGGCTAAAAGAATTGAATCTATTCAGTGTTGAACAAAGAAGACTACGCGGCGATCTGATTCAAATATTCAAAATCCTAAAAGGTATAGACAATGTCGACCCAGCGGACTTCTTTGACCTGAAAAAAGAAACAAGGACCAGGGGTCACAAATGGAGATTAGATAAAGGGGCATTCAGAACAGAAAATAGGAGGCACTTTTTTCCACAGAGAATTGTGAGGGTCTGGAACCAACTCCCCAGTAATGTTGTTGAAGCTGACACCCTGGGATCCTTCAAGAAGCTGCTTGATGAGATTCTGAGATCAATAAGCTACTAACAACCAAACGAGCAAGATGGGCTGAATGGCCTCCTCTCGTTTGTAAACTTTCTTATGTTCTTATGTTCTTCTTATGTAAAAAGACCTATTAATACTGTTTGAACATACCTATACAATTAATAACAAAACAAAATAAATCACAGTTAAAAAGAATACATACACACTACTACGACCAGTCAACCCAGATCAATTATGGAGAGAAAGTGAGAGAGACTTCACTTCAGGTAATGCAGAGTCTGTAAAAAGCTACAGAGGACACGCCATCTCACAATTCTCCAGCCGAAATCACCACAGCCAAGCTCCCCCGCTCAGCAACCTAGATCAGCAACAAAGCGCTTTCCTTGTCAGTGTTACTGGCTAATTCTCACCCCAGGCTAATTCTCACCCCGGGTGAGTTCTGTCCTAGGTTAATCCTCAACCTGTCAGGCCAATTCTCACCCCAGTACTCTGTACATAGCATAATCGTTTTCATTGTACCATAACTAATCTCAGCTAATCAGCAGTAGGACATATATTTGTGAATGTACTGTAAAAGATACACAAAAAAATTTGGTGATTTAGACAAAATAAGCAATGTTTATTGAACAATAATAGTGAGAACAATCATAGAACAAAAATGTTTCATACACTACAAACCAATAATCTTGTTTAGAGCAAGCCTGGACAACATGTAGACTTTTTATTCTAAATGAAATATAGAGTGGATCACTTTCTTTCATTATAAGATGACCATTAATCAATCTGGTTTGAATGAACACAGCACGCACCTAATTATGATTGCGGTGCGATCCTTTAGATAATTACGTCCATCACAATACTATTAGGTTTTAGCCTAGGTCACAGCCAGATACATGCTTGAACTTGCAAGTGGGAGCACCGTTGCTGCCTTTATGAAAAAGGCTTTCCTGTTAAAAATGCCCTGACGGGTATTGCATCTTAAAAATAATGTTGAAGTCCACTTTTTTTTTTTTTATTGGTGTGCATGCATGCCTCCGTACCAGTTTATAATTAATTAATCTGTAAATATGGGCCTACATCTCTGCTGTTATTTATGATTCATATTTATTGTTATTCATTCTTATATACACTGCTGTGCAAAAGCCTTGGACACATTCAGGAGTTACAATATATGGATGTTATGAGCATCAACAATTTACTCAAAGCCTCCACTAGTGTTTTCCACTATTGTAACAACTTTGATTGTTATTAATACAGCTTAGTTTGGGTGAGAAGAACCCTAGCTTGTCATTTAGCAATCTTTAATTCACATTGATCACAGTCTTCAAAAGCTTGTGATCACAACAACTCAAAGTAAACTATACATCAGCAGCTAATATGTAGTGTTGTAGTCAGTGTTTAATTTGTGCCGGGGCTTGCCAGGGCACAGCCCCAGAACCTCTGGGCATGCAGTCATAGCCCCAGTACCTCTAGTTAAAAATCTCATAAAATGATTTATTTTTAAATTCTCAACACAGTTGTATACAGTCTGCAAGTTCTTGCGTGCGCGCTAAAGACAGACAGTCCAGTCCGCTGCCACGTTTGTAGCCTTCTTTAAATTACTTTACGATTTCAGATTGAGTGCTTTTAAGTAAGATGACACTGGCTGCAACTCTGTTGTCGTTTTTTATTCACAAATAAGCTTACTTGATTTGAAAAACTCCATGAACGATACAAGCAACTTCTTACGCTACTTGGTTTGATTACATGAGTAGTACACAACAAAATATTAAAGCTGAACATTAATTTCAACAAAGAACAACAAACTTTAATGAAAAAAATATTGTAGCCTACTTCAATAGGAACATTAGCCTACTATATTATATTAAACCAAAACAATACAAATAATAACGAAAACAAATAATATCTGGTTCTCACTTGCCTTTTTCAATTAATATAATTTAATTAATAGAGAATAAAACAAGATAACAACTACCTAGCTTAAGTTTAATTAATCTTTTGTAATCTACCAGCGACTTCTGTTGCATACACATCGCTGATAGTGCAGACCGTGGGTCAAATCAATGTTCGTGTTGGGGTGCGTATTTTTTAATCAATGTCGTCCTCCTGGAGTCCTCCTGAATGCCTTTTAATTTGTTTGTTTTTTAAACCATTTAAATGCAAAAACAAAACATGTATACAGGCTTTTTTTTTATATTGTCCTGCGGTTGCCTTTAATTAATTTTTCTGTACGTACTTGTATATGATGTAGAATACGTGATTGTAAAGCCAACACTCTTAGGTGAAATATAGAAAAAAAGTCAATACCTGTCATACAGTAAGAGAAATAAGCCGTCAGAGTAAGTGTCACAGATGGCTTGAGTGGTGCGTGTGGGAGGTTCAGGAAGCAGTAGTAAACACAGATGATACGGGGTGAAACTGAGGCGCTATGGCTACACTCAGTGCGTTCATTAATTAAACAAAAATAAACAATTGAACAAAATACAAAATAAAGGGCACACTGGTCAAAACAAAATAAACACTAACAAATAATTATCTTTATAAAAACGAGTACCTTGTTCGCTGGCTGGTAGCATTCGCTCTCGCTCTTCACTCTCCTTAACTCTCTCCTCCACTATGAGCCCGGAGTGGATCTTTTATACTGTGGCTGGAGCCTTAATTACCCATTAAACAATCACCTTATTAAGGCTCCAGCCACATTCCTACAGGTTTTATCGGGATGGGGATTTAACCCCATCCACGCCAGCTACACTTTATGAGACTGGCTTTCAACTGGTCTCAAATAATAAATAATAATGTCGGGTGGCTTTCGTCCATCCGCACACAAACACAATATAATAATAATAATAATAATAATAATAATAATAATAATAATAATAATAATAATAATAATAATAATAACAGTACAAATGAAAATACATACATAAATTAATATTCACAAGGGGTGGGCACCCCGGCACAATATGGTAAAAATGTCCTTATTTTTCTTCCAACCAAAAAGGTCTGGCATGCGTGGGAGTTGAATGAAAATGTAATCTTCAATTTGCAAGCATGTCGTGTTATACTGTGAGTGCTACACAATTACTTGAGACCAGCAGTATTTTGATGAAGACAGCCACCTGAGAATTCTCGGCACTTTGTTATATTTTGGAGATTTTTCGAGTCATCATTCATCTTCATCATCATCATCATCATCATTCTGAAATTCAGATCTTGAGGTCTGAAAAATGTTGGTTTCCTGTCAGTGTAACACTCATCGTGGTCCCTATTGGCGCAAGGAAGTACTGTTCCTCTCCATACTGATTGATGAGAGTAACGCTATTTGTGGTCCCCACTGGACAAAAAGGAACGTACATTTTTCAGAGAATTATTTATACTGAAAGATAGCTTATATATGGTAAAAGTAAAACATTAATAAATATTGAAATAAATGAATACATAAATCAATACATAGACATTATTTCTTTATCTATCTTATATTTATTTCTTTCTTTTTCAATGTTAGCCTTGGTGCGTGGTTCTCGGGCGCAAGCTAGGGCTCTACCCCCGTCACTATCACTATTTAGTTCCTATTTAAAGCACCATTTATCTCTCTCTCTCTGTCGTTTTTCCTCCAGACCAGAAGAAGTAGGAAAGAGATGAGTTAGTTTAGGAATTGAGCTCTGGAAGCGTGTAGCGGGCCGCATCCTGACTATAGGCTGAAAGAAGACAGAACCTCTTGATTGAGGTGAGATAACGTGCATGAGCTGCAAAAAAATATAGTGTGGCCGGGGGTCCCCTCTGGCTCACGCAGTGACTTGAGGCCTTATTTCCAGTGTTTCTTGAAACTCGGCTTGTGTTTTTGATATCTCCACTTTAAATGGCTGGGCACTTTTGATAACTTGCCATTTTTTCACATTTTCAATGTATTTTTGTTTCAGATCATCATTCTTCAAACTATTGGCAGCTGCAGACCCAGATGCTCTTGGCTTGTAAGCCCACTTGGGGAGCTCACTGTTTTTTATGGCCTCATCTGTTAAGGGGCCAGCAAACCCTCTAACAAAATTAAGGAAATATGTTGACCCAAGTAATTCTTTCAGCTTGTTCATTGTTGGCCAGTTCTGCTACACACTGAGCAATGATGAATAGAGAAGCCTCTACATTAATAAGCAATCTACTGAAAAAAAAAGATGGTGCCAAGAAATGTTGGTATGGTAGCTAATTAGCCAGAGGCTGCTTGTGTGGTTGTACAAGTGCTAGCGTGCACAGGCAAGCTCAGATAACATTTAAAGTGGTGGAATCTTGCAGAGTCATTCCATATGTCTTTACTGTGGTGCAATTCCATTCGGTCTTACTGTAGTGTGACAGGATAGCCAAGTAGTGATGATGACGTTCCCAGACCGGACAGCTGACAGAGACACACAGGCAGGTACTATGGGTGAAAAGTGCTTGTGTGCACTGTTTTTTATTGAAAACAAAAATAAAATAATATTTAGACAAAAACAACACTCACAGACCCAAAATAAAAGTTGAAACAAACAGAAGTCACGAACACAACACGTAGGTCAGGCTGGGCAGTAGCCTTCACTGATCCTACCATGCAGTCTGTTTTACTTGCGTGTTCTCCTCGCTCTCGCTGGCTGTCACACATGTTCGTCTTCTTTGAACACCCACCCTGACCAGCAAAAGCTGCTGGTTTTTATACCATCTCCAGATTAGCAATAAATTAATCAACTAATTAATCAATTAGTCACCTTTTGCACTGGGTTTTTGTTTGCATGGCCTACAGTTAATAATCACCGATTGCTGACCATACAGTCTCACAAGCTACTAACACAGCCTCTGCCAGACCACATTCAAACCAATAACAATAAAGAAAAACATTGTATTTTAAATAAACACAAATACATTCAAATCATACCAAAACACACAAAACAATACATTCAATCACCTGTTCTTAATCCCCAAAACAATACAGTATTTACAATACATTCACCCGTGCTGAATAAACACACTACATTTAATTTACATGCAGGGCTTTGCCCTGCCCCCTCTCATTATGTGCAGGGCTTTGCCCTGCCCCCTCTCATTATGTGCAGGGCCTTTCTTCTGCCCTGCCACATGTACATATGCTGTTTTAAAAGAAACATGTGTTCTAGTTTTATTTAAAAAAGTGATATCTGGTACTATAATAGGTTAAAGAAATGTCAGTTTGCAAGCCTTGCTTTCTTGCTCTTCCTAGACCATTTTACCTGGAGAATAAGTTTGTCCTCACCACTTCAACACTTAAACCAAAGGCTAAACAAACTGTAAGTAAATGTCTGTTTTGGAGCAGACTTTATTAAACACAGTTGTGATTTTGATGGCCATGGTGGCTCATCTTCATTATTGAAATTCGATGCTGCTTGTCAACAGATGAACCAAACAGCTTCAGTAGAATACAAGCCCTCTGTCAATCATCATTTTCTTTTTGCAAGAAGGACGATCTTCATGTTTGATCTGAGACAAGGCAAACCATCCTTTAACTGAGGAAAAAATGTATTTTAAATTAAACATTTTTGGAGCTTGTTTCAAGCCATGTTGAGGTACAACAGTAAGTGATGGGACTGGGTGATTTGATTTATTTTCAATGTAATGCAATGCTCTCATACTTCACTATCTCCAGTGAACAGTTTGTAGCTTTACTTCTTGGGTATGGATACAATATAAAAATACACCACTGATTTATGTGTGATGTATTTTTCCTGCTCTTGAGACATTGTGTATTGTTTAAACTCTATGGGACAGCAACACACCTTAGTAGAGCTTATATAGCCATTGGTCCTGCTACTTACAAGCTCTATTAAGGATAGTAGCTGATACAGCATAGGGCTCTTGTCTATTGTGTAAACTCCATATTGCTGAAACCATGATCCTCATTTAGTAATCAATACAGAATCTACTAAAATAAACTGTTCAAGTAACAACAAACCAAAGGAATAATATACTGAATGAATTTAGAGGCAGATACATTTGTTTAAGTTTTAGTGATTAACTTTCTTTATCCCTTCTGAAGTTGAACTTGCTTTGAACTGCAACAAAAAAAAGCAGCCTAAGAGCTATTTTCTACAGTATTAACTACAGTATTCATTACCTATACCTGTATATAATGGACCTTATCTTACGTTAAGTGCCCTGACCTTCCATGGTCAGTGGTCAAGCAGGTATTGACCATTGTTTCAGACATTAATGCTAAAAAAAGCTATATTTAATTTTGTTTTAAGTCTGTGTTGCCTGCCATAGACACATGTAATGTAGGCTAGATCAGCCAAAGTGTCTATATATTAGTGAGCTCCAGCACCGTAGCCTATGTACAGTACATGTAGCCTATGTAATAAACATTATGTCTACGGCAGGCAACTGGAACTAAAGAGCAGCTCTGGAACTTGGGTGAAAGCACCTTAAAACAGACTTATCAAAACATTAAAAAGAACACGGAGTGGCTGCAAAAAGAACCCCCCAGAATGATGGCAAATGTATTAGGGGGCATTAGAAGAAAAGTAGAAAATAAAATTTGAGAACTACATGCTCTTTAAGTAGTGGTAAACTAAACGGAAGTGTGCACACATTTAAAAGCGACACCTCTACACATGCACCAGGACCCCTATTAAAAAACAAATAAACAAAAAAAAAACAATAATGCTTACTAATAATGCCATATGGTGCTGGTTCTTACCTCTATACAGACACTCTGGCTGATTTAGCTTAAGTTACATATACAGTAGAACCAGAACTAAATGTTGTAAACATTGAATGTTGTAGCTTATAGCAAGTTCTATAGGTGCATTGCTGGATTTATAGTACAATTGTGGTATAATTACTGCCTATTTGCATCAACTGTTATATAAAAATGTAATGGTATACAGAAATGTTATAGCGAAATGTATTTAAAACAGGAAACCCTATGTTTCACACAATACCGTTTGTGACAGTAAAACTTAAAGGTTTGTTCCATATTTTTCATGACAATTTTGCTGTGTTTGAATGTGCAGTCTTGTAAGGTGCATTGAGTGCATACACAGACTAATGGTTTTGTGAGTCACATATTTTTACCTCATGAGATTAACAAAGCTCTCAAATGACAGATTGTGCTCTACTTCTATTTATAGTTCCAATTCACGGAATGGAAGCTGTCAACTTAAACAAATGAGCCCTACTCTTAGCAGTGACTGTTCCAGAAATAGCAAGGAAGGGCTTTAATGGCTTCCTAGCAGCACCCCCTTTTTTTTTTGGCTCGAAACACAGTGCTTGTTCCTGTGGTATGAGCAGTGATGCTAAAAGAATATCTGCATGCAGAAGTTTTGGCGCCCCTTCAGTTGCCACAACTTTGGTAATAAACAAATCATTAATAAGCTGTTTTCGTTAGATTTGTAAAATAAATAAATAAATAAATAAATAAATAAATAAATAAATCATCAACATCCTGTTTAAGGGAATGTCACTGATTGGGCAGCAGGTTTGGTTGCGCAGTACCTCCTGCGTCATGTAGTTCAGAGAAATGGCAGCGTGTGAAAGTGACAGTTCAGGGCCTTCGGGCTCTCTTAAACAACTTAAAAGAAAGAAAAATGCTACAAGTTCAGTATGGGAACACTTTGGTATTCTCTGAGAATATGAATACAACCCGGTCTGTAAAATATGCTTTGCCAAGAATAAATGCAAACAAAATAATACAATGAATATGTTTTCGCATTTACGACTCCACCATCCAAAAGAACATGCAGATGTAGTTGTTCGAAAAAGGACAAGCAAAGGTTTACACATGAGCATGGTTGGATTAAAGAAGCCAACGTTTTCCAAGTTTGTTGAAAGTAAAAAGCACTACGTAAATAACAGCTGAGAAGCGAAGACACTGGACAGAGCTGTGGGGCCAAAGATATGATGCCTGTTTACACTGTTGGTCGTAAAGGATTCCGACAGCTTGTAGAAACTCTGAATGCCTACTAGAAAGCATTTTTCTAACATTGTGATCCTGACTATGTATTCTGAATTAAGAGAGGCCATGAAAGTTAAATTGTAAATTTTAACTGGTGGAAGGCAGTTGGTTCATGAGTGCCACAACAGACTTGTGGACAAGCAGGTATATGGATCCATATATGGTATCACAGTCCACTACATAGACAAAGAGTGGGCTTTTCAAAGCTGCTGTCTTGGATGCATACCGTTTGACACTGATCACAAAGCAGAAAACATCAGCACTGTTTTTAAAAACATGACTTGGCTATCAATAAAGGAATAAAGCCAGATAGCGTGGAACGGACAATAAGGACTGCCAGGAAAACAGTGAATGCATTCACACAAAGCGGGAAACGTCAAAGAGACTTAAAAATGCAACATAAGGTCATGCAACTTCCTGAACACTCTGACCACGTTATGCTTTGGATTTCCTTGTTATTAATGATAGTTGAAGGCTTGTAATTCGATTCTACTCATAATGACATCAGAAGAAAAGGCTAAATAGGCCAATATGGAGGATTTATTTATTTATTAAATGTAAAAACAACCTGCTATGGATGAATTTACACATCATTTGTTTTTGCTTTAAATGTAAAATATGTCAGCTATGGATTATTGTTATTATTATTATTATTATTATTATTATTATTTAGTTGACTCTTTTAGCCATCAAAAAAGTAATAGTATAGTAGTGTCAAAGACGATTATACTTGATGCTTTCATACTGTAAAAAAGTAAATAGTATAATTTACAATTTATCTATCCATAAATTATCTTACGTTTCAAAGAAGTAGTTTTTATAAAATATATGTTTATATTAAAGGATGTGTCTACGCGTTGGGGCTCCACGGATGAAATGCTCCAGCGTCTGCTTGAGTAGCAACAAGCCATCTCCTCTGTTTTCCCATTCAATCAATGTCTGGCCACATTTTCACATGTATCTGGCAGGTATAGGAATTAACCTTATCCTGCCAACAACCATCACAAACACACCCAAAACAACCAGGGCTGGAAGTTAGTATCTAACACGGCCGGAGTGGGTGGCGTCAGACCAGAAGCAGGAAATAAACAGACAGAGATGTGTGGTTTGGTGAAGCTGAGCGAATGCTTTCGCTCAGCATTTAATAAACAGAACAGAAAATAAAAGGTTTGAACAGACACAGGACACGGCACTATACGCCAAAATAAAAAGACAAACAAAACGAACTAAACAGTGCACAGACAGACGAACAAAACACGGTGAGCAGATTTAACTATTATTACTCTTATTCTTTTTACCTCCGTCTCCAATCCCGTTCTCCACTCACCGAACTCCCAACCCTGACTGAATGAAACGTGCATCTATATATACTGTTGTTCTGGGATTCAATTACTAATTAATTATTCACTTGAATCCCAGCACGTGAATTAATTCTGTGTAACCCCGTGCTCACATATTACTTTTAACCAGCACGTGAAGTGATTTGTGCCCTCCTCGTGCCTAAATACAATCTACACTTTTTAAATACACGTGAAACACAGACCCGTTTATATCCCGTGTACCAATGACTATACACCAACATTTACACACGCACGCAACATACAACACATAATATGCACACAGGGGCAGGGCACATTGCCACACTGACATGAAGACAGAACCATTAGACTGGTGGAAAGGAAGCACAGTATGTTTTCCACACTTGGCACACCTCACCAAGAAATATAAGAATATAAGAATATAATAAAGTTTACAAATGAGAGGAGGCCATTCGGCCCATCTAGCTTGTTTGGTTGTTATTAGCTTATTGATCCCAGAATCTCATCAAGCAGTTTCTTGAAGGATCCCAGGATGTCAGCTTCAACGACATTACTGGGGAGTTGGTTCCAGACCCTCACAATTTACATTGATGATTTGATTTTCCTTTCCGTTTGTTGATGTGCTTTAATTTTGACTTGGCCGTTACCCTAGAATTAACACATTTTACTTCATAAAGTCAAATGAAACCTGGTGAATAATGTTACGGTAACGTATTGAGTTACATACAGCTTTGGAGTTTTCCATATAGTACACCCTCGCTGTAACGTGTATGTGAGGTTTTTTGTGAAGTGCAGGAACGCTTGGAGTAGGAGGGGCGGCACCACATCGGTCGAACAGCCTATGGGCGACAGGTACGGACCACGGGAGCTGCCGGTGACCGGCCGCGGAGTGGGACGAGGCGGGACCAACTGGGGCTAAAGACCAGTGACAAGTGGTTGTGGCCAACAGTGACGTGCTATAATTGCTAGTCAACAATTGGCAGACCGTCCCCGATTATTCACCAGTGTAACAAGATCGAGTTTGGACCGAATCGACTGAAGGCTCATTCCCACAACGCTAAGGATTTCTGCCACAATATACACTACACACACTGTCAACATTCCGGTCTGTACGCACAGGATGTCACCCCCGCAGCGAAGTCAAGTATTGTGATAAGAAACGCGCTGTGTAACTGCCTTCGAAAGAAAATCATGTTGCAACAAAAGCTGGAAACTACAGTTTGAAAAAATTAGTAATGCAGTCATATCTCTGTCGTAAATACAGGTTGTCAAAAAGCACTCTGTTTTTTGTCTTGTTCAGCAGCCATGCGGCAAAGCAATGGCAGGGTAGCCATGTGGTGACTTCAGGCCAGAATGCAGGAAGGAACACACAGGCATTTGCCCCATTTATTTAAACAACAAAAATAAAATAAAAGGTTTAACAAACAGAGCGAAAATAAAACAGTTAAACAAAACAGAATCTTGAACCCAAAACACATAGATCGGTCAGGCTGGGCAGTAGCCTTCACTGACACAGATTTCTTTTAGTTTCATTTTCTTTTCAGTTTACCTCGCTCTTGTTCCTCCTTCCTAGAGCACCCAACCAGACTGCATAGCACTGCAAGCTTTTATACAGGTGAACATCTCCCGATTAGCAACAAATTAATCACTTAATCAATTCGGGAGATGGCCACCTTCTACACAAGGTTTTTAACTACCACCTTGCATCGGCCAGAACACATTTAAATGGAAATAACAAAACAAACACATGGCTACGCCATCATATAAATAATAATAATAATAATAATAATAATAATAATAATAATAATAATAATAATAATACCACAAAAAAATACAAAATAATAGATTCCACAGGGGCGGAGGGGTACCCCGTTCTAAAATAAACAAATACATTTATGGCAGGGCTTTGCCCTGCACCCTTTTCATGTGTAGGGCTCCTCGCCCTGTCACAGGTTTCTTTAATTATTCTGGGGTCTAAAGGGTTAAATGATTACTTTTCACATGTTTTTACAAAGGAGGATACGGACAACATGCCCCACATATCGACCTGTTCCTATCCAGTTTTCAATAACTTTAGCATAGCAGAAGGAGCTCTTAAAATAAATAAATCCCCTGGGCCGGATGAGATCCTCCCAATAGTACTCAAAAAAATGAAAGAAGTTATTTACAAACTGCTAACCAAGATCATGCAACAGATCTTGAGACAGTGGTTGTACAGACAGACTGGAGAATTGCAAACGTAATACCGATCCACAAAAAGGGAGACAAAACCAAACCAGGTAACTACAGACCAATAAGCCTGACTTCTATTATATGTAAACTTATGGAAACTATAATTAGATCCAAAATGTAAAATGAGCTATATGGTAACAGTATCCTGAGAGACAGTCAGCATGGTTTTAGGAAAGGGAGATCGTGACTAACTAACCTGCTTGATTTTTTTGAGGATGCAACATCTACAATGGGTAATTGCAAAGCATATGACATAGTTTATTTAGAATTCCAGAAAGCTTTTAGCGAAGTCCCGCATGCAAGATTAATTCTCAGACTGAACGCAGTAGGGATTCAAGGAGATGCATGCACGTGGATTAGGGAGTGATTGACATGTAGAAAACAGAAAGTACTGATTAGAGGAGAAACCTCAAAATGGAGTGAGGTAACCAGTGGAGTACAACAGGGATCAGTATTAGGTCTTCTGCTCTTCCTAATCTACATTAATGACTTAGATTGTGGTAAAGTATGCAAACTTGTTAAATTGGCAGACGACACAAAAATAGGAGGAGTGGCAAACACCATTGCAGCAGCAAAGGTCATTCAAAATGATCTAAACAGCATTCAGAACTGGGCAGACACATGACAAATGACATTTAATACAGAAAACTGAAAGGTACTGCACGTAGACAATAAAAATGTCCATTATAAATACCATATCGGAAGTACTGAAATTGAAGAAGGAATCTATGAAAAAGACCTAGGAGTTTCTTTTGACTCAGAAATGTCTTCATCTAGACAATGTGGGGAAGCTTATAAAAAAGGCCAACAAAATGCTCGGATATATAGAGAAAAGTGTTGAATTTAAATCAAGGGAAGTAATGTTAAAACTTTAAAATGCATTAGTAAGACCTCATCTAGAATATTGTGTTCAGTTCTGGTCACCTCGCTACAGAAAGTATATTGCTGCTCGATAAAGAGTACAAAGAAGAGCGACCAGAATTATCCCGGGTTTAAAAGGCATGTCATATGCAGACAGGCTAAAAGAAATTAATCTATTCAGTCTTGAACAAAGAAGACTACGCGACGATCTGATTCAAGCATTCAAAATTCTAAAAGGTATTGACAATGTCGACCCAATTTTCTACCTGAAAAAAGAAACAAGGACCATGGGTTATTAGATAAAGGGGCATTCAGAAGCTGACGTCCTGGGATCCTTTAAGAAGCTTCTTAATAAGATTCTGGGATCAATAAGCTACTAACAACCAAACAAGCAAGATGGGCCGAATGGCCTCCTCTCATTTGTAAACTTGCTTATGTTCTTCTGATTCCAAAAGTTTTCGTTGTTCATAAACATTGCTACCAATTAAACATCACTATGCTTGAGTCACAAACTGTGTTAGAATCCCTTGTTATAGTTGTACCACCTGTAAACTTTTGGACATCCATAAAGCACTATTTGTTTGAAGTAGGTATCCTGTTTGTTTTGCTTGTCTTGTGAAAAGCTTCACCAATCTTAATAGCCACAGAATGAGATCAATGGAGCAACGTTAATAATAAAGCAAGAGACAAGGGGGTCCCCAAGTGACTCACCTGGTAAAAGCACAGCTACGAGGTGTACAGGGGGAGTCCTACAGGCTGTGCGAAGTGGCCGATCTTCGCTGGGGATTCCGAAGAGAGTGTCAAATGTGCTTTGGCACTCCCGTGGGCTAGGGAGGCAAAACCGCCAGGGACTGTTTCTCCTCATCTCGTTACCCTGTTAGCCAGGCGCCCAGGGAGCTCAAAAGCAGACACCTGCAGTGCTGGCCTTTGTCCTCCAGTGGTCGGTAACTTGCTGACATCTGCTCTCGAGTTCCTGGGTGGTCGTGGGATTTGAGGATAACCATTGAACCTTCAGTTCTCCTGAGCTGTGCGGTGAATTTCTGGGGTGAGAGAAAAAATGATTGGACACTCCAAATTGGGAAGAAAATGTTAGGTTATTATCATAACCCTGGTTTCCTGAAATATAAATGTAACCATTACTGTATGGGCATTTACCTCCTAAAGATCCGAATCCTGAATGAAGCTGCTTTCTGAGCCAGTGACGGCAGTCATGGCCTGCCCCCGAGGGCACAAAAAGACTGCACTCACAGATCTCATCTCATTTGTCCTTCAAGCCTGCTGCAATTATAGACGCAAAAGGTTAATGGTTATATTTCTATTTCAGGGAACCAGGGTTATGATAATAACCTAACGTTCCCTTTCAAGTACGAAATGTAACCATTACCGTATGGGCGAGTGTACCAAAGCCATTGCAAGGTCAAGATTGCAGAACGGCTGGAATGCTACAAGGCTAAACTGAAGCTGTCCTGTGCTTTACAATACGGAACCCCAGTAACAAGTAGCTAGGGTGAAAAAATTGAAGGAGAAACAGCTCTAAGCCTGTGTTGTGAGGGTCGACTGAGAAGCTGCCCATAACACACTAGTTCCAAAACCAGGGTTTTGAGGATCCACAAGATTAAGTCTGTAGAGCCTAGTGAAGGTATGGAGAGTAGCCCACACCACTGCATTGCAAATGTCCTTGACAGATGCATCCTGGAATAAAGCCCACGAAGTTGCCATGCCCCTGGTGGAATGGGCAGTGAGCTTTTTTGGAGGGGGCAAGTTGGCCAGCTCATAGGCAGACCTGACTGTCCGCTATCCACTTGGACAGCCGCTGCTTAGACAGGGTTTGACCATGGGACATAGCTTCATAGCAGACAAAAAATAGTTCGGACTGCCTTCAACTTTTTGTCCTGTCAATGTAGTACGCCAGGGCCTGAACTGGGCAGAGCGTATGGAGCTATCGCTCTCTGTCAGGCTGGAAAGGAGGTGGATGTAAAGCCTCCAAAAATTTCAGCTCAGCTGAATGCAGGGGCTCAAAGGGAGGTTTCATGAATGCATTAAGCACCACATTTAGCCTCCAGCGAGGAGCAATTCCTTCATAAGCGGCTGAATCCACTGAGCCCCTTTCAAAAATTACCCCCCCAGGAAGTGAGCTCCTGGGGAGATAGAGTCAGTCTTGACATGGCAAGTTGAAATAGTTGCCAGATAGACCTTTAACGTGGAGGGGGATTTCCCCTTGTAAAACAGGTCCTGCAAAAATTGCAATATTTCTGACATGGGACAGGTCGTGGGGTCAAACCCATGAGGCAGACACCATGTCTGGAAAACACCCCACTTGTACCCATACTGGGAACACTTGGATGGTGCTCTGGCATTCTGCAGGGTGTCAATAACCATGTTGGAAAGTTCCAGAGAGGACAGTCGGTTGATTCCAAGGAGGCAGAGATCTGTCTCTGGCTCACCACCTTGAGGTGAAGCCTCCACTCTGAGCTCCTTGAGAGGAGGTCCTCCGCCTAGTTTGTCACCCCAGGCAGATGTACTGCCGCAGTGAGAGGAGGTTCTCATGTGTCCAGAGCAAAAGCTTGCGGGACACACGATAGAGACTGGGTGACCTGAGGCCGCCCTAGTGGTTGACATAAGCCACCACTGTTGTGTTGTCTGTACGGACATATCTCCCTCGAACCTCCTGCAAAACATTCTGCATGGCCAGGTAAACTGCTTGCAGTTCCAAAACATTGATATGGAGACCATGCCAAGGGGGGTTCCACACACCTTGCACACTCCGGCCATTCCACACAGTGTCCCAGCCCAGGCTGGACGTGTCTGTGGTGACGACCTCTCTTCTGGTGACACTGCCCAGCGCTACGTCAAGGCGTAGATAGGCCGGCTGTTTCCACCAAGAGAGTGCCTTTAGACAGTGGTGGGACACTGTCAATAGTCGGTCGCAGTTCAACATGAGCTGAAAAATCTCTGCTGTTGAAACAGGCCTGCAAGAGGGCGTATGGGCAGGAGACCCAACAGTGAGTAGCCGGTGTGAACGATAGTAAGCACCTAGATGTCTGTGGTGCACTGACGCCAATAGTCCAGATGGCTCCCTGAAAAGGGTCCCTGGACCTGTGGCGGCAAATTCCTTGTGCTGCCTGTGGCTTGGCCTGTGGCTTCTGCCTCTATGCAGGGCAGCTTGCCGCAGGCCGGTTCCGAACATCACCTCTGGTCTTTGAGGCTGCTGGGGCCTAGGGCAGGCCGCTGGTTTACGAACTAGAGGTGGTCACCGGGTCGCGAGCGGAGCGGGTCAGAAATAATATAAAACGTATTGTGCTAAAAGGCAAAAATTAGAAATATACAATCTTCAGCCAGAGCTATGCAGCCTGGGGGGACAGCACAAGTCAGCCGACTTATGTTGCTGGATCCCTGGGAAGAAGTGACTTGAGCTGCTGGCTTCACGCGGGGCACAAGACCGCAGTGGGACGTAACAAGCAACAGGCTGTAGTGCACACAAATACGCGTAAATAGAAAAACTATTACAGTGATTCGTTTAACTATCACATAAACAATTTGTAAAAACACATAAAATGCAAAATATATACAGATTATATGCAACAATTGTACTTCTGAACAAGGCTCTCCGTCAGGTCAGTTTTAATGGAAAAATGGCAATGAGATCTGTGTGCCCTTGGGGGCGGGCCATGACTGTGTCACTGGCTCAGAGAGCAGCTTTGGCATATCATTTTCAGGATTCGGGTCTTTAGGAGGTAGCCATATAGTAATGCTTACATTCTGTACTTGAAAGGGAATCTGGGG
Organism: Acipenser ruthenus; assembly: GCF_902713425.1. Taxonomy (NCBI): domain Eukaryota; kingdom Metazoa; phylum Chordata; class Actinopteri; order Acipenseriformes; family Acipenseridae; genus Acipenser; species Acipenser ruthenus. The sequence goes on along the minus strand of NC_081200.1, from coordinate 26,204,530 downwards.
TAAAATATTGCATCAGCAGTGAAACTGATGTAAAAAAAAGTAGCAGGGGGGTTTAATACGTTTTTACCTAGAATGTCAGATTCATAGTTGGATTGTACCCAATGTGCTCTGTATAATAAATAAATAAACCCTCACCTTGTCATGGTGACCTAATTTATTTTAAAGAAAACTGATTGGCTGATCTGTAGCTATAACCTCTGAAGCCTGGGCTTTTGTTATGAGATGCTATTCTATAGTATGTGGATGTAGGTCACGTTACATTGTCTTACCATCTGCTGTGTTCCTATACTTGGTAGGAAAGCGTTTGTCTCAAATCAGAAGGCATTTTTTAGGAACCTCATTCAAAATGTTGTTTATGTCTTTCCTCACATTATTGTTACATTAACAATTCTGTGACCTCTCTTTCTTCCCTGTCAAAAGCTATTGCTGTTGCTACTTTGGCTGGTATTCCAAGGATTTATATTTTATATTTTGTACTTTATCTAACCCCATTCACAGTCGACATCACTGAAATGTTCAGATCGTTATGCAGACCCACTGTGCTCTGGTGTAGTTTAATTGAGATTTTACAACTGGACTGGTGCACTGCGTTTGCATTGCCAAATGTGTCTGTCTTGGCATCACATGTGAGATTTTCTCTGCAGTTACAGGCAGTTTATTTTTATGATGCTGAAACAATACGGAACAGTATAGCTCTAGCACTAGCTGGAGTTTAATTCCATGCTACTGTTGTGTTCGTATCTGTCAGCTGTGCACATAATTAACTGAAATATCTGCTCTGGTTTCCATGGTGCCGAGGCATTCCAGCAGAACAGGAAGGCAACCCACACAGGATTCAGCTGCTATGAAATATTAATTCTACTGAAGCAGTCACACAGATATATCTTGCCGTTTTATTGCAGGTTATACTAATTGTGTTGCTTCAAGTGTTTAGGCTATCAGATAACGGTAGATAAATACATTTAAAGGAAGCAGGCTGACATGTTAGAGATTTTTTTCCCAACTTGAATCTCACTATTCTTAAATAATAGGTAGCTTCAGATGTAATTTGAATTGCTTTTTGCATTTGTGGTGTTTGCAGTCATTTGTAATGGTTCTGTGTAATGGTTCTGTGTTCTGTTGCTTCAATATTGAGTTTTTACAATTGTCCTCTAAATATGCCTTTACCTGAGCTTGTCTGGAGAAACCTAACTGCTTGACAATGTAACCTTTCAACTCTGACAGCCCCATCCACTCTATTACTTCCAATTTGGAGCATATGTTTTTTTCGTAATGCTTTTTATACCTGTGCCTCTTGTACACACTTACAATTCAGTGCTCCCCCTTTATAATACTGTAGTCGAGAGCCATAGTTAAGAGACTATTTGTGGTAAATGCTATTTGTGTTTCGCCTTATAACGAGAATACTAGTGTCACTGTAATGTCATTATGGGGCAAGTGCGAGCCATGATTTATAAATTATATATATATATATATATATATATATATATATATATATTGTAACACAGCAGGGAGGGGGTTAATATCCTCCCTGCAGAAAACATGTGCAAATGCACATTGGTTGATGTAATTGTTTTGTTTTATTATTTAATTATCCCCTGCACCTGGTGATCATTGTAAATTAGAGCCAGGTGCAGGGTATTTAAGGAGAGCAGTCAGTCTGTTCTAGGCTGCTGAGTAGAAGGAGGCAGGAAGAGGTACTCTGCTTCCCAGCAGTCGCAAGGTAAAAGTGTGTTGTATTAAACCTGTGTGGTGTTGTTTATGGTGTAGTGGGGAAACAGCCTAGCTGTCCCACTGGTAGTCAGGGTGTTCCTGAGGTGTAGTTAGTGCTCGTACAGAGCTAGGTGTTTGTTTTGTATTTTGTTTACTTTGGTTTTTGTGACTATTAAAAATTAGCGCAACAGCGCTGTTAAAAATCAAGTTTTGTGTGTGGCTGGGTCATTTAAAGTGCTGGAAAAGAACCCGAAGGACTAAAACCCTTCACAATATATATATATATCTATATCTATATATATATATATATATATATATATATATATATATATATCTATATCTATATCTATATCTATATATATCTATATCTATATATATATATACATACATACATACAGTGCCGTGAAAAAGTATTTGCCCCCTATCTGATTTTCTGCATTTTTGCATATTTTTGACACTGAATGTTATCAGATCTTTAACCAAAACCTAATATTAGATAAAAGAGTGAACAAATAACACAAAAAAAATGATACATATTTCATTTATTTATTAAAGAAATGTATGCAACATCCAATGCCCCCGTATGAAAAAGTAATCGCCCCCTTAGACTCAATAACTGGTTACGCCACCTTTAGCAGCAATAACTGCAACCAAACGCTTCCTGTAGTTATTGATTAGTCTCTCACAGCGCCGTGGAGGAATTTTGGCCCACTCCTCCATGCAGAACTGCTTCAACTCAGTGACATTTGTGGGTTTTCGAGCATGAACTGCTCATTTCAGGTCCTACCACAACATCTCAATGGGGTTTAGGTCTGGACTTTGACTAGGCCATTCCAAAACTTTAAATTTCTTGTTCTTCAACCATTCTGATGTAGACTTGCTTGTGTGTTTCGGATCATTGTCTTGTTGCATAACCCAACTGCGCTTCAGCTTCAGTTCACGGACGGATGGCCTGACATTCTCCTGTAGAATTCTCTGGTACAGAGCAGAATTCATGGTTCCTTCAATGATGGCAAGACGTCCAGGTCCTGATGCAGCAAAGCATCTCCAAACCATGACACTACCACCACTATGCTTTACCGTTGATATGAGGTTTTCACCAGACATAACGGGGCCCATGTCGGCCAAAAAGTTCCACTTTTGACTCATCTGTCCATAGAACATTGTTCCAGAACTCTTGAGGATCATCCAGGTGCTTTTTGGCAAACTTGAGATGAGCTTTCATGTTCTTCTCAGTGAGCAATGGTTTCCGCCTTGCTACTCTGCCATGAATCCCACCTTAGCCAAGGTGAGAGAGGCCTGCAGATCCCTGGATGTTGTTCTAGGGTTCTTTGTGACTTCCTGGACGATTTTACACTTTGCTCTTGGAGAGATTTTGGCAGGACGGCCACTCCTGGGAAGATTCACTACCGTCCCAAACTTTCTCCATTTGGACAATATGGCTCTGACTGTGGTTCGGTGGAGCCCCAGAGTCTTTGAACTGGCTTTGTAACCCTTTCCAGACTGATAGGCATCAACAACTTTTTTCTGGAGGTCTTCAGGAATTTCTTTTGTTTGTGGCATGATGTGCCTCTAGAACCTGTGTACTGACAACTTCACTCTGATGGAAGGCCTGATGGTAAAGTTAGTCAGATTTATATTGGGCAGGGCTGGCCCAAATCAGGCCTGGTTGTTAACCAAAGAACTCAGACAGCAGGCCCTAATTATCCCTTTAATTGGGTTGAGTAACTAGGGGGGTGTGGCAATGTGCCCCGCCCCTGTGTGCATTTGTGTGTTATGTGTTGTATGTTGCGTGTGTTAATGTTGGTGTATAGATTGGTACACGGGATATAAACGGGTCTGTGTTTCACGTGTATTTAAAAATGTAGATTTGTATTTAGGCACGAGGAGGGCACAAATCACTTCACGTGCTGGTTAAATGTAATATGTGAGCACGGGGTTGCATGTAATGAATTCACGTGCTGGGATTCAAGTGAATAATTAATTGGTAATTGAATCCCAGCACAACAGTATATATAGACACATTTTCATTCACTCGGGGTTGGGTGTTCGAGAGTGGAGAACGGGTGAGAGAGAAGGAGAACGTAAAATTAAGGAGAATAATAATAATAATAAGTGTTTTTGTACTCACCGTGTTTGTTTGTCTCCGTGCACCGTTTGTTAAGTGTTAGTTCGTTTTGTTTGACTATTTATTTTGGCTTAAAGTGCCGTGTCCTGTTTTGTGTTCAAACCTTTTATTTTCTGTTCTGTCTGTTAATTATTAAATGCTGAGCGCGATCACGCGCTCAGCCTCACCAAAACCCCAAGTCTCTGTTGTTTTATTTCCTGCTTCTGGTCTGACGCCACCCACTCCGGCCGTCTTTGTGACAGGGGGGCAATAACTTTTTCACACCTGAAGATTGCATGTTTGATTACCTTGCACACCAAACAAATGACTCCCTCTATATACTTCTACAACCCACAAAAAACTGACCAAATACAATGTGAAAAATGTGCAAAAATGCAGAAAATCAACAATCCAAGTGTAAGGAAGAGGTAGGGTCCTATTACCTGCAACACAGGAAGTGAACTCTAGAGTCCTGGGAAACCAAATGGAAACCAAAAATATTAACAGCAAACCACTAAGGTACTTGTGATAGTGTTGCTATGTTAAGGAACCTTGCTTCAATTACAGCATTTGACCACAGGGTTGCACTTTGAGCTAAGATAAATTGTCTGCCAATGAAAGTGCAGTTGTAGTGTTTGTGTACAGGTAGCAACAGTGTGCTGTGCAACAGTCCAGTTAGAGCTGCTAATTCAATCTAGCTATTGTAAGTGTAAGGAGTTAAGTGTAAACCCTCTAATTTTCTTTATGTAAAATATTATTTAATGCTGCAGTTATTTCATTTCTGTTATAAGGGAATGTGAAGTGTTTTGGGGTACCAATTTAGTACAGGCAGTTGGGGGATCCCTCAGCTATATTCTGGGGACCTCTTTATTTACAGTCTCTGTTGGGGTCCTTTGACGTTGCACACTGACCTGGCTGCACATTGTGTACAATGTCTCAGTTATGTCTCGGATTAAAATTCTAACATTTTGGATAAAGAATTCACTTGAGAAAGATTCCTAGTCTTAAGTGTAGTTCATTTGTCCCCTCAATGTAAGGCTGGAACTGGCCACCAGTCATAGCTCAAAATCTGCCCTTACATAAGTAATAATATTCATAGTTTTTTTTATTATATTAACTTAAATGAATCAAATGTTTTTTTTTTTTTTAATTGGAAGGTATTAAACATACTTTTCACAGTCCTAGCTATACTGGAGCTATTTGGTTGCTTGATTTTATACACTAAAACAGACCACCCAAGTAACCTGCATTTCGCATATAAAACATATACAGTATGTTGTGGGGCAAATTACGTTAGTTTGTTTAATAATTAATTTAAACAATTAATTTAAATAATTACAATATTTCAAATTAATGTGCGTTAATCAACTTGAATGAATATAATATGAAGGTAATCTATTAGTTATCTGTTAAATAATCTGAATATTCATTCACGTTAATTAAGACCTCATCATAATCATTTTATTTAATTATGTGTATAAGATCGATGAATTACAATGAACACACAAAATATCCTCAATCACAACAAGGTAGGTTAAAATATCCTAGCAGTTTATTAGATAATAATACTAATGGTACAGAAAGAAAAAACTTAGTGAAAAAATCATAGGTTCACATATACACCAATGCAGCACCAGTAAACACGTATCCCTTGAATGTATATGCTTCTATATATGTCGCTTCTCAATAATGCATTTAACTATGTGTGGCGGAGTGTCCCGCCCCTATTTATTATTATTTGTATTTTTGTTTGCGGCGCAGTTAAAAGCGCTGCGTCTTTTGTTATTGTTTATATTTAAAAACCCTGTGAGGATGCATGGCTGATCAGCTACTGATTATTTAACTAGCTGACAGTCGCGCATCCTTATCAAATGCGTGCAGACTGTGGCCGAGGGGTAATAAGATAATTAACAGCTAGTTAACCCCTTGGCCAGAGTATAAGAACCTGCAGCTGTCCGTGCAGCAGGGTTGGGTGTACAGAGAGGAGGTACGGAGAGATAGAGAGGAGACAGAAAATAACAACTGCTAAAACGTGCTGGATTAGCCAGCACGACACTTACTTGTTTGTCTGTTTATTCGTTTGGCCCTCGTGCCCTTTGGTTTCTGTTTTGTTTTTTTGTTTAAATCTTTTGTTTTGTTTATTATTAAAATCAGCTGAACGCCGTTGCATTCAGTTTCACCCGCCCATCCATTGTTGTGGTTCTGTTACTTCCTGGTCCGTGACGTCACCACACCTCACCATGTAGGCATCCACTTTATCCATTTAAAAAAAAAAATTTCTCCAAACACAAAAACACTTATTCGAAAAAAAAACGACCTTTTCTTTCCTGGTCCGGCTCCTGGAGGCGTTGTTTATCCCACTTCTCACACCATATGTGGCAGGATGGCTTGCAGTGGTGAGGTGTGGTGACGTCACGGACCAGGAAGTAACAGAAACCAAAACAGTGGATGGGCGGGTGAAACTGAATGCAACAGCGTTCAGCTGATTTTAATAATAAACAATAAAACAGAAACCAAAGGGCACGAGGGCCAAACGAATAAACAGACAAACAAGTAAGTGTCGTGCTGGCTAATCCAGCACGTTTTAGCAATTGTTATATTCTGTCTCCTCTCTATCTCCCCGTACCTCCTCTCTGTACACCCAACCCTGCAGCACGGACAGCTGCAGGTTCTTATACTCTGGCCGAGGGGTTAACTAGCTGTTAATTATCTTATTACCCCTCGGCCACAGTCTGCACGCGTTTGGTAAGGATGCATGACTGTCAGCTAGTTAAATAATCAGTAGCTGATCAGCCATGCATCCTCACAGGGTTTTAAATTATAAATAATAACAAAAGACGCGGCGCTTTTAACTGCGCCGCAAACAAAAATACAAATAATAATAAATAGGGGCGGGACACTCCGCCACACTATGGTACAAGTGGAATCCTATTGCTTTCCTAACATCCAGTTAGTTTTCATTCTAACACAGTACATTAATTCCTCTGTCTCAATCTAAGTCCAAGCTGCGCAGATCTTCCAGCAGGTGATGACATCACTCTGATGACAGTTTCCTCATCTCAGCTACACAGACAGTGGCCCTGTGTCTACCACTCACAAGCAATGTCACTCTAGTTAAACCCAAGCATTTATCATTTAAATGCAAAACAAACCTTGTTCAATTACAATTGTTTTAATGACATATCACAGCTAAGCCTGGACTACAATTGTTTAATAACAATTACACAAGTATACTTTCAAACAAGCACTTCATATGACAATATGAGTTAAACAGCTTAGTTACTTTATAACAAGGTTCAAACACGCGTTAAAAGCGAAATTTAAGATAACTATTTTATCCACTTCTGTATGTGTTGTAATTACAATTAATTACTCTAGTTCCACAAGGGAAAGGTAATGAAATTATACTCAGTGGTTCCTTGAAGAAGACCCAAAAGTCTGCAGAATAAATCTTCTGTTGTAGTTAAATTTTTGCTTTGTTGCCACAAATCTGCAAACCCAAGTTGGGGCTCCTTTATCTTCAAAACCCAAGTGGGGGTTTCACACACAGCCTGTGCTTCGCCTCAGAGCTCAAAGGCAGACACAGACGTCTCTTTTTCCTATCAGCAGGAGTCCAAAACACGGAGCTTTCTTTGACGTTCATTTATTGCAGGGTACAGAATCTTCTTGCAGTCAAGAGGTATAAAGCCTAATGCTATCTTCTCTTTGGGAGCCATTTTAGACTCAGAAATCAACTCAAAGGAACCAAATCAGAAACCAATTCAAAGTTCTGGCTGTAAGTTGCCAGTTCTTATAGGACTTTCACATAAAGACCTATACATTACCCCTACAACTGTTTTCCATTGCATGTGATGAATACATTATCTAATTATGACTTCCTTCTGCTGTCTCCAGCTTTCATTTTCTACATAAATTCTGATCGGATGCTCCGTTCTATTTATGATCCTGTAGAGACCATGTGTATTGGGTTCAGTTCTTCATTATCAACATGTGATTTTATGTACACACCATTCATTGATGGGCTCTTAATTCAAGTTTCAAATGGGTAACACTTTATATTAAGGTGCTGCTTATTAATAGTTTATAAAATATATAATATATACTTAATAACAATGTTATAGAGTGTTAATAATGAGTTATATATGGTTTATAACCATGCAATAACCATAGACAAAAGTATGTTTAAACATCCCAAAGTACAATAGGTGGTTAAAAACTGTCCCCTTTATAAAACTGTAATTCTGTCTATGGCTGTTGCATGGTTATAAACCATCTACAGTGTTTTATTAACACTATATAACATAGTTATTAAGCATCTATTATATATTTATAAAACATTTATACATTAATAAGCAGCAACTTAATATAAAGTGTTACCTTCAAAGAATTTCAAATGTTGTTTTCTTTTTCGTTTATTGATTTGAAATGTAATTTTGATCATTTAGGTCAGATTAATCATTGTTCAACATTTTCTCAAGGAAGGGGGATATCCTTTTCATTTTCCTTTCTATAAAAACATAACTAAGTGTTAACAATACAGTTTCACCATTTCAGTTGGGTTGACATGTTTATACAAATGTGTTCTGTGTTCTGGGATCATTTTTGAACCTTAGCAATGCCCCAGGCTGGTAATGAAAGAAATCAAAGCTTACTGTAAAATAAGCTCTATAGTACCTCCTTGTTAAAGCAACACTGACAAGTTCCTTCTATTGTTTTATTGTTGATCTATTTTTTTCTCCAAACTTTATTTTCACCCAGATATAATCTCAATACTTTTGTTGTAGGCAAGGCAGGCCTTTTATTTTGGTTATAAACATGGTTTTCTTACTGATTTTGGCCCACTCAAGCATGTACAAATATTAAATTATTCCAAGAAAATACATGACTTTACATTAGGTACATACATTTTATATAACTAGTGAATTTGTTTTAGTTCTGTGTTTCACAGTACTAATACAAGTTATTTTCAACAGCTTCACACAGTCACTGAGTACATTCACAGAGAACAGAAGCAGGTGAAGTGCTGGTAAGGTTTTCTGTCCACCCATTAATATTTTAACATGCACACTTGAACATGTAGATTCATTTTAAAAACCAAACAAGCAACAAGGACACATTACATACACTGCAGGTCAAAACACAAATCAGTGCAGTTAAATCAAAAAAAAGTTTCCTGCTCGGGAGGGCGAAGACGAACACACGCTGTCCTCCGAAGCGCTGACCACTTTTTTTCACACTGCAGACTCACTATGCAGCCACCCAGAGCTACAGCGTCAGAGGACAATGCAGCTCTGGGCAGCTTACAGGCAAGCCCGCAGGCGCCCGACCAGACTACAGGGGTCGCTGGTGTGCGGTGAGTCGAGGACACCCTGGCCAACCTAGCCCTCCCTCCCCGGTGCTTGGCCAATTGAGCGCCGCCACCTGGGAGCTCCCGTCCTCGGTCGGCAAAGAAATAGCCTGGACTCGAACTTGCGGCGTCCAGACTATAGGGCACATCCTGCACTCCACGTCTGTTTTACATTCACTTTAGACTGCAGTATAACTTCAACATACAGCCAGGAAATGATTCTGATCCAGTTTCCAGTGTGGTGACTCCTTTGCCCAGTTAAAGTAGAATGGAAGCATGGTGCATGGGATTTTATGATCGGAGTGTGAAACAAGGTCTAATCGTGGGTATCTCACTACACAGGCGTAAGACTTGAGGAGTCTCTTATTATGTAGTAATCTGTCAGTATATAATAAGCATATCCACACAAACCATATACTAATGGCTAAACCTCAAAACACTGGCACAAAAGACTGACACAAACTAACTGACAAGTGTAAATTAACATCAGAGACCCATAAACCCAGGGTGTATAAACAGATGCGCACCCTTGTGGGACTGTCTTAAGTGTGTGTTAGCCAGTAGAACCATATTCATAGGCAAACAACATGACACTTAAGAGGCTATTCTGCGGCATGTTTAAAAACATATTTATTATGTAGCACAGCTTCCTCCAGTATTCCTAATGCATTGGAACATAACCCAATAACCAGAGCTGCTTGGGTCTCTTCAGGGAGCCAAGGTTGCTGAACAGCAGACTCACATTTCAGGGATTCATTCACTACAGCCTGTCAGGGGCAAAAAGTACTTAAAAAAAAATATAATATAAGGGGGCAAAAGAAAATATGTTTCAAAAAGCCCCCTCAAAAAGATTGTCAGTTTTTTTTATTTTTCAAATTGAAACTATGTTTGTGCTGCTACTCTGGAGAATGTTGAATTCCTTCTTATTTCCTAAACATTAGGATTAAAGATTAAACCATTCAAAAAACCCATCACGAGAAGCCATCCATTACAGTGCTGTTATTTTTTCATGAAGCACTTCAAACAATAATGTTCTCTAGACTGTGAGCCACACAGTAATATATTTTTGATGTTTATATTTTTCTCCAGCTATTCTATTGATATACAGTACTGTGGAAATCTATATTGTGATGCACAGAAATTGCCAGAAAAGGTCATTGTATCCTCTTACTCCTCTAGTAGCAATTGTTTTGCTTGTTTTGTTTCGGTTACATTAAAGCTCCTTTTAAAATCATGCCATTAATCAACCAGTACTATAAATCATTGTTGTGAAACCTGTACCCGAAAATGCTCCACTGAAATGGCTAAACCTAAGAAAACTGTGTGAGGGGGGTGGCTTATGATGGCGTTTTGATTGGTTTCAAATGTTTAAGGAAATTAGACAGAATCTAACATCCCAAGTAAAGTGTGCATGTGAAATGTACTGTCAACTTGACCTTAAATTAACCAAGTTTGTGAATAACTGAATTATTTATGGATGAGAGAACAAGTCCCCAATGTACAATTCTGTAATCAGTACAGTGCATTCTGTGATGGTTTCCAATTCCCTTTCAATTCGAAGACGACCACCAACATTATGTATGGGATATTCCTGCCCTTGAGGTAGGTAATGCTGAGCTCTCTATACCAGAGCTGCCGAAGGCCCCTTCCTGGGATGACACACTCGGTCCCGCCCACCAAAGGTATAAAACCGTCACTCACAGGAAGATCTCCCTCTTTTTCCCTCTCAAGATGGTAAGGCTCTGTGAGCTGAGCTGTTGATAAAAAATAACTTTGAGTCGATTCGAGTCAGTTGTATTTCCCTGGCATTCGTGCTGAAAGCTGGCGTGCCGCTTTCCTGGAATCAACGACTTAAAAAAGACAGAGTCCTTTTATCTTTCTGTCTTTCAGCGGCCTCCCCGCTTGCATGGTAGGCCGCTGTTTATATCTGTCTGTCGTATGTGAGTGACTGTCTGTGCAGTCATCCGCGAATGGTTGTCTTTTCTTTTTGAAAGTACATGTGTCCTCCTCGGGGCCAGACCTGGCCATATCCCCGCTGTCGAGTGACCTCCAGCCGCGCTCTCCTCCACGGGTTGCATAGCCAGCCCTGGGAGATTCCACTTTGTTTGGATCTCCTCAGTCAGGCGAAAAGCTCTCTTTGGCACCTGGAACCAGGCAGGTTCCAGCTATGGGTCTGGCCCCTGTAAGGGACCGCTTGCTAGCTGGCTAGCGGACGCGGTTGTGGGTACGATGCAGAGCGCTAGGGCAGACTCCACTAGGTCTTTGTATACCTATAAGTGGAAGTATTTTCAAGCTTGGCTAGAAACCATGACCCCATCACTTGCCCTATGCCAGTCATATTGCAGTTCCTGCAAGAACTGCTTGATGCTGGAAGTTCACCTTCCACCTTGAAGGTGTATTTAGTGGCTATCTCTGCTTGCCATGCCCCCATAGATTCTATGTCTCCGGGTGCGCATTTTTTGGCAACCCATTTCCTTAAATGCGCACGCCGATTACGCCCTCCTAGGAGGACTGTTCTCCTCGAATGGAGCCTTAATATTGTACTAGAGGCTCTCACGAAGGCCCCGTTTGAGCCCTTACACTTCATAGAGCTGAAGTACCTGTCTGACAGCCTTCCTCTTAGCTATCACCTCCATTAAGCGGATCAGTGAGCTGCAGGCGCTGTCTGTGCACAGCTCCTGCATGCATATTTGGGAGGATGGCAGCAGGGTGTCGCTGCGCATCAACCCCGCTTTCCTCCACAAGGTGATTACAGCTTTCCACAGTTCTGGTACAGAGAGCTCAGCAATACCAACCTCAAGGGCAGGAATATCCCATACATAATGTTGATGGTCGTCTTATGTTTCAGGGAACCAGGGTTACGGTAAGTAACCTAACATTCTGTGGGTCGGTGGTGTTACTCACAGACTGACCAGATGGACAGAGGGATTTTCTTGTTACATCTAGCACAGTTTCCTTTAAAGGACCTGTGACGGACTGCAGTTGGACAGAGGTGTGCTTGTTTTCCTTGATGTTTTAGTGTCGAGATAAGTTGCAATGGATTTCCACTTGGGCAAGGATGTCTTTCCTTTTGCTGACTCATTAACCCTGAGTGATTGGATTTGTGGAATTAAGGAGCCTCCCAGAAAATTTGATTTGAAATCTTACAGGTATTGATTTTTGTGACCCTGACTGGTACTTTGTGTACAGTGTCACCTACTGTATCAGAGCAGAAGGGGGCAATAAATAGGAAATAACTCTTACACTTTACTACCTAATTTATCTTGCCATTAAGCGAGGCACAGTCACTTGCACCACTGCAAACTGCAGTAGTAAACTGAGCCGAAAGACAACAACATGCAGCATGTCAAGCGTCAGACATGGTACTGATTTCCCTACAGGTGCTAATAACTAACAGGTCAAATGCATTACCAGCCATTTTGCAACTCTTCCTTGTTTCCTGTCTCATGATTGTATCATATCTACTGCCACAATTGTATTATTCTACATTGACTAATTACTTTGGTTTCTGACTTTTGGTCTAAATCTGCTCCATATTAATGGAACTAAAATGTAATCTGCCATTGTGCTTATCTTGTATGTAAAGACTTCAAATACAATCAGTCTAAAAGAACACTAAGTTTGAAAGACCTATGACCCAGTATACTAATTTGATTAAATTTGCAAGGCAAGGTGGGTCTGCAGTAACATTTTACCTGCTCCTTACTTAAACAGTATAGAACCGCATTTAGCATTTAGTTGTGCAGTTAACTTACAAAATAGTACATGTCAGTTTTTTTATTACTTAAAATGTTGTGGATATTCATGCACTAATGCACCATGTACACGTGGGGAAGTTGAGCTAATAGCTGTTGCACCATTCTTTTGACGCTTACTCACAAGAGTTTCAGTGTTAATTTAAATACGAGATTTCCAAGTCCACATTAACTTTCAGGCATTATATAGAGATTTCTTCTCCTCCATACAATGGGACATACAGTTGCCCAGAGAGATTATAGATAAGTACTATTTTAAGTTATGGAAATTGCTTAATCATAGCTGCCACAAAAAGCAAACAATCAGTAGCTGACATTAACTATAACATTTGTAGTAATTTAGTGCTGGTGACTAAAATTTGAAAATGTACCTAATTAAAAAAAAAGCAATATTTTGGACAAGGTTTTTACATTAAAACTTAATTATCACAACTAAATAAATAAATATCAAACAATTTAAGCACCATTTGGCTCCTGGATTGTCAGTTTTTGGGGATTGTTGATTTTAGCAATAACATTTTTTTATTTTACTTTTACAAAAAAATGGTGCAAATGGCATTTTGGTGTATGGACCTTAATAAAAAAGGGCCCTTTGTTGGCAACCCTAGTCAATAGGCTTTCACCTCTGAATCCAGCTGGAGTCCAACTTGGGTTACACGTAGTCAGGTCAGAAAGGTTTTGGAGAGCTTCTGTTCGAGTTGTCATGGCGACAGTTTGCACTGTGTCTGACTGTAGCCAGTGCCATTATCCCTTACCTTTCATGAGCACTTAACAAACACCAACGTTTAAGAAAAAAACAGTTATTCTATATTTGTGAAGACACCACTGATTTAGATTCCATAATAAAAAGGGCAAGATTATTGTAAGCAGCACAGTAGAGCCCTCCTGTTTATTTTCTGTCCATTGAGTCTTTGTATTACATGCACAGGAGTGAGAATAAGAGAGAGAGAGGTGGGGGAAACAGGTAACAAAGTCAATATCTACATAGCAGACAGAAGCTAGTAAAAACAGTAGGTTAATTCATCAGAAAGCAAGCTGAAAGGCTTTTAATCAGTTGTTTAAATAACGCTGTCGTTTAATGTATAAGTTAATGAAACATAACTAAACTCAATAAACCAAAATTAATGGAAAAGCTGGAAACCACAAGTCACAAGGCGAAATAATTAAGGGTGACTCAAACAGCACTTGGCACAATATTATTATTATTATTATTATTATTATTATTATTATTATTTCTTAACAGACACCCTTATCCAGGGCGACTTACAGTCGTAAACAAAAAATACATTTCAAGAATCACTGTACAAGTATTAATACAATTAAGAGCAAGGTAAAATACAATGACTTAAGTTCTAGTAAGTACAAGTATATTACAAAATACGAATCAATCCAAATACGAATCAAAATCATTAAACATGCTTTTGTAATCTAATAGAACTCTTAAGCAAGCTTTTTTTTAACCAGTTGAATGACGGTTTAGGCAGACTTTTAAAAAGTGAGGTTGCATGTTTGAAAACAAACATCAAATGAACAATTTAACTGTCTACCAACTGGGTTTGGCATCGCCCTGAATCAGTGACATAGCATGTGATCTTGGAAAACTATAACAGCTGTAGAAGCAGCACAATTGCAAACATCTTTTAGATAGAACAGATTAATGATGCATCCAGAGCTCAGTGAATCACAGCCTGATCTCTATCAAAGTCTGTGAGCTCTGTCTTGTCCATCATGATTGAATCTGTTTTGTAACCAGGGTATGCAGCTTTTATATATAACTGAATGTGTCCAGGATGATTTATACTGTAGCATCACAATCATTATTCATGGCATGACATGAGATGAGTGAAATTAGGTGTGCCATACCAGAGCACCATGGGAAGCAATTACCACAAGGAAAATTCACTAATGCGGCATTTCCCAAACTATTTTGGCTCCCGCCCCACAGTAGTGAAGGTGAGCACTGTCGTGCCCCCCCCCCCTATATATATATATATATAATACACAAATATAAATAGAAAACAGTGACTTGGATGGGCCTGCTTCTCTCTGCAAAGTTTTTCTATACGAGGCTGTTTGGAAATCGCTACTCTTAGTTCTCGTTCGATGTTCAGCTGCGACCTGAATTTTGTCTTGATGCTGGCAACTGCAGAGAAACCAATTTCACACAAATAAGAAGTAGCAAATGGAAGTAGTATGTGCATAGCCATTATGTTTAAAAGTGGATACTCCTCTTCTATACTTAACCAAAATTCAGGCATTGGTCGGAAACTGCAGTTTTAAAGTCGAATCCGAAGTCATGTCTATGTACTGTTCTTCTTCAAGAGTATTAAAATCACCATCAGGAGTCCTTGTATCGAATGGGTTTCTAATCTTTTATCAAAAATATCACTTAGATACGCCAATTTCATTACAAAGTCTTCATCATGGAATTTCTCTGCATGTGCGTGCTCTTCTTCCAGAAAGATGCGTACCTCATCTCTGAGCTCAAACATACGTGTCGTAACTTTATCACGTGAGTCACAATAAAACAACAGCACTTTGTGATCTGCTCCCATTTCTTCACAAATAGCAGTAAAAGTCTGGCTTTTAAAAGTCTTGTTTTTATATAGTTCACAATGATGATGATAGTTGATAGCACTCCATGTAACTCAGAACTTAAATCCCTTGAAGCCAGCGCCTCTCGAGGGATCATACAGTGTGTCCAAATAGCATCTGGTGCTTCCCTTCTTATCAAAGCCTGAAGACCTTCATGTTTGCAAAACCATAGCCCCATCTCTACATATTCCAACAGTCCTGCCACTTCAAACCAGCCTGTTGTATAAAAGTGTCGATCATTTTGAAAAACTGTTGCTCTGTTTGGTATATTCTTACAAAAAAGTACGTCCTCATTCACTGTTGTTTTATCCAAGTATTGCTCGTAAGTAATCAGATGACAGTCTTTATTGCTGTCAGTGGCTTCATCCACTTGAATAGCAAAGCGATTGTTCCGAAGCTTTTCAATTAGTTGTTCTTCTAAGTCTTCTGACAAATCACCTATACATCGAGCTATTGTGTTGTTAGATAAAGGGACACTTCAGATTTGGTCAGCACTTTCTTCACCAAGCATAGATGACACTATGTCAATGGCAGCAGGAAGGATTAATTCTTCAGCAATGGTGTGAGGTTTTTACACTCTGTATGCAACCTGATACAACACTAATAGGGCCTTTGCTGGGGTGGACGTAGTTTTGATGAAACAATTTTGTTGACCATGATATTTATTCAGTTTTCTAACAAAGAATTCGCAAGGTTTTCTCGCAAGATCTCTATGCTTAGTTTCTAAATGTCGTCTCAGTTTATTTGGTTTTAAATTATCAACTGCAAGTATATTTAAGCACACTACACACTGGGGTCTTTCTTTGCGACTTACCACGGTGCTTGTAAAGCCGAATAAAAGATATGCATCATTGTATTTCCTGGATTACAAGTGTAGCGGGCAAGGTGCCTCCCACACATACAGCCCATTGGCCGTTTACCAGAGCGACGTCATTGCCATTTCGTGAC
This sequence comes from Acipenser ruthenus, assembly GCF_902713425.1. Lineage (NCBI taxonomy): Eukaryota > Metazoa > Chordata > Actinopteri > Acipenseriformes > Acipenseridae > Acipenser > Acipenser ruthenus. The sequence goes on along the minus strand of NC_081200.1, from coordinate 26,188,065 downwards.
ACTTCTTGCTCTAATTCTCATTCACTTCCTGACAATATATATATATATTTCCTGACAATATTATTTTTTTTCTGACAATATATTTTTTTTCCCAACCTCTTCGCGCCCCCATTTAGAATCTTTGCCCCACAGTTTGGGATATGCTGCACTAATGCATCACATGACACAACTGTATTTGTGGCCCTTTGAAAATGTCTGGATTTACCAGTTCCTTATTACTGACCCTTCTGAAGATCAATTTAATCATTAGAGACCTGGTTGGAACGAGGTCTGGATTGGAACACTGCTGTTTATTTTCTGTCCTTTTCTTTACAATGCTGAATGGATTGGAAAGGCCAAGGTTTGCCTACCACTGGCAAAGTGCCTCACACCAGAATTTCATCATTCTACCATTGATACAGTATATGTATGTCACAGTGTTACGTCTTGTTGATCTTTGTAGGAAGTAATGCTGCTACAAAATAAAGCTTTATTTATCTAAAAAGATAAATACATGCGGAAGATCCACTAATTGTCTTTTGGTTTGGATCTATTGCAGATTGACTATTCTTTTTTTTTTTTTTTTGCTGTTTGCATTGTCCTTGAGATTTAAGTTTTCAGTAAGGTAAGCAACTACATCTTAAGAATGATATGCACATCTTTGTTCTCAAGTCTAAAGAGAAGTTTAGTTGCTTCTAATAGGTTGGATAATATTACAGCTTGCTGAGCTGCCCTACTGGATTTTACAGCAGAATAATTTAGGGGACAAATGATACGTACTCACGTGAACGTACTGCACAGGATATTCAAATACTAGGGGGCACACATTTTATTTTCTAACAAAAGAGAACACATCCTACTGTTAAGACTTCACTTTTACCTAAATCAAATTTTGGCCAGCTTGCATTTGCTGTTGCTGCTGTCTGGAATTCCCTTCTGTCTGCTTCTTAATTGCTCACTGGATAATTTCACAACGGCTGGTTTTGCTGCATCATTTTAATTTCAGTTTGTAATTGCACTTGATGTACGTTACAGAAATTGCCTTAATCAATCTTCATGTTTTTAAATATTTGTGTTCTGGTTATGTGTGTGTGTGGGTTTGTGTGTGTGGGTGTGTGTGTGTGGGTGGGTGTGTGTGTGCTTGGTTGCATTGTCTTTCTGCTGTGCTCTTCCTTCATGTCCCTCAGCGCGCTCTTGTAAATGAGACAAATTCGTCTTACTAGGTTTTACCTGATATAAAATATAATGGTTAAAAATAACACTGCTGGGCTTGGTGGTAGTTGATGGCGTGGAGCAGAGGTTCTCAAACTTTTAGTTTTGAGAGGACCCCTTTGTAAAAAACAGTTTTGAACATGGTCCCAACAGAAAACTGAGTTAAAGGCCAATCACAAATCAAACTGTACTGCAGTCTCTCCCCAAAGTGAAAGGCCACTTTAAACAAGTACATTATATACATTTTACAAAAGACGTTCCCACTGCTAATCTCCGAGAACCAATGGGCTGCAAGACTAGCTCACACTGAAACTGCTTGAATAACAAAGTGAACTTCAGTCTCCAGTTCTGCCAATCCAGCACTGTCATAAAACTTGAGATTATTTATTTGTTTTTCAAGGATGACTTTATTTTGTTACTGGCAACACTTTTTAATAAGTGTTAGTGAAACTAAAACACATCCTTCCGATTACATTTATAACACATTTTACACCCTGGATGCCTTTACAGCCTGGATTTTACACCCTGGAGTTTACATGCATAGACAGTTATTTTGCAGAGCAAGTAGCTTACTCTTATTTTCATGATGTTTGTAGTCATTCTCCGTGTTCGTTATTGCAATTACTCAAATAAATGTATATATTTTAAATGTATAAATCTGTATTTAGGTGCTTTGACTGTGAGTTGAGGAGCTGCTTCTCTGTTCTAGGCTAGATCAGCCAAACTGTCCTTATATTAGTAAGCGCCAGCACCATCTTTTGCACAGCAGTGTATTGCCAGCAAAACTAAAGTTGATCCAAGTTGAAACTTGACCCCAAATCATCAGATGGCACTGGCTCCTATTTCTATAAAGACACTTTGCAGGGTGTTATTTTTCCAGTCACAAGTGATTTTATCTAAAGCGTGACCCGATTGACTCCCTTTGACTCCCTTTATATTCTTACATTTCAATGTGTAGCTCTTTTTTGAATTTCATGTCTAAATCTTAATTACACTATCGCTGCAAATCAACCATTGGCTTCCTGTGCACACCTTGGTGGCGGTCTGAACTTGCCAATGATTGCGACACAAGCCTTTGGATCTGTTTTTCTTTCCAAATTTAAATCTACGAGAATGTCCCAAAAAAAAAACCCAAAAAACAAAACCAGTGACCTCCTCACTGAACTTCTCCATCCAGCTGTACTCTGCGATGTCTGAGGTACTTTCGCAGGTACCCGCTGACTTGAGCAATTAATATACATATTAATAGACAGCTCGGGTAGAGCAATACAACCAAAGCACATCTGGTTAATAATAAAGCATATAATGAGTAGAGAAGCAGTCTAAAAGGTCACAACTGCGGGAAGTTTGGAACAATCTGGTCAGTCATGCTGCTACTGTGTATCATGGACAAAAGGTAAGCAAAGACAGTCGTAGTTTAAGACTCTGGTAATGTACATTAGTGTCATACGTTTCAGAATCTGTGGGGCTCGGCCATGTTTCAATATTTGGGATGGCTCATTGAGCAGACAAGTAGAATTGGATAGGAAGGTGGGGTGGTTGCACAAAATTAGCTTGTCCAAGTCCATTCAATCTTCCAAAATGATGTGATTAACATCAGGCTCAGAAAGTTAAATGGCTTACTTTTACATCAGCTCTGTTTCAAAACAGTATAATGTAATCCACTACAAAAACACCTACTCATCTGCTGCTGTGGATCACATAACTGATTTAGGGGTTTATTAAATGATCTAGACTAAATATTTTTCCGACAGGTGATTTATTGACTCTTTTTTTTATCATGACTATAACAAATTGGTTTCATGAGTTTTACTGTGGCTGTATTACATCCACCACTATTTAAATCATGAAAATAGACCCTCTTGACCTTAAGCTTCCATTAGTCTAGCAGGTAAAGTGTGCTGGTCATATTACAAGTCGTCTAAAGAAGAAGGATTCGATTACTTGAACAGGTGAAATTTGTTCTAAATTTGGTAACCATTTGACACAAACTGCAAAGCTGTAAACTGTTTGTGCGAGGGATACCTTGTTTACTCTGATCTATAGCTTTTGAACCATGGCTTTTAAACCTTCATCACTAGTCCCCTTTTATTGTCAATATGTTATTTTTTGTCTGTTGTTACTTTTTTCTTTATTTTGTGACGCAGTATACAGTTACAAGTGCAATGCTATTGATACAATGAGTATTCAGTTGCTTTCTGGTATGGTACCACAACCAAAGAAATATCACACAGTGAAAATGTTGCTGATGCTAATGGATTTTAAATGCACTCCTTCCCAATCAATCATTTTTTTAAATGTATTTTACTGCATCTTTCATAAAAGATGTGTGGAAATGTGTGTATATATTTATCAGTTCTCCATGGGGTTCAGTTTCTTTCTTTTTTTAAAGACATGCCTGAAACGGAACTTGCAATTACTTTCATCTATTATTCTACTTCATGTCGACTCGTTTACTGGAGTCCTATGAGGATTCCCTGCAGAATAGCAAGACATCAAGAGACATCAAACCATGCCAAAACGAAGACACTGGACTTACTGCAATTGGAAGTTTTTCACGATAGAAAACAAGGTCAATATTGTGTTTATACAATTTTTATGAATTGGCTGTTCTATGGTTGGAGAGAGGAAACATATTTTCTTTGGTTCACTCAGTGCTAACTACAGAGGCTGTTCTTGCATAAGAGATTCATTCCAGCATTGCTTGTATCTACTGGGTTTCTAATAACCACCTTTTACATTGGCTTCCCTGACAGTAAGAGAAAAATACTAGGTTAAAGTGATTGTAGCTAACAAAATAATTCCGTGAATGTTACCTGTTTCTGCAATTCCATTCGCTACAAAGTTTCAAATATGCAGTCTTTAAATAAATACGTTATAGCATGCATATTCATTTTACCTGGCCCTACAGTAGGTTCAAGAAAGTTATTAGTTTTCCTGCATTATTCTCAGGAAATATGTTACGCTCGCACTTCCTAGGCAGTGTCTTCTGGGTCAAAGCATGTTACTGGCTGAAGGCATGACAGTCAATAGGGCAAGCAGCCGGCTGGTTAATGACAAGCTAGAGACTTCCTGACCATCTGACCAAGAAAGTGCAATACAATCTGAAAGCATGGCTTGCAGACCGAGTTTTCTTGAATCGAGTGTTGTACTAGATATCATGTTTTAAAATCCAAAGTGTTTCGTTCAAAACTGCACATTTCAAGCCTACTCGATATAGAAAATGGAAGTGCTCAAAAGGTAAGACTTATGACATTGTTGTGTTAACTACAATTACTAGAAAACTGCTGCTATCATTCTGTGCCAAGAGGCCATCATTTGGCTAGTTCGGTACCTCTGAGGTGACATTTGTCGCGAAATATTTAGCTTAACAGGGTGGGCCACATGAAGACTGTCACCATTCACCCCACCTCAATAGAGCAATGAGAATAATCACAGGTACCATCCATTCTACACCCCTACCTTGGCTCCCTGCTCTAAGTAATATTGCCTCGCCCGAAATAAGACGCCAAGCAGCCTTAGTAAAAGAGTGGAAAAAAGCACAACAATCAGCAAAACCCTAATAGACTAAAATCACGAAAACCTCCTTGGAAAACCACTGAGCTGCTTGCCGAAAAACGGGAGATGTGGCTACTTAGTGAACAAGTGGAACGCTGCTCAATCCCCGACATGCAGTTGCGGTGCAGCGCAACAAACAATCGAACATATCATCATGGAGTGCACCCAACACGCCTTCGCAGGAAAGATGGAAGAAATATATAATGCTACACCAGCTGCGGTTTGATGGATCAATAGTCTTGACTTGAATTTATAAAACAACATTTTGTTATAATAATCTCTGTATTGTTAAAAAACTGCTACTGGCAAGGTGACTATCAAGTTTGTTCAAGGCAAGTCGCTACATAAAAAAATCAAATTTCAATCAAATTTCAGCTATGATCAATTTGCATATAGTTGGGTATATTACAGTATTTATCTAAGGTAGAATGTTGTAGACTCATGAATCTTCACAGAGTACTGGAGGCCCATGGGAATTAATGTGTGCTTTATTAAAAAAAATTATCTTGATCTTGACCTTTCACCATTCCTTAAGGTCAAATGTAAAACTAGCTTATAACTCCTTACACAGTGTAGATAGGGTCATGGTTACTATAGAACACATATAGGAACCCATATATATGCTCTATTCAAAAATTACCTTGATCATGACTTTTAACTTCTCCTAAAGGTCAATGTAAAACTAGCCTATAACTCCTTACAGAGTGCAAATAGAGTCATGGTTACTATGGAACACAGATAGGAACACATATATGTTCTATCCAAAAATGAACTTGTCTGTGACTTTTGACCTCTCCCTAAGGTCAAATGCAAAACCAGCATATAATTGCTTAGAGAGTGCAGATAGGGTCATGGTTACTATGTAACAAATATAGGAAAATATATAGGCTGTATCCAAAAATTACCTTAACATTGACCTTTGACCTATGAAGTTTGTTCAAAGTAAAGTTGCTGCATCAAAAAACATGGATGCCGAGTAAATCAAATTTCATCATATATTGTACTATTAATCTATGGTAGAATATAGTACAGTCTTCAAAGTTCAAAGACTAGTAGAGGCCAATGGGGTTATATGCCACGGGAAATACGGTCATAGGTCACATGATTTGGCACTTGGCCCCCGGTCATTGCTGCTTGATCTTAATTGATAAAGAGATCTGCAAGTGCAGTCTAAACAGGTTTTACCCCAGTTCAGCTGTTAAACGCATTTCCTCCACTAGCCAACAGAGAAATGAAAACAGTAGCCCATCATAGATTATTGTAATAAACTTAACTGTTACACACTGCCAGCGTATGTTTAAAAATGCACTGTATACAACATGAATATAGCATTACGATTTTAAACCACATCACTAACATACTTTGCATAGAATATTTTCTAAACAAAGTTGTTAAGGCAGGAGTAAGGCAGACAAAAAATCAAGCACATCCTATTTGTTAAACTAAATTTGCTAAACTAAATAAATGACCAAAAAATAATGATATATCGACTGTACAGACGAAAAGAGAGTGAACGAGTTTGCCTGTGCTGGGGAGTGTTTTCTGGGAATAGTAGTTTATCTGGTACACGCTAAAAGGTTTCCAGTCAGCAGACTAAACAGTCAAGGGATTTTCCACACTATCGAGCAGCGACGCAGTTTATTTTTTGTCTTTTGTCCCAGATGTTGTTTAACTTTTTCTACCGTTATGATGGATTTCTTTTTTTTCTGGTCAAAATCTCTTTCAACTTCACTCATAATTTCAGCAAGGAGTGGGAGGGTTTGAGTTGCTCCTCCAATTAAAATCAGGGATCAGACTATGTCATCTGCCATTGCTAGTACTACACTGTGTGTGGTTATAGCAGATAGGAATTTATAGTGCAGCCTTGCCTCTCTGAGGAGCCAGAACTGCTGTTACTATAGGACTATGTTGAATATAGGGTTTAGGTTAAAATGCAATTTTTTCTTGCATTTTAGATTATATTTTTGTTTTTGTTTTATTGAACATTATTATGTTATAATGCTACACAACAATATATATATATATATATATATATATATATATATATATATATATATATATATATATATATATATATATAAAATGTCTTCATTTTCAAATTTTGAATAGGCACTGCCTCCCTTGCCTCCTCTAAGGAGCCTCCACTGATTTACAGTATCTATTTTCTCTCAATGTCCTCTTATACTCTTAACATCATCACTGTTACTATGGCAACTTCATGTTGCATCACTGAGGCTGTCAGTCCACTGAGGCAGTGCAGGGTGCGGATCACTTTTGTGCACAAAGTGAAAGATAAAATGCACACTTGATCCTTGTTCACGTTGCTAAAAGAGTTTCTTATTTCAAACTACCTGAACAATTTATGAATTTCAAAATGAAAAAAATATATATTTAAAAGGTGCTGCTCCCCCATATACCAGACAAATAATTGTTCCTTTTGTGAACTGAATATGTGTGTATAATACATATTTCAACACCACAAAGGTCTCTCCTTCATTTGGTTTACCTGTAAGAGACACCTACCTACCCTGTGTCCAAAGTCTGTCTCCACTTCGTCTGGTCCTGGTCACAGTGCTGTGCATGAAGTACTGTAGTGGCAACGGTTAACTTTGTCAACTATTTTTAAGATTTTAAAAATCAAATCTCAGCCTTCTTTCTTCAACATATATTCGTAACTCCTCCGTTAAGCCTTGGGATTAGTCTGGTTACTCTTTTCTGGACTCTCCAGATCCACAATGTGCTTTTTATAGTGCAGGAACCAGAACTGTATGCAGTATTCAAAGTGTCATCTCACCAGTGCATTATACAACCTCATCAGAAACTCCCATGATTTCTAGTCTATGCTTTTCAATTGCTTACACATACTGTCTGGTTGCTGACATCCTGATATTTTAGGCCATTTTTACTTCTATGCCAAAGTTCTACTTAAAACCACTGCTAAAGCATACTGTGCCATTAATCAGGGAAATAATCCTGTTATGATACATGAAGATTAATGACATTGCACTGACGATGCAAAGTTAAGCTTTTTCCAGGCACCTGCTGATTACCAAAGTGCTGGTTTCCCCCCTCAAAGTACTGCAACAGAATGATCCCTGGTAGAAATAAAAGCCATTTATAGATCTGAAACAGCAAAGAGCCCTAAGAAGTCAATGCATGAGTTGTCTACCTGTCAGAATGATTTGAAACGTTGTCAAAGATCCTCTAATGGTTTGCATCCTGGAGGGGCAAAATGACAAGAAAGGGGAAAGAGAGCTGAATAAAAATTTTTTTGTTTTTGTTTTTGTTTTTACAGTGTCATGTTCATGGGCTTTACATTGAAATGTATACAAATTGTCATCCCACTGCAATGAAACTTGAAATGGCATTGCACTGAATACTGAACATTAAACTTTAAAGCTGCAGTGCAGTGCAAAAACACATCATGAAAAACCATATTTGTAGGTGAAAAACGCTGGAATAAAAGTCGCTACATTTAAAAAATATAAAAGGGGGGGGGGGGGGGGTGGGGCGTTCAAACCGGGGTGTTGACTTGGCAGAATCCGGTATTTGTAATCAATGTAAATAACTGAGCGCGTAAGCTCTCAACTACAGCGGTTATGGTCTCTGAGTTTGCTTGGCAGCGTGCACCCTGTCACAATCTGTCAGAAATTATTTGATCTGTGTGAGTTTTTTTATATATTGTCGCGGAGGCTGGTGGCGGGGTTTACTCTGCTGGAGCTGCTTTCCCTTGCTTGTCACCTGCTTGACACTGTCACTGCTGCTGCGAGTGGGGGGCGTGTCCTGCTGGCACCCCATTGGCAGACAAAGAGCAGTGGGGGGCGTTCTCCTGGCGCGTCCTGGCTGTCAGATAAGATGAGCCACGTGCGCTGCTAAATAAAAGAGCTATCTATTTTGGAAGATAAAAGATAACACTTGGATTCTAACCGCCGCTACAATATGTTCTTATTAATCATTTTTATTAATTCTTTAAAATCCATTTTTGGGTCTCTAGGGGCGCCCACAATCGCTGCCACCATATGTAAAAGAATTGCCCTCACCGCGGTTCGTTGCCCCTTTAAAAACACTGACCCAGGCACAGAAATTGATTTTTAAAGCGCGGTTGCGCTATTTTTAATCAACACAAACATACAAAAACAAAAATAAACAAAACAAACACCTAGCTCTCTTGGAGCAATAACTAAACAAAACAGGAACCTAAACTAAAAAACAGGACACCTAAGCTGTTTACCTGTAACAAAAATAAACAAAACAGCACACACAAAAAAGGCTTCACACTACCTTTTTTCTTTGTTCTACGGCTGTACCCACACCCGCACAGTCGGGCTTCCACACACATCAGCAGCCAGGAGCAGACTGACTGCTCTCCTTATAAACCCTGCACCTGGCTCTATCATAGCCAGGTGCAGGTGATAATTAACAATAAAACAATTAACAAAAAACAATTAAACAATTAAACAAAACAAACCCACAAGGTGCCTACGCACATGTTTTTCTGCAGGGAGGATTTAACCCCCTCCCTGCTGTCTCACATATATATATATATATATATATATATATATATATATATATATATATATATATATATATATATATATATATATATACTCTGTATATATAAGAAGTGAGTCAATCAGGGTCTGTTTCTGTCTGCAATATTATGAAACAGGTCATACTTTAAAGAAATGACTCGTATAGTAATCAACGTTTTAATTTTCTTTCATGATGCAATCCTAGTTTTTGTTAAGTGGAATTGTTTTTACTTGAAATACACGCAAGATTTAACTATTGTATTGCTTTCTTTGTTTTGTAGGTAATTCACGAGGGTAAAGTAAGGCCTTTCTTACTTCTGGGATATTTTTCAACTTTAATACAGTGTTACATATAATGGCTTTGATAACGTTTTGAAAACCTCATTAATCCGTGATATAGAAACAATAGGCACTGATGTGTGAAAATGTTACACTACTTTGTGCTTTAATTTGGCATCTTAAACAACTTCTAAAAGATTTTCCCGCCTTTTGGGGCCATGTTGTGAAGCAAGTATAAAGTCATTTGTTTTTATTTACGTATCGTTATGAACTGTTAATTGTGTAATTGTCAAATTTCTAGTAAAATATTTATATGAGGCTGCTGGTGCTCCCATGGCTTTTGGAGGGAAACCGGACAAGGCTTTATTCCCCCCTCTCCCCCAATTCACTGCTGAGATCAGGGGCCACACGAGTCGGCTATTTCCCAGGCTGGGCCTTACCTCCAGAGTACAGAAGCTTGGTAACATTTCTTGCTTAGGTTGTGTAAAAAAGTTGTAAAAAGGACAAAAGAGGTGGTTAGCTTGCAACTTGTAAAACTTGTAAAATCCTGACAAGTATAAAGTATACAGGCAAGATTTTTGTTTCCTGGTGCTCTAGATAATGTGACAGTGTTTTTCAAGTGTTTTGTTTTGCCTTACACATGATGAGAGGTAAGATTTATGGTTTCAATAATGGAAAGACACAATGGCAATAAAAGTAATTCAAGCTTTCTCTGTTGATGTGATGCAACTCCGAAAAACATCACATTAACCGCAAAACGTATTGCTTTCTGGACGAAAATAGCATTTCATAACTTCTTTCAATTAATGAAATCACCAGTAATTGCTTATACCACCCTTAAAAATGCCTAGCTAAATAATACCTTTGTTTAAGCATTTTACAAACATAACATTATTGACATAAGAGAAAACATCCTGGTGCAGTTATATAGATTATAAACAGGACATCAGAAACATGTAGATTTTGTTTCAGATTTGCTACAGCATGCATGATCAGTGAATATTAGAAAGTCCACTTATTTTTTTGTTGGTTAACTCGGTGTGTCAAGCTGGCTTGTGCGGTGACGTCAGAGCCGGAAGAAACACACAGCCCTGCGAGTGAAATGTGAATGCGCTGCTTGCACGTTTTAATAAAGGAACAAAATAAAAGGTTTGAACAAACACAAACACTGATACACAAAACAAACGACACTAAACAAACACGGGGAGACAAACCCAACAAGTATCTTACGGGTCCTTCAGCAAGAATAGCAATTGTTATTTTCTATTTTAAAGTTTACTCCCTACTTTCTCTCCCGTTCTCTCTTCACCGAACACCCAACCCCGAGTGAGTGATTTGTTCATCTGTATATACAGCTGTGCCGGGATTCAATTACTAATTAATCATTCACTTGAATCCCATCACGTGAACTAATTTATGCAATCCCCGTGCCCACATATTAATTCACATTTTATCTGTACATGAAGTGATTGTGCAATCCCTGTGCCTAAATACAAATATACATTTTTACAACACTCATGCTACATAGCCCAATTTATACCCTGTGCACCAATATATATATGCCAACAATAACACACCACATACAACATATAACACAACCTAGTCACAGGGGCGTGGCACCCCGCCATACTTGGTTATGACCTTTATTTAAAAAGGTAAAACTATAAGAAACTAATCAAGTAGACATGTTTTGGGTAGCGTTTTCATCACTATACTGATTAGAAACTGTATGTGGTGGCATTTTTATATCAGTTAGATGAGACGCCCTGTGAGACCTATGTGTAAACACCACTCATCATTGTAATTAGTCTGGTAGTGGTGTGTGATCAGGAGTGGGGTAGAGGTGTGACTGTATGAACGATGGGGGTGGGTTGAAAGGGTTGGAAATTGAAATTAGGTAGTGAAGGTCTTTTGATAAAACTGTGTAATGGTGCTAATGCCATTGGGATAACCAGTCTTAAGTTGTGTTATTAATTCTTGTTCATTTCTATCCCAATCGTCGGTTGCCATAGTGGGGCAGAGAACAGAAATAGATGCCTACTGTCTAAATGAGTAATCATGTTGTGAACACTATATTAACAAATATATACAGTATGTTACAAATATATTTATGTCAATACTTCTCTCCTTGGTGCATTCAGAGTGACTAAATGAGAGGACCTCGAAAGACACCAGAAAGTACCCATTAACAAGACAAGATCATGAATGTTTTGGGCCTTTTTTGCAATGTCCCTTAAGCCCGCCGCAGTTTTGCCTGGTCACTTGCTATATTGAATGGTAACTGCTTCTCAACAGTTCCTTCACAATGTGGATCAGCACTATTGCATCTGAAGCCACCTAATCAGGTCAGTCTTTTTACAAACAAGTATAATGCCTGATTGATTTTAGACCAGTTATGTCTCTTTGATTTGGGCAGTACTTAACTGAATAACTATGTGAATACCTGGAAGACACAGAATTGCTTGTGAAGGAGGGGTGATTGAAATAAGTCCACATTTTGTACTGAGATGCTGAGAACCCAAAAAGGGTGTTTTTACCCAAAGTAGTTGCTTGAGTACCAGAAGCATTGTCAGCAGTTTCAACAGAACCATAACCTACTGTAAACATATACCAAATGCAGTGGTATTTAAAGACAAAAACTCCCATGATACAATTATACCACACAAAACACTATGTAAGTAGCATATTATTTTAGGTTAAATAAATAAATATACAGTAATATACAATTCCTCATATCTACTCTTCAGCAGGAGGCCTATAGGAAAGACCCTCTGAACTATGGTAACCATGGTGATTTTTAATTAGTCTATGGGAACTGTACCCACAGTTTTCATTTTAGACTAACCCATTACCTTCCAATCTAAAAACAACTATGGTCTCTGAATGTTTTTTAATGAAGTCACTGGAACTCTGTCTTACAGTTCCACACTGAAAAGTCCTCATGGGACAGGATGTTGGAATGAATGCAATGAATGCAAATCGAAAGTGTTTTTAAATAACCGTTATTGGGACAAAACTCAATGCCTTTGCAGTTCCTGGCAGCAATGGGAGTGACTTAATTTAGATATTAATTTGTGTGATTTGTAACACTGAGAGCAAGGGATGCATTTGCCCCAAACAAACCTGATGAAATCCATTCTAAATGTAGTAAATATGTGTGGTAATTTGGCACTTTTATTATGTTTTTGTCTACGGTGTTGCTGTTTTTACAATGCTTTACGAGGCATAGGGGACGCTGGCTCTTCCAATCCATCCCACTGGAAGATTGTTCCAAGCAGGTCCTTCATTGTTTTATTGAGCAGTAAAGAACACCAGGGTGTACGTTCCGTGTGATTTGAAGACTGCGAAAAGGAAATAATGATAATAAAACCCCAAATAGGACTCGCTATTTTAGCTTGTGGGAAGCCATTCCGTGTCATGTCTCCTGGTAGTTGCATTGCGTGCATAGCAACCTGTACTCCTTAACCCCACAAATCATGGCTGCCAATTTAAGTTACCGAGACACATCAAATACTGCACACTGCAAAGCAAAACAAGGGCGAGATTGCAAGTGTGCTGCTTCAGCATTTTAAATGACATTTTGTCACAGATCTCAGTATTGTTTGGTATCATTATACAATCTGGAAGGATGTATTTTGAATGTAAAAATAAACCTGCGACTTCATCTGACAGGTACGATGCCACAAGATATCAATATAAATAAGCAAATAGGAAAAGATACTGGGACTGGTTGTGGTACCACCTGTAAAAATATTAATATTGTATTTCTTGGAGAAGCCTTACCTGTATGCAAATTTCTATTTTGTATGTGAACTATTTGCTACGTGAACTTTGCTACGTGAGTTTTAGATTCTATGGTATGTGGCTGTTAATTTAAAAAAAATTCTTCTGTATTATAAGGCAACATAAAGCAAACCTGATTCACAGGTAAAGAATACCTGAGTAAATAACATGGTAATATCAATTTAAAAGGTTTAAAAGAAACTGGATCAAAAACAGAAATAAATGAATAATAATAATGAAATACCATATTGTGGACTATTTTGTGTAGATCAGTGACAAAAAATCCTAATTAAATCAATTTTAATTCCAGGTTGTAACACTACAAAATGTGGAAAAGTCCAAGGGGGGTGAATACTTATGCAAGGCACTGTAAAATAAAATAAAAATGTACAAGAAATTCTGTCCCTGCTATAGTACGGCCACCCGCCATATTATGTGTTGGTCCCTGGACTGGCCTTCAAAGTGAGGTTTCACTGTAGTATAAAAAAGGTGTATCCGTAACATATTTTGAAAACACCTTTGCCTCATTTGAAGTAAAACCTCTTTGGATTTTTGTTCCATCGCAACAATGTCCATGATGCATTACTTTTGTTGTAGAAAGAGAATTAAATGAATTGATCATGACCTGAAAAATAAGTTGTCCCAGAAATTAAAGGCCTTAGGGACAAGTGTTCTACTTAGATTTTTCAGCGACAGGCTGAGCTGTAGGTAGAACTGCCTTCGAAATTTGTGTAATTATACTAGGTACCGAAGTGCATTAATTATTTTGCAAAGCTTTCTTTTTTTTAAGGCTGGACAAAAATAGGGGTAGCCACTTATGCCAAGGATAAAATAATATTCTGGTCTGCAATAAAAAATTAAATGATATATATTCCTATATCATAAGGCACATGTCTTTCAAATAAGAGAGAACAACAATGAAACATATACAAGACAATTTGTACAATAAATAAATATTGAATATGAAATAAATAACCTTACACTTACTACTGTATATTTTATTTAAGAACATAAAATCTCCCCCTAATCTTCCTTTGTTCGTAACTGTGGGAGTTTAGTGGGTGGAGCTTTAGGGAAGGACCAGAAATGACAGCACACAGGAGCCGGAAGTGTCGTTTAGTCCTTGGAGCCCTGTACCATCAATGGTACAGGCAGGATTTTATTTTAACAAACAAAAATAGAACAGTCCAGCATTTCAGAAAATAAACAAGAAAACCACCTGGAATACCAGCAATGGTAAACTCAGGTTTCAAATAAAAAGAATAAACAAAAACGTCTCATTACAAAACAACAATAAAGGAAGCACTGGGTTTCTCCGTGCTACTGCAGTGGGTTTCCGCTCACCGCCTCTTGGACCCCTTCCACGGATTACTGGCTTGTCCTGGGTTTCCTCCACTGCGGCAATCCACCAAAGTTCCTTAAAGTTTCAAGCTTCTGCGAATTACAGCAGTTTGATAAAACAAAACAACAACAAAGCACAGCACGTGTTTTCAGTTCAGGACAGGGGTCCGAATGGCAAAACCATACTGCTTAAATACTGCCAAGTCCCACCCCTGCAATCAGCACGCTGCCTCACGTCAGCCAATCGATGAGAACAGCACAGCTGATTGCAATGATGGGACCTGACTGCCGCATGGTTCCACCTTGGTCCAAGATGGCCGCCTGACCCGGAACTTCCTGTATGGTCAGAGTTCAGCCTCCTGACCCAATCACGGTCAACCCTACACAGCGCCGCCGGTGGTCGGGAGGGCGAATTACAACAGGGACTCCTTTCAATCCTGTCACAGTAACACATTCCTTTAAGCCTTCGGGGTTGCACTTCTCTGGGCTTTCTCCAAGGCCACAATGTCCTTTTTTTGTATTATTGAGATTACATTTACATAAAGAAAATAATCATGTGAGGAACGTGTGGTACATATCACAGAAATCTCTATTTTCTTATGGTCCAATCCATTTTAATTTAATTAGATGCCATGCTGAAGAACCACTTGAGAGTGTGAGATTCCTTCTGTCTGTGTGAGCCACAGGAGACGGAATGGTAATGAAGGTGACAGGGTGGGGGCGTTGACGGGCTTGGCTTCACTGAATGGGGTTGATAGCTCACCTGCAAGAGGCAAATTATAAGCTCTGTCAGATGCACAGTCAAGGTTGGGCACCACTTTGAATAATTATCAGGAACCATGTCACAAATACTTATCAGGCGTGAAAACCTATTCATTAAGCTGAATTGAAATCCATTAAGACAGATGGAAGGTTATTCCTGATGCTTGTGGTCCTGTATTTTTTTTGACTGCAGAGAAGCCAGTGCTGTTATATTCAACTCTATGCATTTAATGTCTGAATTTACATCATCATCATCATCATCATCATCATCATCATCATAATAATAATACATTTTTATATGACTGGAAGGTTTTAATGTGTTCCTCTTCAAACCAGAGTTTATATGATGCTGCTCAACTGACATGCTTTCTGAGCATGTTGCAATTACTCACTTCTGTGTTAAGATGCTTTGACTAGGAGTT
This sequence comes from Acipenser ruthenus, assembly GCF_902713425.1. Taxonomy (NCBI): domain Eukaryota; kingdom Metazoa; phylum Chordata; class Actinopteri; order Acipenseriformes; family Acipenseridae; genus Acipenser; species Acipenser ruthenus. The sequence goes on along the minus strand of NC_081200.1, from coordinate 26,172,197 downwards.
CAGGAGCTGCTCTTCAGTTCTAGTTGCCTGTCATAAACGTATGTAATGCAGGCTAGATCAGCCAGTGTCTTTATATTAGTAAGCGCCAGCACCATCTATTGCACAGCAGTACATTACCAACAAAACAAAAACGATCCAAAATAGCTGATCACTAGATGGCGCTGGCTATTGCATCTATAAAGTTGCCTGATCTAGCATATGTTACATATTTCTGTTTACAACACTAATCCTGGACTACCTTAAACAAACTTAAACAAAACCATACATATTAGATGAATTCAATCTCAGATCAGGCCCAAACCAGAACATGGCAATTGCCTAACTTGGTTCAGCAACATTAGCATGTGGCTGTACGGTATACAGCTGCTAAAATTTGAAGGCACTTTATATTGCTGTCCCCTTTAACCAATGTGTCAAGAACAGCTATCTTCTTTCCCATATGTCGAAGAATAGCCTGCTATGCCTGATACCATGTCCCACTGACTTAACCCCCCTGTGCATGCGACTCATAAGTTAGTTACATTAGTTCACTACAGCTCATATTTATAAGCATATAACATGATATTAAAATTATTGAAGTAATATATGAAACTGCTTATGAGCTTCTACTCTGTGGGGTCCCTCCTTTGACATTCTGAATGGATCTATTTCAATTAAATGGACACAGCATCCAGTATCACTGCAATGTTTTTTCAGAAGCTGTCTGCTGTCTGGACAAGTTGATGGTGAGTGGCAGGGCAATGTCATGGACGTGTTAGTCAATGTCACCAATTAAACAAAGTAATTCACACTGCAGCTAGTCTTAGCTGCTGCTGGGGTGGTGCTGTGTAGCATCTGTGCCAAGGGGCAACAGCAGTGGTGTGAGCCATTGGTAGCATGGTATCACATCGGTCTGAACTGATACATGCTGGTAATCCATTGCTGTACCATGGTACCATATCAATACCAGTGTGCTACAATTTCAGGACCTCTGAGCAATATTTGTTCCAAGTGCATAACATCTCTAGATTGGCTCCATTGGCTTGTCATGGTTTAGGAATATTTGATGTAAAAAAGAAAAAAAATGGCTTCATTTCTCCTAAGGTGTGCTTTTCAGAGGATTTGTATTAAGATTTGCGACACTGCTATGCAGATCTGTGTAGGCGAAATTCCTTTAATTGAAACACATCTGCTCTGCTTACCTTCAAGCTGTGACTATACGTCTTTTAAAAATAAATCAGTTCAATGCCTGAGGAAATGATCTGTGAATATGTTGCATAGGAGTCTATCTAGACCATGTTAGGGTCTGGCCCTTTTAGGGGTTCAGGTAAGCTGAATATTGGTTGGGACACACAGCTACTTTTAGATTTAATACTTTTATATTTAACACCTATGAAGAAATAATAATAATAAAAAAAAAACAAAAAAAAAAAAAAAACATTACTGTCAACATTTCCCAAAAGATTCTCAAATATTATGTTGAAATGAGTAAAGATCAAAATAAAATAGCGTAGTGTGTCTCCGATGGTTTAATTTTTCACTACTATTTTGGAATTTCACAAGAATTTTTAGAATCATTTTGCAATTCACCATGATTTTGAGTGTTAAGTGCTTCCCAATGTTCAGGGAAAACTGCTGCATCCTGGTACCTCTGTTGTAGGTCACATGGTCTGGCCATTATAATGAGTTTGAACTAGAACACTTGAATTGCTTAGGTTCCAGGAAGCAGCAGCAACCTTTCACCTTAAATGTTGGCTTTGAAATTTCTGCATATTCCAAATTGAGGTATAAATTACGAGCATTGTGAATTTGAACTGAAATCTTGATTACATATTTGTTAAACCTGCTCCAGCATCATCTGCCCTTTTATATTAATGAAATAATGTATCCAATTTGGGAGCAGTCTATTAGTACACATTATATTAATTCCAGTTGCAATAATGAGCTCTGAGATTACATTAGCATAACTACAATTTTTAATTTTTTATTTTGTGTTGGCTGCTCCCCTGACAAGAGAAATAAATCCTGCAGTCGTCAAAGCTTTGGGGAGCTCACCTTGTCTTTATTAACCGCCTGACTGTTCGCTGTGATAATTAAATACACTGTGATGAGTGGATTTGGGTGGTGTTTGCGAAGTGTTATAATAAAAGAAGTGGAGAAAACAGTGAATCTTTAACCACTGCGGAACATCCTGAGTTTTAAAACACTGGTTAAAAAAATCAGTGAAAAGAGATATATAATCTAGCAGGTTTCCAATTTTCAGGGCAGCGTTAGTAAGATAAACCATTTCCAATATCAGGAACATGTTTCAGAAGCCTTTATTTTTGTTACATTTGTTTTTCCCAACTAAGCCTCAGCCCCTGAAAAAGCCTATTTTTACATGTCGTCCGATTTATTGCTCATCCAATAATGTGTAATGTCATTTTCATCAAATAAGAGTCATGCTGTTATGTAATTCCAGCCTCTCAACTTTCCCCAGCTGTGAAGAGAATAAGGACAGACAAGTGTTGAATTGTCAGATAGTGTGGATGAGACCACAGACAGGTGTGAGTTACCCAGCAGCTGGTACAATAAAAAAAACACACTCTTTGCACTCATCTAACAGCTTGGGTAATGCCAGTTTTCTTAAAGGGATACTGTAAAAGCTTTAAACCCACCTCAATATAAAGACCACTTCACAAGTAAGGCCAATTTTTTCCAGTCCCGATTTGCTCCTTTTGACATCAGTGTAAAGTCAAGGCCAACCCTGTATTCAGTATTAAGGTCACCATCTCCAGTCCCAAACATGTCAAGTTTAGGACTGGACAGACATGCTATTAATGACCAGCCGCTTTTCATGCATCACAATGAAACTGATTGAAACCTTTTTGATATAGAATGAATACATACATAAATAAATAGATTAGCTAAACAAATCCACTTTTGAAATAGTCAAAATCCTATGGTGATAATTTATATGAGAAATCTACTCCCCCCCCCCCCCCCCCCATTAAGTCCACATTTAATAGAGTGGTTTCACTGTACGATACATCATTTACATTTTCCTAATATTTAATTTCTTACCTGTTTGATATCATATTATATGTATCCTGAATGATTGTCTATTGTTATTTAAAAGTTACTGTGGCAAAGTGGCTGCTGAGTAGAACAGGTGCAGTGGTGATGCAGTGCAGGAATAATCACACAAAAGGAAACTGTAATCAGGTTTGGAAAAGGGGGCTTTATTTTGTAAAAATCCGGGTCTGGCGACCAAACAATAATCTTTCAGCAATACACACCAATGTGTAAAGCTCGGCAGGAAAATGATAATAATGATTTGCAAAACAAAACAAATAATAACACGTTATCCGCCCCACAATAATACTAAACACAGTCCGGGTGCGTGCAGTAGTGCTCGATGTGGGTGATAACAAATAAACAGTGACTGTGGTGTTGTTGTTCCGGGTAGTGCTGGCCCAAGGCGACAGCTCCGGAGACGTGTTAGCCGTCTAGTGAATTCCCAAAAACAAAAGACAATTACTAACAGTGCTACAAACAAACAAAACACTCACTAACTCTTTTTTCAATTGTTTTGGGAACTCTCCCAGTCCTTCCAGTTCCGTGCTTCTCTGAACCAAGCAAAGGAAAAGATTTACGATCCTCCCTCCCCTTTATGCTATCACCCATGACCCCTTGGTAAACGACTGCAGCTGTCTACTGTCTGCAGCTGCTACATCGTTTCCCTTCCGGGTCAATACGTTCCTGCAACAGAGTCTCGCCTTCTTCCAGACTGACCGACTTCCCGGCCCGGGGAAAGAACTGTCAAGCCAGCCCATCCAAAGCCTTTCACTTTCGCTGCTTAGCGCCCTCACTGGTCGGGAGGGAGATTTACAACCAAAACTCATTATATTTCTGTCACAGTTACTTACTAACTTTTTCAGCAACAAAGGCTTCTGAAAAGACTCCTCAAGGTTAATTGTGTCAATGTGAGATGGACCAGTTGGGGGAAAAAAAGCCATACAGCTAACCTGTATTGCAATATAAAACTGTACTGTGATCTCTGACAGGTATCTGCTATTGTAACGCTTTCCTATAAATTTATAGCTCTGTAATTTTGAATGGAATACAGTGGGGCAACTGTGAAAGAGTGAGGCTAAATATAATTTTTGGAGGGGCATGATTAGGTCCCTAACCCTAATATTTGTCACTCTGGGTTAAATCAATAAGAAAGGTTTTTCTTCATCAGTTTTCTCAACAGTATAAGAATCACAAAGGCTGGTGGCCCGTAATGTATGAATAGCTCTACTCTCTGGGGCACTGTAGTGTGCTAAACATTTGTGATATAACCTTGAAAGGTGCAGCACAATTATACTGTTATGTGTAAATTAATCTACAGTATTGTAAGTTATCATTGTCTCTTTGCAGCAACTCCCGTACAAAGTGCAGTTGCTGATAGAAGGGAGTGTCAGGGAACCAAGGCCTACAATGGATATGCTGCTGACAGATCCCACCCGAGACTAGACTGCTGCTTTCATCTGGGTTTCTATGGAAAGGAGAGTGAAAATGAAGCAGGGGCGTTGGAACAAGCAGAGGCTGTCTCTGTCCAATTGGAGCTGTCTCTTCTGTCACCAGTGATATCTGAAAAGGGGGTCACCCGAACAAACCTGAGCTGTGAGGAACAGTAGTTTTGACTTCAAGGACATCCTCTTTCTGGTGTGGTGAGTAGGACTTGTACTGTTTCTCTAACCTGGAATGGGTCCAGACTCAAGCATTGCATTTCTTTCCCCCGCCCCTGTGTTTCCTTCTCTTTTTTCCTTTGTTTTTTGGATACATCTGTTTCCAGTGTTGCAGTCCGTGTTTGTTAGAGACAAGAACACCCATTTGCAAGTATATTTCACTTTGTTGAACCCTTTTCCCAAGGTCTACAAACATTTTGTACTATACATGTAATGCCACATTATCCAATAATGAAAATTGACATAATGTACAAAATGTATTATTAGAATATAGAGCTAAATGTAGATCATGCTTGATCTTGAATATGAAAGGCTGGTCCATGCTTTTGCTGTGACCCCGCTCTTTTCATTGGCCTGCCTGATGGGCTTTGAGTAATTTGCATGTTGTTTGGCACATTAACCCAGTTTAGAAATCTCTTCATTGGCTTATGATGTAATACAGGGTAGATTTTAAAGTTTCGATAATCACCTAGAAGGCCTTACATAGTCTTGTTTCTGGTCATTCTTATTTAGACCCCATCTAGAATACTGTGTGCAGTTTTCTCACTACAGAAAGGACATCATTGCACTCGAGAAGGTACAACGAATGGCAACAAGCTGATCCCAGGACTTAATGCCTTGAGCTATGAACAAAGGCTAAAATAATTAAATCTCAAAGCCTAGAAAAAAAGAAGGGAAAGAGGGGACCTGATTGAAGTTTATAAAATCCTAAATTGATAAAGTGAACCCTAGACACTACTTCAAATTTCACACAGAGTAGAACAAGAGGGCATACATGGAAGTGAAGTAAAGTTTAGAACAGAAGGTAGGAAGTACTTTTTTACACAGAAAGTTATTAATGCATGGAATAGCCTACCAGGTGAGGTATTAGGGTCTAAAACACTGGGAACATTTAAAACAAGACTAGATTCTGTGCTATTAAATTAGATCACCCAAGTAGATGAATGGTGTGCTAACAAGGGGTGAGCCTTTTCTTGTTCCCAAACTTTTCTAATGTTCTTATGCAGTCTCAAGATCTTGGTTTATTACTGGAGCACAGACTCACCACCCAGGGAGCGTGTGACTTTTCAATTCCTAAATGTATTGGGGACTCAAATGCTGTCCAATCATTCAAAATGAACTTAGACTTATTGTACCCCGCTGGGGAGGAAATGCTTGGTTGTCTCATAAATGCAACAGTGGCACTCAAAGTGTTAAATGGACTGTGCCTCAATTCATTCCTGTCCATCTTCACTGATCAATGCAAACAGTATATCTGTTCCAAGCAGCTGGTGCTGGTATACACTCATTTATACAGTAAGTATCAGGATCAAATGGGTGAAAGGTAGGATCTGATCTTAAGACCAATGGCTATATCTTTTCCCATTTTTACTAAGAACCCAGCGTTACCTCAGCTTTAAACATATATTTCAGATAAGCACATTTTGATAGAGTGTGAAATGAGAAATCTCACCAAGCTCATCCCTCTCTACCATTAAAGCTGCTATTGAGCGATATTAAAAGTAATTAAGCAAGGTAGTTTAGAAACGCTAAGTGGTTTTATTGAATCGGTTGGCAAATATGAAATGACAGGCAATAAATTCTGTGTTTAGGTGCTGCTTTATCTTTTCTGTGATTTGATAATATCTTGGTATGAATAAAACCATAATGCATATTTAGTTTCTTACTCTAGGTTGAATATGTCTAACAATGCACAGAGATATGAATGTAGAGTATGGGAGTTTTTTTTCTTCCCCATTCCATTTTTGTCGCTTGAAATGGGTATTAAACAGTCATTATGCAAATCTTATTAACATGTAAATGAATGTAGTTTAGGCAGGTTTAATATTTTTTATGCCTGGCAGTCTGATGTTACCTTAGGGTGAAGGCAGTCATGCTGAGATTATTATTCAGTGACATCCACATACTGTATTGCAATCTGTCTATTATATCAGATAAGCCAGGCCTAAAAGTAGCTTTTGGTTAAAAACTAAGATGGCATCATATTGAACCCACGTTCACTCCAGAACTGGGTAAATCTCAGTTTTAAAATGGGTACCGAAGTAATGTCTAATCACGTAAGAAAGACAGTTACATCTCACAAATGGCAGGGAACTAAAAAGAGAATTTTTGTACCTGATCATTGTGATAATGGCTGCAGTAAAATGCTTTGAGATGTTATTGTTAGTGTTGTTAGATACATCGCTTTATAAAACTTCTGTAGGCTGGCTAAATGTATTCCAAGCACTCTCCTGCTGCTAGAAGCCAACTCTAGCAACCAGCAGTGATTTCATCTGGTTTCAAATGATACATTTAGTGAAAGATTTAGGTCAGTTCTGAAAATGAACACTGTGGGAGGATTTAATGCAGTTTCAGGACAAGATTCAAGATTCAAAACACACTTTTTCAATTTCTATGATCTCAGTTCTCAGATCAGTTCCGCCCTAGCTCTGTATTAATGGGGTTCCCTCCAGTTGTTATAATAAAATAGGATATAGGTGTTTAGATCATTTAAAATATACATCATTGTCTTGTTCCTCCAATCAATATAGTGTATCTCAACTGCAATTTTTTGATATGACGTAGTTGAATTGATCTAAACAGTGTCTGATCTAAATACTGCCATCATTTAAATCATTGAAATAGTAACCGTCCTGAGTTCATATTTTTATAGGCATAAATCAGCTAAAGAGACTAAAATAAAATTGTTAGATTCTTGATTTTTATAAACTTGTTTCCTTTGTGAATTATTTAAACAGTGGTGGTATTTAGATCACTCTTCAGTTTCAATAGTTTTTTATTCAAATCTCCCAATAAAATATTTAGGTATTGCGCAAATGTAGGCTGGCTGAGGTGGTTCAAATCCCACCTCAGCCACTGACTCATTGTGTGACCCTGAGCAAGTCACTTAACCTCCTTGTGCTCCGTCTTTCGGGTGAGACGTAATTGTAAGTGACTCTGCAGCTGATGCATAGTTCACACACCCTAGTCTTTGTAAGTCGCCTTGGGTAAAGGCGTCTGCTAAATAAACAAATAATAATAATAATAATAACAGAAGAATGAATGAATTAAGGTCTCTGCTTAGATAATTGACTAGACCCCAATATGTGTTTATTGAACCCATTAACAGAAGTACATACTGTGTTAACTCAAATTTAAGTTCACGTTCAATTTATTTATAGGATAAGACATCTCAGGGATAAAAGATTTGTAAGCTAGTGTCTGAAACAACGCTGAAAAGTTGTATTTGCCAAGGCCCTCCTCGCTGTATTTATAGTACTGATTCCTTGTCTGTTCACTCTTATTACAATCACTTGATGGTTTTCTCAGTTTCACAAGAGCAGGCCTTAACACTAGCCCAGATGGCTTCCATTGAGATCAAACACTGACAGGATGCTTATTTAATGTAGCTGAAGTTAAGCCACTGCATTAGGACTAATGTACATTGTACATTTTCAAAAACAGCCCTACCAGCAATCCTGTCTTTCTACAGAGATGATTGATCTCGTTCTCAGGGAACATGTATCAAGTCTCTGTGAAGAGGCAGCAAATCCCAGGTGAGATACTGATTTATAGAACACGACCATTTCCAATCTTCTGTGGGATTGAGCTACTGATTATGAACGTTATGGGCCACATTTTAATACGAGCACAAGACGATTGCAAACACTATTAGGACTCTGAGGTATACATTGGTAAAGTGGCATCCATGCTTTCGTTTGTCTGAATTGGCATTCACGCTGAGGTGTATGTGAAAGGGCTGGTACCTACACAAGACTTTAACTAGTGAAGGATACATTACCAGTAGGCTGCCGCTGCACTTTTTAAACACAGATGCTATTTTAGCCAGACAAATGCAAATTTGAAAGTGATTTCACCACAGCTATTCTGTAGGGTTCTCTTTCTATATTATCTATGTATGTATTAGCTTTGCACCTTGTGATCACAATCTGGCCCTATGTGTTTTCTGCAATGGGTCAGAATATTTTAACATAATATTCTTTGATAGTGCCCATATCACATTCAGGGGTAGATGTACTAAAGTGTTGCTGCTGTCCTAAGTATCCATTTTTCCTTAAAAGCAGGGTGTACTTACAAAGTCATGAAAACAAATTTCTATGACATTTCTGGTTTCCTCAACTTGAGCAAAAGACTGCACACATGTGCTGCTAACCCCTTCAACTCATTCTAAGCATCTGTATAGGACCATGATCTATTTTGTGTTAATTGTCTAGGCTGCTAAGTAGGTCAAGTTAAAAATAATACTTAAAAATAAAATAAAATAAAATAAAATAATTAGTGTTATTTCAGCACAATGATTTATGCATTTAAAATACATTGAGTATCGTAAACATACATTAATAAATGTGTACGATTTAAAAAACAAACAAAAAAAAAAAAACCTGACACCTTCTTATTTCAGACAAACTTGTCCAGTTTAGCGAGGGGCCACTGTATGATTATGAAAAGCGTTTTGATAGAATCACATTTTTTATTTGGGGGTGAAGGTAGTGGCCCCACTATATAATCTGATGGGATTAAACTACTTTTCATTTCTTTATATAACCGTATTAAAATAGGTAAAATGAAGACAGAACAGATTTCATTTTTACAAAAACAGTGTTATTTTTTTTCTTGCACCCTTGCGTGTATAGACTAGGGATGTAAATATTGTTTAATAAAAAATCTGTTTAAACTACAGTATTTGATTTCTATCAGTTAACCGTTTAACCATAGCTACACCATCACACTAAATACCCTTTCCACATATATTTAGTCTTTGTCATGCATTGACATTTGTTTATCAAACATAAAAAGAGGCAGTTTAGAGCACAAATCCTCTTTAATTGCGTCACGATTGTATCACATTGCCGATAGTATCTCCGTCATAGTGAATCTCGATCCACTACAGGGGACACTGGTTTCACATAAAATAAAACACCATTAAAAATAAATAAATAAATAAATACACGTTACCATCCAATAAACTTTTTTTTTTTTTTTTTTTTTTAAATTTAGTCGTCGGCAATTATTTTTACCCCGGTTTTCACCCCAATTTAGCATGCCCAATTATTATCTGTATCCCTGGCTCACCGCTCGCAACCCCCCCGCCGACTCAGGAAACGGAGGCTGAAACACGCGTCCTCCGAAACGTGCTCCTTCCAAGCCGTCATTTTTCGCACTGCAGATCCACAGCAATGCTATCAGACCTATAGTGCCGGAGGACAACACAGATCTGGCGGCTCCGCTGCAGAGCCACAGGCGCCCTATCGGCCACAGGGGTCGCTGATGCGCGGTGAGCCGTGGATTCCCCTGCCGACCTAAGCCCTCCCTACCCGGGCAGCGCTCAGCCAATTGTGCGCCGCCCCCTAGGAACTCTCGGTCACGGTCAGCTGTGACATAGCCTGGATTCGAACCAGCGATCTCCAGGCTATAGGGCACATCTTGCGAGGAGCGCCTTTACTGGATGCGCCACTCGGGAGCCCCCATCCAATAAACTTTAACGTAGCAATCAACAATTCATGTTTCAAGGTTCTTAATGAATTAATACTAAGAATCCATTTTAAAAATAAAAGCAAGCACGTAAAAGATTTTTTTTCGTTGCTTGAAATCACCACAGATAAGCTGCAACTTTAACAAATTGTGCCCACAACTAAAACATCTTAGTGTAAAAAAAACAAAACAAAACAATTACACGATCGTACCACAAGGACAGCTTCTTGATTCAGCTTTCGATTTTGTCAGTGAGAGAAAAGACAAATATATCTCGTCCTTGGAGTGATGTGTTAAGAATATTTAAGCGATGAAAAATACCTGCAAGGGAACCATGCAAAGCAAGCCATTTAGCACAAGCTTTTCGTGTTTCTTTTTAATATATATATATATATTTTTACTGCTGATCGGGTCATTGTTGTCAGCAATTCTTTTGCTGCAGTGCCACACAATTCCCTTCATTACACTCGTTTCCAACACTTTTCAGCAGAAAAATATCAATTGTTTGATATTTATAAAACCCGCTGACATGGCAAGTTGGTTGCTAGGTAACCAGTTCAGAACTTTCAAAGGCAGGTAGGGCAAGGGACTCATTGGGAGTACAACTGAGTAAAAAGTGGCAATGATAATACATTAACGTACATGCTTCTTAAACTAAAATGCTTATATTTTTTTTATTTCGCATGTATTCGACACATAACTTCGTTCTGACCGCTCCATCTTTACTCCTTCCTTTGCGTACGAACACCTGAAATCGACAGCTTGAGACTAGTTTCAGTAACAGTGTGTAAAGCGCACGTTTTGTTGGATATTTAGTTTTAAAACACAAAACGCCGGACACATTTTATCAATTTGTATTATCTGTTATGTAAAAACGGTATGCATTTATTTATCGGTTAACCGTTTAACCTATTACATCCCTAGTATAGACGTTATCCTTCGGGCACCCTGTGCTGCAGCAAACCACAACTCAACTCCCTATTTGAAAAACAATGTCACACGACTCTCGCAATGCTAGAGATCTCGCTAAGATGACGCAACAAATATTTTAATTAGTATATTGCGACTTTTCGTTAACATATTTTCTCGTAGTACGTACAACAAAATGTATTCTTTGCAAATTGTCTTACTACATCTACCCCTCAGTTTTTAAAAGTTAACAATGCAAAAGCTTATTAAGAAAAAGCAGGATTGTAATGAATTATAATACAGAGGATAACATGATAATTCATATAAAGTAATCACCCATAGTTTGTTATATCAGTACAGCGTAATACCACATTATATTTTAATGGTAAGGTGGTGGAAAGCAGATCGATGGACCCCTCTCTCTCTCTCTCTCTCTCTCTCTCTCTCTGATTACAATGTTAAAAATGCCTGCAAGCTTTTCCACTTGTGTGACGACATATTCATGTGGCAGACATGGACCAATCAAAACGCGAGACTGTTATGCGATTCCATCCCAAAAACCGGGCCTGTGTCATATCTCGAACCCCAGGTCTATCCAGCCATTACTTTAAAAATTAGTCTGCTGCCAGAAGCCTTCAGCAATTTCATGAACGTAGTGACCTTCCATTTCTTATGCCTGCTGCTTTTAGAGATTGTAGACTCAATGTGTCAGAAAGTGCGAGAGTGCAGAAGGGCCCAATGCTGTTAAATTTACCATGTAAATCATCAATTTGAGTGAGCCTGCTCGCTCATTGCTAGGGCTGCATGAGGAGCGAGAGGTAAATTTGTACTGTACCGTACAATTCAAAGCTCATGCTTACGGGTCATGCTTATGTAGGCACATGCGGTGATGTTTGGAAGTGTTCAGCAGAAGACAGATCAACCCAAAAACTCGGATATAATCATACACAACTAATTTATCATGGATTATGTGGGGTCAGTTGTTTTTATACTGTAATCATAATTTGTAATAATAATCCAATTTTGTCACGCGTCTATGCAGGAATGTAAGTGTGCCATACAAAGTTGCTTTCAACCTATTTATTTAATCTAGGCAAGGCCATATTTAACATTAGAATACACAGTCATCCCACCTGAAAACACATACACTTGTTGAAAATTACATAAATTACTCTGAAAAAGTGTCCTCTAAGCATATCTGATAGAGATCATTTTAATTAAAACAGGTCAATATAGTGAGATGATGCAAGTGAGTTAGTTATAACAGCAGCACGAAGCTGATGTTAAGAGGCACTTCTGCTTACTGTACTAGTTAGTTGCCATGGTGAGTATATCTTCATCAGTGTTTGTTCCTGGAGGGCTTTAGTGACACTAAACAGCAGTGTATGTGTTTTTAAAGCTACCTTTCTGCTGAGAGAAGCAGTAATCTTGCCCTTTCACCAAGAAGAAGCAGAAAACAATTGAGACTGTGGGACAACCAAGTTTGAATTGAACCCTCTGAGACACTGTAGCTTCTGAAGGCAGCTCAAAGTGGCAATACAAAGGCAGCTTCTTTGCTGTTTCACTATTTCCAATGGGAGTCCTTTTGTGATTCAGCAAATAGGCAACAGGCTGGTCTACATCTTTGAACTGCATGTCAAAGTAAATAAATAGTTTAATTGGAAACACACACCAAAGGATGTTGAAATAGCATGGTACTTGCTTGAACTAGTGAAGTGCTGGTAGTCTCTCTCTGTCCATCCCCTGACATTAACAGAGATGCTATTAAGCAAGTTTGGTCATATAGAAACTGACAGGGACCAGCAGCCCACACTTGTATAAAGATTTTAACTCCACCACTTGTATGCAGTACAGCCCACTCTAGGAATAAGTAGTTTTATACAGTCTCTAACCATCTCTTGTTTCTACATTTCCTTTCTTGTTTGGTGTTTCTAGTGGAATGAAGATCTGGAAACTTGAGTCCAGTGATATATATAACTTTCTTGTGACATGTATGGATACAATTTAATTATGCGTATAGAATATCATATTGGGTGCTTTACAATAGAAGCTGATCCACGAAAGGTGTGCTTACTGGCTGCTCTGAACCTTGAATGGGTGAAAATCAGCTTGTATCTTATGTAGCATCATTATACTAAATATTTTTTTATAATATCTAGTTCAATAAGAATATAAATTAAACAGTATAGCAAATGTAAAAAAAAATGATAATAATAATGTGCCATCTGATACAAACCATCTAATGCAAAGAATTGTCAGATGGCTTGTGGCAGGATGGCTCGCTGTGGTGAGGTGTGGTGATGTCACAGACCAGGAAGTAACTGAATCAAAACAATGGATGGGCGGGTGAAGCTGAATGCAACAGCGTTCAGCTGATTTATTAATAAACAAAATAAAAGATTTAAACCAACAACAAAACAGAAACGAAAGGGCACGAGGGCCAAACGAATAAACAGACAAACAAGTAAGTGTCGTGCTGGCTAATCCAGCACATTTTAACAATTGTTATTTTATATTCTGTCACCTCTCTATCTCCCCGTACTCTCCTGTCTACACACCACAACCAACCCCGCAGCACGGACAGCTGCAGTTTCTTATACTCTGGCCGAGGGGTTAACTAGCTATTAATGATCTTATTACCCCTCGGCCACAGTCTGCGCACGTTTGGTAAGGATGCGTGACTGTCAGCTAGTTAAATAATCAGTAGCTGATCAGTCACGCATCCTCACAGGGTTTTTAAATATAAAAAACAATAACAAAAGACGCGGCGCTTTTATCCGCGCCGCAAACAAATACAAATAATAATAAATAGGGGTGGGACACTCCGCCACATGGCTGTATCACACACAGTTTTTATTAAGTTGCCCAAATTCAATGCTACAGAATGCCTGGGCGAATCATACTGTCCCAAATTGTGCTGTGCTGATAAGCAAATGTGGAGCTTGATCTAAGGAAAGTAATTCTCTGAATCCAGCTGTTTTAATTTAAGTTTAAACACACACACATATATATATATATATATATATATATATATATATATATATATAGATAGATAGATAGATAGATAGATAGATAGATAGATAGATAGATAGATTTTTAAAATTGTCTTTTTAAGTAAAAACAAAAATCAGTAACACTTTAAAATAAGTGTCTGTTCATGATTATTTCATGTGTATTAAGGGAAATGTTATGGTCATTAACAGTATGTCATGAGCTCATGCTTGTGACTTTTTAATTCAATAGGAATTTCATTTGAAATCAGTAGAAAACATGTGTTAGTTATATTAGAATTACAGACACTTATTTTAATATGTTAGCAAAAAATCTCTACCACCTACGTAATTGAAAGATTGCCCTTTGGCTCTTTTTAGATGTGTTTAAAAAGTTGACTAAGTTGATTATTACACCTCAGTGGAATCAGGGCATTATACAGGTCACGGCAGATTATAGTGGTGGTTGAAACTGCAACAGAAGGTCATGTCTCTTGAGAGATGTTTCCATTGTATTGCCAAAGCACACATTATTCTAGTCATGTGTTATAACTGGAGGATATCAAATTGCTTCCCCAGAGATACACTCATACATTTGGTGTTTAGTATTTCTCTGCGTGCAGAATAACGTGTCCCGGCCAGGAATGTATATTGGACTGTCGAATTTGACGGTTGGATATATCTTCATCTTGGAAGTTTTACTGAAGAGCTCTCCTTGTTCTTATCTGACGAGCACGCTATGGGTGCCCTTCTTGGCTGCTGTGACCAGCTGTGACATGTATATTAATTAATCTCGACATGAACATCATGGCTTTTTGATTGTGCCGCTGAGCTTCAATTTGCATGCTTCTGTACAATCCACTGATGCTGTTTAAATATTAAGATTCCATAATCAATACTGTGTGCAGCCTCTCTTAGAGACCTGTTCATCATTTTGATAGGGACAGAGAAAAAGCAAAAGCTATTTACTATAAACAGTATTAGGGTTAGGGTTAGCAGCAGGGATTTTAAGTCACACCGATTAGGAGTGAGACTCATTCGTTCTAGGTACTTTTTTTTTTGCACCAGGTTTAACAGTCTTATGCTAAATCTCACTCCTATTTTTTCATCTCTCTGCTTTAAAAAATGAGAATAAACTAATAAACACTCGCAAAGTGTTGAAAAGGTTTTTTCTTTAACGGAACATTACTTCTGTTAAAGTCCTTGAAGTTTACAGGGCCCAGTATTTCAAAGTATAAGTAAACCAGGATTTGTATGTGAGTAAGTTTAACATGTGTAAGTGATGAAAAAGATTTCTCCTGTATTGTAGTCTAGTGCATAATTAAGGACTGAAAGCAGGTATAGATTCTTTCACGTCAGGTTAGAGTGATTATTAGCAGTGAAGGACAGACTGTTTGTATTGACAGAGGAGGTAAAGTGTTTAATACATGTGTTTAATAAATGCAGAGATAGGCTTGTTCACAACTGTGGACAAACTGATCTACAGGGATAGCTGTAAACACACACTCTGATAGTCTGTTCAGCCAGTCAGAGGTTTGTGTGGCATAGTGGCGACCAATAAGAATACAGTACTAAGGTTGTACAGTACTTGAAATATCAAAGGTTTCACAGACCCTGTTTAGCAATTATCTTTAATGTTACCTTTGGTAAGGTAGTCCTAGATTTGTGGTAATCAGGGTCTGTAAACCAACTGTGGAGATGCTACAAAAGCATGGTAAGCTGAAGCATGGCAAATAAGAAATCTGATTAATTAAAGTGTAATATGGTATATGGTATTCATGAATTATATTGATTGCATTAAAGTAGACTTTACAGAACATTTTAATAAATGTATTATAGTGCCCAGCATTTCATAATCTTAATCATGAATTGGTAAACACCCAAATTTGTTTCTCTTGTTGCATGCTTATTAAATCTATAAGAATGTTGAGAAATTATTTTTTAAAAAAAGTGGTTATCTAGTGCAGATGGATTATTCACAATGATTGTTTGTCTTTATAAAGTTTTCTAAAATACAGGGCTAACCATGGTGGAGCCCAAACAATTGTCAACAGGCACCTTCCAGACAAAGCCAAGTTCATACCATGGTGGCCCATGTAGTTGCAGTGTTGCCAATTACCATTTGCCAAGCTAATGAGAGAAATGTTCTGTGATGTTTTTGTCATACTTCATATCTATGAATGTGCAACAGATTTCCTCTTAATATTGTAATGGAAAACTCTATACAAATAACATATTTGCATATTGTTGTTTGCTGTACATTATGTGCTTGTCTACAGACTGCACATAATGTACAGCAAACAGTTGCAATCATGTTGGTGTAGCGATCTTGGTTCCCGCAAGCAGGCGCAACACACAGGGCGAGGCAATCCACACACAGGCAGAGGGCGGGCGCGAACCCGGGACCTCTCACACTAAAGCATAGTGCCAAAAGAGCTGGCTCCCTTGCAAGGAGCGTATATCGGGCTTATGTCTTTGTGTGTGATTACATCACCTACCAGCCCTACTGCTGCCTTCCCCCGTGCACGCTACATTGGCAATAGCAAGTCTAATCATTAAACATATTTACAGTAGCATCGAGCCTAATTGCAAGAGAGAGTAGTGTTGGCATATAAAAGCACACATCAGTACATTGACATTCAAAATGTACCTCCCAGAGCTGGTTCAGGCACAGCAAGATTGATTACCAGCTTGAGGAATACAATCATGAACAGAGTGATCCTGCAGGGGTCTTTGCATTTTTAAAGTTAATTGTTGTTTCTAAAATCCACCAGTTGAACACTGTTGGAAATAATCATCTCTTGAAAGAGCTACAATATGGCTCCCCAGTGGCGCATTCAGTAAAAGCACTCACGTAGAGTGCAGGATGCGCCCTATAGTCTGGACGTCGCCTTTCGAGTCCAGGCTATTGCTTTGTCGATTGAAGATGGGAGCTCCCAGGGGGTGGCGCACAATTGGCCAAGCCCCACCCGGGGGGAGGGAGGGCTAGGTCGGCCAGGGTGTCTGAGATACCACCAATGGGAAGTGTAGTACACTGGTATTTTATACAAATCAGATTTTCAAAACAAAAACTCCAAATCATAACAATTGGTTGCTGTACAATGGTTGTCCGCTATCCAACTTGTATGGTGTCCCACGTCAGGTAATCTACACTGACTGAATCCTATGCAGTGGCTGGCCTTAACAACTGTCTTTAACTTTTTTGTACAGACGGAGCGATTCAAAGCCACTCAGCTTTCCCAAGCTTGTCCAACTTCCACTTCCCAATGAGATCTGATTTTTAAGGTACAACTCTTTAAGAAATGAAGGGGTTGATTTGATCACCCTATAACCCGCCTAGATAAGTCACACCTGGATCACAGCTCAACCACTTTTAGTAGGAGTAATACTGGGATAACCACAGGGAGGTGGTTCATGCATCCAGTGCTGTAAAATGCTCCAGTACAGTCCAGCTGTGGCCTCTGTCTGCAACGTACAGGTTGAATAAATAACCCCTTAGATCTGTATGAGTTATTTTAGTCAAGAATTTGAGATAAGCCTAAGGAGTAGAGCTACATTTCAAGACTTATCAAAGTCCCCCCCACCTTCCCTCTATACAGTTTCAAGGCAGTTGTGTGATAGATATCAATCAACCTGACTCACATAACGATTATTAAAATACATTTCTAAATGACCATCATTTGTTGTCGTTGTATGAACTGTATGAAGTACTCATTTCATTTATTTATTTATTTTTAATTTAGAGTGACCAATTATAATTTGTATTTATTTTCCCTCCAATTTGGAATGTCCAATTATATTTTTTCTCCTGACCGCAGTGAGTCCCCACACAGCACAGACGTTCTGAGGGTGTGTGAGTGTCCTCCGATCTCACAAGCCTAAAGTCAGAATCGCTTTTACACCGAGCAATCCAGAGCAGAGGTGGACGGGCTACCGATCCCGGAGAACAGAGATCAGCCCTGCTCGGTGTCTGGCCAGTAGGGTTCGCTGTTGTGCAATGAGGAGAAACAATCCCTGCCGGTTTCTCATCCCCCACCCTGGGAGCATAAAAGACAATGTGAAGCCCCCCTCGGGGGCCCCAGCAAAGTTCAGCCTCTGCACAGCCTGGGCGCAAACTGGCGCCGTCCAAGCTGTGTGACTCATCCTGCACTCTCAGTGGATGAGTCACTTGGGAACACCCCTCATTTCATTTCTGAGTACTAATTAAAATGCATCATGTTCCAAGCTGAACGGAAAACATGAAATAGAATATAAATAAATATATAAAAGATTGGGTAGCTTTCTGCCATTTGAGCAACACTTTTTTGTGCAGAACACAACCCACACAGAGAAAATTAATGAGCAATAATGATATTCTAAAGACAATGCTTGGCCTGTTATCTGTGTGGAAGATATTAAAATCGTGCTGATAAAAAGACCTACCAGATCCCAGAATGCCTTTCATGTAGATCATAGGTGCTGTTTCTATGGCAGCACAAGTAGAGTGTTGTGCAGCAGAAACTGATTCTCTAGAGAGAGAGGAAGAGGGAGTGGATAGTTAGTATTTACTATATATTCACACTATGTATTCTGTAGTAAGACCAAAGGAAATGTGCTGAATTGTTCTCATATGGCGGGCAACAGCAGCTCAAGAATGGCTCGGCGAGACAGCTAACAAATATGCCACATTTCCATCTGTACCTTTAAACCAATCTGTAAAACTCATCTCATTCCAATATCAAACATTGCCTGCCTACCACCGGTTCCATCTGCAGTGCGCAACCCAATCTGCAACCGGACGCACACAAACTGTGTTTTTCTTTTTTGTACCTAGTTTCAAACTCCATAACATGTCAGTTGTCTGTTTATATGCTTGTCTGTTTTCTGTAGCATTGTTCGGGAAACTTGGCTCGGTAACCTGGCTTTAACACAGAAAAACTGGCATAGCTTTGAGCAGAGATTTGAAGGTGTGTCCTCCATAGGTAATACAAATGAGATTTTTTTTTTGTCAGCTCGACCAATTCCTACAGAAACTTCTGTACAATAAGCATTATCAAATTAGCTGGTGAAATTAACTTGTGCATCTTAGTTAAGATAAGTTCATATTTCACTGTGCTAGTTAATGATATTATTATTATTATTATTATTATTATTATTATTATTATTATTATTATTATTATTAGATTGAGCTCGACAGTCTTTCTAACTGTAGCAGTCAGGTCTTGCCACTTATTTTGGTAACCAATTCAAACCACTCTGCATGGACGACATAGGCAGGATGACAGATTTGATACTTTTTTTTTTTTTGTTAGTTCTTTATGGAAAATGATTTTACCAATTAAACCACATTTAGTGAAATCACCATGTCAGTTGTTATTTTTATTATGCTTCAGAAATGCTAGTTCTTTTTATATCCAAATATGCACATTTATTAATGTAATTTTTTTCACATTATTTTTTGTGGATTAACTGTTTAAACGGCTTACCATACTCCCCCACAGTGCTTTAGCTCCAAGATGCTTTGAGCTGTTTCCAAATACTCCCTCACACAGAACTTTCAGGTGAAGAGAAAAAAAAAACCCTGTTTCCCTAACCATCTCTTTGTTTATTCTCTCTGCTTCCTTTAGTCATTATGATTTGTCGGTATTTGCAACCAATCCACTTCCTTTTTGTACAGGGGTGTGGACATCACAATTAGTGGTGTTGTGCTCATAACATAAAGCAGAGTGAGCCAGCTGTATCAAACACTAACATGTTTTTTTATGACTTTCATTTTTGTTACCGGGTGCAGGCGTATACAAACAACATAGCTTTATTAACTGATATGACAGGAACAATAGCAATCCATCACATCTCCCCTCTTAAATGAAATAAACATTTATTTTTAGCTAGCTTACTAAGGGCAATGGGTAGACTGCCATGAACCCTTTTGGGAAGGACAGGGATTATTCTGCCCCATTCGATAATTTCCCAATCTAAATATCTAAGCATTGAACTGACTTAACAACACGTCCAGATATGGTTGTTACGAATCCTTCTGGAACTTGTCTTGGTGGATCTGCAGTGTCTTTTTGGCTGTTGCTTTCTTGTGCTGTTTCAGCTCTCGGTGGTGACTGGCTACTGCTATTTTGTATCTCTTCTGGAATTGCATGCTGTTCTTCAATTGTTGGTGAATGTTCTCTCTCATTATCGTATCTCCCCGCTCCGTCTGGATGACATATGAGTGCAGTCGGATGATTCCAGTTGTATTCCATTCTTTTTCACCATCAGTTTTTCGAACGCTATCCCCGATGCTCAGCTGTGGAAGTGGTCTTGTAGAATGTTTTCTATTGTAGTACTTTTCGAAACTCTGCTTTGCCTTTGCTTCATTCTGTCTTACTGCATTTAGGTCAGGCCATTCTGGGATTAAATTTTGCTTCAATGTTGGGACTGTAGTGTGAATTCTTTGTCCCATCATCAGTCTTGCTGGGCTTTCCTGCATTGACTCTGTGGGTGTTGAATGATAGCTCAGTAACGCAAGGTAAGGGTCAGCTTACTTGAGTATCTTTTTCACAGTTTTAACTGCACATTCAGCCATGCCATTTGCTTGTGGATAGTATGGACTAGAAGTTACATGCTCAAAGTCATACTGAGTTGCAAACTGCTTGAACTGCCAGGCAGTGAACTATAGTTTCAGGTATTCCAAATCTTGCAAATACGCTCTTCAGCTTTGCGATCACCATTTCACTGTTGGTCTTCAGTAAATCTAATATCTCTAACCATCGTGAAAAGTAGTCAGTAACAACAAGGAAGTTTCTCCCTTTGTATTCACATAAATCTGCAGCTAACTTCTGCCATGGAAGCTCAGGCAGCTGGGTTGTGATGAGAGGTTATTTGCACTGGCTAGGCTTGTGTTCATTGCAGTATTTACATGACAGGACATTTTCCTTTACATCATTTGCAATCCCTGGCCACCAAACTGAGTGCTTGTATCGCTCCCTACATTTGGTTAGTGACACTGGTGTATCTTTTCTGTCATGTCTGCTCTCATGCTGCAGGGAATAACAATTTAGCTGGCATGTTTTAGGAATCCATTCAGTTCACTTAGGAGTCCTCTTTCTGCGAAGTACAGCTACATCTCTGAAGTACTCAGGCCATCCATTTCGCATGTAGTTCTGCACACACTGCAACTGACTGTCACTCAGTGTTTCCTGTTTGATCTGTTCTTGCACAGATTTTCTCACTGGCCAATGTTTTTATATGGCATCGACATACGCTTGTATTTCTGCTTCTAGTTCTGATGGTTCTGTGCTTTTCCTTGGGTGTCTCGATAGCACATCTGCTATAAGCAAGTGCTTCCCTGGCACATATTCAGCAACTGGATTGAACGTCATCATTCTGATCAGTAAGCACTGACATCGGATTGGTGCTCTGTCGAGATCCTTGCTGTTTATTAGTAGGGGTCTACTTAAATCGTGGTAAATTTACGTATTTTTCACGGGTATGTTGCGGAATAAAATTAGGATTTTGCGGACATTTCGCGGACATGTTTAAACATTAAATAAACCTAAGTAGACAGTATTTCAGAACACTATGAAGCCTACAAATAGTGGTACTTGCTTCCTAACTAAAACAGAGTGCTGGCATTTGTTAAAGGCAAGTATGCAGCATCCCCTTGCAGTTTACTTGCCCATACATTGAGACTGCACGTCTGCATCCACTGAATTGGTTGGAAGTTAAGGCAAAGCTTTGCCAAGTTATACAGATGTGGAAATCGATTAGAAACAGCCCAAAAACTCGGTTACACAAGGGTATCTGGCATACTTTAATGAAGTCAATGTATGCAGCACGTTCGTTGTCATGTTATTTGTCCCATCCAATAATTTATTTTATTAGTACCGAGTCAAAACAAAGAAGACGTGGCTATTCTGGTCTAAAATTCCAACTGTAAGCAGCAGGTTGAAGCGAGGTGGCTGTGCTGGGTCGTTTTAGTACTGATTTAACTTGTAGACAGGAATACTTTTTGTCTGGGCTGACTTTCCAGTTTGGTTTCTGAAAGCTGTTTATTTTACGTTCTGTTCAACAGCCTCTGTAGTAGCCTTTTGTTTAATGTGTGATTCTGAAGCTAAATAGCGATCGATCGTATTTTCTCCAAATACACATTCAGATATGGAAAACAATTACCTCAGTCTGCATGTAGTTTATTTGGGAAATATCTTGAAACGATCATCAGCCGAAATATAGTTTGCTTTCTTTGTCGTCCATTTCTACTATTTTACCTCCAATGCTGAAAACTAGATTTTAGCAACCTAAATTAAAACAATGCAGCACCAACTTTGTCCCGCCCCCTCCTGCACAGTACAGGTCACACAAAAGCAGTAAAGACACACTGATAGGCTGATTAAAATGTTGTCATTTGAATAGTAAACAAGAACGTTAACTGCTTTGGAGAATTTATTTTGTAAATGTTACTTGTGGATGTTTTTTGTTTGTTTGTTTAATGCTTAAGTGCAATGCACACGGGACGGCGAAGGAATAAAAATGGGCTATCTACAGAAGGAAGATACGTAGTTTGCGTCACTAGAGTTGTGCAGTAGTTCATTTAAACAAGTTTTTTTTTTTTTCCTCTCCGTACTTGTTTGTATGCATTGGCCCCTAAGAGGTGCATTTCGCGGTGAGCCCTCAATTTCACGATTTCCGTGAAATCGCGAATTAGGTAGGTCCCTATTTATTAGTGTCACCAATAGCTTGTGATCTGTTATAAGTCTGTAGGACTCCAGTCCACATAGATACTGGTAGAATCTTTCTGAAACCCAGACACTAGCCAGGCATTCCTTCTCTATTTGTGCGTATCACTTCTCAGCATCAGTGAGGGTACGGGAACAAAGGTTACTGGTTTCAGTTCCTTACCATTGCTGGCATCTGCACTTACTATTGTTGGTTTGTTTGGATTAAAAGATATCATGGCTTTAACTCTGGCTTTTAATGCAAAAGATATCATGGCTTTAACTCTGTTGAATGCTTTGTCTTGAGGTGGACCCGATAACTGCTATATTGGACCTGAGCAGCTCATTTACAGGGTGCAAAACGTTGGAGAGGTTTGGTAAGTATCGGCCTATGTAGTTTATCATTTCTAGAAGTCTCCGTAGTTCTGTCACATTTTGTGGTGGATCTAACCTTTGATGGCTGCGACCTCTCTGGACTAGGTGTGATGCCTTCTTTGCTGATCACTTGTCCCAGAAACTCTAGTTTAGGTTGGCAACTGTACCTTCCTGGTCATGTAGCAGCTCAGTCATGTTGCATTGACATATCTCAGGCGCTGAAGTGATGCCAAATGGTAGCCTTCTAAAGCAGTATCTGCCTGACGGTGTGATGAAAGTGGTTAGCTTTGCACTCTCTCTTTCCAGTGGAATTTGCCAAAATCCACTTGCTGCATCTAAACTTGAAAATACAGTACTTCCTGCTAGCTTTGGCAATATATCAACCAGCATTGGCAAAATGTATTTTTCTCTTTTAACATTTGCATTCCGTTTCTTAGATCCACACAAATTCTTATCTTTCCATTTTTCTTTACGACTGGTACCATAGGCGCACACCATTAAGTTTCTTATGATCTCCTTCGATTCCATTCTTCTCAGCTCCTCTTCAGCCTTTGGCAGTAAGGGGATGGGAATCCTGCGAGGTGTAGTGATGCTGTAGTGTTGTGCATTCTCTTTCAGCACAATTCTGACTGGTTCACCTTCTAATGTTCCCAAGTCACCATAAACACTAACTGCTTCAATGCGATGTATCAGCCCCAATTTTACCCCAACAGCTCTGCTGAGTAGGCTATCTCCTTCAGATTTCACAACAACTACTCTGAAAAAGTAATCTTGCCATTTACTTTGACATTTAATCTTCATTTTTGCAATAAACTGCCCTCTAGTGGTCACAGCTCCTCTTGGGCTATGCAAAGCATTCTTTACGTTCTTTAACTGTGGCTTTTTGGCTAGATTATTGTAAGTGACTTCAGTTATAATTGACGTATCTGCTCCTGAATTTATCTTGAAGATTACAGGTGTTCCAGCAGTGTCCAGAGTGGTGTGCCACTGAGGTTCATAATCATTGATAATTGTATCTACTTCTGATTATTGTCTGTAACTGAGCCCAGAAACAGTGAATCTGCATCTTCTGTGTGTGTATTAACATACACTAATTTAGTACAGCAGACTGCTGCAAAGTGTCCGTGTTTGTGGCATTTATTGCATTTCTTGTCTTTCGCTGGGCAAATGTCTGTGCCTGCATGTGCACGGCCACATCTGTCGCATTTTTTAATTTCTCACGTTTGTTTCGAATGCTGAGTATTGTACTGATGCACGTTTCTTGGCTTGTGTGATTTTTCTTTACGTCTGAATGCCTTCAGCTATTCTACTTGCTCAGCATCAGTTTCGGTATTCTGCTTTTTAACAAGCTCAGATTGTCTTGCATTTTCTGTTGCTACACGGAGGGTAAGGTCGCTTTTCATCTGTAACTTTTGTGATTTGTTCCACTGTTGGATTATTGGCAGTTTTCTCTAGAACTGTCTTTACCTGGTTTTGAAAGTACTTTGAGCTAGTCTAGAGATTCCGAAGTGCCGGCACTGAACAGCCTCCCTCGTCCCATTCAAATCATGTGACCTTATAGTTTCTTATAGTTTTACATTTATAATCTGTATTGCATATTGTCATAATGAATTGTTGTATCTGTTAGGGACATTCATTTTAGATTCTGAGTCTGAACATTAATTTGAGAAAAGTAACAACATTGCGCTATCCCATGGATTGAAAATAGGAATATGTGTCTCAAGCAGGGACTTAGAAAACTAATACATCAAGTAAAATATAAGATGATAAAGTACCTGAGGTTTCCTGTGTCTCACTGGGAATCTGACAGAATGCTATATAATGCAATACATTTAGGCTTATATTCTTATCTTATTTTACCTCTATTTGACAGATGCTCTGCAAAGCAGCCAAAAATAGTCATGGAGTAGGATCTCTTTGAGTGCCTGCTTCATATCAAAGAACAAACTGTGACTAAAAAGTATATGTTTTAATCAATTTTGGCAGCATAAGCAGCGCTTGCTAAGTACTTGAGATGTGGAGGTTTCATTGCGACAATGGTAAAAGTGTTTATTGATCTGAATACATTAAACCTGCGAAAGCTGCAATTGCATTCTATTTTTGTCACCATTATTGAATGTCTTTCACAGCATTAACAAGTCAATTGTGTGGTCTGTTTGTGAACTTTGTTGGGTAATGGCCTCAGAAAATGACATTGCTAGAGACTGACTATATTTCTGAGGCATTTTGTTATATTTTTCCCATTGCTTCCTCATTCCAGCTTGGTTCAGTTTAAAAATGAGTGCAGTACAATTGCAATTTTAAGGGCATACCTATAAAAGGGGAGTATGCCTCCCTCATGTTGATTTGTGAAAAGACTGCATTGCTACATTGTTGAGCTCCTTCAGTAGTATATAATAAAGAAGCATGGGTTCACAAGTCCTGTCCAAGCAGGCTGAAAGCCAGGTAGAGGGAAGTAATACATCTTAGTTATTGCACAAAATAACTCTGCTGTGCAAGAGGTGGCCATCATAAAAATGCAAGATAATGGTGAAAAATGGTTATTACAGTACCAGATATCTAAAACATAAAACAAAGACTAGATAAGAAACTTTTTTTTATGGTACTGGTTATGATCAGTACAAGCCGATCTATGAACTTCTTTCAATTCCCAGAGGGGGAGGGGTAAGGAGGAAGAACTCAAAAGGGAGAACAGAGGACAAGCGGTCATTCCAGCCACCACCATCCCAACCAGTAGAATGGACTGAGAGGCATCAGGACAAACTAGAGAGGTGAGTGGAAGCCCTGACAAGTCCACCAGTGATGGCATACCCTGATTGTGAAAAACCGTTTGTGTTGCATGTTGATGCTTCAGAAGAAGGTCTGGGAGCAGTCCTGTATCAGAGGCAGGAGGGTGTACTGAGAGTTATTGCTTATGGATCCAGAACCTTGACTCCTGCAGAAAAAAATTACAGACTTCACTCAGGAAAGCTGGAATTTCTAGCTTTAAAATGGGCCATCACAGAGCGTTTCCGTGACTACCTCTTCTATGCTCCTCACTTTACAGTATATAGTGACAACAATCCGTTGACCTATATAATGAAAACCGCCAAGCTACACGCTACAGGCCATCGCTGGGTGGCAGAACTTGCAGATTATCGATTTACTTTGAAGTACCGTCCAGGATCTGCCAGTAGAGATGCTGACTTCTTATCAAGGAGACCCACAAAGATCAAAGAGCTGATGAAGAGTGCCAGCCTGATACTGTAGCGGCAATGGAAGAAGCACTTGATGCTCAGGAAAGGGTGATGTTGACTGGATCTCCGCTGTGTCATGTGATGTGGCCACTTTAGCAGAAACTGTATGGGAATGTGAGACTACAGCCCAACTACAGACGACTGAGGACATCAGAGATGCGCAGAAAGAGGACCCTGTTATCAGTAGAGTGCTAGCCCTAAAGCTGCAGAACAATGTCCTGAAGAATAAAGAAAGGCAAAAAGAACCTGCAACAGTAAGACATCTACTGAGAGAGTGGCCTCGCTTGCAAGTGGATAAGAATGGAATACTTTGCCGCAAAACAGTAACAAAACTTCAAATGGTCATGCCAGAGAATTATAAGACGGTAGTCTTCAAGCAACTTCATGAGGAGATGGGGCACTTGGGAGCTGACAGGATGCTTGCTTTAGCCAGAGACTGTTACTATTGGCCAAAAATGAGAGAAGAAATCGAGCACTACATAACTAAAGTGTGTAGATGTCTAAAACAAAAGAAACCAAATCAAACAACAAGAACTCCGCTACTAAGTATTGTAACCACTGAACTGTTCGAGATGATCTCCATTGATTACCTGCACTTAGAAAGAAGCAAAGGTGGATATGAATATATACTAGTCATTGTAGATCATTTTACCAAGTTTGCTCAGGCCTATGCAACATCAAACAAGTCTGGAAAGACTGCAGCACAGAAAATATTCAATGATTTCATCCTGAGATTTGGATTCCCATTGAAGATCCATCACGACCAGGGAAGGGAGTTTGAAAATGAGCACTTCAAGAAACTGCAAGAATACAGTGGGATACTTAACTCAAGGACAAGTCCCTACCACCCTCAAGCAAACCCTGCAGAACGTATTAACCGGACATTACTGAGCATGTTGCGGACATTAGAAGAAGTCCAGAAGTCGAACTGGAAGGATTTCCTCAATAAAGTGGTCCATGCCTATAATTCTACTGTCCATGAGGCAACTGGATTTTCCCCGTTCTTTCTGCTCTTTGGCCGAGAACCAAAGCTACCAATCGACCTGAGAGAGAACAAGAAATGGAAAAGCAGTCTGTGGCGGAGTGTCCCGCCCTTATTTATTGTTATTTGGATTTGTTTGCGGCGTGGATAAAAGCGCCGCGTCTTTTATTGTTTATATTTAAAAACCCCGTGAGGATGCATGACTGATCAGCTACTGATTATTTAACTAGCTGACAGTCATGCATCCTTACCAAAAGCGTGCAGACTTTGGCTGAGGGGTAATAAGATAATTAACAACTAGTTGACCCCTTGGCCAGAGTATAAGAACCTGCACCTGTCCGTTCTGCAAGGTTGGAGTGTAGAGAGGAGAGTATGGGAGAGCGAGAGCATATAAAATTAACAATTGCTAAAACGTGCTGGATTAGCCAGCACGTTACTAACTTGTTTGTCTGTCTGATTCGTTTGGCCCTCGTGCCCTTTTGTTTTGTTGTTTTGTTAAAATCATTTGTTTTGTTCATTTGTTTGTTAATAAATACGCTGAGTGCCGTTGCACTCAGCTTCACCCGCCCATCCATTGTTTTGATTCAGTTACTTCCTGGTCCGTGACGTCACCACACCTCACCACTGCGAGCCAGACTGTCACACAGTCCCATGAAAGTTATGCAGAAAAGTGGAAAACAGCTATGCAGGAAGCCTATGAGATTGCGTCAGTTCTGGAACCAGGAGATCACGTGCTGGTAAGAAATTTGTCAGAGAGAGGAGGACCTGGGAAGTTACGTGCACACTGGGAAGATAAAATACATGCAGTGAAAAAAACAAGAGGGACAGACAGCACAGTGTATGAGGTTGAGCCATTGGAAGGAAGTGGGAGAATAAGAGTTCTGCACAGAAACTTGCTAATACCCTGTCCATATCTTGTAGATGGTCAAATCAGTAGTAATGCACAGCCAAAACAAAAACCCCACAGTCAAAAAAAAAAAAAACACCCCAGCGCAGAGACCACACTGTTTCAGTGAATCAAGAAAATTCTGATGAAGAACCGTATGGTTTCTTTATAACAGCACCTAGAACTATTACAAGAGAAGAAACAAACTTGAATCCAGAAGCAGAGGAATTTGAGCCTGGAATAGAGGAAAGTACTTCTTACCCAGCTAGACCACAGATGGAGAAAAAACCTGAAACCTGAATCTGACGGTAATGAAGAAGAGGAAGAAGTTGACCCCAGATGCAACAGACAATCCGTGCGAGTGAGGCAGCCACGAAAGCTGTATACCTACGATCATTTAGGGGAACCTACCTATTGATCTGCTGACCAGAGTACACAGTGTGGTGAAGGGACCAGCAATGCTTAGATGGAAACCTGTACCGATTGTTTGGGCTCCACCGAGACGCCACCGAAGTCTGGTCACTTCTGCATGGTAGGCCATAGGGTATGGAGAAAACCACATGAGTACATGCATCCATCATGCCGCGTGTCAACATTGCAGGCTGGTGGTGGTGGTGTGATGGTGTGGGGTGTGTTTTCATGGCACACATTGGGCCCCGTGGAGCAACGTTTGAATGCCACAGGATATCTGAACATCATTGCCAATCAGGTGCATCCCTTCATGGCAGCAGTGTATCCATCTGCTAATGGATTTTTTCAGCAGGATAATGCCCCAAGCCACAAGGCTAGGATTGTCCAGGAATGGTTCCACAAACATGACAGTGAATTCAGCTTACTGCAGTGGCCTGCCCAGTCACCAGATCTCAATCCAATTGCGCATCTGAGGGATGAGATGGAACGGGCTATTCGGAGTAGAGATCCACTACCAGCCAACTTGACACAACTGTGGGAAGCATTGAAGTCAACATGGGCCAGCATCCCTGTGGAACGCTTTTGACACCTTGTAGAGTCCATGCCCCGATGAATTGAGGCTGTTCTGAGGGCAAAAAGGGGTGCAACTCAATATTGGTGTTCCTAATGTTTTGTACACTCACTGTGTGTGTATATATATATATATATATATATATATATATATATATATATATATATATATATATATATATTTACAGTGCCTTGCATAAGTATTCACCCCCCTTGGACTTTTCCACATTTTGTAGTGTTACAACCTGTTGAAGTGGGGAA
The DNA here is from genome assembly GCF_902713425.1 of Acipenser ruthenus. NCBI lineage: Eukaryota > Metazoa > Chordata > Actinopteri > Acipenseriformes > Acipenseridae > Acipenser > Acipenser ruthenus. The sequence continues at coordinate 26,142,727 of NC_081200.1, read as the reverse complement.
AAAAAATCTACATATTTTTCAAAATTATTTACAAATAAAAAACTGAAAAATCTTGATTGCAGAAGAATTCACCCCCTTTGCTGTGACACCCCAAAATAAGCTCTGGTGCAACCAATTGCCTTCAGAAGTCACATAATTAGTTGAATGGAGTCCACCTGTGTGCAATTAAAGTGTCACATGATCTCAGATTAAATACACCTGTTTCTGGAAGGCCCCAGAGTTTGTTAGAGCGCATATCTAAACAAACAGCATCATGAAGACCAAGGAGCTATCAAAACAAGTAAAGTTCTGGAGAAGCACCAATCAGGGTTGGGTTATAAAAAGGTTCTCTGGTCTGATAAAACCAAAATTGACCCTATGTGTGGCGCAAAGCCAACACTGCTCATCACCCTGAGAACACCATCACCACCTCACGGTGAAGCATGGTGGTGGCAGCATCATGTTATGGGGATGCTTTTCATCGGCAGTGTGAGGGAGGAGACCCTCACATTTATCTCAGTATGTATCTGGACATTTTCTGCAAATTGTTTTTTAACTGTTTGTGTATTGTGTTGCTGAACCTTGGGTCTAGTAAGGAAAATAATAAAAACAAAATTCACTTACCTGGGGTATCAGGACTGGAGGCCTGTGGTTGGGAGTGTCCTGAAAAACAAAAGGGTTAATCAAGAGTACTGTTTAGACAGTTGGTTTGGAAGGGTGCACACTTCCAGAACAATGTATTGCAGTACTATTGTTAAGCTAAAATGAACAACAGTTATTTTAATATGCATGTTTTTGATATGCAATGGTTTAGGCAACCTGAGTTGGGTGTGGTGGTATGGTCCTCCATCTTGACAGGAAGTGGGGAACCAGCCATGTTGGTGAGGGAAGCTTTTATTGACTTCCCTCGGTACTGACTTCCTGTAGCAGGGCTGTACCTGTAGAAGATATTGACAGGGGGGGATAGTTGATTTTAATTATTTTTCCCTCTGCTTGTTTTTAAGCATAGTATTAATGCATGTGTTAGATTAATGTTAGTATATATACATATTCATTGATTTGTTTCTTTTTGAATACTTTATTTATTATTGATAACTGTTTGCTGTTTTATGGAGCAGCAGTGTGGAGTAGTGGTTAGGGCTCTGGACTCTTGACCAGAGGGTCATGGGTTCAATCCCAGGTGGGGACACTGCTGCTGTACCCTTGAGCAAGGTACTTTACCTAGATTGCTCCAGTAAAAACCCAACTGTATAAATGGGTAATGTATGTAAAAATAATGTGATATCTTGTAAGTCGCCCTGGATAAGGGCGTCTGCTAAGAAAGAAATTATTAATTCTTATATAACCACCTGCATAATGGTTTATTCTGGGGGGAGGGGTAGGCCTGGAAAGGTATAAAGGCTGTCAGTTGGTTCAGTCAGGATCTTCCTTTTGTGTAGATCAGAGGGCAGTTTTGCAGCTCTATGGTTGGACTCAGTTATTGAAGTCAGTACCTGTGATTAGGTGACTATAAATAGTTATTTTTGGTTTCCACTTTTTCTTTCTTCAAGTTGTTTGATATTTGGTTCAATTAGCTTTTCGTTTAATTATTGTTCTTAAATAAAAATAATTGGTTTTACACCAAACTTCTCTGTGCTCTGCGTGCTTCCCTGCGAATCAACACCAGCCGCTGGCTGCACTCTCCAACAGGCAGGGACTGGGAAACTGGTCAGGATTGAGGGCAAGATGGATGGAGCCAAATACAGGGAAATTCTAGAGGAAAACCTGTTTCAGTCTGCAAGAGACCTGGGCCTGGGACGGAGGTTCACCTTCCAGCAGGACAATGACCCTAAACACACAGGCAAAGCTACACTGGAGTGGTTTAAAAACAAGAACCTGAATGTCTTAGAATGGCCCAGTCAAAGCCCAGACCTCAATCCGATTGAGAATCTGTGGCAAGACTTAAATTGCTGTTCACCAACGGTCCCCATCCAACTTGACAGAGCTTGAGCAATTTTGCCAAGAAGAATGGGCAAAAATTGCAGGATCCAGATGTGCAAAGCTGGTAGAGACTTACCCAAAAAGACTCACAGCTGTAATTGCTGCCAAAGGTGCTTCTACCAAGTATTGACGCAGGGGGGTGAATACTTATGCAACCAACAAATGTCTTTTTTTTGTTGTTTGATTAACTTTTGTGTCACAATAAAAAATATTTTGCACCTTCAAAGTGTTAAGTATGTTGTGTAAATCAAATGGTAAAAATCCCAATTAAATACATTTTAATTCCAGGTTGTAACACTACAAAATGTGGAAAAGTCCAAGGGGGTTGAATACTTATGCAAGGCACTGTATATATATATATATATATATATATATATATATATATATATATATTACAGTAGTCATAGAACTATAGGCTATAAATATGATTGATTCATTCGGCATATGATTTAAGGTTTAGACAATATTCAACAGTGCTTGTTTCAACACACAAAAACAAAATGACAAATCATGTTGATATATTCAACACTCAACAATGCATTCATATTCTGTCATGTAATTCAACATATGTTGATATTACGTCATACCCAATTTAAATAGAATTAATCTTACAATCGATTTATGCACCATGTAAATTCATAAGTTGTTGAGTTACCAGTCCTTATATGTGAAGAACGTTGAAACGGTCTCGCAATGAAGAATTACTGTATATAGCTTTCTCCTCCTGGTTAAAAAGTATTTCAGTTTAGAAACCTGTCATCAGTTTGTAGTCCTCTTCAGTTAAAGTTGGTAAAGAAAAAACAAGTTGGCTTTTTCTTCAGGACTCAATGTCCCACGATGCAACAAAGCCACACATCCTGTATGCTTAAGATGATGCTTGTAGCAAGGAGGCGCCAATTTGAGTATATTTAAAAAGCACTTAGTATTAAGTAACTTTAGTATTCTTCTGTTTACTTTAGCATACTTTTAGATTTAGTAACAAAGTCTTTTTATTGGTATTTTGAATAAATATCTTTTCTTCAAGAAGTCGTTTTCATCAGCTTTGTTTTAGTTTTCGTGAAGTTAGAATGTTACAGCGATGTTGTTGAGTCTTCTCAGCGATCCAGTCCAATTGTACATACTTAGATGTTTCTGTGTAGCTTTTCCAAAAGTTGTATTATCTTTATTTGTTTGAGAGAGAGAGAGAGAGAGAGAGTCATTGGAAAGTGATTTCCTATAGAGAGAGAGAAAGAGAGAGAGAGAGAGATGGATTTTTCATGCTGCAAACATTTTTATAACATTTGAGAATAGGTGTATCTCTCAGATTATTGTCATTCAATTGGACGACTCTCCTAGTCATTCCAGGGTAAACGCTCCATGAAGTAATTTTATTGGCTGTTTTGAATGTAAGCAGATGACATCATAATTTCATCAAACAAATACCTCCCCATTTTCATTTGAACAAAAGATTGTAAATCATAGAAAATGCATTCAGTTAAAAATACTCTTTTGTGAAATAACTTTTCCTAAGTTATACATTTTAACTTAATAATCACATTTCTATTTTACTGATGTGATTTCACACAATGCAGTACCAACATAAATCATGTAAGTCCCATAATTATCATTCTAATGATAATTGATTGATTTTAATCAATTTCCTGAATCAATTATTTAATTTGGTGATTTAATTAAGGCTTTTAATACCCTACATTTTCTATTTTTGTACATTTAAGAGTTTACAAGTATATCGCTGTGGTCCAGTGGTTAAAGTCCAGGGCTTGTAACCAGAAGGTCACCAGTTCAAATCCCACCGCTGCCAATGACTGACTCACTGTGTGACCCTGAGCAAGTCACTTAACCTCCTTGTGCTCCATATTGCATATAATGTGCAGTTCACAGCCTGCCTCTGTAAAGCGCTTTGTGATGGTGGTCCACTATGAAAGGCACTATATAAAAAAAAATATATATATATATATATATATATATATACACATATATATATACATATATATGTAATATTTTACCAGCGAAGCTAATGTATCTTAATTATAAACTGAACCATCTCCATTGTCCACCAGATGGCAGTATTTTGACCAGAGCCATCTATAGAGAGTTCGGCCAACTGTCGGCAGAAGTGCCATGTTCTAACCAAACTAGTGTGGGCGTGCACTGTCCGCAATGTAAATCTATGAGGAAATCTGTGGTACGGAAATGTTTTATTTGTTGTAATAATTTATTAAAATCGCATAGAGAAATTGTGCATGGGTTAATTTTATTAAATAAAAACATTACTGATGATGAATACCGAGGTCACATGAAAGGGAATGACCAATCACCTGTTCGTCCGTTCGCCGATCAAAAAAAATCTAAGGTTGGCCAATCTCTCTCTATATATGGCTCTGATTTTGACCAGATCTCTTATGGAATTCACATTCCTTTAAACATGATGTCTATAAAAACTTTACGTTGTCCTGTTATCAGTTTCAAGATACAAGGTGTAAACAAAAATATGTTTGAAGTTTGATAACAATCTAAATGTGCTTAACGAAGTCAAGCCTAGCCGATCTTTCTTAGCAGGGATTTAGCTTAACAAATGGCATTCTTTGTCCTAGATGAGTTTATCCAGATCTCTTGTCAGAGTTGTCTTAGAAATACAGATTCAATAGGTATATTTTCAAATATAAATTGTACTTTCTACATCACAGTTTAATTTGTAATAAATATTTTATCTATCACATGAGGTCCCTGACTGAAATACAGTACTTTTCCTAATGTTCCAAGACCCATGAAACATTTGATACTGGGAATCTGAATTATGGCATATAATCCCATTCCTTATTTTTAGCCAATGAATAAGGAAAGATGTTCTCAAAGACTCAGTGTCAGCAAGCTGAGCAGAGAAAACCTCTAAGGGCATCCAACATCCTATTTATACACCTCTATAAAGCTGTGTTCTGGAATGGTTTCAATGATTTATTATGTTGCTTGATGTTGAGTATTAATGGCAGTCCTTCATAGCTAGCCGTACCACAGTACAGTAGCAGTTACTAAGGCTTTTGAATGCAGAATAAGATCTCCTAGTACTGTAAACATGATAATGGATGGCACGTGGTTGTGGCAGTGTGCCCCGCCCCTGTGTGTATTTTGTGTTCTATGTTGTATGTGGTGTGTTTTATGTTGTCAGTTATATGTGGATATAGTGGTGTACGGGATATAAATGGGTCTGTGTAGCACACTGCTACAGCGGTTCATTATGAGAGAGCTTTGGAAGAGCAAGGGGCTTAGGGTTAATATAAACTATAATAAACATTAGAAACATAACACAATTATTCAGCATCAACAGCATGGCTAAGCAGCCAATTCCATACGCACCATATCTCTATCTATATGAGTTAATATTGCATGTCTGTCCTTTTACATGGACATTTGTTGCAAAAAGTTATTAAACACATAGACGTGTTTCTTATATCCTTCACTGGGGTTGTGCTTGGGCAAAATGCCTATTTTAAAATAACTTATTTTCAGAAATGAAGGAATAAATGAACAGTTAGAATAATTGCTATTATGTCAATTTTAGGAACAATCAGGCAGATTACTTTCTTATGCAGAGCAGAAGTGGAAGACAGTTGTTCATCCCCTCAGGGGAATGTTCCAAAAAGGTTACGGTTGAGACAATAGAACATTCTCTGCTAGGAGAAATTGGAGAAAACTACTGCAGCATTCTACAGCCACCCCAGGCAAAAGTGTCTCTTGCAGAAGTGTAATGGCTGTAAAAGCCATTGCAAGCAGGCCTTGAGAGTCCAGCTTTAATCTAGGAGTATCTGTAACCCGGTAAGTCAGTCGAATATCATCTTAGCTAGGTAATACATCACAGGCAGGAGGAACTGCCAAAAGATGCACTTAGAATATATGGTTCTCCACAATGCAGTAGTTGTGAAAATCTCTCAGGACTTGGGCCTGTCCTGAGCTATATTTTCTTCATGTACCCGCATGGACCTCTCCGAACTACATTTCCTATAGTTCTGAGCGGTCCATGCAGGGAATATGGTAAGCCATCTTGAGGCAGGGAGTGCAATTCAAAAGTTTTAAAAAGTGGTCAAAATGTAAAAAAAAAATTTAAACAATACACACATCTTACGTAAACTGTTGTAGCACCACATGGGAACATATAAAATAAAAAGGTCCTTATGTACCCTTTAAGATTCACTTTCTTTTGTGACTTTTTTATGGATGGCTAATGTCACATGTCCAAATAAATGATGATTTAAAATGCAAATAAAAAAAGACATGCCTTTATGTTGGTGTCATTTAATGGCTGAAGTAAAAGTAATTAAAAGTAAATAACATGAAGAGAAGAAAATAGTGCACAGCAATATTCATTCAGCTGCAGCTTTTACATTTCAATCCACTCCCTGTAAACATTTGGGAGAAACTGTATAACACTCTACCAGAAAGGAAGACATGCAAGCTACCTTTATTAAATATGTTGCTGGACATGTTGATATAATCTACATAGTAAAGAGAAGTGCACAAGTATGTTTTATGTAGTTGATTTCATTAGCCATAACTGCCTTATTTTGAAAGCTCTATGTCGGCATATGTAAAATACACATCACACTCTGGTCTAAATCAAGGAGTCTGTACTGCAGTTCATCCCTTAGCGTTAAGCATTGACTTTACTACATCCATCATTAAATATACACTCCATCCATTATATTGAATCGATTCGAAGGAATTAAATGGGGGGTGGCTTTAACCTCCAAGTATGAATCCATCTTTGCTTTACTGGCGGTTGAGTTACTGTACCTGGAGTGCATTCAATAAGTGGAGCGCTCTCTCGTGGCACTCCGTAACATATGTTAGCAGTTATTGAACGGTCTGTTAGGAGCGAGCAGTTTCAAAATGGCAAGCAAGATATGAGTTTAAAGAGGATTTTACAGAAATTCAGCTGTATAATGCATCTATTGCAATAGCTTCGAGAGCAAAAGACATGGTAGTAGCGGCAGTAAACAAGAATAGTAGTGAGGGCCCTGTAAGGATCGGCAATTATGTTGAGAACATTGTTCCTCGATACAGCGATGTCTCCTTTAAATCACATTTTTGAATGGAAAGGTCGACATTCGAGGTAATAAATCCCTTGTTTCCACTCAGGCAAATAATGACACCTAGCGCAGCTAAAACCTAATTTAAAAGGGGCAGGCGACAATTATAGTTTCATTTAAGCGTGGTATACTGTGATGTGGTTTATTAATGCAGTATGTAAACATCCCATGGTCCTATTTCTACATGCATTGTAATACATGTTCTTGATTTAATGTGGGGGTGGATTTCACAGATATCTTTAGTATGCAAAAAAAGAAAATAAACCACATCATCACAAACATGTATATTGCCTATTATGTTAAATACTTCTCCCACTTCCTTGACTACATACAGTTATAACTCTCACCAGGTACAGCAACAGCACTGCCAGTGTCATGTCAAATTCCGCCCCACACCCCTCTATAAATGTACGGTATAGAAATGTTATTAATACACGTTAAAACAATGACTCTACCGGTTGTGTGTAAAAATAGATACATTGAATCAAAATGTATTCTAGGCTGTTTTTTTTTCAATACAATATTACAATGCATACATATTTCAAGCATAGTATATCTACACACATGCGTATGTATACATGGTTTAATTACTATATAGGGGTTTTAATCTCGACATCTTCTATTGATCAATTAATTGTCTGATCTACGATTGGTACATTTTTGTTTTGTAATGCAGCAGAATCTGAGATGAATCCTTGGATTGACACAACATATCATGGGATATAAGCTTGGTTGATTTCCCTTATTCTAGTATTACTTTTTAGTTGTCTTTACTCCACATTGCAAAAAACTGCGTCAATATCTTTCTTCAAAATTGCAAAAATGTTACTGCATGAAAAACTAGTAGAAATTTTGCAAATGAGCAAAATGATACCAAATATACGTTAGCTAACTTTGAGCCTTGAAACATTGTTTACTACTACAATATAGTCTCTTAAAAATATTATATTATTAGTTTTAAAAAGCTACAATTACAACAAAAATATTGCTTACCACACATGTGTTGGTCAAACAGGTCCATATTTGAAAAATGTACTTGCAACCATTGCACTGATAGTGGAGGTCATTTGTTTTAACCTCCAGCGAGGTACCTCTGAGTTGCAAAGTGCACATTGTTCAATACGCCTTATTCACGCAGCGGCCATGTTTGGTTGAAAACGAGGCTTGGTGTGCGAGCAACTGTCATGGCCGCCGCAGCTACTGATAATATCACTGTGTGGATGAAATCTTTAATATGTGTTCCTCAAATAAAAGTTGAAGAAATTGATAATTGGGCAGAAAATAATGAGAGGATTCCAAAAAACATACAGCAGAAAGGGTACAGCAATTGGATCGAGGGTTATATTCATAAAGTATAAGGCAAATTAGCAAGAGTATTTGTGATCGGAAAGTGAATAAGCTACTAACCTATACTAGATTCGTAAAATATGTTTAGATCTCTCAGTTTTAGTTAGAGAACGTTTACTTTAATTAATATTGATGTTGATATCAAGCCTCTGTATTGTTTCAGGTTTATTGGTTTGGTATAAACATGTGTTAATTGTTTTCTAAATACAGTTAAGAGGCATGAGAATGGATGTAGCGTTAGGGCTAAGGCGTTCCCGTCAATGAAAAAGAATGAGGCACTTTACAGGGTTCAGGTAACACCATATCCAAAAACCCAGGCTTGGTTTGTTTCTCCAAGCTTAGTTCTGTTCAGTTATTAATCCCATTATTAAGATTCTGTTCAGTTGTATACTAATCCGCTGTTCCATTAGCACATTCAATGTTTTGTGTTTAGAACAAGTGTAAGTATAATAATAAGGTAAGTAAAGACATTTTAAAAACAAGAATCAAACGTCCCTCTTTCTGTTATTCCTGTACAGTTTATTTGGAGTTAATGTAATGTTAAGGATCTCCTTTCTGACCAAGTATTGTGTAACTCAAGCATATTTTTTGTTAACTCGCGTTACTAAACGTTTTTGTAATTTTGTTCAGTTGTGCTTAACAAAGACTCTTTTAGTACACTCGGTGTGTCGTATACGTTTTTTTAATACAAACTGGGCATTGCATCCCACAAGACACATTCTCTTTAGCATCCATGCATAATCTCAAGCTTCTGCATCTTACTTATCTATTGATTAGGACTGATTGGAAATGCTCAATTGGCTCCCAGACAGTATAACTGAAATGTAATGACATTTGTGACTATAATGAAGAATATGTACATTCACACAGAAATGAAAGTTGAGATTTCTCTTCAGAATATATATATATATATATATATATATATATATATATATATATATATATATATATATATATATATATATAATACATGTACAGAATTTGGAGTTTTAACATCTAAAAAGGGCAACGTGCGCTGGTTTACTTCTTAAATCAGAACCACAAAACGGAACGCACTAGTGCAACACCATAACTTCTCTCCACTGCAGTTGGAGACATCAGCGACCGGAAGCTAGCAGCTGCACTCCAAGCCTCGTTTTGAGTCTGGCGTGAATAAGGTGTATAGGAAAAGCCATGTAACGCCTTGGGGCGCTCTATTGAACGCAGTCCTGGTTACTCCCGAATGCACATGTGTGACAGGTTGGCCGAACGATGACGTTCTCAGACCAGAAAGCTGACAAAGACACACAGGTAGGTACTACCTGTGAAAGAGCGCTCTGGTGTGCCGTTTTTTTTTTTTTTTTTTTTAAACAAAGATAAAATAAAAAGGCTGTACGCAAAATACTGCTCACAGAACAAAAATAAATATTTAAACAAAACAAATCTCGCACACTAATCCCACAAACAAATACTGTGCTGGTCTGCCCAGCACTAGTAGCAATTGCTTGCTTTCTTACTATTTTACTTTCACTTTCATTTCTTTGCTGTTACCTCTCTCTCTCTCTCTCTCTCTCTCACACACACGTTCCTCCTCTTGAAGACCCACCCTGAACACAGGAACATGTGTTCATCTCCGAATTAACAACTAATTCATTAATTTGGAGACGGACACATTCTGCACAGGAGTTTTAGTTTCCATGGCCGACAGTCAATAATCACTGACTGCCGACCATGCATTCGCACGAGCTGTCTGGCAGAGACGAGCTGCTAACACCGCCTCTGTCAGACCACATTTAAACCAAACAATAACAAACTAAAACATTGTTCTCAATAAACACAAAACAATAAATTTATTTTTAAATCATAATACATTGTTTTTAAAAAGACACAATACACCAGTTTAAACATAAATAATACACCAGCCAATAATACATTTCTTTTTATATGCAGGGCTTTGCCCTGCCCCCTCTAATTATGTGCAGGGCTCTCTTCTGCCCTGCCACAACATGATAAACCCATGTTAAATGGATACTTACAGTACTCCACAAAGTTAATCCATCTGCTTTTGCAAAGACTAATTCCATAGGTCTAGAAAGAAAATGCTGTGAAATGTCTCCACCAGGGCCCCACGATTTTTACAAAGGCCAGCTCTGGTAAAGCCAGTATCATTGTGATTTGATTGTTATCTGTGATGACTTTGTTTTTCTTGCATCTACTCTAAGTGGTAAAACCGTTGCATATTTTATATATTGGACAGTGGTTCATTAATATCTAGTAAATTATTGAAAAACAATTGTATGTGCTATTTGTTATATACATGTTTTATTATACCACCTTATTAGTTTAGAAATACAGTAGGTTACTTTATGCAGAAGTTGGACAAAATTCTATATCTGAGGTCTTAAATAAATAATCTGTGAAGATAAAGGAACTACTTATGAATTTACTCTTTAAAAACAAAAACAGACAGTTAAAGAGCAAGTAGCTTCATCTGTCATTTTAACTGATTCTTAACATTTCCTTTTACTATTTTTAGGATGAATGCAGTCATTGCAGATGGTTGAGTTCTCATCATTTTTCGGTATATCTGTCTTTACCTGGCTCTGAGCTTTGCTTTGCGCTGTAGATAGGAACTGCTGGTATTGAAAATACTTCCTTGTTCCATTTAAGTTTTGTGACAACTACAGGCCCCACTTACTCATATACATTGAGAGCAAGAGTGAGTTGTTGGGGTCTAGATATAGAGAACAATTATAACTATATTGGAGTAACAAACCCAGAACCACTTAAAGGAAAACGAAAAATGAATCAATTAAAATAATCTTGAATCTCCAGTAAAACCTTGATTCTTATATAAACATTGATTACCCAAGCAACCCCTTGGTAGCCTGTTTTGTGTGCAGTTATCTTCTGCCCTGATGTAATACAACATTTATTTTAGGGCTTTCTTGATTGTCATATAAACCATTCTACAGTTGTAATTCGATTTTCCGAACAATTTGATTATCTGATCACCTCCTGGTCTGTAATATGATATTTAACAGGGAGGCAATTACATATGAAAAAATGCAGATTATCAAACCCATGTGACAACACAGTGATTGTTATACCCGGTAAAACAAAATAGTTGAATACCTTTGATGGTTTTATATCTCAGCAAACTTAATTTGTTCTTAAAAATTGGTAATTGGTGTAACAGAAGATAGGAACTAATATTCATTTTGTTTCTATAAATGTGCATTCGTTATAGCGCAGTTATAAGTGTTGTGCCTTCAAGCTTATGTTTTTTAATGGACACGTATTGGTTTGTGTGATTTGTGTTCAAGAGAGAAGGCAAGCATGACACTACAGCAGGACCTCACACTGTTCCACAAATTGCGCCCTAACAACACTATCCTCTATTGTAGATCAATTAGGATGTGTACACATTGTTGATTGCTAATGACAGGGCCATTGCCATATCCTCTTGCCTTTCAATTATGTGCAGATCATGCATATTTATAGTGCCTCCCTGACTATCCCTGTGCTGGCTGAAAGGTGTTAATCAAATCAAGTCAAAATAATGTACCACATAATATTGTTCCGTTCTACATAGAATTAAACAGTCCCATCAATCTTCCAGGTTGTGCACTTACATTGGTAGATTCCATGTGCAGTTTTGAAAGAAACACGTGTTATTGTAAAATGCATGCAAACAGCTTTCAGTATATTAGCAGATGTATTACTTTCTTGAAAAGTGCACGTGTGATCACTACTAAATGGAAGTGTAGAACAGGTAGCTCTTTAATACAATATTTGATTATCAGAAAAGTTGTCCTGACTGAATAAATAGACATGATTAGTAAGAGCATACAGATTAAATACCTTAACAAACCACCATGGGGTTAAGTGTTTTTTTAGTTAAGCATTTGTACAGTTATTAGTTAGCCTGGCATTTATAAATGCTAAGAAGGGTAATATTCATTAAGGTCATGTTTTCTAAGAAATTATGTCAAATTTCTGTAATACTGTACTGGGGACAATGGCACTTTAATACCAAATTAATACATTATAGCTCTCCTACTGTATATTTGTTGCTGAATTGATAATGGGCACTGTTTAACCACCCTTATACAAGTTTACCATGTAAAAGCATAGCAAAGCGTAATAAAGCATAGTGAAAGCATGGTAAAGAATAGCAAAGCAATGTAAAGAACAGTGAGATATGGTAAAGCATATTAATTAACATGGTAAACCAGGGTACATTATGGTTAATGCATGGTATTACCATGGAAAAAGCATGGTACAAGTGCAAAAATACAGTGCAAAAATACCATGATAAACTTGCATAAGGGCATTGACAGAATGCCAGATACTTCAATACATAATGTTGGCATTTTTGAAACCTAGCCAGTGGCGTCCTGCTATTTTATTAGACAGACTAAGTAGATTTATGAGCTTCCTAATGATTATGATTTCCATTACATGAGAGTAGGTGTTAAAACTTCATGCTGATATTGGACCCAGCTCTCGCCAAGATAAGCACCAACTAAGACATAGCTTTTTTACTGTAAACTAATGTGTTCCATCTGCGTTTCCTTCCATCTGATGATGTAGATATCCTTCTGCCTGGTGTTGATGGCTGAAGTGTAATGCTGACTCCAGGGATCAACCTATTTTGCCTCCCTGGTGCATCAGCACACACAACGGCTGCAATGCTGGCTGCAGGGATCGACCACAGTGCGGCCTCCCTAGCGCATCAGTATGACAACTGTCTGGACTGAGCTGAGTAGGTTACTTCTTTGGGGTCTTCAAGTGGGCACCTTCCATCCTAGGTGCTTCGTCGACTAACCCACGACACCTAAAGAGGGCTCGACAGTGATTCTGGTATCCCAGCATCACCCCCCTCTGTCCACCACTCAGCTATGGCCAGCTTACTTAACTTTGTTTACATCAATGTTTTTTTTTTTTTTCTACTGTGCTTGAGGTTCCCAAACAGAATCTTTTCGTCTCAACCAGAGACAATTGCTGCTCCTCTCTGCTGCTTCAGATAAGTTCTTCACTATGCATCGCAACTCTTGACCACTGAATCCAGTGGGATTGTGGAGTGTGCAAAAAATCCTCGACAACCCATTTCCACTGGGTAAACCTGGACTCTCAATCCTCGCTGTTCCGCTTCAGCAGCTAGTTGAGCGTACCGAAGTTTCTTCCTTTCGTACACCTCATCCACAGCATCCTCCCATGGCACTGTTTACTCTACCAGGTGAACAAGGCTTGCTGATCCAGACCACAAGACAACATCAGGTTGAAGGTTAGTGGTGGCAATCTCAGGTGGGAAAATAAGCCGTTGTCCAACATCTGCCAGCATTTTCCAGTCTCTAGCAGCTTCCAGTTGTCCTAGCCGAGTTTTGGTTTTAATACCTTTTCTTGTAGGTTGCGCCCCTGGATGGAGGAATGTTGTTTGTAGTCTGTCATATATTGCTGGCATTGGCGGCAACTTGTTGGTCATGTTGTGCTTGTCTTCCAATGCTTAGGCCAAACATTGCAGCACCTGGTCATGATACCAAGTAAACCGTCCTTGGCTAAGACCCACCTTACATCCTGTCAAAATGTAGCTGGCAGTGAACACAAAGGACACCATGGATCCTCTCCTACCCATAGATAGTTTCTGTGGTGATGGGAGAACATCATATGTTGACCTGATGAGTAAACTGATCGTGCTGTATTCCATTCTCTCCCATCTCGTCCATTCGCCCTGCTTGGCCTGGGAAACTGCTTTTACGCACCTCAACCTCTCCTCCTGCTTTTGCACCTCGTTGACTACCAGCTTCCTCCGTTGAGCTGGGGCTGCTTTATGCCATGTATGAGGAGCTGAACTGAGACCAAGGCCTCCTCTTCCGTGCTGTACTTGCCCCATGATATCTCTGATACGAAGGGCAGCCTTTGCATCTTCCACAGCTTCCTTTGCCGCCCACTTTCTTCCAGTTTTCAACGCAGGTGCTGCCTCCCTCATGCATTCACCAATGTAATTTCCAATCGAACTTTGGTGCACTAAACTCCACAGTTAGAGCTGAGACTGGCAGCTGCAGTATCCATTTACCATACAGTCCCACTCTGCTGAGGCAGCGTGGAATTCCTAACCATTTCCTGACGTATGAACTGATTAACGCTTCCAGCTTCTCTACTGTTGTCAAAGAAACCTCATACACGTGAGTGGCCACAGAAGTCTTGGCAGTAGACCAAACTGAAAGCACCAGAGTTTAAGTTTGCCCGGTAAAGCGCTGCTGTCTATGCTCTTCAGTCCTTGCACTGCTTGTTGTCTCACTTCTCCAACATGAACTGTGTCCTTTAGGTCCCCATCATACCATCTCCCAAGACTTTTCACAGGCTTCTCAGACACTGTTGGTATTGCAACATAGAAATATAGAAAGACAATGTAAACCGTGCATAGAGATATTAATGTACAATGTGTCAAACTGTATAAGAAACAGTCTAAAAGGATTAATGTTAATTCTGTGTTTGTGAAATCTTAATCATGAGCAAACAACATTTAATTCTGATCTGGGGACAATAACAACAAGTTATGAATTTGGTTGCTGTCGGCTTCCACAAACCATTATTGGAATACGGTTAATGATCTTTAAGTATTTCTGTCTTGAGTGAGTATGAATGCAATTGTTCAAACATGCTGTGAGCAATCCAAGTCAGACCTTCCAGGCATGAATTATACATCAGCTTCCCTTTTGAGTTCTGGCTTGCCTTTGCTTTTGTCACATATTGTTTTCTTGATAAACATTAAAGAAATATTTTCTAGCCCCTTGTGAACGTGTGGGTGGCAGTGCGTAGGTGTAGGGGTGATGCAGGTGCTCCAGACAACGACAAACACAAAGTTCACGGTTCAAGTTCTTTTTATTTTCCTTTTGTGGTCGACTTGACCTTTTAAATAATAATGCTGGCTCTACCCAACTATGGGTATTGCCAGTGTATAAACCAAGGGGTTTAAGTCCCGAAATAATAATACAAAGCACAGACACACAACACATATACAGGCATGTCTCCAGACAGTGCATGCTCTGGGTGCAGGTGCGGTGCTTGAAACAGTGGTGCTTGCTTGTGTACAGGTGCAGTGAAGTCCTGGTTTGTTACTGGCTTGAAGTGGCAGCTCCCGGATTCGTATTAGCCGTCTGGCAAAGACAAACGTACACAGTTACTAAAAACAAACAAAACACTTCACTCACGATTTCACAGTCCTCGTTTCCTCCCATTAACCACAACATAGGAACTGATTACGGCGTCATGCCTCCCTAAAGGACCCTAAGCCCCGCCCTCTCCGATAGCTAGTTCAATCACGTCTCCTCCAATTCATGACTGAAACTTCGCTCACCTTACTATGGCAATGACTCCTGGTACCATGACGCCACCCCCTTCCTGAATGGCCGGCTTCTGACTACCCCTGGAATGAACTGCCCAACCATTCAGTATGAGGCACACAGTTCCTGTTGTACAGTGCTCTCACAGGTCAAAAGGGAGATTGTTGATTCGGATTCATTTGCACCATGTCACACCCCTATACAAATCTATTTTCTTGCCTCTCATTAGCTTAGTACCATCACCACTGCTCCCTGTCCAGACAGTATTTTCAACACACACACTGCAATCGAGTATTAACAACTCTGCAAAACAGCCAGGCTCATATGCACGTGTTTTAGCCTAATCACCAGCATCAGGGAATCAGTAGCGTAAAGTGTAAAAGAGTGTCAGATATAAAAGCTGAATCTCCCTGTTGTGAGTCATGATAGGCAGGACAGATGATCTGACAAACTGTGATACAGTAAATAGCAGCAGACGTTATTGGAATTGTTGGAATGGCTAAGTTAAATCAGAACCGCAATGTATGTGCCAGTGCCCGTAGACTCATCTGTGCAGTCAGCCAAAAAACATTCATTTAATCAGACAATTGCCCGTTAGAATTAAAAACCTTTCATTCCTCTACCCTTTGTGGTATTCAGCACATGGTTTCAGGGTTTGTCATTTCATGCTGTGATGGGCAGGCTGCCACTAGAGACTTTAGATTCAATGATTCTGATTTAGGCAAGTTATCTGTCTCTCATTGCAGTGTCAGTACTGCATCTTCAGCCCCTGACAGGTCTGGGCACTTCTTGAACACACTCGATATCACTTTAGTAATAGTCAAGTTAGCAGTAAATCTCCATTTCCAAATTCCATTAGATACTGATAGATATTTTGCCATACACCGTAAATTGTAGTTTAACATAGCAATGCATCACGTCCATCTTGCTTATTAGTACCAGCAGTAGTCGTAGTAGTAGTAGTAGTAGTAGTCGTAGTAGTGGTAGTGGTGGTGTAACAATATACCAAAGTTACAATATGATGCGTACCACAATACATACATACATACATGGTCCTGATATGCTACTGGTATGATGCATAATAAGATCAAGTAATTATTCAATGATCATTCTGTTCTTGGTCCTCTTCTTTTCAAAATCCATGCTTACCTTGGGTCACCTCATCCGCCAACATAGCCTCATGTTCCACTCCTATGCAGATGACACCCAGCTCTATCTAAAACTAGACCCTGGATATCCCTCTGCCATGGTCCGGCAACTTTCTTCAGCTCAACACTAACAAATCTGAACTTCTTCTAATAGGATCGAAAACTCAACTCAAGAATCTCAGTATTGCTGCCTTGAATCCCGGAAACTGTCTGCTGTTGCCTTCTCCCACTGTACGAAGCCTTGGTGTACTTCTGGATAGTAACCTCTCCTTTGATGCCCAAATCTCCTCTGTAGTCAAATCCTCCTTCTGTCACCTCTGAAACATCTCAAAGGTCCATCCCTACCTTTCCCTCCCAGTTGCAGAGATACTCTGTCATGCATTCATCTCCTCTCGACTCGACTACTGCAACTCTCTCTATGGTGGTCTTCTGCCATGCACCATAAACCAATTGCAGCTGCTTCAAAATGCCACTGCTAGGATCCTTACCAGATGTAAAAAACATGATCACAATACCCCCTGTCTTGACCAGCTGCACTGGCTACCTGTAAAGTTCAGGATTACTTTCAAAATTCTCCTGCTTGTCTACAAGGCCCTTCATCACACAGGTCCAATCTGCTGACCTGCTATGTCCCTGCACGCAAGCTGAGGTCCTCTGACTCAGGCTTGCTTGTTATACCCAAACAAAAGTGCACCACAATCGGAGAGCGCTCTTTTAGCTTCATGGCCCCGACTCTCTGGAATTCTCACCCAGCTTTACTGCGTGTGGTTCCTACAGTCGCTTGCTTCATATCAACTCTCAAGACCCACTTATTCTCTCTTGCTTTCAATGCTCTTTAAGCCTGATATCTGTTACTAGCTGTTGTCTAAATTGCTATTTCAGGTTTTTCACTCCATCTTATTCGTATGATTCTGCATGACACACGCATCCACAATGTTTAGAATTCACACCCTAGCCCTGTATTTAATATGCTTGCATTTAATGTGTTTGCATTGTTTTTTTTACTGTTTGTATTTAATGTACTATGCCCTGTATTGCACTGTATTTAATGTATTATGCATTGTTCCTCACTGTCTTGTAAAGCACTTTGTGATGGTGGTCCACTATGAAAGGTGCTATATAAAATAAATATTGATTGATTGATTGATAGATATTGATGGATCATTTTGTTAAAAGACAAAAAATAAATTGGATAGGGGGAGTATATAATAATGATAATAATATGAATAATAATATATTTTATTGTTGTTGTTGTAATAAACAATGCTGTGGTTCCGGTTGTTGTTGTTATAAGTTACCTCCCTACTGTGAACTACAAGCTTTTCAGTAACAGCTGCCTCTCGTGCAGCCTGATTTTAAAACAAATATTCTTAGTAAGATTCAGTAAGATTTAGATTCAAAGCCGTTATTGTATAACACAAGCATATTTAGCGGCTGTAACATTTTCATCTACAATGCTGTGCTACTGTCTTTACTCACAGGTAACTGTAATATCTAGGTAATCAGAGAATGCACTGCCAGGTCTTTCAAGGTTACAAAGACACAAATAGAAACACACAGCCCATTCACGGCAGACCAATAAATAAATAAAAAATAGAAATGACTGAACAAAACAAACGTTGAATAAAATATGATAATATGGGTACATGAGTCATGATGTTCCGAGGCATTATATTCAGTAATGAAATGAAATTATGAAATTATTTTTATTTCTTAAGAATACTGTAAAAATTGCGGTATTGGGCTAATTTCACGATTTCCGTGCAGCCTGTGAAATCGCGATTTTTCACAGAGCCTTAGTTATGATATAAGCCATATTTTGGATTTTTTTGTTTTTGTTTTTGTTAGACACTGCAAGATCTTGTAACTCAGGCATTTTTTTGTATTGAACATTTTAATGCTATAGTGCTGCGTTGGATGTTAATGTATTTGGTGTTGTTTTTTCACACTGGACATTGCAACATTGCAATTTCTTACTTTCAGAGATTACATAAAGCCGTTTATTTTAGTGGAATTCACATATAATAGTGTTTACATTTATTTTTATTTTTAAATGTAGCGATTTTTATTGTAGCGTTTTTTAAACTATAAATGTGTTTTTTCATTATGTGCTTTTGCACTGCACACTGTAGCTTTAAATTTTAATGTTTGTTTTGTGAAAATATTTGAAATGACAAAACAGTGGACATACTGCAGCAACTTTGAATTGTATTTCACCAGTCAATACATATCTTAACTGCACTTCTTGATTCTTTAGCATCACTGTGTGCTGTGCTCTACCTTTGAATTATAAGCATGTCTAATTGTTAACGTAAACTACCTACCCCCAACTAATGTAATGATATTGGCCAACATACTGGCCACATTGTTAGGATCTGTCTACTCTTACAGTATTTGAAAGATGCATGATAGTGTATTCCCATTGAGTAGGTGCTGGCAGGACCAAGGGAGAGCCGTGTTAATTGAATGGGAGATTGCAGCTTTATTTGTCTCATATACTGTATATACAGTACTGTATATATATATACAATCAACTTTATAGCCACAGTGAACATAAGATTATTCCGCATTTTGTAATAACGGATAGTTTTTTGCAGTTTATTCCCTTTGTGGGAAGGCTCAATGTCAGTTTGTTTGTTATAAGTACAGTATCAGCCAAGCTACTGCTTTGTGCCAGTCTTTTCTAATTCAAGAGATCCCTTGTCCAAGTTTAGCATTGTAAAATGCAGATGGAAAAAAGCCATTGTAAAACCTGATCACAGTTACATTTACCCAATAAATATATTACTATGCCCTTTATTATTATTTGTTTATTAAGCAAACACCTTTATCTAAGGCGACTGTGGCAAAGTGGTGAGTGGATACAGGTGAGTGCAGTGCAGGTACGAATCACACAGACAATTACTAACAGGTGAAAGGGTGTTTATTGATAAATGACAATGTCCAGAGCCTTAAACGCAAATACCTGTAAATAATAATGTTGGAAGTGATTACAGCTGCATGTATCACTTCGGTTTTTGTAAACTCCCACGGGTTTGACCCGCAACCAAAAAGTCCTGTTTTATCACCCACATAAAACACAAAGACACAGACACAGTTCCTACGGTGCGTGACTTAAGTGCTTGTGGTGAAAAGACAGTACGTTGTGAAACAGGGAAGTGCTGGTGTCCGGATTTGTTGCTGGCCTGCGGCTGCAGCTCCGGATAGTGTTAGTAGTCTTAAAACGACACAAACAGAACAATGTTACAAGACAGACTAACAAATACAACACTCATGGTTCTCACAAATTGCAGGGTTTCCTTTTGGTTCTTTCTAACCATTCACAAAGGAACAGATCACGTACGCTACCCCCCTATTTATATCCTCGCTCATGACCCCTAAGTTAACGAGCGCATCTGCTCCTCCAATCTTCGGATGCCACGCCGTTTACCGTCGGTGTCATTGAGTTTGGATACCGTAGCTCCGTCCCTCTCCTAAATGAGCGACTTCCACCTACCCTTACACCGTGCCCTCACAGGTCGAGAGGGAGATCTGACACCAAGAATCATTTGATCTCTGTCACAGCGACTTACAGAGACTAGGGTGTGTGAACTGTGCATCAGCTGCAGAGCCACTTACAACAGCATCTAACCTGAAAGACGGAGCGCAAGGAGGTTAAGCGACTTACTCCGTAAGTCACACAGTGAGTGAGCTGGGATTTGAACCGGGGACCTCCTAGTTACAAGCCCTTATCTTTAACCACTGGACCACACAGCCTCCTAGTTATACTTTATACTGATGGCATGTCTCCCTTTGTGCTACTGCAGTAATTTGCATAATTTCTATAAGTTAAGTGGACGATAAAACATAGTAATTGCATTACTACTAAAGTAACTGCAACAGAAGCAGAATCAATGGTTGATGTGCCTTAGCTCATCTTTGAAAAATTTCACATCACAGCATTACCAGCTATGGAAACACAACTACTCACCTGAAAATGATTGGTTTCATTCAGAAGTATTTTTAAACCTAATTTAGTGACCTATCAATAAAAGCAGAGAGCTTACCAGTAGTATTAGTGTGCAGCAGTCAGAAAAGGTCTCCTTCATTTCATTTTTTGTTCCTGATTCAACTACCTCATCCAAGAGGTTAAAAAAAGAAAAAAAGAAGGGGACCTGTTTTGAGTGCAGCACCTCAACACTGCTGGTAAGGCCTCATGTGTACTGTTTCTGCTTTATTGATCAGACACTGAACAAATGTTATTTTAATTTTTCTTTTGTATTTCCCACACAATTTGTACATATGGTATTTACGATAATTCTGATTGGTTTTGGACACTCTCTCTGATGGGACAGTACAGTATATATGTAGAGTAGGGGAGGGCAGAATTGAAAAGTCACATTACCAATTGATTTGAATGAATGAGGAAGGTTATCCAGTCCCACCAATTAGGATGCTCCAGACAAGCTAAAATCAAGCTGAAAGCCAGGTAAAGGCAGATTTAATGAACAATGATAATAACTCAATATGTGCACAACAGAACCACTCAGAATGAGTACAGACACTAGTTTTTTTTAAAGCCATTAAAATGACATATGAAGGTACTTGCTCTTCTAATCTTTAAACATACTTTTGCATAAAGCAAACATTGGTGCGTTGCAATTATGCCAGCATAATTGATTTCAAGTATTAATTTCCTGTACTATAAACAAATCTTTTAAAGGTTAGACAGTAGACAGTTCAGTATTCAGTTATTCATAATTAAAACAAGTATCTAAATTCCCTGGGAATGAATTCTTAAAGAATACATGAATGTTGCCCTCGCAGTAGATTACATCACTTCCACAGGGGGTTTCCCTGTAATGGTAGAGTAAGCTTTCAGAGGTCCTGGCTCTTACAGCATGGGACCTTTGATCCTTCTGCTGCCTGCTAAGAAGCCATTGTCATTGTGTTGTATAGATATAGACTTGAAACTTGCCCTAGACCTGCACCCAGCTCTGAGTTTCAGAACATCTCTTCTTTATGTATAATATTGAAATGACCAGGTGTCAGGAGTTTGAATAAAATGTGTACATGAATCAATTACACTTATCACAGCCTGAATAAGTCACTCCCGAGTTTGTAGGTTTACTTCTGAGAGTTATTCATGTAGCTATGATGAGCAACAATTCATTTAACATCACCTCCTGGCTCCTGATCATTTAAATAATCTAATTAAAATAACTGTAGCTAATTATTCAATGACTTGCACTTCTATTAGATAGATAGGTCTCAAATGTGCCGTTTTGAAAGAAACACAGTATGTTACAGCATGTATTCACATTTTAACATATGATATCTGTTACCGCTTTATGTTAAAGGATTTTGAGATTTTCTCTGCCTTTTTTGCAGGAGGTATGTTTTACGCTTCCTGGGTCAGTTCACCTCAGCAGTGTCTTCTGGGTCATAGCATGTTACTTGCTAACAGCATGTCAGTCAATAGAAGAAGCAACTGATTGGTTATTGAGAGAAAGGTGCTACACTATCTAAAAGCATTGGCATCAAACAGAGGTTTCTTTAACCAAGTGTAGTACCAGATATATGTTTTTAAAAAAATACATGTTTACAATATGGTGTGCTTGTCTCAAAAATGGACATTTGAAACATATATAATGAATGAAAATGCACAATAAGTAAGATTTATGGAATTATTTTGTTACCTACAATCACTTTAATTGAAGGTAGTTGTGAAAGCCAGTACTGTGTGCAGGGCTAGTGTGACTTTCAACTATGGATTCTGTATCCCTTCTTGTCAATACACCATGAATCATACATTTAATTCAGCTTTAAAAATGTTCATGGGAGCTATGACAAGAGAAGTTGGGTTCAAAAGGGTAAGTGGTCATGGGGAGGGGTATAGTTATATCTGGTACCTGAAGCATGTGTTAAACGTTAAAAGAATCAACTTATTTTTGTATGCATATGATTATCATGTATTTATATTGATACTAGTCCTGCTAAACCAACCATCTTTCAACTGCTACAGTGTCATATACTGTATGTCAGCTTACATTATCCAACAGAATAATCACTATATAGGGCCTCAAAGCATATTCACACTTTGAGAGCTTCCTGTGAGCATATATTACAGGGCTTCCACACCTCGTAACAAAGAGCAAATGTGAACATTGCAAGGATGTTTTTCAAGGATAGCCTGAATCACAAACACACACACACACACACAGACACACACACACACACACACACACACACACACACACACAGTACCATTGGAATACAAGTATAATAGCCTGGAAACATATGGATTACCAGTGTGAATTGTTTTATATTATTGTGATGCCTTTGGAATGTAAAAATATGAAAATTCTACCACTGTGGTACCATTTGACCATTGCTACTTTAGCTGACCTTGTGGTTCCATTGCCCCTAATACATAACTATTGTCGTAGTACCACTGCATTTCCAGTGATCATTTTGTAAAGACACATGGAATCTATGATGTTTTACCATTCTTAGCCACACTTGTGTGTGCTTTACCATGTTTCATCTATTAACTTTGCTATGCTTTTACATAGTATAACACAGTAAATCTAGGAGTGGCAATGGAAAATAGCTTTCAACTGGTTGTTTAGCTGGTGACCTAGCACAGTGAAGCTAAAGACAATATTAACAAAGAAAACATGGTAGTTGAGCAGAGGCAGGTGAGATGCCATCAGGTCTGATTATAGTTGGGGTTAGTGTTGTGTTGTTGTCATTAAGATGCAGATTGTTACTGTACCGTAATGAACTCTGGCTTTTTCTTCCAGTACACCACAACCCCAATCAGCAAACCAGTGGTGACCATTGTCTTGTGGATCAGTCCTGCAGTACATTTCTTTCAGTCTCTTTCTCTGTCAAGGTTGGCTTTCTGACCTGCATTATTTTCCTGTTCTTTAGTGACATTCAATCATAGGGGAAAGCTACAAAGGGAAACAAAGGTTATAATGAATGCAGGAGTAAATAGAGCCATGTTTTACCTTGCCCTTACCTTTGTAGGATGTTTTAGTTCTGATCTAATATTTAAATGTAATATTCTTTTACATCTTAGTTTGAGGGGACTTTACAACTGGCTGTCAAACAAGTTGGTTTGGTCATAGTTCAAGCATCCAGACAGGTTTCAGGAACAAACAAAAGAAAAATCTTACCTCTGATTGTTCTAAGGAGGTTTCTATCGCAATGCTCAGCGGCACAACATGCCTGGTACCTGCAGCACAGCAGTCAGAACACATGAAGATAGGAAAAAGGGAAGCATCCATTTCAGATATTATACTTGAGCATGCAAACAGATAAAGGGCTCTATGTATCACTGATTTTTCTATTGTATCTTGACTTTTAGTAGGTTTTTGTGACTTCGTAGACCTGCCCGCAATGTATTAAAGTAATTTTCACAGCCGTAACTTAGTTTCATCCCTGCTGCAGTAGTTTAGTTACGACTATTTGTTTCAAACTACTTTCATATGCAAGTGTATGAATCTCATTATAATATCGAAGTTTCGTGCTTACTTTAAAATAAAGCATATAGTCTGTATTAAATAACAATGTCAATAAATGCAATAAATTGTTTTGGTTTAGTTTATATATTAAGGTGCTTTATGTTAAACTTCACATTAATAAGGAAGGGAAACACAGAAACACATCATTGTAGAGTTATTTAATTAAACATAAATTGAAATCTTTTCCTCTCAGTAATTCATTATTTAGTGCTTAGACAACTGAAATACGAAAGTATTTACTTGCGTAGCCTACTATACTGTATGTACTGTTTTTTTTGCTTTACACAACTAAAATATACATAGACTCAAATAAAAGTTTTCTGCGATATTCTTAAATTAATGCACTGAAAGCATAGGGAAGCATGGTTAAGGTAGAGAGGAGTACAAACATGGTAAACTGGATAATTACTGTGCAAATTTACCATGCTAAACTTCCATATATAGAAACAAGCTTAGTTTTATTTATGCTTTCCATTTTTAGGGACCCTTTCTTTTAGATCTGCGTGTTGGTTTGTTTTCGCTGTGCCAGGGTCTGCGCTACGTTTAACACATCACATTCAGTTTGTCCTGTTTGTTTTTTATTTTCTGCTGCTTTCTTTTTTGTAATCCTCCTAAGGTCATGCTTTTTTAATGTCAAGTGTCTGTCTCTTACAGTGTCCCAGTGAATTCATTTTGTTAGTTATTTCTTTCCATGTTCCTTTTCTTAATGTTTTTTGGCCTTGCAAAGTGTTTAATAATATTTCTTGCTTTTTTTCCATTTCACTAACAGGTCCATTTCATTTTTTTTTTCTTTTTGGCCGGTGCTGTAGCTGCATCAAGGTTGGAGTCTGCAGAAGCCATAGCTCGATCCTATTATATTTGCCTACATCTTTCTGTTCACTATACCACTCACTTATCTTTGCCAGAAGGAAGTTCTAAATCTTGACTTTCGGCGTTGAAAATCTATTTATAATGAGATGCAAATTCGGATCTCTCCTGTATAATGAACAGTAATATATGCTGTTCATAAACCTGCAGTGATATTAAGAACATAAGAACATAAGAAAGGTTACAAACGAGAGGAGGCCATTCGGCCCATCTTGCTCGTTTGGTTGTTAGTAGCTTATTGATACCAGAATCTCATCAAGCAGCTTCCTGAAGGATCCCAAGGTGTCAGCTTCAACAACATTACTGGGGAGTTGGTTCCAGACTCCCACAGTTCTCTGTGTAAAAAGGTACCTCCTATTTTCTGCTTTGAATGCCCCTTTATCTAATCTCCATTTGTGACCCCTGGTCCTTGTTTCTTTTTTCAGTCCTCTGGGTCAACATTGTCAATACCTTTTAGAATTTTTGAATGTTTGAATCAGATCGCCGCGTAGTCTTCTTTGTTCAAGACTGAATAGATTCAATTCTTTTAGCCTGTCTGCATATGACATGCCTTTTAAACCCGGGATGATTCTGGTCGCTCTTGTTTGCACTCTTTCTAGAGCAGCAATATCCTTTTTGTACCAAGGTGACCAGAACTAAAGACAATATTCTAGATGAGGTCTTACTAATGCATTGTAAAATTTAAACATTACTTCCCTTGATTTAAATTCAGCACTTTTCACTATATATCAGAGCATGTTGTTGGTCTTTGTCAAGATCAGGGGTCTCCAACCCTGGTCCTGGAGAGCTACAGTGGCTGCTGGTTTTTGTTTCAACCAATCATTCAGTTACTTATTTGAACCAATTTTTGGCTTAATTAGTCAAGATTAACATGTGTTCCAGATTTTTAGCCACTGACGATGTAAAGACACCTATAAAACCTGCTGGATAGGGGCTCTCCAATACCAGGGTTGGAGACCCTTGGTCTAGATGAAGACATTTCTGAGTCAACATAAACTCCTAGATCTTTTTCGTAGATTCCTTCTTCAATTTCAGTGTCTCCCATATGGTATTTATAATGGACATTTTTATTGTCTGTGTGCAGTAACTTTCACTTTTCTATATTAAATGTCATTTGCCATGTGTCTACCCAGTTCTGAATGCTGTCTAGATCATTTTGAATGACCTTTGCAGCTGCCACCTCCTATTTTTGTGTCATCTGCAAATTTAACAAGTTTGCATACTATACCAGAATCTAAGTCAGTAATGTAGATTAGGAAGAGCAGAGGACCTAATACTGATCCCTGTCATACTCCACTGATTACCACGCTCCATTTTGAGGTTTCTTCTCTAATCAGTACTTTCTGTTTTCTACATGTTAACTACTCCCTAATCCATGTGCATGCATTTCCTTGAATCCCTACTGCGTTCATTTTGAGAATTAGTCTTTTATGCGAGACTTTGTCAAAAGCTGTCTGGAAATCTAAATAAACCATGTCATATGCTTTGCAATTATCCATTGTCGATGTTGCATCCACAAAAAAATCAAGCAGGCTAGTTAGACACACTCTCCCTTTCCTAAAACCACGCTGACTGTCTCCCAGGATATTGTTACCATATAGGTCATTTACCATTTTGGATCTAATTACAGTTTCCATAAGTTTACATATAATGGAAGAGGCTTATTGGTCTGTAGTTACCCGGTTCGGTTTTGTCTCCCTTTTTGTGGATCGGTATTGTTTGCAATTCGGTACAACCCCTGAATGATCTTGGTTAGAGGTTTGTAAATAACTTCTATCATTTCTTTGAGTACTATTAGGAGGATCTCATCCAGCCCAGGGGCCGTATTCACAAAGCTGACTTAAGTCAAAGACTGGTCATAAGTTATTAATTTGGACTTAAATCTTATTCACGAACAAATCTAAACAGAATTTTGGTCTTAAGTAAGGTCTTAACTTTAAGACTACCCTGAAGGAGGCTTAAGTCCATATCTGCCATTGAAGCAACTTCTTTCTTACCTGCCATGGCTCGACAGGTGATATTATATGATATATTTGATGATCATCCAGATGAGAATTGCCCTAAGCAATTCTGCCCGAAGACTGAATTGAGAAGTCGATACCGTTTTAATAGACAGTCAATTGAAACCCTAACAAATATTTTACAATGCAATTCCAGCTTTGTTGCTGGTGATTTTTTTTGTTTGTTTTGTTTTTTTTAGCAAAAATGTTTTTTGAGCTTTGCACAGCTATAAAACACATCTACAACCTGTGTATCCTTTTTCATGTGTCCTACTACTGTTTCTCCCCTGTTTTCCCCTCTGCCTGGTTACTCCATTACCGGAAACTATATCCTGTTTCTAAAAATGCATCTCATTAAAACATCTTTCTTAAAGGGATACACATCTAAAAGCAAACAGAAAGATACGCAGATAAACAAATATATATATATTTTAATATACTTTATTAACAAATATTCCATTAAATACAATACACTACACATAAAAATTACATAACATTCTGCATTGTTTTTATTTCACTGTAATTACATGTGATAATAAATGTATATATATATATATATATATATATATACAGACATGCTCAAATTTGTTGGTACCCTTACAGCTCATTGAAATAATGCTTCATTCCTCCTGAAAAGTGATGAAATTAAAAGCTATTTTATCATGTATACTTGCATGCCTTTGGTATGTCATAGAATAAAGCAAAGAAGCTGTGAAAAGAGATGAATTATTGCTTATTCTACAAAGATATTCTAAAATGGCCTGGACACATTTGTTGGTACCCCTTAGAAAAGATAATAAATAATTGGATTATAGTGATATTTCAAACTAATTAGTTTCTTTAATTAGTATCACACATGTCTCCAATCTTGTAATCAGTCATTCAGCCTATTTAAATGGAGAAAAGTAGTCACTGTGCTGTTTGGTATCATTGTGTGCACCACACTGAACATGGACCAGAGAAAGCAAAGGAGAGAGTTGTCTGAGGAGATCAGAAAGAAAATAATAGACAAGCATGGTAAAGGTAAAGGCTACAAGACCACCTCCAAGCAGCTTGATGTTCCTGTGACAACAGTTGCAAATATTATTAAGAAATTTAAGGTCCATGGAACTGTAGCCAACCTCCCTGGGCGCGGCCGCAAGAGGAAAATCGACCCCAGATTGAACAGAAGGATAGTGCGAATGGTAGAAAAAGAACCAAGGATAACTGCCAAAGAGATACAAGCTGAACTCCAAGGTGAAGGTACGTCAGTTTCTGATCGCACCATCCGTCGCTTTTTGAGCGAAAGTGGGCTCCATGGAAGAAGACCCAGGAGGACTCCACTTTTGACAGAAAAACATAAAAAAAGCCAGACTGGAATTTGCTAAAATGCATATTGACAAGCCACAATCCTTCTGGGAGAATGTCCTTTGGACAGATGAGTCAAAACTGGAGCTTTTTGGCAAGTCACATCAGCTCTATGTTCACAGACGAAAAAATGAAGCTTTCAAAGAAAAGAACACCATACCTACAGTGAAACATGGAGGAGGCTCGGTTATGTTTTGGGGCTGCTTTGCTGTGCCTGGCACAGGGTGCCTTGAATCTGTGCAGGGCACAATTAAATCTCAAGACTATCAAGGCATTCTGGAGCGAAATGTACTGCCCAGTGTCAGAAAGCTCTGTCTCAGTCACAGGTCATGGGTCCTCCAACAGGATAATGACCCAAAACACACAGCTAAAAGCACCCAAGAATGGATAAGAACAAAACATTGGACTATTCTGAAGTGGCCTTCTATGAGTCCTGATCTGAATCCTATCGAACATCTATGGAAAGAGCTGAAACTTGCAGTCTAGAGAAGGCACCCATCAAACCTGAGACAGCTGGAGCAGTTTGCTCAGGAAGAGTGGGCCAAACTACCTGTTAACAGGTGCAGAAGTCTCACTGAGAGCTACAGAAAACGTTTGATTGCAGTGATTGCCTCTAAAGGTTGTGCAACAAAATATTAGGTTAGCGGTCCCATCATTTTTGTCCATGCCATTTTCATTTGTTTTCTTATTTACAATATTATGTTGAATAAAAAATCAAAAGCAAAGTCTGATTTCTATTAAATATGGAATAAACAATGGTGGATGCCAATTACTTTTGTCAGTTTCAAGTTATTTCAGAGAAAATTGTGCATTCTTCATTTTTTGTGGAGGGGTACCAACAAATTTGAGCACGTCTGTGTGTATATATATATATATATATATATATATATATATATATATATATATATATATATATATATATATATATATTACTTAATCAATGATAACCACTGTAAAATAATTCAACAGGTCAGTTTAATCATACGTTTAAATATAATTATAACAATATCTTTTTTAATAGAAAATTACGAAATTCTATCATAAAATATATACATTTGACATTATTTATATTTACATGACATAATGATTTTTCTTAAGTCCCAGTGAAGAATCAAAATTATCAATCTGTCCCTCAGGCAACGGCTTTCTCTCGAGTGGAAGACAGTGAAGACGTTGCGCGAGGACAGAAACGCTGGTCTAAGTTAAGACCCCCCCCAGAAAATCGTTTCGTGAAATGGACTTAAGACTTGGTCATAACAAAGTCAGCAAAAGTGACTTAAGCCCGTTTTTTGGTCTTGAACTTAAGTCAGCTTTGTGAATACGGCCCCAGGGGATTTGTTTATTTTAGGAGCTCCTAGCATGCCCCTGTTATAATGCCCTTTGAATTTTTGTCCATTATTCTGACCCATATTCATTCTGCATTGTTTTTTTTTCTTCAACCAAGTTTCTGTAACACCTATCACATTGTAGTTAATTGTTAGTGCAATAGCTTCAAGTTCTAACATTTTGTTTTGAGACTTCTACCATTTAATGGCTAACTAACTTGAGTTGTTGCCCTTGTTTTGATGTGGTCTCCCTTCTGATTTTTTGTTGATTTCTCCCCTCTTCCTTTCTAGTTTAAATGCTTCTGAACCTCCTTGAGGATCCTTTCTCTGAGTAGATTGGTTCCCTTTTTATTTAAGTGCAGTCTGTCCCGCCTATATAGATAGTCCTTGTTGTAGAATGTTGTCTAGTGTAGATTATTTATGTCCATATTGTCCTTTGCAAGGTGCCGGCAGTATCCCAGAGAATACCACAGTTACAATAGTTGTTCAAGAAAAATAGCTGTTTAGTACATCGCACGCAAACATTCTATGAAGGATGGAGGATACGAAGCTGCAGTATTTACGAACACGTAAATAATATTAGTACATAGAGCTCAAAATGTTGTACATGTATCATTGATCTTACAAAGCTTGAGTGACACTTCTCCTTTTAAGGTGATGGATTTTAATAATAAAAAAGCTACAGTATATGCTGGTTCCACCCTGAATGTCCTCTCAAAGGAAGTTGTGGTGTTATTTTGTTTTTTTTTTAAATCAAAGCTGTACCTATTATTGCAATACAACAGGTATTGGAATCCGAATAAATGTAATTGACTGAGAGTAAGTTTATTCTGAAATGAGGGAATTGTGAAAAACTGTTCAGTAACTTAAAAGTCCACAGTCTAGTGAATTTAGCTCTCTAGCTTATTGGAGACGTTTTGAGTGCGAAGATAGGAAGACACCTCACCTCTCTTTCCGTCTGTAAACTTAATGAAATTATCCAAGCATAAAGAGGTGCTGTATAAATCTATATTTTTTTTAACTCAATCCTAATTATAAATTGTCAAAATGGGTGTCTCCTGGTGCTGCGATAACTGACAAGCAACACAACTAATGCTAATTTAGAGTGACACTGTTAATAAATCTTCATGCTTTCCTGCATGCTTCGTGTATTGAGAATGGGCATACGTGTAATGCCCCTGGTTAGGCTTTAAGTTTGACAGCTGCTTTGTGTAGCTCTTGGAGGTTTCATATGGGGATCCCTGTGCTACCAGGAGCAACAGCTCAGAAGTTTTTTGCACTGTGGCATTATGCAAGTCGCCTTCATTCACCCGGTTACATCAGAAAAGCTGAGAGCTGCAGTCGTTGCCATGAGTTTTAAAAACGAGATACTGTATGGTTGAGCTGTTACAATGTGTGCTTTAATAGATTGAACAACCAACAATTTGCAGAATCCACCCCCATTGAAAAAGCTTACAATGATGTTAGGATCTACAGTGAAAAGCCGCCCAGTACTGCTTGTCCTGTTGATTCAATTATGCTGTTTAAAGAAGATGAGTTTATTTTATTATTAGAGCAGCTGCTGAGTAGCTGTACAGTACATTAAACTTGCATGACTATATGGAAGGACACTGGTAAGCTGCACCTATAAATTAGTTATCTTGGGAATACCGGAAAAGCAACGTATAGGAAAGGTAAGGATGTTACCTTTCACCTTTCAGCACAATTTTTATAATGGCCAGTTTTAGTTACAGACAAAAAATATATAGTAGTCCCTGACATTGATGTGATACCGCCATGTAAAATGTCTTTGTATCAGATGGCCCCTTCGGAGGTGCTCTATAACCTCATCACTACAGCTTTACCTCCTTAGAAAATCAGGGCAATGGCTGCATGGCTTTTCCTAAGATAGACAACTCTGCAGTCATGAAAAGTCTTAGCTTAGTAAAATCCTGGTTTGCTGTAACCTCACTCCAAAGAACAAAGGAGGGGGTTATTACAATCTGGTTACAGCACATTCTATTTGTATTGATTCACTTGAACTGCTGCGGTTGAACATCAAGAATCTATCTGTGATAAAGGCATATAGAGTCGAGTGTACAAATATTTAAGGTTGAGTAATTAGGTTTACAGAACAACAGCCTTTTTTTGCAGCCTTGTGAAAATCTTCACCCAAGTATTCACCTCACTGGCACTGGCTGTGTCTAGTCC
Source organism: Acipenser ruthenus (assembly GCF_902713425.1). Lineage (NCBI taxonomy): Eukaryota > Metazoa > Chordata > Actinopteri > Acipenseriformes > Acipenseridae > Acipenser > Acipenser ruthenus. Next base: position 26,110,621 of record NC_081200.1, on the reverse strand, counting down.
AGGGCTCTCCAAATGATTGCTTTTGAGTCACATATGGCTCATGCAGTTTCACAATGTGGATCTGTACATTTAAAGTGGAATGCTGCAAAAACTGTAGTGTTTGGTATTCAAGAAGGCAAAAAAGAAATGATGTTGTGTGTTTTAACAGGAAACCAGTTTAATGAGTGAAAAATACTGAAACCAAGTCCAGTCTGTTTATTATTCATTATTTTGTTGCTCAGATCCCAGTACACATTTTGTTTAAAATATGTATCCTCATCAGTTCATACATCCTTTAATGTGGACATGGTGATATTTGTCCAGAGATGTATAAAACCTAGCTAAAGGAGAATCAATCATATACATCTCTTCAGTGAGTACTGTATGGATGTTACACTGACAGAGTTTATGCAGCTGCTGTGAGTGACTTGACGTAGATGGCAGCTGAACACAGCCAGAGCAGCTACTGTATCTTCAGGATCTAGAATGCAGATTGCAGCTAATATGCTGGTTCCCTGAATTAGACGTATCTTAGTTCCAATTTTAAGGGCTGGGGTTTAGCTTTGCTGATCAACTAAAAGCTCACTTGATCTGCTTCTCAGCTTCTCGATTTGACCTGGAAAATGGGTCAGATCTGCTTAATAAAATCGCTTTCTGGGCAAAAACATCAGGCGAAGAGTATTAGAGGTCATATCAGTTCAATCTATGTGTATTTGAGGCCAGGCTGGATTAAATTCCCTGTGTCGCAGGGCTTGGACCAGTTCATATCCATATTGTGGATGCTTGCTCCATTTGTTGACTTCAAAATCTTTGCTCAGCCTGATTGTAAAGTTCCAGGCAGGAAGTATGCAAATATGCATATTGGATTGACAGGAAAACCCTTGCAAGCATTAACAAAAGTCAAGCAGACATTGGACTAAGGAGGTAACTCCCACATTCATGTCAACCGTCAGTCAGTGGCAGCTACCAATAGTATTCAAACCAGCGGGTTGGGAGTCTTGGTGAAAGGCAGAACCAAGTGCCCTGCATAGTGAGGCCAAGTGCCAAAACCAAGCATAAATCCCACGTTTTGACTGAAAACAAACAACGGCACAACTCCTAAAGGACACTAGAATTGTGTTTTTGTCTAATGAAGCAATTTGCTTTTGAATTAGCTTTAGTCATTACTTTTCGGGTTTTAAAAACCACTTAAAATGAGACCATGTTGTGGTCTGAGTTTGCCAATGGTTCTCTGACCTCTGTTTTAGTTATTCTGTCTTCATTATTTGAAAAGACTAAATCAAGACATGCCTCCCCTCTAGTCGGTGCCTTGACAAATTGCGTTAGGAACCAGTCATTTGTCATTTCCACCATTTCCATTTTGTCCTTCGTGCTCCCCACCAGGTTTTCCCATTTTATATGGGGGAAGTTGAAATCCCCCATTAGTATGGCTTCTCCTTTGCTACATGCATTTCTAATGTCATTGTATAACAGATTATTTTGCTCTGCGTCTGAATTTGGTGGTCTATAGCATGCCATTATTATTATGCCCTTTGAATTTTTGTCCATTATTCTGACCCATATTGATTTGGCGTTATTTTCTTCGTCCAGATTTAACACCTGGGCTTCAAGACTATAGCGCTACCCCTCCGCCACTTCTGTCCTGCCTGTCTTTCCTATACAGTGTATACCCACTAATATTATATTCGTCTCCATCAGATTCTGGCAGTGAAGCAGAAAGCCTTTACTGCAGAACTGAAGTTATGTTGTATATACTGTAAATGGTTAGTCCGCAACGTGGTGACTTTATGGTAAAATCTACTGGCCATATATAAAATTGAAGGTCGCATTTGGCGACTGGGCGACCTGATTTGAACCACCCTGCTTGGTCCCTTTTCCATACTGAGTAGTAGTATCGGGAGTCAGAACTGAAATGAAAGATGCACATTTGCGTTCGCAGCTCCCCACAATTGTAATGAGCTCACAAAAGAAAATTGAAATGCCAGTGATCATTACACTCTCAATAGGGTAAAAGGTCACCATAGGCAGGAACTAATTCAATGTGATTAGCCAGCAAATTGTTCTGGAGGGATACGTCTAATTCTAATTCCTTTCTGGGAAGTTGGAAGTAGGAAAACATGACTGGAATCTCCTTGCTTTCACATTACTAAAATTACTCAATTCACTCCTTTCCCCACATAAGCTCTCCAAGCTGCACATAGTTTGATCCATTAAAACCAGCTTTGTAACATATGAGTACCACTTTCAGCTACTGTTGTTGAAATAGTTACGCTGTAATCGGCGGGTGTTATTTATTTATTTATTTATTTATTTATTTTACCTAATTTCAGTTAAAGACACGTATCTGAGATGGTGCTTACAGTTATCTGACCACAAACTGGAATTTCAGTGATTAATGAAGTACCGTTTTTTACCAGCAGACTGAAGCTTATATTCTGTGTCCTCTGTAGAGCTCTGTCTAGGTACATCTATTACACTCTGCCTACAGTGGATTTAAGAAAATACTGCACATTAGTAAAAAAAAAAATAACACAAAGGACACATTTCTTACATCAACTAAAAAAATAATGTAATTGTATGTCAAAATAATGTGATATCTTGAACAATTGTAAGTCACCCTGGATAAGGGTTCATGGTTACACTCTTGTGTACCAACTGTACTTGGAGAGAATACATGTATGAGAGCTACAGGGATGCTTTTAACAAAACCAAAGAAACTAAACAACAAGAAGAATTAATTTGTTAAGATAAATTTTATATTTTAGACCTGTACAACATTGCTGTAATTGTAATGATATATAATTCTGATTAGGAACAGTAATAGGGGATTAGATGAATACATGCAAAAAGAAAGGAGTTCTGTTTTATATTCTGCTAGTTCTGTTTTGTGCTGGCATATTATTACTGAATCATATTTTTTTAAATGTGGCCCATAAAGCCATTTTGTATCCACTACTGTGCATCTGCTGATTTTTCTATTTACATGAACACAGAGGCTGCCAAATATGCAGACTGTTTAAATAAAAAAAAAAATACCCACCATGTACAATAAAATAGAACTTTGTAAGTGTTTGCCAAAAAAAAAAAAAAAAAAAAAAAAAAAAAGACTAAAGTATGCCCTAATTCCTTGGATTAGTGAGATGCTAGAAATCATGTTGCCATGGTAACCATGTAAAGCAGGATTTCTCTTTGTCACCATAGAAAAGCACACACACACACACCCACACACAGAGAATGAAGCAATAGCTTAACCATGGTTTTAAGTGTCTGTAACTTGACAATAGATCACAGAAAATTAATGGACATTACTGCTAAGATGTCAGACATTCAGAATATTACTGAATTGCAAACTAGGATTCTGAATCTATGTTAGCTATCCTGGTTCAATTTGCTGTTGAGGGAAATTAATTGTGTGTGTGTGTGTGTGTGTGTGTGTGTGTGTGTGTCCGTGTCCGTGTGTGTGTGTGTGTGTGTCCGTGTCCGTCTGTGCTGTTTTTTTACATTAAAACTGCAGGTTGTTTTTTTTAAGCACAGTAGTGCATTGACTTTGTGTTTAAAGGTAAACCTTCTGTATATAAAAGACAAATCAAGTTGAAAATGTACATCCCCTGATATGTTATGAAAGTGTAGGATGTTCTGGTCAGTATCTCCTTCAACTGAAAGCAGTGCAGCAGGTGTTGATTTTCATCTTTATTGTACAGTACACACATTAAAAATGGAAATTATTATCAAGATGGATTTTTTTTTTTTGCCACCAACACCAAATTGTACCTTACACAGCATGTATGACCTCTTGCATAACAGCTAATGAAGAACAGCCTGTAGGTTAATACTGAGTGTCCGATAATTAGGGTTTCTAATTTTTGAAATACCTTTTGGGATCCATAAGAACTTCTAAATTCCCTCAAATGTTTTTATGCCAACATTCAGAAAGCTTTGTGATTCATCAGGAATACCTTGTGCAATTTCCCATGCTTAATAAACCTGTTGGCTTGCTTGTACTACAGGACTATGGGACAGTGGGATATACTACAGACTGCACCCCAGAACTCAGATAGTGGCAGGACTACTGTATGTTTTGTTAAAGGGATAATAACCAAGGCTTTTAAATAAAACATGTTCAGATCTTAGAATAGAAGCTTTAGAATATCAGATCCCTTCTTATTATTTTGCTGTACAAATTGACCCAGTATAATATAACAGAATTTAAATTGTGAATACAATACATACATTCAGCACTAAATGAATAATTTGAATCATTATGTAGGTCAATGAACTACGTATTATGTGCACTTGTCTGCAGTCCTGAAGGTTTCATGTTTGTTGTCTCCCTTATAAAAGTTTACACAGTATTTTTGCAATTTTACCATGCCTTCCCTGTGGTTATACTATGCATTTACCATAGTTTACCATGGTTTTTAATATGCTTTACCATACGTACGTTAGTCTATAATTCAAGTGCAACACAGGGGCTGCTGCTATATTCCTGTTGTTTGGAATGTCGATTCCCCCGCTGTGCTAATATATTCCTAACATGCGTTATTAGGTTTTAAATCTATTCCTAGTCTACAATTTCCTCATTTGTTTTTATCTACCTATCCCAAAATAACCTTTCTGTCTAATTCAAAGCTAGACCTCCAAATACTGATCTGCTTGATTAGTGAGTAGGTGTAAATACATTTCACTGTGAGATATTTAGAAAAAGGACTACACTGAAGACACAATCTTTTGTATTGTTGTTTTCTGCAATGTGTAACTCTTCAACAGTTGAAGTGGTGCATATTTCAAAACAAATAGGAAACAAAAGCATTTGTTTGCTTGGGGTATTTTAAACAAGTTTGCTAACTGCACTATTGATTTCAGCAGTTGTATTTCCTTGTGGGTGAGAATCATGAATTGCATGCTGGTAACTGTCAGACAAAAGTCAGAGGTCGAATGCTTAATATATGACTCATGAAAATAAAAGTTTCTTTTTGTGGGTTGAAGCAATTGGAAGCTGTGTTGTGGGGTCAGGAATTGTATTGCAGTGTAAAGTGTTTTCCACAGTACTAGAGGGGGGACTATACAAATGTATTATGTTATCTGATGTTATCTGAATAACTAGTCAAACACAATGCCATCATTTGAAAACTAGACAAGCCTTCACAGAAACTCAAACTGCCATTTAAAGTGCATAAGTAATCTCTATGAATACATCATTGTATAATTACTTTTAAGGAAGGAAGTTTTAATATTAAGTAATTAAGCAAGGAATGTGTTTTGTTCAGACTTGCGAATTCTAATTCACAGGTATTATCAATTACAGTATTTGAATTAGCATTCTTATTTTGCTATCTGTGGCCACATTTGAATTAAAGACCCTTTTTCCCAAGAAATCAGTGTCTGTTATATAAATAAATAATAATAAAAAATAAAAAATAAAAACAGGAGGAAAAACCGAGCAAATACAGTTCCAGTTTTCATTTAGTGCTGTAGACGGACATTTAAAAGGGCGCAAACTGGGCAAACCAGGAACCCCACACACTGCAAGCAAGTGTTTTATCCACAATGCAAAAGAGCCGGGCTCGTCTGCATTTATGGTTATAGAGCTTTAAACCGCATCCCCTCTCATCTTACCGACAGGGGACAGAATCCGTAATGGCATTGTATCTCACTGCTTCTGTCTGAGTGACCTTGGAAAGCTGGTGAAGTTAACCTTTATCTTGACAGTACGTTAAACAGCACTCAAACTATGAATAAAAGCAAGCTCAAATTCTTTCTCAGTATGAATCAGTGTTTTCCCATGCTTGACTGGGCCAGATTCTGGGTTAAAAGGTATATCTTATGCTATGTAAGATATATGAGCAATTCAAATGTAATTATAATTCTAGACATAATTATGTAATAATTAACATATGATTTCCTATTGAATTCGTATTGGGTTAAATCAGCGTTAATTTTTTACAAAGAGGCATTAAGTGTAAACTGACCAATGTTTGGGGTCTTTATTATCTTTAATGAAATTTAATTTGCATTGCTGCTACATAATTGCAATCCAGTAGGAGCCAGAAGTCTGTCTATACAAATTAGTTCAGAAATGTTTGTCAGTAAATATTTATTCAAAGTCTCCAGGGTACAGTACATTTATTCCCTTGTAATATAGGTCATGAGCAGCCTCTTTTATGCAGACAACCATTGAATCTTGTAATCCATTCAGAAGCTATAAGCTTCTTGCGGCATTTCAGCTCTACCCCATATAATGGCTTGTTTTAATATTAATTTAGAGCTGGCTTCATTGAATACGTTGCAATTAACCAAATTTTGACTTGAAATGTTTCTTCCCCCACCAAAATGGACCAAAATCAAAAGTGTCATTTTGAAGCCACTAAAACTACGAGAACCATTGCAGCTATTGCCCTCAAACTTCACACATATGTTGATGACGGTATGCAATTACACATCACTTTTTGGGGGGTGACCGCACGTGTTGCATAGCCGCCATTTTGGATTCTATGGTTTCGCCTTAAAATGCAGCTCCTCCAGAACCGCTGCAAAACTTCTCATAAACGATGATTCTATTTAATGAGCGCTCCAGTGTTTAGACGCCCTCTGTGCTTCGGTGCCCTCGCTGCTTCGGCACCTCAGTGCCTCAATGCTGCTCCACTGGTTAACGCCCCCCCCCCCCCCCGGTGCTTCACACCCTCGGGCCTCAGAGCCTCAAACCCCCGATACCCTTCGGTACCCTTGGTGCTTCGGTGCTCTATTGTAGGCGCCCTCGGTGCTTTGATGCCCTCTGGACCTCAGAGCCTTGGTGCCTCGACGCTCCGGCATTAGATACACTAATTGATCGGCACCCTTGGTGCTTTCAGCACTCTTGGGGCCTCAAAGCCCCAGCGCCTCAGTGCCCTTGGTACCTCAGAGCCTCGGCGCCCACGCTGCTTCGGCACCTCAGTGCCTCAGCGCTCCATTGGTTAATGCCCCCCCGGTGCTTCGCACCTTCGGGTCTCAAAGCCCCACACCCCCGATACCTTCGGTACCCTTGATGCTTCAGTGCTCTAATGTAGGCACCTTTGGTGCTTTCACACCCTCAGGACCTCAGAACCTCGGTGCCTCGCTGCTCCAGCATTAGACGCACTAATTGATCGCCACCCTCAATGCTTTCAGCGCCCTCGGGGCCTCAGAGCCCCAGCGCCTCAGTGCTTTTGGTGGTTTTGGTGGTCGTGAATTTAAAAAAAAAAAGTTTAGAAAACCTAATATTTATGCTATTTTTGAAAGAAGAATAAAAACAGCAGTAATTATATCCACATAATCGTAGGCCATTTTAATGTTTTGAAAGGTAAAAACAGATTTCTCAGTCGGACAGAAACGATAACACTGGTTAAAATCTAGTTTCCCCTCCGTGGAATGGCGTCCATGCGTTGCTAGGGAGGACGCCATCCTATGACGCACACTCTGCATCTACCTATTGACAACCATAGATATAGAATATTATGCTGACAACTACTTCCACAAAGCGTAAGCATGTGCATGACTTGTCCTGCCTCGCCTGGAGGGGGTTGCGAGGATCTCCATTTCTTTCCCCACTCCCGCCGCCCTGCTCCTCCCACCACCATGCTGTGGAAAATTCCTGGTGAGAACCCTGTGTTGGATAACCAGATTGGGCCCAAAGTACCCACAATGCTAGATATAGCTCAGCTGGCAAACTTCCGGGAGAGCTGCCTTTTTTAGTGTTTTTTTATGGCTTGATATAGTTTGTCTGATGAGATTGGAGAATCCAGCTGCTCCGACTCCTCTGAAGAGATATTTGGAAGATTCAAGTCCCATAAGAAAGCTTGACATTGGTCAGGGGAGGACTGTTTCTCAGAGGAGTACAATTTTGCAAAAAAGGATCTAAATGTTTCGTTGGTATCTTTTGGATTTGAGATAGGGCCCTTTGCCAGGGAGTTAATTAATTGAATATTACATCTGCCTTCTTGACGCTTTAGAGTTAGAGCAAGAAGGCGGCTCGGTCGACTACTTACTGAGTAATACTTAAGCTTGGTGATATGTATAAGAAACTCAACCCGCTGCCTTAATAAATTATTTAATTCTGCCTTTTCCGCCTTTAAGTTCAACATCCGTGATGTAATTAGATTTCAGAGGATTTTCCAGTTTACTACAACTGAGCTCTAATTGGGAAATTAATTGTAATTTAGATTTTTTTAGATGAGAGGAAAACCAAATCGTATTGTTGCGCACAAAACCTTTGACAGCTGCCCAGACCAGTGCAGGATCAGATACCGATCCCTTGTTAATATTAATAAATTCAGTCAGTTTTGGTTTAAGCTGTAAGAGAAATTCATCATTTTGGAGAAGAGTAGTAGTGAACTTCCACCTGGACGGTTTACCCTGGATAGTAGCTAAGTTAAATGTGGTTAAAACTGCATTATGATCTGAAAGACAACGAGGGAGAAACTCTACATTCCCAGCGAATGAATTTAGTTCAGGGGAGGAAAGAATATACTTGATCCTTGAGAATGTTTTATGATAAGGTAAAAAATATACGTATAATCTTTGGCAATTGGATTCTGTGCTCGCCATATATCAATCAATTTAAAATCTTTAGAAAAATGCCTGAGTGCTTTAGAAGCTAAATCTTGTGCATTAGTGATAGAAATATTGGATTTATTCAGTTTGCAATCAAAACTGTCCATATCAGCCCTGATAACCAGCTAGTGGTAATAACTCTTTGGTAAGCCATAGAAAGAATAGAGGGTCAAATATGGTGGGTGCATAAAAACAAACGCCACTTTTTTACCCTGGATGGAGACACAGCAGAAAGTCAATCAGCCAGTATGATCCGTGCTGACTCTCTCAATTGTTAAATTTATGTTTCGTTTCATCAAAATTGATACTACCTTTGTTCGAGACCCCTCTCCAGAAGCAACAATTCGTTTATAACGACTATTTTGAAGACAAAGTGTATCCTTTGCCAATAAATGAGTCTCCTGTAATAACACTACATCAACAGTTTTCCTGCGCAAGAGAACTAATTACTGTTGAGACGGTTGTATAATCTGTAGGATTGTACTCTTGTCTCCTCAACAATACAACAGGTCCCTGTTGAAATTATACAACCATCCATTTTGATTCCAGTATAATACATTTGAAGAAACAGCAAGATCAAGAAAATACTGATACTACTGCTGAGCAGGATATAAAACTGTCGAGTAGTACTCATGTGACCTCCGTAAAGCAGTGGAAAAAAACAACAAAAAAACACAACTTTTTTAATCACAGCGTGGTACTTATACATTAAAAATAACACAAACAACACTACTTCAGTTATTTATAAGTATTATGTGTGTGACCTAAAATGTTTTAGTAAAAGACACATGGAGTACAAAGCCTCCTTGCTTTCCCCCTTTAGAGCAAAGTCCAAACATATTGTAGTGTTGTTAAAAACAGAAATAAAGTTACATAACTGTAGGGTTGTAAAAATGAAAATAAAATAAATAAAACACAAAATAGCATGTGTTTGTCTTCACCGCTCCCGAGTCAGCGCGGGGTGGTAGTGGTGAGCAGAGCCTAAAAATAATTGGCTATTCCAAATTGGGGAGAAAATAATTAAAAAAAACAATTGTCGACTACTAAATTAAAAAAAAAAAAAAAAAAAAAGCATAGCAGGTTGGAACTGAAGGGATTTCCTAGCATTCAAACCAGACAAAAAACCCTCTACTTCTCCTGGTGAATCAAAAGAAAGCTTCTCACCCCTGTGTGTGACCTTCAAAACCGCTGGGTAGATTAAAAAGAAATCTGCACCGTTCTGCCTAAATTTAGCTCTAATACCCGCAAAGGCCTTCCTGCTCTGGACTGTTGCCAGACTGTAGTCAGCGTAGAAGCCCAGACGACGGCCCCCTGCAAGGGTTGGTTGAGCTTTGCGGGCTCCCTGCAGAATAGCCTGGCGATCAGCATAACGTAGAAGCCTGAACAGCAGCGTACGGGGCCTGTCTGAAATGTTCAAATGATTCGTGTAAACACAGTGGGCTCTGTCGATCTCAATAAGTGCAGGGGCAGCCGAAGCGAGGTCTGGGATCCAGCAAGGCAGCATCTTCTGTAGATAACGAATTGGGTCGTCACCCTCAAGGCCCGATGGTAAGTTTACCAACCTTATATTTGTTCCGACATGATCTGTCTTCCAAATCATTAATTTTCATTTAGAATTTCTCAATTTGGGTGAGGCAATGGTTAGTGTCCTTTTTTATTTGACGAAGATTGCCTTGCAAAACCTACACTTTAGCGGACACCTTCTCCATGTTTTTAGCATGAGCATTGATATCCTCCTTAAGTGATTGAAACATGGCTCAGTTTTCAGCAATGTAATCCTTAACCGGGCCCAGCACTGTCCCCCAATCCTCAGACCATGCCATGCATGAAGTCTCTTTGAGCAGAGATTGCTTGAGATATCACTGCGGCCAGATCGTCGAGCAAAGCAGAGGACTTGAAAGTGTCTTGCATTTTTAGGGTACATATGAAACAATGCATTTCAATGTTTTTTTTCATGGCAAAATTCAAATACTGTATTAAAAACTGTTTTCTGAGGTTACCATTTTCTTCAAACTGAGCAAAATGAAAGTACATAGACTGATAATGAAAATAGTAAAATTAAAATGTGTGAGTGTGTGTTTGGGGGGTGTGGTTAGCAGCTTTGAATGTCCACTATGATCCTTCTATTTCTCGAGTACATACACAAATACATAATTTACCTCCTTGTACACTACACTTAAACAAATTATCACTTTAATAAAATGTAATTCTTCAAGAATTGGGGGCCAAGTGATAATAATGCTAATAAGACACAAGGAAATAACAATTAATTACCTTAGTTAACACTCCTTTAAAAACAATAAAATAATATTATATACGTGTGGCAAAGTGGTGAATGGATACAGGTGAGTGCAGTGCAGGTACAAATCACACGGACAATTATGAACAGGTGCAAGGGTGTTTATTGATAAATGACTACAGTGTCCAGAGCCTTATGGCAAACACCTGTAAATAATAATGATGGAAGTGATTACAACGGCGTGTATCACTTCAGTTTGTAAAATCCCATGGGTTTGACCTGCAAACAGAAAGTCCAGTTTTATCACCCACACAAAACACAAAGACACAGACACAGTTCCTATGGTGCGTCAGTTAAGTGCTTGTGGTGAGTTTCTAGTGGAAAGTGAAGTGCTGGTGTCTGGGTTTAATGCTGGCCTGCGGCTGCAGCTCCGAATCGTGCTAGTAATCTTGAAACAAACGAAACAAACAAACAACGTTTACAAGACAGACTAACAGACCACTGACAGTCTTTAAATGCAGGGACTACTTTTAGGTTGTTTTCTAATCATTCACAAAAGGAACAGATCACATATGCTATGTCCCCTATTTATATCCTCGCTCATGACCCCTAGGTTAAGGAGTGCATCTGCTCCTCCAATCCTCGGATGCCACGCCGTTTACCATCTAGGTCATTGAGTTTGGATACCGTAGCTCCGCCCCTTTCCTAAATGACCGACTTCCACCTACCCTACGGAATAAATTGTCGTGCCATTTAATAAAGGGTACTCTGTTCCTTTTACATAGTGCCCTCACAGGTCGAGAGGGAGATCTAACACCAAGAATCATTTGATCTCTGTCACAATAGGCCAGTTATATTTTTGTCAGTGTGTTTTCTAAATCTTTGTTAGAAATAAATACAAATTCGGGTTCGGTTTAAAGAGCAGGTTCTGCTTTTTTATCATTAGTTGACTTTCAGTATCACAGTTTACTACTACAATTGTCTTATGATCTTTTTTTTTCACTTGTTTTTCATTTGGCTGTTTTTCACATGGAACTTTTCAGTTATGTTGTCACCCTGTTTAAGCTTGACGCAGCTTCTGGATATCCTTTTAAAAAAACAGTTAATAGAATTCAGCTACCTTTTTGTGGTACTCCGCAGGATTCAATTAGCACATGTTTATTTTTGGGTCCACATAACACCATCTGTAATGTACAAAGGGGCTGTGGCATACCCGAGTGCTGGATTCATTGTCTTCGAGAGGAGTGATGTGATAAAATCTGCATTATATTTTTTTGCACTTGGAGAAGAAGACTCTTGGCATCCCTTACATAATGAATCATTAAGTCAACCACATAATGTGAAAGCATTTTAGAAAAGTGGTGTTGCGATGTGGAGGCTGGGGCTGTGGGGAGGGGGAGCTGGAGGCTGTGCTAGCACTCTGGCATTTCATCAGCTTGCTAGGATCCTTGCGATTTTCATTACCCTCCTCCCTAACACCCCCCTTCTCTTCTCTCTCTCCCTCTCTCTATCTATCTGTCTATCTTATTTTGTCATTCCAATGCAAAGGATAAAACTGCTAGTACAATCTGTGCGAAGCTTCAAGCATCCTACAGGCATTTCAGCATTGCTGGGACTAAGATATGCACCTGCCCATTGTATTGTACTGTGAGCTGTGGCTTATTGTGAACTACACAATCTAGCTGAGTTGTTTTATGTGAAACCTGTACACAGAACAGCTTTACTATAGAAGCTACCAATTCCAACATTCACTCCACTGCAGTTTCAATGGATGTTTTTTTTTTTCTGCTGGAAGACAGGTTTCTCTTTGGACACAAGACACAGAGAGCTATGGACTACGAATCACAGTGCTCTTAAGATTCAAAGTTAAAAAAAATAAATGAATACATAAATAGATTTAGAAACTGTCTTTTAAAATCTTTCTCAGGACATATTTTTTTTGTTCATTTTTTTTAAATGATCATAATTGTTTTGGGTATTCAGAATGTTTGTTTGTGCCCTGCTTTGTGATCTGGTCGGAGATTTTTCTATTTAGCACTCTTGGAAGGTCGACTACATCATGGCTTAGTGTTTCCTGATTTATTTTATTTTTTTTACCATTTAATAGAGTCCAGCGATCAAGTGTTTGGTTTGGAATTACAATTGCTTCTGATTCTTTCACATGAGCGAACACTAATGGACAATTACTCAACCCTTCAGTGTAAGTACACTAACAGCATTTACTTTATTGTATAGTTTAATAATGATTGCATTACAAAACAAATGCTTAGTCTATGCTCTGTAGACAGTTTGAATAGTGTATTATGTACTGTACAGTAGCCATGAAAATATATTTGGAGACAGAATCTTAATGTCTTGGTTAAAGATACAGCACAAGTGTGTCTGATGCGATGCTCATCAAAGAGGTTGTTAACCATTTCTGACTGGTTAACTTTCAGATGTATATTTTATGGGATCCCTTGTTTTTTATAAGAGCTGTCAGTTTTATGGTAAGTTTAGCACAAAGTGACACCTACCAGATGTGCAGTACAATTAATCAGGATATGTTCTGGTATAATGATAAGGGAAAGTGGTACAGTATGTGATGCATTGCTTCTGGATGTTTTTTTACATACATGGTGTGATCATTACAAAGTAAGGTTTAAAATAGTGCAAAGGTTTTGCTGTCCCATGAAATATACCTTTCCCTAAGGCATTTATAAAGCACCAAATCTGCTTTGGCATACGCATGATCGAAACATCTGGCACCCTATTGTCCTTATCTGTCATAATTGTTCATTTTTTATCTGTGACATAATTAATTGTTCTCCAGTGGTACTGCTGGCACTTGAATTGTATGATTGCTGGCACTGGATTGGATATAATTTCACTGCCAGTAATACCAGATACACCGTACTGCATGACCTACTTGGAAGATTGCCCCACAAGCCTGAGTTGTCCCTCTAAAGAATCAGTTAGTCATCTCTGCTAGACAGTTTCCTTAAATTTAGTTTAGTAATTTGTATTTAGTTTTGAAAAACAAAAGCAAGAAAAAATAGTATAATGAATAACGTACACCTAACTGTACATAATACAATGCTCCCCTTTATAATGTTGTAGTCGGGAGCCATAGTTGTGAGGTATTTGTGTTCTGCCTTATAACGAGAATACTAGTGTTAGTGTAATGGCATTATTGAGAAAATGGTAGCCATGATCGTACCGCCTTATAACCTGTTCCGCAGTATAAAGGGCAACCTTATAAAGGGGGAGCACTGTAATAAGGCTGTAATTCCATTGATGATCACAAGTACATTTCAGTACTATGTACTTTATTTGTTATAATAAGATGTAAAAGATTAGATTAATTTCTCCACTTTTTCCAGTTTCTTGCATTTGTATTAAAATTGTATATCGCTCCAAGTTGTTTTCATTTTTGCAGCATATTATCTTCCTCCTCATGAATCAAAATAATCAGGATGTCATTTTAAACTGTTCATTTTGCTGGTTGGTTTGTACAGTTTTTTTAAATCGGTGAAGTCATTTGTGTTGTTATTATTTACAGGTGGCATGTGTGGTCTTATTAACCAAGATTTGAGGCATAATATTGTTAAACAGAACCAAAAAATATATTGACTGACACCGTTTTTTTTTCTCAATATTGTCTTAAAGATGGTTGTATCAGTGAATCAGTTATGGATGCTTCTGTTTTTAAATTTAAATTTAAATTTGTATTGCGTTTGGTGTCTTTATGTAGGTAATGCCTTTACCCCCTGAGAAGTAGAGATCAAAAAGATGCTAGTCAGTGCGGTTCAGTGATATCTGATTAGCAGGTTAAAGAAGCTGACTGGGTTACACACTTTATTGATTTAAAGTAGGTTTCCTTCCTGGCAACTAATGTAACATTTACTTAACAAAATTCTATGCCAATGTCACAGTGTAGCTAGTAGTAGGAGACTGAAGTGCCTTTGAACAGAGGAAGGAGTGATTGATTTTGCCTCATCTATAATTTTCCTGCTTGGTAAGAATAAGACTGCATAATGATGTGTTAATACGAATATTTCATTAGCTCACATATAGACGTTGCTCTTCCCTCAGTACACCCCACGCATTTCAGCTCTGGTTGTTCTTTCACACAATTATACACATTATATACTGTATGTGCTGCCAATTACATTTCTCATTGTTTGTGGATTCTATTCATTTACAGTTAAAAACCATCCAGTTGTTTTTAATGCTGTATTCATTTGATACGTGTTATGTCAAAACAAACTACAATGTCTCAGCTCCAGCTAAGAAAATAAAATACACCTTTCTTAGAACTTTTTTATGAAGTAGAAACAAAAAAAATATTAAAAAAAACTATCTATAATTACTGTTACTTTTACAAACTATGCTCTGGACTGCCCCCTGGTAATCTGCAATATTGTGTGTAATGTTATCACTGGTGTTTACTATGTGCTAATGTCTAAGCTAAAGACATTGCACTGTAACTATTTTGATATAATAATCTAGCAGCAATAATCTGATCATGTGAACAAATCCAGGGTTATATGTGCAGTTGTTACCACATAATGAAACATGAAACCTGTGCAAAAAACGTGTTTTTCTTCTTAAGTTTCCAAAGAGTTAAACCAATCACTTTTCACTTCTCAAAGACATAGGCGAGAAAAATTATTCCAAGAAGTAGGTGTTTAAATCGAAACATTACTGTAGCCCAAATGATCTGATAAGGTATCCTTGAAAGAAGAGAGAGGACAGTATTGGCTCCATCAAGTCACCAAATTTGAAAAAGAGGATAAAATGAACAGGAGGGTGTGAGGAAGTTTGAGATCACATATTTTAGTTTTCGATGGCCATAGTAACATACACCAGTTTATTTTGATGTATTCTTCTGAATATCCTTAAATAATTAGTTCTATATATGGTTTTTAATTATTTTTTAAATGCTATTTTAAACATACAGCTGTGGCCCAAAGTTTAGCATCACCATATAGAATTAACATATTTTGCTTCATAGAGTCGAATGAAACTTGCTGAAAATTTTTTACGTTAACATATTGAATTACATACCGCTTTGTAGTTTTCCATATACAAAAAAAAAAGGAAAAATTGAAAAATGTGACATTTCGAAATCTAACATGAAATACTTTATTACTATTATGGCTTCCGGTAGACTTTTGCAATATCATTTTGTTGTTTCTTTGATTACATGATGTTAAATAAAAGTTATAAATGATGTTCATATAGTTTATTATTATTATTATTATTATTATTATTATTATTATTATTATTGTTATTATTATTATTATTATTATTGTTATTATTATTGTTATTATTATTGTTATTATTATTATTATTATTATTATTATTATTATTGTGTCTCAATCTAGGTGATGCAAATTATGGCCATAGCTGTATGTAAGGGTTGCAACTTTAGTGGTGTTTTGTATGATAAAAACATCATTTAATGTAGAGAAAAAAAAAAAAACACGGATTAAAAGGCGTACATGGGACCCTTGAATAAGTATCTTTTTTATTTTTATTTATGCTAACCAAGGCTTTAAAATCAATTTTCTAATTCTGTGTGAACCCTGAACTGCTGCCTTGTGATTAGTTCAGGCCTCCTTTCATTATGTGAAATATTCTATGCTTGTAATTGTATCGATTTGCTTTGTAGACAATGCTTTAGAGATTTAGCTGGTTTAACTGTATTTTAGAAAGGCCAGTCAGGGGTGTTTCTGTTGTTGGGTGCAATAAAAAAATAATTGTGTAAATCCCCCTTTAATTGCTTTTTGCTAATGTAATTCTAGATTGATGCTTGAAGCTGTGCTCCGTCACTTTACATTCAGGGAATCCCTGAATGTCAAATAAGGTAATTTACATCACATTGAACTGGGGAAATCCTGGGCATAATGTAATCAAAGAATACACCGCAGCTGTGCAATTCATGGAAATTCGTGTTGCTGTGCGTGATTCCCCGCCGCCTGATTGGTCAGTGTGTCAGACCATACTACACAAACACATGACAAAATGCCGGTCTCTCATTGGCAACAGCATCCACAATTACTGACTGCCATACACTAGCTGATTGTATCATAGTCACAGCTAATTGCCCCAGGTAAGACCCAAGCCAGATCAAGCCTTGGCTGTGGCGACCATCCCAAAAGATTCTAGATTTTTTATGGAAAAGATGTGTTTACTCTTGGGTCTGGAGACAGTTAGTTATTTGGTTTTGCAATGTAAGATGAAGCTTCTTAAGTATTCTAGGTTGTTGTTGTTTATATATTTATATTCCTGGGTACTAACATGACTGAGCACAGGCCAAATATCAAAGCCTAGTGGCTGTTGATCTCTTTGCAATATAACTTGCAGTATCTGGCTCCCAGGGTGATATCCCAGGTTTACACTTTCAAAGCAAGAGAACGTGAGGGAATAGCAGTTGAAAATGGTTCTGCAATAGTGAATGTCCAGGAGGGATTTCCCACTCTCTCTAAGGATTCTTATGAATGGATATGTGATTGAAATTGTGTGCTTGTACATTAACATTCAGGACAAGACTGGTTGTGCTCAACACTTGCTCTAGAACTATTTACAATTTTAAGGCTACGTACCACAACGAGAGCAAAGGGGAAAATTGTTGTACTACTTTTCTTCCAGAGGAAGAATACAAAACTCCAAATGTTAAGTCACTCTGTTTCCAGTATTTTTGCTGAATTCTACAAAGGTTAGATGAAATCAAATGTAAAACACCTGCTAACACTGTCAATAGGTTGTCACCAAAGTCAGTTGGGCCTGCATACATTCCTACAGCACAATCTGCACTCTGGATTGGAATGGTCCAAGAGTACTGTGACAGGTTGGTAATGTATCCTTGTAATAAATCTCCCTCCCGATCTGTGACGGTGCTGCAGGGAGAAGGCTGTGCTCGGGAGAGATTCTCATCTAACACGGACGTGGCTTTGTTTCCGGAAGATGACGGTCTCGACCGAAGGTGGGACAACAATCAGCTGTGTTACGTGCGCCGATTGGAGGGGACGTGCGCACGTCTTGATTGCAGGGGCGTGGCTGGGTGCTTTTAGGAGAGGCAGGGCATTCATTCAGGTTGGTCTGCTCTGACAGGATTCAGAGGCCGTGCGTGTGTGTGTGGGAGTAACTGCTTGTGTTCTTAAACAGGACGCTACTGAACAGGCTGGTATTGCAGCATCCACACTGAGCGGACACAACATGGGGCTTGGACTAATTCCAATACAAACTTTACTACGCCTTGCGCGACACGGAGTTTATTTCTTTCTTGGTGTTTGGAATTATTATTTGTTTGTGAATCAATAAAATCCCCACGCCGGAGAGAGCGTCTGGGTTTGTACTCAAGAAACTGTGTCAGTGAAGTGTTTGCTGCATCACAAGTACTGTTTGAATTTTGATTGAGTAGGTGAAGCTTATGGATGAAGCTATATACAGTATATGTTATCATTTTGTGAGAGGGAGAAGCCCCGCTGTCTCCAGTGCGAGATGGAGAAGCCCCGCTGTCTCCAGTGCAAGAGGGAGAAGCCCCGCTGTCTCCAGCACCAGAGGGAGAAGCCCCGCTGTCTCCATAATGAGAGGGAGAAGCCCTGCTGTCTCCAGCGCGTGGGGGAGAAGCCCTGCTGTCTCCAGCATGAGAGGGAGAAGCCCTGCTGTCTCCAGCGTGAGAGGGAGAAGCCCCGCTGTCTCCAGCGCGACAGGGAGAAGCCCCGCTGTCTCCAGCACCAGAGGGAGAAGCCCTGCTGTCTCCATCATGAGAGGGAGAAGCCCTGCTGTCTCCAGTGTGAGAGGGAGAAGTGCGAGCTGTGGAGTCTACAGGACCACAGCAGGGCAAACCTCAGCAGGCACTGCACTTGCTGCTGAGGGGAGGCCAACGAAAGCCAGTTGCACGTCCGCTGTGCCCAGCGCTGCCACCACGTCCAGAGTGCCCAGCGCTGCCACCACGTCCAGAGTGCCCAGTGCTGCCACCACGTCCAGAGTGCCCAGTGCTGCCACCACGTCCAGAGTGCCCAGCGCAGCCACCACGTCCAGAGTGCCCAGCGCTGCCACCATTTCCAGAGTGCCCAGCGCTGCCACCACCTCCGCTGTGCCCAGCGGTGCCACCACCATTTCCAGAGTGCCCAGCGCTGCCACCACCTCCGCTGTGCCCAGCGGTGCCACCACGTCCGGAGTGCCCAGCGGTGCCACCACGTCTAGAGTGCCCAGCGCCGCCCCCACGTCTAGAGTGCCCAGCGCCGCCCCCACGTCTAGAGTGCCCAGCGCCGCCCCCACGTCTAGAGTGCCCAGCGCCGCCCCCACGTCCGCTGTGCCCAGCGCCGCCCCCACGTCCGCTGTGCCCAGCGCCGCCCCCACGTCCGCTGTGCCCAGCGCCGCCCCCATGTCCGCTGTGCCCAGCGCCGCCCCCACGTCCAGAGTGCCCAGCGCTGCCTCCCTAGGGTGCTAATTGTGGAGTGGCTGCCTGCATAAAAGCAGGCAGAAAGCCTGTGGTTAGAGAGGGAGTTTTTGATCTGTGTGTTGCTGTTTGTTTAGATCTGTACAGTGAAGGTGAATGCCCAGCCTGACAGCAGTTTTTTGTGTACATTTGTGTATTTTGTTTAAACCTTTTTGTTTTGGCCCATGTGCCTCATTATTTGTTCCTGTGTTTTGTTTGTGTTATTTTGTTTATTAAATTTGTGCTTTGGTGCTTACACTGCAGCTTCCTTGCCTCTGAGTCTCTTTCATGACACTACCCTGCTACATCCTTTATTATTATTATTATTTATTTCTTAGCAGACGCCCTTATCCAGGGCGACTTACAATTGTTACAAGATATCACATTATTTTTACATGCAATTACCCATTTATACAGTTGGGTTTTTACTGGAGCAATCTAGGTAAAGTACCTTGCTCAAGGGTACAGCAGCAGTGTCCCCCACCTGGGATTGAACCCACAACCATCCAGTCAAGAGTCCGGAGCCCTAACCACTACTCCACACTGCTGCCCATCAATTGAACATTGCCATTATTATTTTAATGAAACCCTCCACTAAATCAGGATTGAGAAGAATACAAAACTGTGATAGAGACCAGAAAAAAAATAGCTGAGGTGTTTTAAAAATGAAACCTGGCACATATTTAAATTGCTCCCAGGAAGGCAGACCCAGGGGGCTGTAAAGGGATTAGGCATGGCACAATGTCCACAAGTGATGTGATAAAAATGAACCAGCAATGACAAGGAGTAAAGGCTGAACAAAAGTTAAATAGCACTCAGAGGTGAGTGATGGTTATATGATTGGTCATGTTTCTGTCAGCAGATTACTGTCTTTTCGACAGCACGGTAGCTGGGGCCTGTTTTGGTGGGAACACAGCCAGTAACCCATGGAGATTGGAATATAAACTGCCAGGAATGGCTAGCTTTAATGAAGTACTTTATATGGAAATGTGCCATCAGGCTAAGAAACGCAAACTTTTCCAATGTACTTCTTGCATGAGCATAGTGTGGCGCAGCGTAGACTTTGTTGTACTGGTAAGTGTAAAGCATATGCTTTTATAATGCAAATAAATTATACATGATTCCCTAAAAGCTTTTTGGTGTCACTACATTAAAATTGACTACAGCAAAACACCTTGTTAGGATATGTCCTCTAACACTTTGAATCTGGCAGCAGCTTTTGAGAGCTCTCAGAGGCTGAGCGAGGTTGGGTCTTGTGTGTATGAAGTAATGCTGGTGGCTCAATATGAGATGCTGTTCCCTCTGGGCCAATCAGCCAGTCCACCAGTTTGGTGATAGAACATCAGGAGAATTCTGAATGTACTGTTTTCATACACTTTTTGTTGTTTGTTTGGATGTTTAGATGTGTCTATGAAAGCTTGTTATCCCGATAACTTCTGAATGCCTTATTGAAGTGATCTGAAATTGTGTATGCGGGTTCATAAAGATACAAACGCAGATATAGATTTTAATACCAAAGGGTTCATCCAGAACACCTCAAAAAACAACCGACAACATGGATTTATCCTGTATGTACAGTACAGTAGAGTACACACCAAAACAAATTAAAGATGGCCCCAAGTCAGTCACAAGAACTGATTTTAAACAAAACTCAGGATGTGGCAGCATTGTTTGCAAACCTTGTCATTCAAAATTGTACACACAGATCAGCAGAATCGTATCTTTTTTGTGGGTAAACACATTATAAAATGCTGCCTGTGTGGTTCCAGTTTCTCATTTCTTTTTTGAAAACTGAACAGATAACATATTGTTAATGCTGTACATCTTTTTGCACAGCATAGTCCTTTTAGCACAGTCTCCTTAGCTTAACTGTTTAGCTGTCTCTTGATGAAGTTGATTTTACAGGAAATCTACAGATTCTAGTTACTGACGCTTCGTAGAACAATTTTTTTTTTTATCTCCCCATACAAAGTTAATATACTCTTATACCAAATATGTAATATATATACAGACGTGCTCAAATTTGTTGGTAGCCCTCCACAAAAAACGAAGAATGCACAATTTTCTCTGAAATAACTTGAAACTGACAAAAGTAATTGGCATCCACCATTGTTTATTCCATATTTAATAGAAATCAGACTTTGCTTTTGATTTTTTATTCAACATAATATTGTAAATAAGAAAACAAATGAAAATGGCATGGACAAAAATGATGGGACCGCTAACCTAATATTTTGTTGCACAACCTTTAGAGGCAATCACTGCAATCAAATGTTTTCTGTAGCTCTCAATGAGATTTCTGCACCTGTTAACAGGTAGTTTGGCCCACTCTTCCTGAGCAAACTGCTCCAGCTGTCTCAGGTTTGATGGGTGCCTTCTCCAGACTGCAAGTTTCAGCTCTTTCCATAGATGTTCAGGACTCATAGAAGGCCACTTCAGAATAGTCCAATGTTTTGTTCTTATCCATTCTTGGGTGCTTTTAGCTGTGTGTTTTGGGTCATTATCCTGTTGGAGGACACATGACTTGTCACTGAGACAGAGCTTTCTGACACTGGGCAGTACGTTTCGCTCCAGAATGCCTTGATAGTCTTGAGATTTCATTGTGCCCTGCACAGATTCAAGGCACCCTGTGCCAGGTGCAGCAAAGCAGCCCCAAAACATAACCGAGCCTCCTCCATGTTTCACTGTAGGTATGGTGTTCTTTTCTTTGAAAGCTTCATTTTTTCATCTGTGAACATAGAGCTGATGTGACTTGCCAAAAAGCTCCAGTTTTGACTCATCTGTCCAAAGGACATTCTTCCAGAAGGATTGTGGCTTGTCAATATGCATTTTAGCAAATTCCAGTCTGGCTTTTTTATGTTTTTCTGTCAAAAGTGGAGTCCTCCTGGGTCTTCTTCCATGGAGCCCACTTTCGCTCAAAAAGCGACGGATGGTGCGATCAGAAACTGACGTACCTTCACCTTGGAGTTCAGCTTGTATCTCTTTGGCAGTTATCCTTGGTTCTTTTTCTACCATTCGCACTATCCTTCTGTTCAATCTGGGGTCGATTTTCCTCTTGCGGCGGCACCCAGGGAGGTTGGCTACAGTTCCATGGACCTTAAACTTCTTAATAATATTTGCAACTGTTGTCACAGGAACATCAAGCTGCTTGGAGATGGTCTTGTAGCCTTTACGTTTACCATGTTTGTCTATTATTTTCTATCTGATCTCCTCAGACAACTCTCTCCTTTGCTTTCTCTGGTCCATGTTCAGTGTGGTGCACACAATGATACCAAACAGCACAGTGACTACTTTTCTCCATTTAAATAGGCTGAATGACTGATTACAAGATTGGAGACATGTGTGATACTAATTAAAGAAACTAAACCGTTTGAAATATCACTATAATCCAATTATTTATTATCTTTTCTAAGGGGTACCAACAAATGTGTCCAGGCCATTTTAGAATATCTTTGTAGAATCAGCAATAATTCATCTCTTTTCACAGCTTCTTTGCTTTATTCTATGACATACCAAAGGCATGCAAGTATACATGATAAAATAGCTTTTAATTTCATTAATAAGAGATGCAGGGGTCCAGGGTGACTCCGAGGTTCTTAGCTGAGGAGGAGGGAGAGAGTGTGGTAGATTCCAGAGGAACGGAGGTAGAGAGATCAGAGGAGGGAGGGAGGGAAAGAACAGAAGGTCAGATTTAGAGAGGTTGAGTTTGAGGTGATGTGAGTGCATCCAGAAGGAGATAGCAGACAGACAGATAGATAGAGATATGGGAGGGGATGGTGGAGTCAGAGGTGGGGAAGGAGAGGAAAATCTGAGCATCATCAGCATAGAAATGGTATGAGAAATCATAGGATGCGATGAGGGGGCCCAGGGAGCGGGTGTAGAGAGAGAACAGGAGAGAACCCAAGACTGACCCTTGGGGGACTCCTGTTGAGAGAGGGCGAGGTGTGGAGGTTGCTCCACACCAGGTTACCTGGTAAGTGCGGTTGGAGAGGTAGGAGGAGAACCAGGCCAGAGCAGTGCCAGAGATTCCCAGGTCAGCGAGAGAGGATAGTAGAATAGAGTGACTGACAGTGTCAAAGGCAGCAGAGAGGTCAAGGAGAATTAGGACAGAGGAGAGAGGCAGCTCGGGCAGAGTTTAGTGAGTTGGTGACAGACAGGAGGGCGGTTTCAGTGGAGTGGGCAGAGCGGAAGCCAGATTGGAGAGGGTCAAGCAGAGAGTGGTTGGACAGGAAAGCAGAGAGCTGGCGGTGTACAGTCCGCTCGAGGGTTTTGGAGAGGAAGGGTAGGAGGGAGACAGGACGGTAGCTCTGGAGGGAGGTGGGGTCGAGGGTAGTGTTAATTCCTGTCACCTGGACAGGTGGCAACCCTAACTCAAGAAGACAGTGTTAAATTCTCAAACAACAACACGCATTCTCCCCACTCATTCACTGTTCCCCTTAAAATACATGTAACATATATAAAAGAAGACAGACGAGACAAACTGAACAGACAAGTCCTGCAACAAAGGAATTGTCCAGGTCGTTGAAATATATTTTGTAATTTGAAAGTAAAAATATATGAAAGCATGATGACCTTTCTGTACAAAAATCTTCACTCATATACAATTGATCAAGAACTGTTGAATATTTATTTTTGTTTCATACAGGATTAAATGGCAGTGTTTATAGGATAGTGAAAAATAAATAAATAAATATCAAGATGAATAAATAAATAAATAAATAAATAGATAAATGTGTATTCATTTATTTCAATATTTATATTACTGTATTTATTTATTTATGTTTTACTTTTACCAAATATATAGGCTATCCTTCAGCACAGCTAATTCTCAGAAATTAATTTTCCTTTTTGTCCAGTGGGGACCACAAATAGCGTTACCCTCATCCAACCAGTATCGAGAGAGGAAACCGTACTTTCTTGCCCCAATAGGGACCACAATGAGCCTTACACTGACAGGAAACCAAAGATTTTCAGAGCTCAAGATCAGAATCTTAGAATGATGATGACGATGATGATGATGAAGATGAATGATGACTTGAAAAATTTCAAAAATATAAGTCCCAAGAATTCTCAGCTGGTTGACTTCATCTTTCAAAATACTACTTGTCTCAACTAATCGTGTAGCACTGACAGTTAACACAACATGCTTGCAAACTGAAGGTTATAGGTTAAAATCCCATGTACGCCAGACTTTTTTATATTTATATAAAGAAAGATTTTTTTGCAGGCAAATGTTCCAGAAATAAATCATTACTATAATATAAATGATACAGATGTCACAAGAAGTTAATTGTCATTAAATTCGGATGTCCTGTAATTAAAACTCAATGGGGTCTTTTTTTTTTTTTTTTGCCTGCAATGCATGTGACTAGTCCATTTTAAAATATCAATAAATCATTTGATATAAATGATAGACGTCAAAATAAATGTGTTCCCTAGTATATTAACATGTTGACAAAACAAGTTAATTGTCATTAAACTCGGATGTCATGTAATATACATATGGGTGGATAAAAGTGCCTGGGGTCTGCAAAAAAATACGTTAGGAGAAAAAGGAGAAGGACATTTTTACCTTACTTTGGCGACTTATTTTTTTCTTACTGTATGACAGGTATTGACTTTTTTTTCTACATTTCACCTAAGAGTGTTGGGAACTACAAATTAAAAGTGAAATGGTGCTTTTGACTGATTTACTTTTGCTGCGCCAATACCCTGAAAACACGAAACTATCCTTGCTGTATAGAGAGTCAGGCAGTTCTCGCGCTTCGCTGATAACTTGGCGCAAGGAACTACCAATGTCTGACAAACTGTAGGAAGTCTAATCAATATATTTTATGACATGCTTGTGCAATGAGATGGGTTCTAATCCAACTACTAAGTCACTGCCAGGGTAATTCAGAGCTATTTTATTGTGGAAGGGCTATTATTCAAAACCCATTACTGTGCCAGTACCGTATAGGCCTTGCATACCACAGCATTTTACCAGCACACTCATGCTTAATAAATATGACATTGTCACTTTAAGATCTGTCAGAATTCTTGTATACTACATCTTTTGATTTAGAATCATAAATGTTTCATAATTGCTACTTAATGCATATGATTTAAGTCTGTTGACATTTAGCGAAGGAGCAATTTAAGTTACACATTGATTTATTTTATCAACAGCAAACATAAAACTGTTCACAATGTCAGGAAACATGGAGTCATTTCATTGTGCTTGAAGTGTTTAAGCTAAAGCAGAAAAAAAGGAAATTGAATAAGGATCTTTGCAGTATTTTTTATTGGTTTTTAATTTAGTCATCGCTTAGATGTCACTTTTCTGAAATGTTACAGATGCATTTCTTATTTGATCATTTGTTAACTGTCAGCTTGTGATCCTTACATTTTATCACACATTGTTGTTAGTTACTTTACTTGTACATAGGATAACTGTACAGTAGTTATAGGCAGTAATCTTTTGTATCCTAGAATGCCCATGGGCACCCACTAGTTTCATCTACACTGGTCAGTGCATACATTAGGGGAAAAGAAGTAGGGTTGCCCTCCCTCATTTAATTCTAGCACTGGTCATGTGCTGTAAGAGCCAGTGACGTAGCCACAGGTGGGCCTGGGTGGGCCACCCAGTTTGCACACAGGCCCACCCAAATCTGCGCCTATGTGAATGCCAAGTTTATATTTATAAAAAAAAAAAAAAACCTCAACTGTGCGCCTCTAAGGCGGGTGTTTAAGTTTAGGTCAAATCAAAGTAGTAATTGTGATGCAATATTTGGGTCAGACCTTTCTCGACGAATCACAACGAATCACGTGTAAGTCATGTTTGATTGACAGCTTGCCAGGCAGTTGTCACGGATCTGATGAAAGTCTGTTGAAAAGTCCCAGACGTTTATTTTAATGTGCATTTTTAAAGTAAGTTAGTAGTAGTGCCGCGGTCAACATCGCAAAACAAATTTGGTTACTATGGCAACGTGCTCAAACTTCATGATTGGTGTTCGAATCATACTGACCCAGCGAGTCAGTGGCATGTATGATGTTACAATTTATTAATAATTTGAAGGTATCTGGTTTTAAAACTTCATAATTATTTCTATGTAGTATTAGAAATGTAAAGAAGTACAAAAACTTGGGTTTTGTCTTTAAGGCTTGCTGTTAACTTTTTTCCTGTGTATAAGATTTATGTTTAAAGGCAGCAAAATATGGAAATTGCACGTTCCTTTTCATTAGCGTGTCAACATAATTCTAAAAGGTTTATAAAACTTGAAAAATGTTGTTGAATTTGTCACTCAAGTGTCGCAAGTGACGCTGAATCAGCTAGGCTGGTCAGTAAAACATTGACACCTTTTGCATGGAGGATCTCAGTAGCTAAGGCTCATGGTTCATCAATTGATTCAGATTCAGTTGTATTGTGTCTACCAGCTGATGATGTGAGGCAGAACAGTAATTGGATACCAGAAAATATGAATAACAGTGAGTTTTGGCCTCCTTCAGTGTTCTGGATGGAAGGCGTACCTCGCAAAGTGACTCTGTGCGAACAGGGAATGTATAGTAACAATGTGTACAGATCCAGAACTATTGTACATGGTGCAGAATTAACCCTGACACACAAATTGAAACATAATCCTCTTGTTATGTGTGCATGTAATATGTGCCAAAGCAAGACATCAGTGACTGGGCCCAAACTTTGTCCAGCCTGTAGTCATTTAGCTAAACACTGTAGAATCTTGTTTGAATGTAATGATTCTGAAGGAATTTCTTTCTCTCATCTAAATGTAGATCCAAAGGATATTAAGAGGATTGAATGCATAAATTGTGAAGGAGGTCATTTAGTGAAATGGGCTCATCTAGGTAAATTGGAATGTGTAGAAGGTGTCCCAGCTAAACGTGTCCAAGTATCTTGTAGGTACGAAGTGAGGAAGATGGCGTCTCACACCTGTGATGCTAAACTTTGGATAGAGGGGCCTGTTGTCGTTTTTGCGGAACCAACCAGAGCTGAACCCGGCACAGAAGTTGAATCCTGCTGGGAACGCTGGGATATGCAGGACATGGACTAGGCAATTTCAAATATGGAATGTATTATAAAATGAAGTGTCAAAGATATTAGGAAGGATAAAGAAAGAGTATCCTTGTACCACTAGTAGGTGGTTCTCTTGCTCCATGAAATAGGTCAGTCCTCTCTTGTTTGGAATTACACATGTATTCAATTAAATACAAAGTGGTCTGAGAATCCCTAAGAAAATATATATAATGAACGATTTACCACTAGTATATCTTATCTTCAGAAAGCATGACGCTTGATAAAAAGCACCATTCCGGCTAAAAGTGAACATTAATCTACAAATTTATGTCAAGAAAAACACAAGATAAGAAGAGGACTCTTTATGACCAAAAGATTAACTAACAAGCCAGAGGTCTTGAGAAAAATCCTGTCTCGGCTGGATTTTGTATGAACAAAGAGAAGGGTCAAGCCTAGTTGAATGCAGTTATACTGGCCTATATTTGGATTTAAATCCTAAGAGGGATTCACCAAAATAATATTATAGCAATTGATAAACAGAGGTAAATTAATTGAAAGATTATCTTATAATGAAACAGGTTCAGTGCTAATTGACACTGTTTATAGTTCATAACAGTTATTTCATAAGATTAATAATATGTTTTAAGTATTTGCTATAATGAGAAAACATATTATTTAAAACTGACAAGTATTATTGCTTGTTCACGACTTTGCTGTAGTGATAAGAAGATTAAAACCTGGAGCAGTATTCGATTTACTTAAATGGGAAAATGGTACAAGTTTATTCTTCTTTCTATTGAACAATGAGACTTCTAGACATTATGATATCCATTGAAGTATAGAAGTTAAAAGGTGTTGTGTTATGTTTTTGTGTTAAGTTTGTAATAATATACTATAATGTACCTTGTTATTAATCCATTATACTATTGTCTAATGATGGTAGATGGATTCCTTATAATGTGGTGATTTGAAACTGCTGCAGTGAAAACAGGGCCTCTCTTCTTATCTAGAAAGAAGGAATGTCCTTGGGTTCCACTTCAGCAGAGCTGCAAGCCTCATAGAGATAGAGTGTTAAGGTTTATGGAGTTAGTGGTTTAGTACTGATAAGTAAATGTCTTGAAATAATATGCACAAATCATGGCTTAATGGACAGGTCATATATCTAATAAAGTGCTTTGCACAGACTCTGACCTTGGAAAAAAAACAAGAGACTGTGGAAACTGCTAGCAGTAACATATTCCCAGAAAGGTACAGGTCAGAGCCTGGTCAGTGCATCTCTTAATGGATAAATAATTGTAATGAAAACTATTACCACTTAAACTTAGTGAAACTAAATGACTTGAATATTGTATGAGACAAACTTTTGTCAAAGACAATGGTAGATGGAATCAAAACTGACTTATTAACAAAATGATGAAACAATATGAAGTTAAAAGAAACACATACCTTTAATTTAGCATAATATAATCACTTAGAAGATGATGTCACATATTAAGAACATCTCTCATATATAACACATATAAAATTAGTGTTTTGCATGCAGTAGTGTTTTTATATTATATTATAAACCAAGATCCTGGGAACCTTGGTTCACTTAACTTTTCAGATAAAGGAGGGGCTCGGAGGAAAGCAAAGAAATTAGATCATAAGAGTTTAAACAAATGTGAGGTTTTGAATTTATTGAGTACATGACCCCTATTAATTCTAAAAAGTTAGTCCGGATCTTTTGAAAACTATTATTTGTGAAATGGATAAGAACTGTCCCACCTGATTAATGATTGGATTTAATTGAGGCGTCCCATGTATTCCAATGAGACGAAAAACCTATTTAACTCCAGAGTAATTTCAATGGAGTACCACACTCATCCCAGACAGGGCAAGGTGGTCCATCTTCTGCAAACCAAAAACACAATTGAACTGATTTAACTCAGTTTAATTTGCCTGGTGAAGACAGTCATATCCTTTTACGATCTATATTAAAGGGTAAGCATTAATCAATTATTATTTTATCTCACATGTATTGCATGTATTGCTATAAGGGACTCACGCTATGTTTAGAAGATAGGAGAACATTTGTTGAATGTGCTGAAAAGAGGCTACTGGGTGTATTTAGTGTCGTGGTCGTGGCCAGGCCTGCCGGCTGCACGAATACATAAAGATGTATTAAAGTGTTAAAGTTAATATCTGTTAAGACACTGGACTGCCCAGAACGTCTGTCAGCTGGGGATATGAAGTAGCCTGTAGCTACTCAATCCAATATTTAACTGTTAATAAACCGAAGGAGTACTGATCATACTCTG
The DNA here is from genome assembly GCF_902713425.1 of Acipenser ruthenus. Classification (NCBI taxonomy): domain Eukaryota; kingdom Metazoa; phylum Chordata; class Actinopteri; order Acipenseriformes; family Acipenseridae; genus Acipenser; species Acipenser ruthenus. Next base: position 26,081,093 of record NC_081200.1, on the reverse strand, counting down.
ATTCGTAAAAACACTTTAGATACATGAGTCTGTCAATTTCTTGGCTACTATATTGGTCATCCGAATATACTGCGGGTCCAGAGCACGAACTATATCCCACTAGAAGTAATAACATCTCTGTCCTCCTAACGTCTCCCCTGAGATAAGAGTGTGTGCTGAGCAAATCAAAAGAGTACGTAAAAGAAATCTGAACACGCGGATTTCGTGACGGCTGTTTTAAAAAAAATATGTTTTTGTCTGCTTACGTTTTTTGCAGCCAATGCAATATTTTTGTTTAGCTGTACCTGAGAAAATGCAGTGAAAACGAAAGCAGCCATATTTAGCTGGAAACAAGGTATTCTCAGCACAGCTTTGGTTTGAAGGCAGCAGGAGCTTGCCTGATTTTTAATTTTTGCTTGACAGACACCCTATGCAGAGTGACTTACAGAGGTAACAAGTTATTACAATATAGCAAAAAGATTACAATACAACTAAGAAAAAAGCAATACAGTTTTTTGTTTGGGTTTTTTTTTTTGTTTCTGTTTGCATTTCTTTGTCAAATGAAACGGTTTTTGCAGTTATTGTGCACAGTGTGTTTGTTTCTGCAGGTTGTATGCATATGTGCTTTGTATGTGTAGTGTATACGTACAACTACTGTTATAAACTGCAAAAAACATTTGCCTTGCTTCACTCGCCACCATATTGATTTAAATCATGTTTGTAATGTAATTTCCGATGACGTCAGACCATTCTATTGGACAGTATAAGGGCTCTATATATCATTGATTTTTTATTCGTATTTTGACGTTTCATAGGTTTTTGTGAATTCGAGACATACCTGTGATGTATTAAAGCCACTTTGACCCCCGTAACTTAGTTTTGTCACTGCTACGGTAGTTTAGCTACGACTGTTCATTTCAAACTACTTTTGTATGCAAATGTACGAATCTCATTATAATATTGAAGGTTCACACTTAATCCTGATGCTATCATTTTCTCCTGACTTACGACATAGGTTTGAGCCTGTTATTTTACACATGCCTCTCACTGGCGTAGATTCAACTGGCTGTTCGTATGTGAAACCTCCTGCTTAACTGTTTCTGGGTATTTAGTTACTTCAAGCACCTTAAAATTATAATAAAATAAAATACATATTTATTAATAGCTTATATTAAATAACAATGACAATACATACATTTCATTTTAGGTTCTTTTATATTTTAAGGTGCATTATTTTAAACTTCACAAGTTCTGTAAACTTACAAAGCACCCAGCCACACCTCCCATGTTGTCTACGAAACAAGTGACAAAAATGAATGGTGTTATTGCAGCTCAAATTAAACTCACTAATGCTGTGCTATTATTACAACTCGGCAGTCAATACTGACAGAGAGAATACGGCAACCAAGATTATTCAGAGCCAGAAATGTTTTTGAACATCTGTAGGGCAGCAGTGTGGAGTAGTGGTTAGGGCTGTGGACTCTTGACCGCAGGGTTGTGGGTTCAATCCCAGGTGGGGGACACTGCTGCTGTACCCTTGAGCAAGGTACTTTACCTAGATTGCTCCAGTAAAAACTCAACTGTATAAATGGGTAATTGTATGTAAAAATAATGTGTAAAAAATAATGTAATTGTATGTAAAAATAATGTGATATCTTGTAACAATTGTAAGTCGCCCTGGATAAGGGCGTCTGCTAAGAAATAAATAATAATAAATAATAATAATCTGCCAGATGCAGAGTTTAAATTACAATTCCGTTTAGATAAACAATCCGTACACGAACTGTGTGCCTTAATACAACCTGATGTGACCAGCCATACTAAACGCAACTGAAATTAAACTATTAGCGGCATTATTATTTTAAGTAACCAGGTCCTTTCAAAGAACGACTTCTGATTTAATAGGAATACATCAGAGCACTATGTCACAGTCTTTACACCAAGTTACAGCAGCCTTACTTAGACACCATGAAGAATTAATTCAGTTTCCTAAGACTGCTGAATGTATCAGAGAAGCTAAGAGTAAATTTTACTCAATTGCAGGATTCCCAAATGTTATAGGGGCTATTAACAGCACACACTTTCTGATTAAAGCACCCCCTGGAGACAGCTTTGCTTTTATAAATTGAAAGAACTTACACAGTGTCAGGTTACGTGTGATGCTCAAGGAATAATAACTGATGTAACTGTTTAATACCCTGGATCCTGTCACGATGCCTTCATTGCAAGGTAGTCTGGATTGTGGGAGTATATGGAGAATGCGGTTGTTGCCCCTGGATTCATTTCAGGTGCATATTTTAATATGGCTCTGAGTTATTACAGTTACGATTGTAAGTTGCCCTGGATAAGGGCGTCTGCTAAGAAATAAATAATAATAATAATAATACAGTTTTGATTTATTAATACTATAATATTGTTCTTATTCTATTGTAGGTGACATTGGCTACCCTTTGCATTCATGGTTAATGACTCCAGTTATTAACCCAGACAGTGAAGCAGCACAGAAATACAATGATGCTCATAGTAAAACTAGAAATGTGATAGAACGCACCTTTGAAATTTTAAAAATGAGATTTAGGTGTCTGAATAAATCTGGGTTTTTTTGCAATACTCTCCTTAGAAATTCTGTCACATTTTTTAAGTTTGCTGCATGCTTCACAACCTTGCTATAAGAAAAGGAATACTTCATATTGACGAGGAGCTTCGAGGTGAAGATGAACATGAAAATCATTGGAAACAAGATGATATTAATACTGGAAGTGAAGCACGAAACAAAATAATTTACCCGCATAAAAAAAGTTCTGCGATATTCCTAAATATAATTAAATCAATGAACGTATAGGGAAACACAGAGTACAAACATGGTAAACTGTAGAATTACTGTGCAAATTTACTATGGTAAACCTCAATACGGTGGGGCACAAAAATTAGTGGTGTACCGTATATAGAAACAATCTTTTTATTTATTTTCCTGACTCATTGACATTGGACATGATGGGAGAACATCATATGTTGACCTGATGAGGAAACTGATCCTGCTATGTTCCATTGACCGTAGGTCTTACCAGCCAATCTTGCGTTGTTCCACACTCTTCCATCTCATCCATTCTCCCTGCTTGGCCTGGGAAATGGCCTTTAGACACCTCATCTTCTCCTCCTGCTTTTGCACCTCGTTGACTACCAGCTTCCTCCTTTGAGCTGGGGCTGCCTTGTGCCATGTAGGAGGAGCTGAACTGAGACCAAGACCACCTCTTCCATGCTGAACTTGCCCCATGATATCACCAATTCGAAGGGCAGCCTTTGCATCTTCCACAGCTTTCTTTGCCGCCCACTTTCTTCCAGTTTTCAACACAGGTGCTGCCTCCCTTATGCATTTGTCGCGTGACTCTACTAATGTCATTTCCAGTCTGACCTTGGCGCATTTAAACTCTTCAGTTAGAGCAGAGACTGGTAGCTGCAGTATTCCTTTACCATAAAGTCCCACTCTGCTGAGGCAGCGTGGAACTCCCAACCATTTCCTGATGTATGAACTGATTAAAGCTTCCAGCTTCTCTACTGTTGTCAAAGAAACCTCGTACACAGTCAGTGGCCACAGCAACCTCGGCAGTAGACCAAACTGAAAGCACCAGAGTTTTAGTTTGCCTGGTAGAGCGCTGCTGTCTATGCTCTTCAACCCTTCCACTGTTTGTTGTCTAACTTCTCCCACACTAACTGTGTCCTTTAGATCCCTGTCGTACCATCTCCCAAGACTCTTCACTGGCTTCTCAGACACTGTTGGTATTGCCTCACCATTAATGAAGAATGTTTTATCTACTACTTTACCTTTAATTATAGAGATGCTCCTTGATTTAGTGGGCTTGAATTGCATTCGTGCCCATTCAATGTTATTGGTTAATTTGCTCAATAAACGATTAGTGCAGGCTACTGTTGTAGTCATGGTTGTCATGTCATCCATGTATGCTTGAATTGGTGGTAGTCGCATTCCAGAAGCCAAGCCCTCTCCTCCTACTACCCATTTTGATGCCCTAATGATTACTTCCATTGCCATGGTAAAAGCCAGTGGAGAAATGGTACATTCTGCCATTATTCCAACCTCTAGGCATTGCCATGTAGTGCTGAATTCTGAAGTTGAAAAACTAAATTGCAAATCTCCAAAGTAGGCTTTCACTAAATTTGTTATTGTCATCGGTACACTGAAAAAATCAAATGCTGCCCAAAGAAGTTCATGTGGCACTGAACCATATGCATTAGCGAAATCCAGGAATGTCACATGGAGCTCCTTCCTCTCCTTTTTAGCTGATTAAATTTGTTGCCAGATCACATTAATGTGTTCTAAGCATCCTGGGAAACCTGGAATGCCCGCTTTTTGTATTGAAGTGTCAATGAAGCAGTTCTTTAATAGGTAAGTTGACAATCTCTGAGCAATAATGCTGAAGAAAATCTTGCCTTCTACGTTTAATAGGGAAATAGGGCGAAGCTGACTTATGCTTGTAGAATCTTTTTCTTTAGTTATAAAGACTCCACCTGCTCAGCGCCATGCTCTTGGTACAACCTGTTTTTCTACTGCCACTTTCATCAATTTCCACAGGATTCATAGAACTGAAGCACTCTTGAACACTCTGTACGGAACTCTTTTAGGCCCTGGAGATGATGACGCCCTTGCTTTTTTCACAGCTCGCTCTACTTCTTTCCACTTAGGTGCACAGTCCTCCATTTGGTATTCTGGTGGATTGATAGGTGGGATGTCCGATGGAATTGGCATAGGCTCCTGCCTTTTTGAATCTGTATGTGTTTCCTCAAAATATCTCTCCAGCTCAAACTTAGATGCTTTTAGTGTGCCATTCTTCTCACTGGTGAATAACTTCTTCACAAATTTGAATGGGTCTTTATAAAAGTCAGCTCTCGCATGCTCCTTCTTTTTGTAGCGTTTCAGTAGGCGCTCAGCTCTGTGCAATGTTGCAAGCTTATCTTTTATGACCCTTTGTAAGAGATTGAGTCCCTCCTTCTGACTTTGTTCTGCTCTTCTCCATTGCTTCCTCAGCTGTCTCCTTTCTCTAGACTTTAATATTAGGTTGGCATTCGTGTTTTGTTTTGGCTTTTTGTTTCCATTTACTTTGGGAGTACTTGTGCTAGTGTGATTGCATTCATTAATCTGATTGTTGTCCTGCGCTTCTCCGATAGAAGGCTCTCTAAATTCCTCGGGAGGTAACACCGCTAAATCCATCGAAGAACTATCTACCATGGGAGACGAAGTTTCTGAAATTGTCATAAAAAATAACATATGAGTAGACAATACTACAGGTGCAGTTGCAGCTGTTTAAAAATCAGATTTATAAAGGGAGTAGGTTATCAAAGGTGCCATATGCAAACTTTTTTTGAAGATATGTTCAAATGTCAATTTTGTTGTGACTGATGTAACTCCCGGTTTCCTGAACGAGAAGATGACCGCCAATGATACTTTTGGGATATGCCTGCTTGTCAGGTATTCGCTGTGCATTTTATATCAAAGCTGCCGATAGGCCCCTATGCGGAGTGACGTCCTCGGTCCCGCCTCACCGAGGTAATAAATAGTCACTGTGGGGAGATGTCAGTCTCTTTTGCATTGAACCCGCGAATGCGAGTGATGTGACCTCACGGTCATCTTCTCTTTCAACCCATTGTTCACTTTCAATTCGAAGATGAACGCCAGGGAAAGTATACCTGAGCCGTCATGAGGGAGAATGAGCGGACAGCATCTGAGGGACATCTCTCTACCACCATCTAGTGTTGGTGGCGTGAGCGTGCAACCTCAAGGACCCAGGTGCCAATTAAAAGCATAGAGGGATTGGTAGAACCTGGTAAATGTATGTGGGGTACTCCAGCTAGCCGCAGTACGCGTATCGGTCAACGAGGCACCTCTGAAGAGAGCCCATTTGCAACCCTGCAGCAGCTGGCAGAGGTTAGAGAAACAGGTTCTCCTGGGCCATTGGAGGCCACCAGAAGAACTGTCGCTTCCCCTCTCCTGACCTTCTCGAGGAAGGCAGGGAGCAGCGCTATAGGCGGGAAAGTGTATAAAGGCACTTTGGGCCATTTGTGCGCTAGGGCGTCGACGCCTAGTGGTCCTCCGCAGCTGCGGAGGGAAAACCACAGGGAGCAATAGGTCATCTCTGTTGTGGCAAAGAGGTCAACCTGGGCTTCCCCAAAGCATTCCCAAATGCACTGCACCCCCAGAGGTGAGGACCCTCCCTGGAGAGGAGGTCCGCCACCCAGTTCACTACTCCCGGGATGTACAGCCCGGAGGGACAGGAGGTGCGTCTGTGCCCAGATCAGCAGCTGAAAGGCTATGTGCTGTAACCCCAGGGACCGAAGCCCTCCCTGGTGGTTCACGTACGCAACCACTAAAAGGCATACGAAAGGCATTGAGCCACACTTGAAGCGGGCGCATGTGAAGTAAACCCAGTTGAATGGCTGGGGACACTGCGGCCATCAGACCCAGTAGTTTCTGGCACAACACTAATTGAACTGTGGACCCTGGTTGAAACAGATCCCGGCAGTTGTGAATAGCAGCTACTCTGTTGTTCGACAGGTAGGCTCGAATTGTAAGGGAATTCAGCCGGAGACCCAAATAAACCGTACTCTTCAACGGTGTTAATTGGCTTTTTTGCATCGTTGAGGGTGAGACCCAGCCTCGACAGATGCTCCGTCACAACCACTGTGTGAGCCACTGCTCCTGCCTGGGACTGGGAACAAATCAGCCAGTCGTCCAGGTAATTCATCACCCTGATCCTTTGCAGCCACAAGGGAGCTAGGATGGCATCCATGCACTTTGAAAATGTGCGGTGGGCTAACGAGAGGCCGAATGGCAGCACGGAGAACTCAAAGACGTTCCCCTGAAAGGTGAAGCAGAGATATTTCCTGTGCGCTGGACGGATAAGAACATGAAAATACACATCCTTCATGTCCACTGTTGTAAACCAGTCGCCCGGCCGGACAGGCTGGAGGATGTGGCGATGTGTGACCATCTGGAACCTCCTCTCCCTCAAGAACCCGTTGAGGTGTCTCAGGTCTAGGATGGGGCGATGGCCGCCGTCCTTTTTTGGCACCAAGAAATACCTTGAGTAGAACCCCTCTCTTCGAGAGGTGTGTTCTACGAGATGAATGGCTTGTTTTTGAAGTAGTGTTTCTGCCTCTTGTTTGAGGACCTGGAGAGGGTTGTTCACAGAAAGGGAGGAGGTCCCGAGTGGAATTGCAGTACGTAGCCAGTGTGTACGGTGGCAAGCACCCAGGAGTCTGAGGTGCAGTTGCGCCAGTAGTGCAGATGGTGTTTTACAAACGGGTGGGTCTGTGGCCGCAAGTCTTCAGGGCCCCTGCTGGGGCTGCTGAGGCTGAGGTGGAGGCTGCCTTGGAGGCTGCCTGGGGGCGGTTCCAGTGAAACTGTCTCCCTGGGCGCTGGTGTGCTGGGGCCCCACATCCGGCGTTCCCCCATCTTTGTTGCTGGCTCCTTGCCACAGAGGCCTGGAGGCGGTGCCTCAGGTCGCCCCATGGTGCCGTAGGGATCAGGGTAGTCCGAGTTACTGTGGTAACTGCCGGACGCCATTGCCTCCCCCTTCCCCGTGCCGAAGCATGGGAGGGGAACATTGCAGCTAACTGCCGGGACGCCTCTCACTCTCTGTGAGAGCGTTGCAAGATCTCCTGTACCGCTGATCCAAAAGTGTGGCCAGGGGAGATAGGCGCATCTAGTAATGCAGACTTGTCCGCATCCAGGACCCTCGCTTGAGACAGCCAGAGCTGTCTGTGTGCCACCAGCAAGCTCGCCAGGCTTCTGCCCAGGGCTTGCCCTCCGAAGCCTGAGATTTGTAATAATGTGTTTGAGACCGCGCGTAGCTCTGAAGCTAGCGGCTCGGGCAGGGTTACAGAGTGCAGCATTCCATCCAGGTAGGCTGTTAAGAGGCATCCTGTGTTCGCCAGATGCATTACCTGTGCTTCAGCTACGTAAGCCTTCTTAAGGTGGGCTTCTGTGATCCTGCATTGGTCGTTAGGGCATACAGGATCCTTGGACGGGCCTCCCACTGGGGGAGCTCGCACTAAGGCCGCTATAGTGGAGTCTACCGACTGGAACTGTGCGAGCCCTACTGCCTCTGCTTCCTCCATGGAAGCAAGTGCAGCCGCGCTCTTGGACACGCTGGCCAATTAGGCCAGGTGTTGCCAAGAGGATTTGACCTCCTCCAGGAAGTCCGGGAATGCCGGAGGCTGGAGGGTAAATGTCTGTGCTGGTCTGAAGACAGACCTGCTCTGCTCGAAACTTGCCTTCCAGGGTACCTGGAGGAAGTTGGTGGCCCTCTCCATCAGTGCCTGAACCGAGTTCGAGGGCACTGGAATCTCAGCTCCAAGGCAAGCTTGGAGCTGGGGACCATTAACTGAGTAAGGTCTGGGTCCTTTACCTGAGGCTCCAAGGCAAGCTCGGACCTGGGGACCATTACCTGAGTCTCCGTCTGCAAGAAGGACTCCTCATCCCAGGAAGCCGCTAGGGAGAGTGCATCCTGTTCCTTCTCACTCATCACCATGTCCTGCTGATCAACCTCTGCAGCAACCACTGGCGAAGCCGGGGTAAGCTGGGGCAGGCGCAGGGGGGCCTGCTTAAGTGGCAATATCCCTCGCATGGTACGCGTTTCTGGATCTCTTCCTGCCCCTTGAGGGAGATCTAGAGCGATTGTGGTGGCGCTGTGGAGCCTGTGCACAAGAAATACTTGGGGAGGAGAGGCTTGGGATCCCTAGACCGACAACGGCTCTCCTAGGCTGGCTGCAAGGTTCTCGTCTGAGAACAGCAACATTCTTTTTTGCAGGGTGCTCTCTTTGGACCAGGCACAAAAATTGCAGGACTACCTGTCTGCCAAGGCAGCAGAGGTGTTGTCAATGCCCAGGCACCTCACACACAGGGTGTGTTTGTCTTGCGGGGGCAATTTCCGCCTGCAGGATGTGCACAGGTGAAAATTCGACATTTCAGTCGTGTATCACCTTAGCACCGAAAAACCCTGAGGGGATCGAGTGTGCTCAGTGAAGCGCCAAAGGCATCGAAGTCCTCGAGGCACCGAGGGCGAAGTGCCGAGGTACCGAGGCTCTGGGGCAGCGAGGCACCAAAGGCGCCACTGCACAGGCTCAAAAGCCTTGAGGCGTTGAAGTGCCGGGGCGTATTGTCCTCGAGGTACCGAGGGTGTCGAAGCACCAAGGTACCGAGGTCTTGGGCTAGCACGGCTGTGAATGCGCGCTGCACAGGACTCGAAAAACCTCTCGGCTTCTAAACGACGAGGCATGTAGCTCTCGGGGTACCGAGGATGCTGATGCACCGAGGCATCGAGGTTGTGGAGTGTCAGGGCACAGAGGCCACCAAGGGAAGCATGGTGCTCGAAAAGCAGTGATATTATTGCTAGGCTGCAGAAATAAGTCTTGCTGAATCATATTTCTAAATTTTATTTGCAGCTGTTATCCTGATACATGGCTAAAAGGGTGTCTGTTCAGCTGTTCAATTTTAAAAAGTTATTCATCCCTGGTATTTTGCTTTTAAAGACACATTGTTGGGTTTCATTACCTTGGTACAGAGTCCTATTTAAATGGCCTCAGTTAAATACATATCACAGGGTTGCTTTATCAAGTGTGCCAGTTATGTAACTAAAACAATGACATTTATTTGGCAAAACAATGAGCATAGTGCCTAAAATACCTTCCCCTGTTATTGCTCTGAGTATATAAACGGGATATTTTTTAGTTGACATTGTTACATGGCTAGATGCATTGATGTATTGACTTAGTCCCCATTGTAACTGTTGGAAGTTCAAAGGACATGTTGAAAGCCCGACCTCCAAATGACCATGCAGTAAAAGGCTGACAGTCAAGGAAATCACTTCTGCAGAAATCTTTATACTGTATATCCTGGGTCTCGTGTCCAGGAATGGACAGCATTCTATCTGCAGTAATCATGAGAGACTACAGTCAATCACCTTGGTTCTTCATGGTTAGGCCATCAACTTACTTAGGGACAAAATCATAGACCGGGGGTGGGCCCTCGATGGCCATTCCACTCTGGGTTTCATATGTATAATAAACTACTTTAGGCATTTATGTATCAAATTCAAATCATTGGTACCTCATATCTACATTCCAAGTAAAACTAGTACAGTTAATCTATTACAGGAATAGATCATGGATGAGCTCACTCACCTGTATGTACAATTACAGGAAAATTATATTACCAAGTCACTGTAACATGTCCAAGTTACAGGTGTGAAGCTCTGAAGCTTTACTCGTCATCAGCGTATTTCAGTTCTAGCGCTTCTGGCTATCTGTTTATAGCATTAGAGGGGATTTCTCTTGTCTTGTTTTTCCTCGGCCTGTATTGCTGACAGCTGCTTAAAGATTCAGTGGGTTCAATGGGACACTATCTGATTGAGAATTAAAAGATAGTGACTGGAATCGCAATGCTTGTCACCTACGCCAACAACGACATTGCATTTTGCCTTGATAAAATCACAATTAATTATCCGAGTGCTTTTTATCTTATTTTTTTTTTTTTTTTTTGGAATCAAATGAAGAACAATTTCGAGATTGATAAAGGATCCTGTTAGCGATGGTTATGTATGACCCTGTCAGCAAGCCATAACTAATTGCCTTCATACATATGCTGTACATGTCCAGAGAATCACTATTCTGCCTAATGTGCACGGTAACCTCTCTTGTAGAGATTTTTTTCTGTAATTACATTTACAATTGTAGTGCTATTTCTGAGGTGAAGACAAAGTCAGTGCACTTTGGCATGTATTGTGATGCAATCTCTGCACAAAGAACTGTACATATCTAATGTACTGGAGATCCTGAATCCTAAATGGGAAGACCACAATTGATCAGCATTGAATTTGGCATGGTGTAGTTTACTTTTCCACCATTAGTGCATCTGACCAAGGAACAGAAAAGATATGATGGTGTGCATTATTGTGTCAGGCACCATGTGTGTCTCTGTGAGTGCTCCCTCTACCACTTACAGTAGTACTGGACCTCTCAAACGAGAAGGCCACTGCAGAATTCAGCCCAAATATGCCGTCTTTTTGTGATGTTGACTAATGTGAGCAAAAGGTTGAGATCACAGGAAGGCAGCATTTTGCAATGTGAGTGAAGTAAGCCCTTGTATGTAAGCCATTATGTTATTGGATTTGAATTAATAAAAAATAGATTCTAAAAGGAGATTCAGTCAAAAAAAGTTATTCAATTCTAGAACTCTCAACACTTGTGTAGGGAATAATATGTCACCCATTTACGATTTTATGAAAGCTTTCTTAACTGTATGTATCATATTGTAAAGTAAACTTTTCTTTTGTCCACTCTCACTTAGGATTATTTCAGCTATGGAGCAGATTGAGTGAAAGATGTACATTTTAGTACATAACTTTTTCTGGAAAATAACAGTATTCCAAAGTTACTACTGCAGCACTTAAGAGAACACCAGAATGTGTATCAGATATGGACAAGATACTGGTAACCATTATTCATGGCTTATTTTTTTATACATATAATTTCATCGCAGCCCAGTAAAAGATAACTTGCTTTCGCATTGACTATTATACTCGACTGTGTATTAAATCCCATAGGCTCTGTGCATCAGTGCAAATAATGATGTTTGTACAGATTGAAGAAGGGTCGTACCTCATGCTGAAGCTCTGAGTACTTTTAAATGATTTCATCTTTATTTTTCATTGTTAACCAGCACTTTGAAACCGTCTCCCCATATGTCAGTACTGGGACACCAGTACATCAGTATGCAGTGGTACCTTTTTGTTAGATAGGCGAGAATTATACAGTTTGTAAATGATGAACCGTATATATACATTGTTGCAAAGAAGACCTCTATATATACAAAATGCATAATAAAAAAAATGCTTTTCTGTTCCGTTAATTGAATGGCAAAAGTGTCCTGGAACAACATATGACAGAGGTGTAAGAGCTTAAAATTTAAATCAGTTCTTAATTCCAACACACACACACTCCTACCCTAACATTAGGGTTAGGACCATAGAGTAATCGCATTTAGTGATCTTGAGAACAAACAATGGCTCTGACAGTCATCTAAAGCTAAAAAGGGTTAGCACCACTGCTAAATAGATACATTGTCCATATATTTTCCTCAGTGAAATACTAATTGAATGAGTGTGTGAGAGAGAGAAAACAACTAACTGGGGCGAAAGTTTAAAACATTATTTAGCATAATAGTGATTGATATGATCATTTTTAGCTGATAATCGCACATTGAAAACATTATCGTCCAACCCTAGCTGTACATGCCTACACACACACTGCTTCAGAATTAGGCTGTCTCGTGAGGAGTTGGAAAGCAGTGATCTGTTACCAACAGAATTTATGATTGAAGTTCAAAGTTAGAGATGAAAGACCTTCTGAACTGTAAAGAACATAAAAAGAGAAACAAAACCCTTTTAGGACATTTAGAGCAAGAACTAGAGGTCAGGCCTTCTGTGTGTCAATCATGTCACCTTTTCTGTTTGTGAGATTCTCTCAGGTCCTCCAGAGTTAAGTGAGGGCAGTATTTGGACTGATATCAGTATAAAATTTTAAATTAGTCAGACCTGTAATCGTACTTACTTTCAATGACACACACACACACACAAATACTGTTAGTCAAGTTAGTTTTCAAAGATTTTAAACGCCACCATTTAGATTCATTGAATGGACCCCAGTACAGGATGATTCGTAATTCGCACATCATCGTCGGAGCTTTCTTAATAGTATTATACCATTACAATTGTGCTCTTCCATTTCTGAAAATGTATCTTCGCCTTTGTTCAAGAGAAGGTCCGATGGGGTCTATTTTAATGGTCTAACAGCACTGGATCTTATAACGCAGCTCTCACTGTATTTTTCTTGTATGTGGGTCTGTAAATCACTCCTGGGTGTATAAATCAACCCTGGGAGAGAAATACCTGTATTGGCCCCACTTCTCATATGGTTTAAATGGACTCCTATATCTGTAAAGACCTCCACTGACTCTCTCACCTTAATGGCTGCAATGCAATAGTTGGCAGTAAGATATAACAAATGACAGTGTTTTAATGCAGATGGTATTGCTTGAGGCTGGCCTATCAGATTTTGCAGAAAACTTGGTGATCCAAAAATAGAATATCTAGCCTGCTTCTTTTCTCTCTGCACATATTTTATTACTTGCACAAGAACGGTGCATTATCTTTCACAGTTTAATGGATGTCTCTGTCTTCTTTGATTCTCCAAACTGTAAAGACGTATCCCACTTCCTTAAACCAAACATTTTTTATGCAACAGTGTACTTGAAAATAATTTATTAGGTGCATGTGACCTTGTAGCATTGGCAATGAGACTCAAACCATAAAGCTGCAGTTTAAGCACTCATACAAAACACCCACAAAACACAGCACAGCACCGCACCGCACAGCACAGCACCTTCCCCATCATTAATTCTAAACTAAAACCCGTGATCACCCATTTTATACACCTGTGGCCTAATGAATTATTAATCATGTATTTCAATATATGGCTCCAGCCACATTCCCACGTACTTTTTGCAGGGAGGAATTTAACCCCCTCCCTGCCACCCAATATTCCCCCCCCACACACACATTACACTGCCCTGCCACAGTGCATACCTGGGAGCATACCTTACCGCCATTTTGTTGTCCATTGAAAAAAGTTAGCTGTTTTGTAATTTAATGTGACTTTTTTTCTTTTAGTTTAGGGCCCAGTTTAATTGTTTCTTTCACTTAGAAAATGTGTTTTAGGAAAAACTAAATTAACACAATGTTTCAGTTTAATCCACATGTATTTAATGACACAGTCACTGTTCGCAATCACAATTGCAACATCATAACTATTAAACACTCAATAGTGCTGAATTTAGAAATACTAAAAGAAACTAAAATTCAATGACGAACGTTTCGACTAGCAGACACTGAAAACTAGTCAAAGCAATTGTCATTTAATTTGAGTTTATTTTAGTTTTTCAAGAGTTTATATTTTTCCTTTTTTTCATTTAAAAAGGTTGGGCCCTACAGCAAGTGCCTGATGAAGCCATTAGCTAGTTGTGAAATAGTCACTTCACACTAATGTTTATTCACTACATCCTAGAAAGCTCAAGTTATTCCTAGTTTGATGGTTACGTGTTTTAAGACTGGCTTAAAAAAACAGATAGTTTTCATGGTCACCAATTAATATCTGCTTGGCTAGGCAGTGTAAAGACTTAGCTACATACAGCAGCATGCTAAGTGCTGTACAGTAAACTGTACTGCTGGTGTCTGGCTTCTCTCTGAGCAACAGTGCAGCTACAGCACAGTAACTTCAGACCTTGTAGTGATTATTGCTCAGTGTGTGCCTAGGCTGAGTTAACCTGAGCTACTACTGCTTACCTTATCTAATGGGAAATATGCTGACTTCTATAAACTGGTACAAAAAACAATTCTGTACTGTAGTTTTATCAGACAGCATATGTCAGCACTGACTGAACAAAATATAAGATGTACTGAAACTTTGACAAATCCCTAATGGTGATTTGTTGATTTCTCTTGAATAATGATATTTTGTCATATGGACACTTTTCTTTTAAACTATTCGGTTAGTCCAAAACGAAGTGCAAATTAGCAATGCTTTTCCTGTACTGGGCAAGCTTCACCTGTGGGTGGTTGTGTTCAGATTCACCTTCCGCACACTTAAGATGATTTTAATCTGGAGTTCTTCTGTGAGCAATGGCACTGCACACAACAGTTCTATAGGAAAAGAGTGCACTTTACCAAAGTTAATTAATTGTTCATTTGGTAGGCAACTAGCTGAATAATTGACAATGTTTAGTAAAAATGTGGGATCATTCTTTTACATGCTTCATTTAACTTTATGGCATGGGCTGGAAGTGCAACCCTTTGGGATGATTAAACCCGTAACTATATCAATGGATAATTTGACTGATTGTTTTGAGTGCCCTGGTTGATCTAATTCATTTTTCATTACCTGGGCCTATTATGATACAACACATTTGAAGCTCCATTTTCCCACATTGATGTTCAATTTTGCATAGACATATAATACATTTTTGTAAGTTTGCTAAATTATTCCAGAGTTAATCATTCAGTGTGCTCCATTTTGCTAAGAAACAGACCTTCACAGTCAATTTTGGTTTATCAAAGGTAGTTTTAGTAGTAGGGACACAATATTTCTCCCCACACCTTGCATTCTGCTTGCCACTAACTCTGTGATTCAGTTTTGGAGGTCGTAAATTACAACTTTAAGTGAAGAAATACAGTGGTTGTATCTTACAAAATAATGGCATACATGTCGTGCACTGCTGTTTGTTACTCAGGTCCACAATGTACAGTTTTGAAAGAAACATGTTGTAGCTTACATGTGTTTTCATGACATGTGGTACTACACTAGGTTAAAGGAAGTTCTTAGTTCCCATGCCTTACTCTCAGGAAGTTTGTTACTGGTTCACTTGCTAGGTCATTCTTATAGCATGTTATTGGCTGCAAAACATAATATGAAGGGGTGGGGAAAATGTAATTCTCCAGGTAAAATGACCAACGTAGTTCAAGAGTACCTGCTTGCAAGTGCAGCAAACAGTATATAAAAAACAGAAGTACACAATATGTTAACTTTATAGAGTCACATACTGGTAGTACCATTTTAAAATTTAAATAAAAGGCTGGCGATACACTCACAATTAAGATTTAATCCTTTGTATGAAAATGGTTGAGAAATAAACCAACATCCACTGCTAAGTTCATATTGCATAATGATTTATATGCAAATCATAACCATTATTATGCATGCACTCTAATGAAGAGTGGTGGAGAATTCAGATTGCTATTAAACGGGCTTGATGAGTACAGTTTATTATGCTGTTCTACAAATTAGACCGTATTAGACTTTATTAGACCTTGGAAAACAGACCGTATTTTCCAGGTGCTTCTTACGTAAACAGTACTAGGGGTAACCATGAAACATTTCGGAAATGAGGACACATTTACCTAATGTGTGCACCAATTAATTAACTTTGTCCTAAAATATATACTGTACAAACTGAATTTAGATTTTGAAATGCTAGTACCTTTTTTTTTTTTTTACATACATTACAAGATCATGTACTTATGTTGTTTAGCTTATGACCTATGACTGGTGAATGACATTGAGTTAGTTATTCAGTTTACAAGGTACAGTACAAAAATCATTGTGGGGACTATTACCAGCAGAACAACATGGGGGAGTGTGATACTCCATAGCAGTGGTTTTTAATTCTAGTCCTCAAGTACCCCCAGCGGTCCAGGTTTCATTTTGAACCAGCTGCCTGAAAGCATTCGTATGTGCTCTGGAAAAAGATGCATGTTTAATATTTAATTCCAGGTTGAAACTAAATCATGGACCATTGAGGGTACCAGGGTGAAAAAACCACTGCTCTATAGTGTTGTACTTTCAGAGATGCATCAAAGCTAAGAAAACATGTTAAGTCTGTGCATCATTTATTATCCTTCATCCATAATGTTGGCATACTCGTGCATTCAGCACTACAGTAAATATTATGGGTTGCAATTCTGATTCCACAATAAATGAATCACTCCTTGTGACAGAGAGAGAAAGAATTCGAACTGTAAATCTCCCTCCCGACCAAAAAAGGCGCTGGGTAAGGTTGATCGTATGCTTCCTCCTAGATGGACTGCCTTGACGGTAGGCGGAAACCGGAAGGTGACCATATTAGGGGGAGCGCGTAGTTGCATGTACCTGGAAGGATTCCATTGCAATCAGCTGCGGGGCGGGCCCCTATTGGAGAAACCATGGCAACGGGTTGCTTGCAAGGAGGAGGTTCTGGGTACAAAGGGGAAGCAGCTACGTTAGTACGGCCCCTTGCGCTGATGACGGCATCCAGCCGGAGCCTGTGTTTTTGTTTTGTTTTGTGTTTCTGACAGAGGAGGAGTGAGAGTCGGGAGCTGCCGCCGCGGAGCCAGCACTAAGACCCGGAGCACGTCCCTCAAAGCACAACACAGCACAGCACAGCACCAGCACTCACCACGACCCCGGAGAAAGAGCACAGTTTCGTGCACGGAGGATTGTGGTCACAGGAGTGTTATTATTATTTGTGTTTCAGGACTGTAAACCTGCCGTGTTCCCCCCGATGCCATCGCTGGCAGAGGGGTGGTTTATTATTATTATTATTATTATTATTATTATTATTATTATTATTATTATTTGTGTTTTTAAAATAAACACTGACTTTTTGGGAGAACTCTGGTCTGGACTTTCACTTGTGTCTTACACCACTCACATCCTGTTCACAAGTGGTGTCAGAAACGGGATTTCACGATGGACCCAGCAGCACTGAACACCATGATGGAGGCTCAGGCACGGAGGCATGAGGAAACCCTGGCAGCGGTGATGGAGAGGATGAATGCCATGTTCCTTGCGGCCAACCAGAGGAGGGAACCGGTGGCCGAACCAACAGTGGCTCCTCCAAAACCCAAAGTGGTGAAGATGTTGCTGGAGGATGATCCCGAGGCCTATTTAACATCTTTTGAAAGACAGGCAACAGCAGCCCTATGGCCTCGGGAGTGGTGGGCTACCCAGCTGGGACCCAATCTGATCGGGGAAGCCCAGGCAGCCTACCATGCTTTAACCCATGAACAAGCCATGGATTACGATGTGGTAAAGAAAGCCATCCTTCAGCGACTGGATATAACGGAGGAGACGCACCGCCGCCGGTTCCGGGAGTACCAACGCCCCGAAGGAGTCCGACCCCGAGTAATGGCCCAGCAGTTGGTGGACCAGGTGACCCGGTGGCTCTGCCCTGGCGAGCGAACAGCTGAAGAGGTGACCGAACTGGTCACCATTGAACAGTTTATACAGTTGCTGGGGCCAGAGGCCAGCAATTGGGTCAGCAGGCACCGGCCCACCACGCTGGACGCCGCGGTCAGGCTCCGTGGGCGCCTTTCCCTCTGGAATGTTACCGGTGCCATGGGGTCGGCCACCTTGCCCGGAATTGCCCCTCAGCAATGGAGTGTGGTGCGGCTTTGCATTATTTGGTACCGGCGACAGGTAAGTCCAGGGGTAATGATTGGGAGGGACCTTGTATTGTTGATGTGCGGGTTGGTAATGTGAGCACCCACGCATTAGTGGACTCAGGGTGTGGGCAGACCTTGATTTTGGAAACTCTCTTAGAAGGGGTACCTTGGTGGTCACGTGGGTTAGTGGTCATCTCCTGTATCCATGGAGATAGCAAGGACTACCCCCTCACTAAATTAGATGTGACAGTTGGTAGTCACACCCGCCGTGTAATTGTGGCGGTGGCAAAAAGGTTGCCATACCCGGTTATTTTAGGTAGAGAGTGGCCATGTTTCGAAATAATTATAAATCAAAAGGTAGAGCCAGTCTCCGGTAAGACCATAGGAGCAGCAGGGGAAACTATTGGGGATATCTTTCCACTGCATGCTGATCTGTTCCCCTCTCGGTTCCGCCCAAAAAAAACTAAACGAGAGAGAAGGGTGGAAAAATGGGAGGGCGCATCAATGACACGAGGTTGGGGTTTGGTAGGAGACTCCTCCACATCTGATAAACGCCAGGGAAAGGGGATTGGGATCCAGTGTGACCGACCGGGCCGGGTTACTGAGACCCCTAGTGCTGAGGCTACCATATCCCCGCTCGATATACCGAAGGTCTGGGACCGAGATGTTGATCTAGCGTACGAACAAAAAAATGATCCTACGCTGGCTAACCTCTGGGGGCAGGTTCGGTCTATCGAGGGGAAGGAAGTAGATGGCAATCGGCCGCTCACATACCCTCACCACATTGTGCTTGGGCATTTGCTGTATAGAGTATCCCGAGCCCCGAGCACAGGGCAGACTGTAACACAGTTACTCGTTCCTCAGTCTTTTCGACATGAGATCATGCGGTTGGCTCATGATGTCCCTTGTTCGGGCCACTTAGGTAGCGAAAAGACTCAGGAACGAATATTGGCTCGATTTTACTGGGCGGGAGTGTACAGTGAGGTGAAGCGGTATGTGGCGACCTGTAGAGAGTGCCAACAAGTAGCGCCGGGGCGGGTTCGCCCGGCCCCGTTGGTTCCACTGCCCCTGATCAATATCCCCTTTGAACGCATTGCAATGGATATAGTGGGCCCATTGAGCCAGTCTGACTGTGGATATACGCATATTTTAGTAGTGGTGGACTACGCGACCAGATATCCAGAGGCAGTACCATTGAGGTCCACTAGTGCATTGGCGATTGCAAAAGAGTTAGTGCAGATCATAGCGAGAGTAGGGATCCCCAAAGAAATTCTGACTGATCACGGAACTAATTTTATGTCACGGTGTTTAAAGGAACTGTATAAATTATTACAAATTCGATCCATTCGGACCTCCGTTTATCACCCGCAATCGGATGGTTTAGTGGAACGTTTTAATCAGACATTGAAGCAGATGCTGAGGCGGTTTGTCAACCAGGAGCAAAAACATTGGGCTAAACTCCTTCCCTACCTGATGTTTGCAGTGAGAGAGGTGCCTCAGAGCTCGACCGGGTTTTCTCCCTTTGAGCTGCTGTATGGGAGACAACCACGAGGTGTCCTTGATCTTGTAAAGGAAGGATGGGAAGAGCAAAATAAAGATGCTAAAAACATAGTGAAATATGTAATTATGTTGAGAGATCGCCTGCAATTGGTTGGTCATCTGGCACACGAGAACTTAAAACAGGCTCAGCATCAGCAAGAGCAGCAGTACAATAAACAAGCACGGATTCGGACTTTTCGGCCAGGAGATAAGGTACTGCTGCTACTTCCCACTTCAGAGTCTAAACTGTACGCTAAGTGGCAGGGACCATATGAGGTGATGCGGGCAATTGGTAATGTAAACTATGAAATCAGACAACCCGATCGCCGTAACAAAACAGAAATTTATCATATTAATTTATTAAAACCCTACAATGAAAGGGAGGCCCTGTTTATAGCCAATGACAGTATAGAAGAGGATTTTGGTCCCTCTGTCAGTACACCAGCTACAGTTAACATTCCGATGGGGGAACAATTACTTCCTGATCAGAAGTGTGAACTCCGGGGGTTAGTGAAACAATTTGGTGATGTTTTTTCTGACTTGCCTGGCAGAACTAATATGATTGAACATGCTATTATTACTCCAGCAGGTGTCAGGGTCCGAGAGAGACCGTATCGAATCCCGGAGAGCCGCAGGGGTGCCGTCGGCCGGGAGGTGGGGGATATGCTCGAGCTTGGAGTCATTGAGCCTTCCCGGAGCGAGTGGAGCAGCCCGATAGTGATGGTGCCTAAGAAGGACGGCTCCACTCGGTTCTGTGTGGATTTCAGAAAGGTTAATGCCATCTCCAAGTTTGATGCATATCCCATGCCTCGGGTGGATGAACTCCTCGACCGACTGGGAGGAGCGCGGTTAATTTCGACTTTGGATCTGACGAAGGGATACTGGCAAATTCCACTGACCCAGAGTTCGCAAGAGAAAACTGCTTTCTCTACCCCAGATGGCTTGTTCCATTTCCAGACCATGCCCTTCGGGTTGCATGGAGCCCCGGCCACCTTTCAGAGACTGATGGACCAGGTCCTAGCGCCCCATCAGCAGTATGCCACTGCATACATTGATGACGTGGTGATTTTCAGCTCTACCTGGAGAGAGCATATTATTAGACTTTCGGCCGTCCTACAGTCTCTGAGGGAGGCGGGGCTGACGGCTAATCTGGGCAAGTGTGCATTCGGAAAAAAAGAAACCCAGTATCTGGGCTTCCTTATGGGTAATGGGCGGGTAAAGCCGATCGCTTCTAAAGTCCAGGCTCTAGTGGAGACGGCGATCCCGAGAACCAAACCGCAGGTGAGATCACTATTGGGGTTAGCAGGCTATTATCGCCGCTTTATCCCCGAGTATGCCACCATAGTTAACCCCTTGGTAGAGCTCACCAAAAAGACGGCTCCAAAAATAGTTAAGTGGACAGGGGAGTGTCAGGGGGCCTTTGACACGATTAAGAGGAGACTATGCCAGGCCCCAGCACTTATTTCACCAGATTTCAGTAAGGAGTTCATCCTCCAGACCGATGCCTCCCAGATTGGTCTGGGGGCGGTCCTGTCCCAGCAAGTTGATGGAGTAGAACACCCAATTATTTACATGAGCAAAAAACTGGCTCCACGGGAGATTAACTACTCCGTCATTGAGAAGGAGTGTTTGGCCATCAAATGGGCCACTCACGCCCTTCGCTATTACTTGCTGGGGCGTTCTTTCACTCTTGTCACTGATCATGCTCCTTTAAGGTGGTTGCATACGATGAAGGACAATAACGCTCGGATAACTCGGTGGTATCTGGCGCTGCAACCCTTCCACTATACAGTGAAACATCGTGCGGGTAAGGAGCATCAAAATGCAGATTTTTTTTCAAGGGAGGGGGGCCCATTGGGGAACTTAGCATTGGCCGAGTGTGCCTTCGGCATCACTCTGAGGGGTGAGATGTGTGACAGAGAGAGAAAGAATTCGAACTGTAAATCTCCCTCCCGACCAAAAAAGGCGCTGGGTAAGGTTGATCGTATGCTTCCTCCTAGATGGACTGCCTTGACGGTAGGCGGAAACCGGAAGGTGACCATATTAGGGGGAGCGCGTAGTTGCATGTACCTGGAAGGATTCCATTGCAATCAGCTGCGGGGCGGGCCCCTATTGGAGAAACCATGGCAACGGGTTGCTTGCAAGGAGGAGGTTCTGGGTACAAAGGGGAAGCAGCTACGTTAGTACGGCCCCTTGCGCTGATGACGGCATCCAGCCGGAGCCTGTGTTTTTGTTTTGTTTTGTGTTTCTGACAGAGGAGGAGTGAGAGTCGGGAGCTGCCGCCGCGGAGCCAGCACTAAGACCCGGAGCACGTCCCTCAAAGCACAACACAGCACAGCACAGCACCAGCACTCACCACGACCCCGGAGAAAGAGCACAGTTTCGTGCACGGAGGATTGTGGTCACAGGAGTGTTATTATTATTTGTGTTTCAGGACTGTAAACCTGCCGTGTTCCCCCCGATGCCATCGCTGGCAGAGGGGTGGTTTATTATTATTATTATTATTATTATTATTATTATTATTATTATTTGTGTTTTTAAAATAAACACTGACTTTTTGGGAGAACTCTGGTCTGGACTTTCACTTGTGTCTTACACCACTCACATCCTGTTCACACTCCTGTACGTCACGTGTGGATTTCCCGTGCAAGGTATAATAACACATTTATTAAATTAATATTTGTATGATGTTTTCATAGGTTATATTTAGATAAAGAAGCGGGCATGCAGTGCAATCATTTTTAAATGCTAAGAGGCTTTAGAAAGGGTATAAAGGATCTGATCATTTTAAGATCTTGGTTTGGCTTCTTTTTACACACCGTGCTTTTCAACTTCAGTTCAGCCCTCAGTAACGCTTTGCAACCTGGATTTCTGCTGTGTTTAGGGAATCTAGTCAAGTGAAAGACAAAACGTGTGGAATTCCAAGTAGCTGCTGGAGCATCAAAGGGGATACTTAGCTTTTGCCTTAGTTTGAGAAACTGTTTGGCCAAAACTCTCTCATGTTCTCCTGAGGAGTTCAAAGCTGAACCTCCATTCCCAGTGTTTGGAGTTTCTGCTTTAGTGCAGTTGAGTTCAATTATACAGTACGATATGCAATGAGACCTGTACTGTACATGACCTCTTACTGCTGAAATAAGTTGAAGAAGTATTCAACCACACACTGATTTTAAAGCTGTAGTTTTGTACAGTCATGTCATGAAAATTTGTCAATAAAGTATAATTGTGTTGTAAACTGCATTCACCCATAGCTTAACCTGCAGTATATTTTTTAACAGAAAACCTCTTGTTTACATTACCCAAATGTAGTTTTAGCTGTATGTGCGTAAGTTTGCTTCGGTGTCAATGTGTCGGACAGACGTACGGTACTACTTGCAGCAGTTGGTGGTTATTAATAAAATATATTATAGCTGAAGCACCAAAATCTGAATTTAAAAAAGAATGCCTTTTTTCCCCCAAAATGGTGTTTGCCGTTTAAAAGCTGGTTCTCTGATTTCAACCGATAGGCAGATGAAATAAAGAAATAAAAAATAATGAAATATTTTGGCAGCGTCTTTAATAGCTATGTCTGGGATTAACCTGAAAACTAGATATTTAATTGCTCAAATGTGGATTTTTTTTTTTTATCTCAATCAGGAGACTGGAATGTTGTGGAGGACAATGGTCATGTGTGTGTAACTCTTTAGGGTTTTACATAAAGCAATTTTGAAATACTTCTGTCTTTGTACTTAATCTAATAATAACAGCTTTATTTGTATATAGCGCCTTTCATAGTGGACCACCATCACAAAGCGCTTTACAGAGGTAGGCTGTGAACTGTGCATTATATGCAGAGTCAATTACAATAGGACATTGATTTAACATCTCATCTGCAGGATGGAGCACAAGGAGGTTAAGTGACTTGCTCAGGGTCACACAGTGAGTCAGTCAGTGACAAAGGTGAGATTTGAACCGGTGACCGTCTGGTTACAAGCCCTGGACTTTAACCACTGGACCACACTGCCTCCTATAAAGAAGAAAGAGGTTATTTGTTCTTTCTGGTGGACAGATACAGTAAGATTAATGCACTCATGGTTTCAGAGGCTGCTGTCACTGAAAAGCTTAGCCAACTCCACACAGCACTAAGCAGACCCTGCATGATGTGCTGGCCAGCAAACAGCTGCTGGGTAAACGTGGCGGTCCGCATTCCCTTAGAGATGTGCTTAACAACCTGTGCTTGCCCACGTTTATCTCATCCCATTGATCTCAGTCAAGACCCGGTTCACTAAGTTCAGTTTGAGGGTGTTGAGAGCTCTGCTGTCCTTCATGCTTCGTTAGGCCCTGTGCTGGAGGAGAAGGAGAAACCGGCAAAGTCACTGAGGTTTATCTTTAAAATGATAAATGATAAATAGAGTGATGGTTTCTGAGTACACACCATGCTTTCCAGATATTGTTTTGTTTTCCATGCTTAAGGTAATCGATTATATTAAAGATGCAGTGCCCAGTACAGTTTGTTTATTTGTACACTGTCTTTTGATAAATGTATAGGTTTAGCAATCAATTAATGAGTAGGTCTTAGATCTGACTTGTTATCTATTAGTGTGCATCGGCTATCATCTATAGCAGCATTCCCCACTAAAATATTGTGGAGGGCAATATAAGTAACTCTGCGATCATTGGCGGACCACATATAAATATTATAACCCCCTAATCCCCAAACATTAAAAACGGAATACTAAAAGCTAGCTTCACACACATATGTGCTACCAAACATGGACATTTCCTTAAAAGCACAGGATACCAACGTGGGTTATTTTTCTTTGGGTACTTTAAACAAGATTCAGGCACAGAGCATGTTGAATGTATTGCTTGCATGTCAAAGTCAGCGTGACGTTTCAAAAGTTCAGTCTGACTTGGCAGCTTCCGCCCCCATCTGTGCGAGATCAGTAGTGGTGGCTCTCACAGGTATGACTGTTGTAAAATGCTTTCCTGATTGCTCCATTTCATGACTGACACAGCTTGCTGGCAAATCAGACAGATGGCTTTATTTGCTAACTCCATAAAGAAAAACTAATCTTCCCAGAGAGAAATCTGTTATTTTAGTCATCAAATGTATAGGCCTTACTTTTGTCTGTTGAATTTGAAGAGGACTTGTGGCCTGACATGAACTTTCTTCAGAAAGCACTGGGGACTCACTTGTTGTACTTTGACTGGGAGCAGTCTCGGTGGCTTCAGTCAAAAGCTATGCATCCTCCTCAGTTTCATCTATTGCTCGTTTTGTACGTATTAAAAAACGCTCCATTTTTTACGGCAATAGCCTCCTTATTTCAATCTACAGCAGATCCAACCATTACTTTACTGTAATGTAACAACCAATAAGAAAAGTAGGCTTATGATTTAGATTTTTTGATTGGCTGAATAACAAAAAAATAGGCTGGTTAACCGATTTAAAGTGACAGTGGAGCTGGTGAAAAAGGAATTGAAAAAAAAAACCACAATTGTACGGGTTATATGGAGGCAGCTGGGGGGCTCCTTGGGTCTCCGAAGGGCACTTTTGGCCCACGGGACTAAATATTGTAGAACTAGATCAGGCAACTGTGTTTTGTTGTTGTTTTTATTTGTTGGAAAAGTTGATGTTGGGACAACTGAATAGTTATCCCCCCATGAAATGTGAATGTACTACTACAGATTGTTAAATATCTAAAAAATGTTGAGTTCAGTGTCCATAACACGGATGAGAACATTAGCCAAAATGTTTGTCCTCTTGACTTGTTCTAAACTGATTTGTACAGGTTTAAGCAAGTGCATTAGGCTGATTTTCAGAGAGGAATAGTTTCTTGCTAGTTGCTTCGAAACAGAGTCCTGTGGGCTCCAGCTCCTGTACTCTTTGTGGTGCTCTTTCATGGTTCTGAATTCTGTGCTGTGCTGCAGCCTATACAGCACTGTAACGTCACATACCAGTTACTACATTGGAAGCTGCAGTAAACTTAGTTGAGGTTGAGATTATCAACCTTGATACAGGGAAGAAATACTAGGCCAGACATTTTTGTTTAATGGCTCTACTGAGAGTGTAACTTAAAATAGAAGAGTTTCCTCCCATCTGCTATTGAGTTTACCTCGTGGTTCAGTCCTGTGTGAAAAACTAGGGCAGGTCCTGAAGGTTTTAGATCAGTTATCAGTGCTGTCTGCACAGTGGAGGAGCAGTTTCTCCTGAGAACCTAGAATCTTGTTTTAACAGCGCTATAATGTGACAGGAATTAATCTTATTGTGTCACTTAGCAATAGAGTCACTGACGCATTTGAAATGGACCACCAACTGTTTTACAGCCATTAAAGAAGCGGTAAAGAGGCTTTTAAATCCATGTTTGCATAAGCAACAATATAACTGATATAACTGTTTTCTTCATGTGTTATATTTTTCTAATATTATTTATGGATGTAAAGTACAACATTATAGATTTAAAAGTTGAAGCTACTGTTTATTGTACGTCACCACTTCCTCACTGGCAGACCACTGGGGCTACCCTCACCTTCTGCACAGGAAGTATTAAGGTAGCAATAATTCAAATCTGTTGTATCCATTATAACAGTTTCCCATAGTAAAATCATTGCTTTCTAAAGAATATGTAAGCATTATAAAGCCCAGACAGATACAGTATGCTAAAGCATATAAAAAAAGGCAAACCACAGTAAACTGTGGTAAATGCATAGTATAAACATATGAAAAGCTAAGGAAAACTGCAAAATGACCAAGAAATATACTGTGGTAAACTTTTATAAGGGATAGCCCAGTTGTAAGTGTACTACACAAACGTTGGTTGTCACATTTTTAATGTTCCCCTTGTATTTTATACAATAAGTTAATAAACATATTTACAAGGCTCCCAATGAACATCAGTTATAAAATATTAAGAGAACACAATTGAAAAAGGTTTGGACTTTTTGGCAGCTACAGTAGTTCTGAATTAAATGCTCTTTCAAGTTTCGTCACAAGTTGTTTTCGTTTTTGTGCAAGGCTCGTGTATTGCAAGTCTTGTACATGCTTATCTAAAGAGCAACTTAGACAGTGCCTTAAGAACATTAATAAAAGCATGTTCTATTCAATATGTGACCCTGTGCATTGAAAGGAGATATATAACTGAATACAGTACATCCTGTAACAGGCTTGATGGGCTGAATAAAGCTTCAGTTATCTTGACAAATTGAGTGCTACAGTTAATGCGTCTTACAGTAGAATAAGACAAATTTAGTGCTATAAAATATGGAAACTTTTGTTTTTCTTATTTTTAAATCTGGTTTAGACTGTATTTAATTTTAGGCAATATTAAGCAATTGAACAATTAACAGACTAGATTCTCAATGTACTACAAATTGTAAGTAGCACAGTTTTTTTTCTAGCATTATACGTCCCCATGTGCTGCTACAACTGTTTAAATAACTGGCAAAGTGGTTTGTAATACACAGGTGCAGTGTTGATGTGGTGCTCAGGAATGATAGACACAAGCAGCTCTGTATTAGCTCACAAATAATAATACCTGGCTTTACACAACGATGTATAGCGCTCAGGCAAACCACAGGGTTCAGTCCCGAAATAATAATACACTAAACAAGACACACACAAACACAACACGGTCACAAGTCCAGAGTGAGTGCTCTTAGTGAAAGTGGTGATTTACAGGTTTATTTGTGTAAGTGGTGAAGTGTAGTCCGGGTTTAATTGTGGTAATTTAGCTACAGCTCTCTGAGGTTAGCCTTCTATAATGACAAGCACAGGCAGTTAGCAACAAACAAAACAATTAACACTCACAGTAATTAATTACTTCCGTTTCCCAAATGGGTCCTTTCAGTAGCCACATCAAAGGAACAGATTACATCGTCACACCCCTTGTTTACCCTTAATCACAAACCCTGCGATAGCTAGTTCAATCACCTGACACATCGTGTACCGCATTAGGGCGATGACTTCGGGCATTATGACTCCGCCCTCTTCCTGGATGGCTGGCTTCTGACTGACCTTGGAATGAACTGCCAGACCATCCAGTACGAGGCACACTGTTCCTGTTATACAGAGCCCTCACAGGTCGGGAGGGAGATTGTTGACTAGGATTCATTCGCTCTTTGCACAAGTTGGCTGTCAGCCAGGCTACCCTTAGAGACTGCAGGACGGCCTTGAGCCTAGAAAGATGCTCTCGCCAGGTGAAGCTGTAGATAACCACATCATCAATATATGCTGCTACATACTTACAATGTGGGCGTAAGACCTAGTCCATTAGTCTCTGAAAGGCAGCGGGTGCACCATGTAGCCCAAACGGCATGGTTGTGAAATGAAACAGACCATCAGGGGTAGAAAATGCAGTTTTCTAAGGTGATCTGCAGGTTAAGGGGATCTGCCAGTATCCCTTCGTCAGGTCCAAAGTTGAGATGAACCTTGCTGTTCCCAGTCTGTCGAGAAGCTCGTTGACCCGAGGCATGGGGTAGGCATCGAACTTGGCAATAGCGTTTACCTTAAGGAAATCAACGCAGAAGCGGTTGGTGCCATCCTTTTTGGCAACTATCACAATTGGACTGCACCACTCTCTCCTGGAAGGCTCAATCACCCCAAGTTCGAGCATCGCACGCACCTCTTTGCTAACGCCACTTCATCGACTTTCCGGAGTCTGATAGGGTCTCTCTCGAACTATGGTACCTGGGGGAGTGATAATGTCATATTCAACAAGGTTAGTCCTGCCGGGCAAGTCAGAAAAAACACCCTTGAACTCCTCAAGTAACTTACGCAGATCGCTCTGCTGATCTGGAAGTAACTCCCCCATCGGAATGCTCTGTGTGCTAGGGGCATCTATACAGGGAATGCTGTTAGCGACTTTTTAGGGCATGCTTTGTGGCAGCAGTTTTTCTTTGCTGTTCAGCCTTAGATGAATGTGTAATTATGGGCATTCCTGCATAAATCCACAAAAACGGGGTGGAGATATAAGAAGTTGTATAGTGAAATAAAATCTGAATGTCATATTTTTTAGATTGTTTGGCGACCCGTCAGAAACCTTGCTGTGACCCATATTTGGGTCGCAACCCCCACTTTGAGAAACATTGCTCTAGGCTACTAAGTAGGCCAAGTTAATAATAATAATAATAATAATTAGAAAGTGCTAAAATTATTTCGTTTCAATTTAAAATAATTTTTTATTTGCATTGTACACCAATTCCTTCGTTTTGTACAAGGAATGCACCAGGGAAAATATCAGGACATGTCATCTTGAACAGCGCTTCAGCAGAAACATTTCGATCAGAAAACTGCTGCTGCAGCTCAACCTGGATTCAGTGCTACACACAGTGACACGCACAGAGAAAACATATTTGACTTTCATTTCAAATTAAAAAATACATTTGTTTTTACAGTTTTATATGTACATATATATGTTTACACACTAGTTTCTTTTGACATTTTTTATTTCTTATAGTTTTTCATTTTTAAAGTAGTGCTTTATCGTGGTAAGTTAGAAAATAAACCCTTTTATGTTGACTTGTTCATTTAAATACAGTGTTTAAGGATCCTGAATGGTAGAGAGCCATGGCGGACTGAATGCCCTTGCTCAGCAATCTGCTGTACCCCAAGAGTCGTGTCTTTGACATTTCGCTGCTAATGTGCTTCCTGGTGAAGGTTGACACAGAAAGTGAATGTCTTTAGAGCAGGGCACAGCTGTTCCCATTGGCACAACAGATTATTTCAAACATTCAAAGGGGTCATGTCTTTGGTTCCAAAACGAGTAAGCCATCATCCGAGTCATTGCTATGACCTGTAGCTGAGTGCAGCATTTTTGTTAAAGATTAGAGCACTTAAAAAAAAAAAACGTAAATGTAGGCTTTCTGAAAAGTGCATTATTTTCTTTGCCTCCAGTTTAGCACCACGAGTCACACTAAGGAAACCTCTTCTAATTTCTATTCAGATTATTTTTTAGTGTTTGGGCATCCAGATATATTATATAATTTACAACCTATTACAAAAACATATTGTTCCTCATGTTTAGCATTTCCTAAATTAAAAGCTATAATAAGAATCGATCTTGTGATTATAACTATTGATTCTATGGTTATTTTACTCTATCTGTCACAGTTATTATATGCAGATAATAAAATTATATTATGTATCGCCATAAAATAATATGGTTTGCAGGTTCTTTTAACTTACAGCAACAAGCATAACATTGTATTTATCAAATAAAATCATATTACATCATTGAAATAACCGCTATTGTGTTAAGACCTTGTGATCTACTGTTGTGACAGCATCTATTGTTGGTGTTATCAGATATTATTATTGACCTTTGTACAATTTTGGTCATCCTTTAAGGAGTCCAATATTGGAATTCCCATATATGAGAGTTCCTAACACAGGCACTTGACTAGCAGTTCTCTTCACTATATCTAAGTCCTATCATCAACATATACCGCTCTGGCAGCAGTCCATTTTATGGTCATCAGTCATGGCAACTATACTGAGACATCTACCAAACAAGCTGGAGTTCTGAAGCGTGTGTTTTACAGGATATTTGAGGCCTGTGCACATATTACTGGTTTAGCGGAGCATCATAGCATTGTATTGATCATTGGAAAAGCAAAGACAGGAGGCAGTCAGAGCAGTGGCTACGTGTATTACAACTTCAAATGTAATTACAGCATGTTGCTCATCAATAATAAAAAAAGAAAATATGTTATTGCATTATCGGCTTGATTCACAGACGAAGCACTAATCATGGACTATGGCCTGTCCAACCAAAGGATGAGGGTGTGCTGGACTCGTAGTCAAGCAATCAGAGTCTGTGAAACCAGCCAAAATACAGTAGTTGGTTACAATACAGAGAGTTGGTTACATTTAAATCAGCATACATTTCATTCAACTGGTATTTCTTCCTTCCCAACAAGTAAAAGTCACATATATTTCCAAATGCAGTTGTAAACAATTTTTTTACTGATCTTTTCAATCAATAGGTCTGTCCTTTTCCTAGGGGGAATAAAACATACTGAATAATGTAATGCATAGGCTCACAGAGCTCACAACTAAACTGCTGCTACAAATTGCCACAGTGTCAATTTGAAGTCTCTTTACTCCATGTTCTTCAGTCTAAATGGGCAATGCTATGCAAAGTCACTTTTTAGACTTTGAGAAGTAGCAATGCATTCAAATACAATCATTATAAAAAATGTTGTTGTATGAAGAGGCTAAACTGTCAGATGGTGTATGAGCATTGTCAAGATTCAACTGTATCTCAGTTAAATTAGTCTGATGTTCCAAATTTCAGTTGATAGTACTGGAACGTCACCCCCTGAGAGAGTGGTCCCCCAGGCCAGGCTTGAGGCAAGTTTGCTCATTCTAGCTTCTCTGTGAATAAATACAAAGGTATTATCCGGTGCTTAGTTTGTGCCGGGGCTTGCCGGTGCACAGCCCCGGAACCTCTAGGCATGCGAGTCATATTCCCGGTGTTACGTAGAATTCAGTACCCCGTGGAAATCAGTTTTGTCTGCTTATTGTACTACATGCAATCAGGTGGTCTGGCGATTCGTCTTCCGCTGATTTCCATGGAGAAACAAAATTCTTTGCAACACCGGTACCTCTAGTTAAAAATCTCATAATACGTTCTTTTTAAATTCTCAACACAATTGTATCAAGTCTGCAAGTTCTTGCGTGCGCTAAAGAGAGACACTCCGCTGCCACGAGCCTACTTTAAATTACTTGACGATTTCAGCTGGAGTGATTAAATGAGTAGTAGACCTACACAACAAAATATGAAAGTTGAACATTAACAGCTGAACAACGACAACTTTTTAATGAAAAAAAATATTGTAGCCTACTTCAATAGGAACATTAGCCTGCTATATTATATTAAACCAAAACAATAAAAAATAATAACAATCTGGTTCTCTCTTGCCTTTTTCAATGCATATAATTTAATTTATAGAGAATAAAAATATACTAAGATAACGACTATAGCCTAAGTTTAATTAATCGTTTTAGTAATCTACCAGCGGCTTCTGTTGCTTACACATCGCTGATAGTGCAGACCGTGGGTCAAACCAATGTTCGTGTTGGGGTGCGTATTTTCTTTTTTTTATCAGTGTCGTCCTTCTGCAGTCCTCTGAATGCCTTTTAATGCAAAACCATAACAACACATGTATACATGCTTTTTCTATTATTTATTATTTGTCCTGCGGTTGCCTTTAATTAATTTTTCTTAAGGACAGTATTATTGTCATTGTTTGCACCCCAGCACCTCTTTGTTTACAAATTAAGCACTATCGGCACATATCAAGAATACTAAAATAGAAAATCCCCAAAAACTGAAAATAGAAACGAATTTGTTTCAGCCAGTAATGAACCTCATTGCAAACATAGACATAAGTGCATAAATATAATATATACAGTATAAGTAATGCCATATGTCTCCCACTTTCCTGGGTGTGAATGGTTGTGTACAGTAGCTCCCTGATACTGGTGCCATATTGTTTCTCAGAAGGCCTGAGTGCTGAAGTCAAGGCAATAAAGGAGTCAACACAGGCCATGTCATATTATCGACTGATCCGGCTGGGAAGACCCTGAACACTTCTTTAATAAGGGCAGCAGTTGTTGCCTCATTTGTTGGCGTGGAACTGACTTACAACGGTGAGCATGAAGATCATTTGCTGTACCGAAGAAATACTGTAAATTTAATTTAAAAAAATCTAGAGGGTACACATGAAATGCATTCAGTGATCGTTTGCTCCAGAAGACTAGATGTTATCTCGGCGGAGGTTAGTTTTAAGCAATTTGGGTCTGTGCATTTGGTTCTGTAAAAATGCATGATTTCCATTACACGAGAGTAGATGTTAAAACTTCATGCTGATTTGAACTCGGCTCTCGCCAAGATAAGCACCAACTAAGACGTAGCTTTACAGTAAACTAATGTGATCCATATGTGTCTCCATCCATTTACGTTTCCTTCCATATGATGATGTAGATATCCTTCTGTCTGGTGTTAATGGCTGAAGTGTAATGCTGGCTCCAGGGATCAGCTTATTTTTGCCTCCCTGGCGCATCAGCACACACAACGGCTGCGATGCTGGCTCCGGGGATCAACCATAGTGCGGCCTCCCCAGCGCATCAGCATGACAACCGTCTGGATTGAGCTAAGTAGGGTACATCTCTGGGGTTTTCAAGTGGGCACCTTCCATCCTCAGTGTTTCGTCGACTAGCCCACGACACCTCAAGAGGGCTCGACGGTGATTCTGGCGTCCCAGCATCACCCCCCTCCGTCCCCCACTCAACTCAGCCCAGCTTACTTACCTGTACATTAGCGTTTCTTTCTTTCTATTGTGCTTGAGATCCCCAGCCAGAATCTTTCCGTCTCAACCACAGCCAGTTGCTGCTCCTCTCTGCTGCTTCAGATAAGTTCTTCACTGTGCGACGCAACTCTTGGCCACTGAATCCGACGTCTCTGAGAAACCGGGTTGTAGAGTGTGCCACAAATCCTCGACAACCCACTTCCACTGGGTAAACCCGGACTCTCCATCCTCGCTGTTCCGCTTCAGTGGCTAGTTGAGCATACCGCAGTTTCTTCCTCTCATACGCCTCATCTACAGCATCCTCCCATGGCACTGTTAACTCTACCAGGTGAACAAGGCGTGCTGATCCAGACCACAAGACAATATCTGGTCGAAGGTTAGTGGTGGCAATCTCAGGTGGAAAAATAAGCCGTTTACCAACATCTGCCAGCATTTTCCAGTCTCTAGCAGCTTCCAGTTGTCCTGGGCGAGGATTGGTTTTAACACCTTTTCTTGGTGGTTGCTCTCCTGGGCGGAGGAATGTTGTCCTTTGTGTGTAATGTTTTGATGGAACAGGTGGCAATTTATTGGTCATGTTACGCTTGTCTTCCAATGCTAAGGCCAAACATCGCAGCACCTGGTCATGGCACCAAGTAAACCGTCCTTGGCTAAGAGCCACCTTACATCCTGTCAAAATGTGCCTTAATGTTGCAGGTGATGAACACAAAGGACATGAGGGATCCTCTCCTACCCAGAGGTTTAGGTTCTGTGGTGATGGGAGAACATCATATGTTGACCTGATGAGGAAACTGATCCTGCTCTGTTCCATTGACCATAGGTCTTGCCAGCCAATCTTGCGTTGTTCCACACTCTCCCATCTCATCCATTCTCCCTGCTTGGCCTGGGAAATGGCCTTTATACACCTCATCCTCTCCTCCTGCTTTTGCACCTCGTTGACTACCAGCTTCCTCCTTTGAGCTGGGGCTGCCTTGTGCCATGTAGGAGGAGCTGAACTGAAACCAAGACCCCCTCTTCCATGCTGAACTTGCCCCATGATATCACCAATTCGAAGGGCAGCCTTTGCATCTTCCACAGCTTTCTTTGCCGCCCACTTTCTTCCAGTTTTCAACACAGGTGCTGCCTCCCTTACGCATTTGTCGCGTGACTCTACTAATGTCATTTCCAGTCTGACCTTGGCGCATTTAAACTCTTCAGTTAGAGCAGAGACTGGTAGCTGCAGTATTCCTTTACCATAAAGTCCCACTCTGCTGAGGCAGCGTGGAACTCCCAACCATTTCCTGATGTATGAACTGATTAAAGCTTCCAGCTTCTCTACTGTTGTCAAAGAAACCTCGTACACAGTCAGTGGCCACAGCAACCTCGGCAGTAGACCAAACTGAAAGCACCAGAGTTTTAGTTTACCTGGTAGAGCGCAGCTGTCTATGCTCTTCAACCCTTCCACTGCTTGTTGTCTAACTTCTCCCACACGAACTGTGTCCTTTAGATCCCCGTCGTACCATCTCCCAAGACTCTTCACTGGCTTCTCAGACACTGTTGGTATTGCCTCACCATTAATGAAGAATGTTTTATCTACTACTTTGCCTTTAATTATAGAGATGCTCCTTGATTTAGTGGGCTTGAATTGCATTCGTGCCCATTCAATGTTATTGGTTAATTTGCCCAATAATCGATTAGTGCAGGCTACTGTTGTAGTCATGGTTGTCATGTCATCCATGTATGCTCGAATTGGTGGTAGTCGCATTCCAGAAGCCAAGCGCTCTCCTCCTACTACCCATTTTGATGCCCTAATTTTTACTTCCATTGCCATGGTAAAAGCCAGTGGAGAAATGGTGCATCCTGCCATTATTCCAACGTCTAGGCATTGCCATGTAGTGCTGAATTCTGAAGTTGAAAAACTGAATTGCAAATCTCCAAAGTAGGCTTTCACTAAATTTGTTATTGTCATTGGTACACTGAAAAAATCAAATGCTGCCCAAAGTAGTTCATGTGGCACTGAACCATATGCATTAGCCAAATCCAGGAATGTCACATGGAGCTCCTTCCTCTCCTTTTTAGCTGATTGAATTTGTTGCCAGATCACATTGATGTGTTCTAAGCAACCTGGGAAACCTGGAATGCCCGCTTTTTGTATTGAAGTGTCAATGAAGCAGTTCTTTAATAGGTAAGCTGACAATCTCTGAGCAATAATGCTGAAGAAAATCTTGTCTTCTACGTTTAACAGGGAAATGGGACGAAACTGACTGATGCTTGTAGAATCTTTTTCTTTAGGTATAAAGACTCCACCTGCTCGGCTCCATGCTCTTGGTACAACCTGTTTTTCCCATGCCACTTTCATCAATTTCCACAGAATTCGTAGAACTCCTGAAGCACTCTTGTACACTCTGTACGGAACTCCATTAGGCCCTGGAGATGATGAAGCCCTTGCTTTTTTCACAGCTTGCTCTACTTCTTTCCACTTAGGTGCACAGTCCTCCATTTGGTATTCTGGTGGATTGATAGGTGGGATGTCTGAAGGAACTGACATAGGCTCCTGCCTTTTTGAATCTGTATGTGTTTCCTCCAAATATCTCTCCAGCTCAACCTTAGATGCTTTTAGTGTGCCATTCTTCTCACTGGTGAATAACTTCTTTACAAATTTGAATGGGTCTTTATAAAAGTTAGCTCTCGCACGCTCCTTCTTTTTGTAGCGTTTCCGTAGGCGCTCAGCTCTGCGCAATGTTGCAAGCTTATCTTTTATGACCCTTTGTAAGAGATTGAGTCCCTCCTTCTGACTTTGTTCTGCTCTTTTCCATTGGTTCCTCAGCTGTCTCCTTTCTCTAACTAAGCGTTCAATCTCCTGCTGCCGTCTAGACTTTCCAGGAATAGTTTGTACTTTTTCCTTCCTTTTTTCAACTCCAAACCTTTCACTTCCATATGCGTAGATGATGTCCCCAAATTTATCCAGCTTCTTTTCAACTGTTCCACTTAATCTTTCCAATGCAACGCAGAGATCTGTGTTTACTGTGTCCCATGCAGTTTTCTCACAAGCTCTTGGCCATTTAACTCCAGGCTTGTGCCCGTTGAGGTTCTTTTCTCTCTTATGCTGGTTTGTCTGACCAGGTTCACAAGGATCATTAGGTTCATCACTAACTGTGTCCATGCAAGTCCTCCTCACGTCTATGACAGGGGTGCTGATATCCTGCGAACTGTGGTTTGCTTCCTGTCGCTGGATTTCATTCGACTGACTTGACTGACTTCGTAAGAAGTACTGATCAATGTGAGGCCCTTGTCCCTTCTCCCTCAAGCATTTCATTCTCCCTTGATGAATCTTCAAACCCCTGACCGTTGTCGCCTTGCTCCAGCCGCAGACACAAACCTGGAGTTCCATGTCTTTGTTAACTGCAGATCTTGAACTAGTCTTTTGTGAAGTACTCTCCATACTCGTATCCGTTTCCGTTCCTAAGCCGTTAACTGTGTTGTCCAACGTTGAGTCATCTTCCGCCCCCGCTCTCGCAGACTCTAGGGGTATTTTTCTCTTTAATTTCTTAGAGGGCGGGTGTCTCCAGCATCCTGTAAACACAGAGCTGGATACTGCCGACAAGGGTCTAACCCTTACCAGCCCCAATGGGGTCTATAATATATTAATATAGCCAGTTTGTACAGCATTATATTCTAAACTGTATTTCTGGTCATTTATAGAGAATACCAGTAGACATATTCTGTTATTTTTGAGCAGTGCGTATGGGAGTTTAAGTAGCGGCATTCACACTATGGTTCACCTCACTACTGCCTCATGGGGCCATGCTGTTCTGATATTACTTGTTAAATCTATTCAGATTTCTGCTGAAATCCCAGAGAAATATTACTGCTGTACGTTGTTATCAATTTCCTCTGTAAAGAAAAAAATCTTTCTGTATATAAAATCAACATTATTTATAAGCTACTGTATCAGTCTCTTGAGCTGAGAATTTCAATTGTCTCTCCATCATCTTGTCATAGCTTTCTTTAATGAGTATCATTGTGTGATGCCTTTGTGTTCTATATAGCACCATATGGCCCCTTGTGGCTTTCTCTATGACCCATATTTTGTATATAATATATAGTGGCCCCTGGTGTGATACAGCCATCCACATTTATTTGTATCAGATACAGTAATAAGGCCACTACAGTGTAGTATAATGACTCCCTCTGAGATACAATACATATCCGACTGACCCCTGGAACCAGTTCAATCTAATATGACAGATTCTACTGTGTTAAACGTGTCTTATAAGGGCATTGATAAGCACAGCGGTCAAGATAATGTATCTTTGGCCCTTAACTGTCACCTCAGTCAGTTAGCTACAGTAGCAGATAAAAGTGTGCAGGTATGACTATTTCGTTTTGGAGTTCTGGTGGTGTTCTTTTTGGGGTGTCTGTGTAGATTCATCCGGATTAAATGTGTTTTTGGTTTCACCTATTTTGGTTGCTTCTGGCCATTCTTGGCACTGGTTCATGCACAGCAGATGGCACTGTTAGATTTGCAAGTGAAAGATCTAATAAATACCAGCTGTTTGCCCTGTCTGAGCAGGGATGAAGGGTCAGGTTTGACATCTTGAGGTGGTTCTATGCTGTTTGACATATGATCACTATGATAAGCTTTTATAACCTTTTTCGCACCAGCCTTTGGTTAGGCTACAGTTAACCGGTTAATCTGTGATTAATAATAATTCAAGGATTTTTTGACAGGGGCACTGTTTGGGCTAGCTTTTGTTTCTTTAACTGTGTTTTTATACTGTGTTTTGTTTTATTTTGATTTTTTTTAATCTGTGCATTGTAGACAATCTATTTAATATTAGAAAAGACCATCAAGGTATGAACTTGCACAATATAGTTGTATCTAGCTGAACTGCTTCAGTACTTACCAGTGCTGCATCAGTGCTGCAACAGTAAGGATTTCTGGTTTTGCCTTGGTGTTTCTCTTGGTTCTGGTGTCCCCACAGTGTGCCAGAACACAGTTACATACAGTAGCAGGTACTGTACCTTCTGAGCAATTTGATAACTTACAGGCCAAAAAAACCAATAAGCACCCTATATTCGATTCAGTCCCGTATAGTATTCTATATTCTATTGTCAAAACACACCCCAAGTTTCAACACAGAGCTAATTTATATGTAAATTACTTTCAAATTGAACAGTAAAGTGTGGGGGGGGGGGGGGGGGGGGTTTGTTCGTTATATATATGCTTTCAGTTTTATTTTTAGATTAATGACTTGCAATTTTTGATTTTTAGATTTGATGTGTACCATGGCAACTTTAACCTTGTAGAGAATGGTTTCTCTTTGTCTGACAGTGAAGAGTGCACGAGAAGCATCTCTCAAAAAGACAAGTAACACTTATTAAAGGGTCAACCAACACCTGGTCTCACCCTAAGAGAGCGATTTGTTAATCAACAGTCTTAGAAACTATTCTCTGGAGGCCAGCCAGAAGAGACATTGTAAATTGTATTGTTTTAATGATCCATTTAGCAATACACAAAGAAGGCTTACCTTGGGGAGATACTGAGGACTGCATATGGACTGTACGGTTAACATACAGTACAGTACATAAAGGAGTGTATTAAATCGTTCAAATCCTGAAGATTAAGAAAGACCTCTGGTGTTTTGTTTAACAAAGAACTAGCATCTGGCCTCCTTTTGTGACCGTCCACATCTGTTAGAGTACATAGGGCTCTTTTTTTAAAGAAGCAGCTTAGAATGCAGAAAGGGATTACTGTTGCACTGAACAGATTTACTGAGCTCTGTTGGTGACATGGTAGTAAGCCACAAATACGGAATGTTGTTTGCTTATCTATTGCAATGTATTCAAATGCTGCCATTTCTTGGGATTCTGCCACATTCTTTGCACATTGTTGTCTACCCATCCCCTGCTTAAGCATGATTATGGTTTACTTGAATGTGTTTCGTAAAATTCCTGATTCTTACAGGACCCAGCTAGGAATTAACTTTACAAACCCACACAAAGAGTTCACAAGTTTTAATCTCAGCAAGCCATGCCTCGTTATCAAATTTTTCCATTTCTTTCTATTTTAACCAGCTCCAGCAGCCTACCTTTCCTTCTAGAAACCCTTTGCTTTGACAGGCTGGTTCTGGCTAACTCAGTGACACTCATTCGTTTCTTGGATAACGAAAAACATCTTTGAATTCTCTTTGACAAGCTTCTCTGTCAACAACTGTAATCTCTGCATGGTGTGTGAAGAGGCATCAAGTGAGATGTAAATCTGAATTCACTTTATTTCTGGATGCAGGGATGAGGATAAGAATTCTATTGCAGCTTAAAGTGAAATTCCAATAAATGGCATAGGGTTTGATTTAATCAACCTATACCTTGCTGAGATAAGCCACAGTCTTTTTAGAGCATTTTACAGCACTGGGGAATCACCCTGAATTGCATCAAACACCTCTGTGATCCCAGTATAAAAAAGGTGTTAAAAGGCAAGGTTTATTCTCTGTTACGGCAAAATGCTCGAAAATCCATACGTAAAGGCACAGGGGTATACAAAAAGAAATGCATACTTTATACACACTGTGACAAGCAGGCTGTAGTGGTGACGTCAGACTCGGAAGAAACACACAGTACTGCGAAGTGAAATGTGACTTGCATTTAATAATGAACAAAATAAAAAGGTTTTAAACAAAAACAGCACATGGCACTTGAGGCCAAAATAAATAGACAAACAAAACGGATTAACACTAAACAAGCAGTGGACGGACAGACAAACAAACACGGTGAGTCTAAACACTTATTTACTTTATTTTACTTTCTCCTCTCCACACCCGTTCACACAAATCCGAGTGAGTAAAATGTGCATCTATATATACAATTGTGCTGGGATTCAATTACCACTTAATTATTCACTTGAATCCCAGCACGTGAACTAATCTGTGAAAACTCCGTGCTCATATATTAAGTACTTTAAATGCACGTGAAGTGAAGGAGGGTTTATGACAGAAAATAGAGGTCTCAATTGAAACAAACCCGCCTGGCACCATACAACGTTATAGTGAAAAAACCCTATTGTGTTCAATGAATCCAATCCGTGCTGGTTGAAGTAAGGCTGTTTTCATGCTAAGAGAAAAAATATGTAATTTAAAGTATTCAATGTATGCTTAGATATACTTTTTGGAAATCTTGGAATACAACGTGCACCCCTGTATTGGAAAACTTAAGTTGATCCCTGACGTGTGATCTCACGTGGATCTGAGGTCATTGAATGTGAATGTTGAGTTACGAAACACCTCAACTAAGATAAACTAAAAACACCTCAGAGAGTTGAGATGGTATGCCATGCCTCCAATAGCCTATGAAAATAGACTGCTTCACAAGGATTTTCCTTTGAGCACCAGCATTCCTGGCTAAGTAACACCTGCAAC
This sequence comes from Acipenser ruthenus, assembly GCF_902713425.1. Classification (NCBI taxonomy): domain Eukaryota; kingdom Metazoa; phylum Chordata; class Actinopteri; order Acipenseriformes; family Acipenseridae; genus Acipenser; species Acipenser ruthenus. Next base: position 26,040,853 of record NC_081200.1, on the reverse strand, counting down.
TGCTGCTGATCCCATGCCATTTTTTTTAAAGCTACAGAGTGAATTCACCCTAGCACCTTGAAAAGGATATCCTAAGAAAATCAGCCTCTGCAGCAGTGCTTTTGGAAAAAAAGCACCCATGCGCAAAGAGCTACACTGTCTACATTTGTTCAAATAAACAGACAGCCAGGAGTAATTGGGGGCACTCTTTGCAGCCTGCGCTTACTTTTGTAATCCTTGAACCGTGAACTTTCAAGTGAAGGCACAGTAATATTTCCCAGGTTACATTGGTGAGTCAGCCACTGACACAATACTTGAACTGTCAGACTGCAAGTGCAGAGGCCATGAGGTTCATGGAGGAGCATGTATCTGTTACAGTCTGGGCTTCATCACTAGAGACGCAATCTGGATTGTCTGTGGGCCCTAAAGGAACTTTACTTTTTGCAGTGGTTTTTGCGTATTCCACCCAGCAGCTACTGAAGACCAGCAGTAGCTGTGTTATTGTTGTCAGAACCTGGTGTTTTGCAGCGTTCTTTTTAGAGCTGTCAAAAGTTGTAGGGAAATGCATGCCTATCTCACGGAGACGTAGGGACAAGCAGGTTTTAAGAGGAATTGTCTCCCGTTGTTAAGCGAATCAGCTTTTCAAAATTTAACATAGATTTTCATCTTCATATCAACGAGATTGTGAAAGGGTGCTAGTGAGCGTATACTTGATGTCAGTAAAACACTGGCAAACAGAACTTCATGTTAAACGCTTGGGAGCGCATGTTTAATAATTGCAAAAAAATAAAGTTTAAATATAAAAAAAACCCCACTTTAAACCACAAAGAAAATGTGCCTCAATTGGTATACAGAAAGAAAGCGCTATAGCAATCAGCCTTTTGGTGCGTTCCCCTTTAAGAGAGACGGGCTGTGTGCGTGTGTCAGTCAGCTGTGTGTAGCAGTGACGTTTCAATACACCAGTTAAGAAAACTTTGTGTTTTACTCTTTTTTTGTGTAATGTGTTTATATGATGGAGCGCACGGTTGCAGATATTGGCAGTGTGTTGTAGCTTTTAAATGCATTTGAATTAAACAAAGCAAGCTTCATAACTAGGCAGGCAGGGACTTCTAGAGTTAATAAATAAGCCATCAGTTGCAGGTTACTGTACATTTACCATTTGTTTTGCCTGGAGATGGCTTATAGTAAACCGTATAGCAACACTCTGTATTGTAGCCTAATTAATCTTGTTTACGTTTGCTTACTTTTAAAGCAAAGAATTTCCCTGTGTTTAAAGCAGGTATAAATGCTTTTTCTATAGGTGTTCGCAAAAAGAAGTGTTTCTTTATATGGACACATTTTCACAGAGAAACGTCATTCCATGAAAGACGGGCTTAACCAACTGACGAAATTTAATAGCAAAATATAACGCACAAGAACTGAATGGGATATTTTTGTCTTTCATGCAAACATAAGTATGGGCTTCTTATGAACAACCTTTTTTTTTTTTTTTTACATTATATTCAAATAACAAAACAAAACCAATAAAATAACTCAGCTTATATATGTTACATAATCTATCAAACGCCTTTTGATTTACATTTGTATTCAGTTTTTTTACTGTTCCTTGGCATTCCCTGGGCTGTTGACCTGGCAGCCCTGAATTGCAACCCCTTAGCAGTGTCAGGGTTTTAGAATAGATGCTGTCAGGAAGACTGCCGGCTTGTTGTGGCGGCGTGCCCCGCCCCTGTGCATATTTTATGTTTTATGTTGTATGTGGGATGTTTATATGTATGTGTAGTGGTGCACAAAGTGTGGGTTATGTAGCACATGTGATTTAAAATGTATATTTGTATTTATGAACAGGGATTGCACTTCACATGCAGATTAAAGTGGGTATTTGTATGTGGGCATGGGGGGTGCCGAGATTCAATTAGCAATCGAGTCTTCGTACAGCTGCATAAAAGAGTCAGTGTTTCATGCACACGAGGTTGGGTGTTCAGTGTGGAAAGAACGGGAGAGAGATTCAGTAGGTAAAAATAAGGTAATAAATATAATAACATTTGCTACTCATGCTGGTGGACCAGCACAATACTTGTTGTTGGTTAGTTCACTCGGTTTTGTTTGTCAGTTTGTTTTGGCCAATGTGCTGTTTTCTTTTGCAAAGTGTTTTGTTTTGTTCAATCTTTTTATTTATTAATAAAACTTGTGCATCAGCGCATTCATTACCACAGTCCTGAGTTACTTCTTCCTGGTCTGATGTCACCACTCGAGCCATCTTGTCACATATGGTGTTAGTGGTGGGATAGAGCGCCTTCAATATGCAGACAAGTAATAATATTGCAGGTATTTTCTTTATTTTTGAAAGGATTTTTTGGGTTTGATGGGTGAAGAATGGATCAAGGGATGGATGTATGCCTCATCTGCCTGAAAGGTAAAGAATGGTGTTTGCCGTTGGCGAGGTTGGGCACATATCACCCGACCAACCCCCTCCATGGCAGAAGGTGGAACTGCCGGTGCCAAGGAGGAAGAACGGAAGGAGCAGATATCCCTGGAAGAAGCAGGTGCCAGCTCCAGTGGCAAAAAGGGAGGAGCCTGAGCGTCCAGCGTGCATGAGGGGAAAGCACGAGTGTCCCACGCTCTCTGAGGAAATATGGGACTGGTTGATAAACCCTCAAGTGGAACTCACTGATGCCTTCCTGATGGTGATCGACCTGCTGTGGGCCAGACATGGGGAGCGATGGGAAGCCTGGGAACAGCAACACCTCCCAGTGTCCCTCCCAGACATCTCAGCCATAGTACTCAACTACCTGGCTGCAGATATGGGAATGCCCCCACAGGTTCAATTCTCATTGGGAGGAGCAACACCAACTCCAGCTCCACAGGCAGTTGGCATGTACACGCCAGAGACCAAGAGAGAGCTGCACCAGTTCCCCACGACCGAGGGAGAGCTGCACCAGTCCCCTACGACCGAGGGAGACTACTCGCTGCTCCTGCTTCCAGCACCAGGGAGAGACTACCCGCTCCTCCTGCCTTCACCGCCAAGGGGTGTCTACCTGCTGCTCCCACCTTCACCACCAGAGGGAGACTACCTGTTGCTCCCACCTCCACCACCAGAGGGAGACTTCCTGTTGCTACCGCCATCACCATCAGAGAAGCTGAATCTACCTCCCGAGAGTCAGGTTCTGTTGTTGCCTCCCAATGGTCAACTCCTGCCTGAGTTATTATTATTATTATTTAGCAGACGCCTTTATCCAAGGCGATTTACAGAGACTTAGGTGTGTGAACTAAGCATCAGCTGCAGAGTCACTTACAATTACGTCTCACCCGAAAGAGGCCAGTTCTCCATATTTATATCTGCCAAATGACATAGTTACATATATTACATATTTTTGATTATATGTTTTTTATGTTAGTAGTTTTTACAAGAAATATCTATTCCATTTATTTGACATTAAAAAGGTGTTCCAAGAGCTGTGAAATTGATTGGATTCTTTTTGTCTGATTCAAATATATTGATATTTGGAGTTGTGTGAATTCAAAGACCTGAAGTAGTTGTAAGGCCCTGAGTACATTATGTACTGTAACTGAAAGACCTCAACGTCAAATGGTATCCATGTACAGTAAAAGTTGTCTCCTAGCAACCAAAGGCAAACGTGTAAAAGTAACACAGTAATATGTCATATTTAATGTGTTCTTGTCCTCCAATATTTTTTCTTACACTTTTTTTCTTGACGTATAAATTTCACGAAATCCAATGCATAAGAAGGGTTGCAGGTAGCCTATGATATCCCTGCTGAATGGTATTTTATTTTCTGGTTATACAGTGATGGCACAATATTATTTTTTTTTTAAATCAGTGACGCAATGGGCCCGGTTTATTATACCCTGTTGCAGGGTGACTGAGCGGTGACGTCACGGCAGAAGCAGGACCAAAAACTGACAGTACTGCAGGTAAAGGTGCTCGCGCTGTTTTTATTTACAAAAACAAAAATAAATAAAATATTTTAACAAAAATAACACTTGCTCACAGAGCGAAAATAAAACAGTAAACAAAACAAAATCACAAACACAAAAGTAATAAACAAAACCCAGGTCAGGCTGGGCAGTAGCCTTCACTGATCCTGTGGTATTTTTTAAACTCGTTTTTTTTCTCTCTCTCTCTCTCTCTCTCTCTCGCTTACTCTCTCCTTCCAACACCCACCCCGAGTTGGAGAGCTGCAGGCTTTTTATAACAGGTGACCATCTCCCCGATTAGCAACAAATTAAATCACCTAATTAATTCGGGAGATGGCCACCTTCTGCACGAGTTTACTAATTACCGTGTGGATGGGACTTCCCATCCACACTACTAAATAATAAACAAACGGCTACGCCGTCATTTAAAAATACAAAACAACCGGTGCTTCGCCGTCATAAATATAATACAATAAAAATAAATAAACAATACAAAATAAACACAGGGGCAGAGGGGGACCCCGCTCTAAAATAAAATAAACAAAACAATGTACAGGGCACCTCGCCCTGTTACATATCCCCCCCCCTTGTGCAACGCACACATGGCCCCAACGGCCACCTCCCCCCTCAGTCTCAGAGTCCCGGAAGAGGGGGAAGCACAGTGTCCATGGGGGTGGCCATGGTGGGAGGTCCGGCACCCCCCCATTCTTCGTGGCTGGCAGCTCCCTCTTCCGGGGCTCCCGCCACACTCTATCCTGCAGCGAAACTGCTGCGAGGGGAGCTGGTCTCCTGACCTCCCCCCCTCTTCTTCGTGGCCGCCATATTATATTCATATATCTTATGCATTGTCATGAGCTGTACTATAATCTCTCAAAATAAATACAGTGCATTTGTCATCCTCAAAGCTCTCAAAAGTGTTTAATACATGCAGCAGTCATACAAAAAAAAACGGTGTATTTCTGTTTGTGTTAAATCCAGCATTCAGAACTTCAAGGGAAGATTAAAAAAGAATCATTACAAAAATGTGTCTTTTATGGGGTTTTTTTTGGTGAAATCAGGTCAGTTATTGTATTTTTCTTCAGAATACCAGAATATATTTTATTTAAAGTGCGTAATACATACAGTATAAACATAAATAATGGAAAATCAACATAGTGTTACATTTAAAGTTTAATACATTGTTGATCTACAGTACAATACAAACTGTAGGCTCTGCAATGTTCTATCCCTTGTTCTTGTGTATTTTGCTGCCATCAAGAGATAGCCTAACAACTACTGTACTGCACAACAATGCTAGTATTTAAAATGTCTTGCTCTCGCAAACATTTCATGTTTTGCAGTACGTCTTGCGGCTTTCGACCATATGGAAATTTCTGTTTGTGGCTCGTAGGGTCAGGCAGTTTGGCCACCCCTGTACTGTATGTGTTGCAGTAGGTTAAGGCACTACGTTGTGCCAATAGGTGATTCTATGTCTTTGTTTTTTATCATAAAGAGTCTACGTGTGAATTTTGTCCAAGTAAAGAAATACTAAAATAAACTCAATTCAGTGGTATGTCTTCAATATTAAATTCACATACTCTTATCACTGATATGGACTCCACCCCCAGTTGATGAACTGGGAATGATCTTGTAATGGTCCTAGCAAAAGGAATGTGTGCAAAAAGAATTTGAATAATGGTATGGATAATCCGTTTTGAATGTAGAAGTGGCGATCATGTCAAGCGGCAGTAGCACAGAGCAAGAAAAAACAACGCAAGTCAGAACAGCAAGTAGTAGGTCACTTGCCGAGAGAATACATAAACCACGACACAGGAGATTGCTATATTAATAGAAGAGGTAGAGACACGTAGGGCAATCATTTGTGATGCGCGTATTTTACGAAAAAGAGCCGAAATGGTGAATGCAGACCAACTGAAACTGGAAACATATCATTATCCTGTTTGTGATACAAGTAAATTATTTTTGTGTATAGAGGTCTCAATATATATATATATATATATATATATATATATATATATATATATATATATATATGAATATATAAATATCCAAGCGTGTCTCCGCACTTCTGCGACTTCGGTGACTTCACTAAATGGACCCCCGGGACCCCCGGGAAAGCAAAAAGTCCATATAAAGAGAGACAGATGTTAATGTCTATACAACAATGCTGACGTTTCGACGCTGCCAGCGTCTTCCTCAGCCCAGAGTTCAGGTCTGGAAGGAGGTAACAAAGTCCTGCAAGTGGCTAGGATGGTGTCGAACCAGTAGAGGGCAGGCTGCGGGCACAACCAGCACTGGACCCCTCCACTGGCCACGGTCCAAAACACGTGTCCAAAAGGCACTGGCTGAGATTCTAGAGATGACACCTTGCGCAGCCGGCTAGCATGCCACAGAGACCCGTCTTAGCTGAAAAGTGGCTGGTCCGAGCTGATGACTGACACGACATGGGGAGGACACTGTGATGGGGCAGTGCCTCAGTCCGAGACCCATATGGCAGGAGACTTCACTCTGTGGGCTTTGTCAAACCACTGCTTCATGCGGTGCTAACGCTGGTGGACCATGGTGTGGGCATCAGGCGTGAAAGGGCAAGCTGTTGGTGGACGCAGCCTGTCCAGTGGCAGTTGTAGCTCTCGCCCTGTCATCATCAGTGCTGGTCGCTTTGTAGTGCAGTAGGATTTGGAGCAGAGCTGTCTGAAATGCGTAACCTTGAGCCAGGTGCACTCGAATGCTGTTCTTAAGGCTCTGGTTAAACCGCTTGACCCTCCTGTTGGCCTGAGGGTGATAGATGGCTGTGCAGATGTGCTTGATCCCCTTGTCGCTGAGGAAAGTGGAGAATTCAGCAGAGATGAACTGTGGGCTGTTATCTGTGGTGATGGCCTGAGGCAGCCCCCAGCAGGAGGTGAAAGTGTCCAGAATGTTAATTATGGCCTGGGAGGTGACTGAGCCCACAGGAAAGATTTCGGGCCATTTGGAATGAAGGTGACCACAAGGTAGTGCTGGTGATGGGGAACACCATGGATTTCCCCACAGATGTCCAGCTGCAGGTGCTCCCAGGGTTTAGATGGTCAGGTGAGTGGCTGCAGTGGTGGCTGAGTAGGCTGGCCATTTTATCCGCTGACCAGGCAGGCTGTACAGTCCTTGACCAGTGCCTCAATGTCGTGGGCAATACCAGGCCACCACACGAGGTCACAGTGACCCCGAGCCACACAGGTGTCATTCCAGCACGACAGCTCCTCCTTGATTCTGGCAAACAATGCCAGTTCATCAGGCATTGTTGTTTGCCAGAATCAAGCCCAAATGCACTCTAGTGTCTCTCGCTTCCCCACCGAGTATTTCTGTTCTGTTGACCTCAATGCCCGAGAAGCAAAAGCAATGGGCTTCTCTGTCCCATCCTGAGCTTGGGAGAGGACAGCCCCCAACGCCATGACAGAGGTGTCACAGGTGGGGCTGGTGAGGTCAAAGTGTGCCAGGACGGGTGCAGTGGTGAGCTGTTGCTTCAGCAGGCAGACAGCCTCCTGGCAGGCCAAGGTCCAGACCCAGGGGGTCTCCTTCTTGAGCAGCTGACGCAGTGGCAATGTTGTAGCTGAATACTGCAGTAAGAAGCGGAGGTAGTACGCTGTCATGCTGAGAAAGGAGGTGAGCGGTGCAAGAGATGTAGGCTCTGGGATGTGTTGAATCGCATCCATGTTGGATTGCAGTGGGGAGATGCCATGGGCTGTCAGGCAGAACCCCACAAACTCAATTTCCGGCATGGCAAAAACACATTTCTTCTCGCTATGCACCATGATGTCATCCAGGTAAAGGGACACTCCTGCGATACCGGCGAAGACAGAGGACATGATCTTCTGGAAACAGCTGGGTGCAGAGCTCAGACTGAAAGGCATGCGGGTGTAGCGAAAAACACCAGCATGCGTGACAAAAGCAATGAGGTCCCTGCTGCTAGGGTGGAGGGGAACCTGGAGGTAGCCTTGGCGTAAGTCCAGTTTACTGAAGACGTTGGAGCTTTAGAAGTGGGTGGTAAGCACCTCCGCTGTTGGGAGCGGGTATTTGTCAGGGATGATAGCTGTGTTCACGGCACGCAGATCGACACAAATGCGGAGTCCCCCCGACTTTTTCTTTGCTATGACCAGGTTGGAGATCCAGGGGGAGGCATTGATGGGCTCAATAATCCCAGCATCCAGCAGGAGATTCAGCTCAGTTGACGCCTCGCAGGGCAAAGGAAATGCGGTGCAGCGGCTGGATGACTGGGGTTACTGTGGGGTCAACACTGGACTTATGAATGAAGGCTAAGAGGCAGTCCAGACCGTCAAACAGCTCAGGCTATTGTCGCTGCCAAGGGGAGACATGCAGGATCTCTGTGCCACAGTTATCAGTCAAGGAGAAGTCAAGCCTCATAAAGAGGTCGAGGCCCAGGATATTGGCCCCCTTGCACATAACGTGAAATGGGATGGCAGGCAGAGACCTGGTGCTGTAGCGCACTGGCAGCTGCAGTGAGCCCAAGACTTAAATTCTGGCATGTCCATAACCACCAAGGGCTGGAGGGGCACTGTAGGAAGTTGAGAGAAAAACTGCTTATAAGTGTCAAAATTGAGCAAGCACACCTTGGCCCCAGTGTCCAAGGGAATGCACACATCCATGAGGAACACAGCCAGCAGGGTTGGAGAGCACAGTGTGAATTGTGGCTGGTGTTGGGTGTGGGAGCTGGGCTGGGTGTGCTGCTGGAGCAGAGCGACACCACCTGGCAAAGTGGTTCAGCTGATTGCAGTTTCTGCATGTTTGACCCTGTGCTGGGCAGTCTGGGGTTCTGGGCTCAGTTCCCACAGCACTGTCTAAAGTGAGCAGAGCATTGCTGAGCTTGCTGACCAGAGAGGTAATGATTTCTGTCCAGTTGAGGTGAGATAAGCTGAATTTTCTGAACTGCAGGTTCTGTAACAGTAGCGAGTGAGTGAGCTCCAGTGAGTTTAGCAGCACATTTAACAGCAGACTCCACTTGGCACGCTATTTGAATGGCTTTAGCCACAGTTAAATCGTCAGATTCGAGCAACAGTCTGTCGCGCACTTGCACACTAGAGTTTTTTCAATAATTAAGTCCCGGATCATTTCGTCATGAATCGCTCCAAATTTACACGGCAGCAGCAATTCCCGCAATGCAGCCGCATACTGTAGAATAGACTTGCTCGCCAGCTGGCCCTGCTGTAGGAATCTGAACCGCCAGAGAAGGACGCTCTGAGCTGTCTGGAGTGCAGCGACAGCCTCAGCATATGTGGTAGATGGGCTCAGTGTGTAGAAGACACGCTGTCCCTCTGTTCCCAGGCAGTGCAGCAGCATTGCACGTTTGGGAGCATCACTCACATCATCCAGGCCAAGGGCAAGCAGGTATGTTTGAAAAGACAAAAGCCAGCGAGCCCAGGGAACGGGCGGCTCGCCGGGCAGAGTCAGAAAGGGAGGCGGAGGTGAAAACAAAAAATCTGCCATCTTCGTCGCCAATGTTATGGTGCAGCAACTGATTCTCACAACTTTTGTAAGGTGAACTAAACAGGACGTTTATTGTGTCGTTTTTCACTGTTCAAGGAACATGGCGTCTCATTGACGTAACATACAACTGCCACTGCCTTACGTCATCGTAGCTTAGCAACATGAGCACTACACACACTCACAACTCAAACTGAGTGCTTAACAACCAAACATAAACATATTGACACACCACCTAAATAGGAATCAGATGTGGGCAGGTCATTTAGATTACTTTCGCCTCCGTCCATCTCTGTCCGGGTAAAGATTTTCAAAACAGGACATAAAATAAAAATGTATATAATAAAAATAACAGTAAAAATATAAATAAAGGGGATCTCAGATGTCTGTTCAGTATCTTGTCTCAATCGTCATCTCCTGCCCTGCAGCTGCACGCAATCATACACACACACAAAAGTGGATATAAAGTGGATATAAATTAAAAAAATAAAGACGACTAGTTTTTCCCAGTTTTTACTTTCATATGAGTTGTAGATCAGCACTTTTATGGACACGTGGAACAGGAGATACAGACGTTTGAATTAGTTAAGTGCCAGTACCATTCCCCATTGAACGCGGCTGTAATGGAGACATGTCCCACCCACCACAGCCCTAAACCAATGAAATGGACATTCACCGTAGTCATGGCTATGACCCAATGAAAAAACAAGATTGGTGATTGGACAGCTGAGATATGACAAGAAACATCATCATGACTATAGTCATGAAATTAAAGCGAGTTGGCAGCATAGGGTTAATAAATCTGTCCTTTTTTATTTTTATTTTTTTAAACTAATTTTTCCGCCCCCCACAGCTTACGCCCTGGGCGGCAGACCCACTCGCCACACCCTAGTTACGGCCCTGATTGACATTACTACATGTAAAGTGTAAAATACTTACTACCCTCCATGATCTGTCTACCAGTAGCAGCAGCTGATTCATTTTCTAACGGGACATGAAGTGTCACATCACATTCCTTCTGAGCTTCTAATGTACTAGAGTTTCAATATAACCAGGGCGTTTGTGAAAAGATCATGTAAAGAATACAAGTACAGCTAACTTATTATTTTTTTTATTTACATTTGAGTGCATGTTCGTGGATTTATGTACATTTCAGTATTTAAGATACCGTTAGGTCCTAACATTTATTAGCAAAATAAATAAATTAAAAAGTTTTAGTAATTAAAAATAATCTCCTTATCTGCAGTATGTGTTAATCCTGATCGTGCTGTTTGTTCAGTTACTTGTTCACAGTGTGTGTTTGTAAAGTCAAAGCCTCTTTCTCCTGGCTTTAGAAGAGATGTGATGTGCCTGTGTTGTTACTGTGATATGCTTAAATAAAGTTGCTGAAAATAATCAGACTGCATGCAGTTGTTTGATTTGAACTCGTCATTCAAAACGGAGACTAGTTGCTATAGTATTATAGTTACTGTATTGCCACTGACAGCAAACACTTTCTCAATTTATTTTATTTTTTTATCTTTATTTGCTTTAGTAAACTTAAATAAATAGATAGGACAGCGAGGAAGCAGAATATTTTACATTGACAGACAACATTCAGAGGACGTGTGCACTACAAGAACGGAGACTTTCTTTCAACAAGCAGGCAAAAGGTAAAATACACGAATACTGTATTTACGTATTTTTGGGCGGATTGCTTTGGAACAGTGATTAAACATAGTTTGAAAGATAACATTCAAGGTCCTTCATCAGAGATTTAAGCCCTTGTATTGACAAATCAGGTTAAAGGAAATCTCTGATCCATTTTCTAATTCGTTATAATGTTTCAAACTAGTTAAGCTCATACATTAAGAGGCAGCGAAACCGATATCTTGTTTCAGGTCTGCCGATAGTAGTGACTTATTTCAATCACAGAAACAAAGCAAATACATTGTGTTAAGTTTACATATCAGTTAACTCGTTTAAAGTTGCACATGTTACATACACACACACACACAGCACTAGCAACAACCAGGGAAAGAAAGGACAGACATACACATAGTGTTGCTCCTGTTATGCTGCTCTCCATATACTGTACGTAAATATTTTCACTTGTAATAATTGCCATGAAAATAAATTGCTACAGTCCTCATGAAAATAAATGTAGTACTCCATTGTATCTGCAAAATAGGATTTACTTTTAATTCATATATTTGTTTATAATTAATTTACAAATAATATTGTTAGTTTCTTACGTTTTGTGGTTTTTTCGTCTTAGGTTCTTTTTTCTGTTCTTTTTCTTTCTTTGATTTCCTCTTTCTATGTCAGTCCAAGCACACGCAGTTGCTACTTAGGGCTACTTTGCTTTTTATAGTGTGTTCAATTCTTAAAGTTCCAGATTGCGCCAATGAATAAACCTGGTTTCAGCGGATCTTAACGCAGTGCTCCATTGTCTATTGGGGACCCCATTGCGCCGTCATCAGAATCGCTTTGGCGAATATGTTAATGATACCACACCCCCGAAATTTATGCCGACATGTGGCGATGGGGCAGGCACTATATAACGGCGCAGGCCGTCTTCAGAAAACCATTTCAGCATAGTGGGTTTTTTTTTTTACGTCTCCGCTCCATTTCTGCGCCACAGAATCGGGGGCAAGCGCCGTTTGCACTTGCACTCGCATTTGCGCTGTGATCAGAATACAGCCCAATGTCACATGGTATCAAGTGGAACTAATTCCCCCCTCCTTCAATAAACCCTCCCATGCCACACAGTTGAAGACTGTTTTACACAGCAGTACCAAATGTACTAACCTCATCTCACTTGTTGGTAGCAACAAGCACCATGATTCCATCTAGCAAACTTGTATAACTTACCAGAGTGTACAAGATTCTGCCGTGTCCTGTGTTGTTTGTTACCATCGTTTATTTTCTGTTTTGTTTATTTATTAAATGCTGAGCGAAACCATTCGCTCAGCTCCACCAAACCACACCTCTCTGTCGTTTTATTTCCTGGCTCTGGTATGACGCCACCCACTCCGGCCGTCTTTGTGACAGTCACATACTGTAATTGGTGCCAGAATGAAAAGACAGGAATTGACAAACATGTTTGGTGATAGCAAGGTACATCAAGGACAAACTTCAAGAAGGAAGTGTCCTGTTCGAGAGTGAAAGGATGACCCTGAAATGGCAGGCGCAAACTGGTAGCAGCAACTTGATAGGATGATGGATTATAAAAGTGTATCTTCATTGTCAAAGACGGCCTCTCCATACATTGTTCAGCTAGAGAGTTTTGTCATGGAAAATTCAGTATGACAGAACTTTAACAACTGCAACTATATTTTAATAGCAGTCCATCTATTTACCTAAGGCATTATTCTGATCCAGTTCTCTTGACAAATGATCTTACAGACAGTTAATGATGATAAAATGCTGCTTTCAGTTTCAATCTAACCATCTTCATTAGATCATTTTAACACTCACAAAACTGCGGTCTGCTTCTGAAAAGATTTCTGAAGTAAGGTGGTTTTAGAAATAACCACTAAGATCTGTTATTTTTGGTGACTGTGCAACTGTGACAACTGTAAGTTAGCACGTGGCAGACATTTTTCAAAGCACTTGACCTCAGGGATTCAGTCTTTTAACTGAAATATAAAGTCACACTGTAAATCCCCCTGTATGGGTGATAGTTTCAGTTTTAGTTTCCGAAACGTTAAAATTTAGAAATAAATATGTTTAAATGGTTAAATTTATTTAACATATTGGGAATTTAAAAAAGCCCTCCATCAGAGTGCTATTACTTTATGATATACTAAAACGTTAATGTGGATGAGACTACACGTGTAAAGCATTTTGTGTATATAGAAAAGGCTTTGAATAGGTATTGTATAAATAACTGTCCCGCTGCAGACTGTACATACACTACAGTTGACATCTATAGTTGACATGCATATCTTTGACAAAGTAATAATTCTAAAAATGTAAGTCTTGGAAAACATTTAATTGTTCAAACTCTAAACGAATAACATTGCTACTCTGTGCTGTACATGTATATTCTGTTTTATATAAGAACTCATAACAGTCGTAAGCCCTTCACTTAGGGTTAAAGCAATGATTTTCCAGTGATGAGGGTCATTGATCAGAAACTGGAAAAAGAATGGTCAAGTAGTTATAGATTTTTTATTTTTTTTATTTATTTAAAGATGTAGATGTAGTTTAGCTATATTGCTTTCAATGTGTCTTTTAATACTGAGCTGGGAGGACTGTAATTACAGTGAATGATCTAAAGCAGGAGAAGGTTGTCAGGAAAATTTATATCAGCTCCTAATAGGAGACCCTTTTTCTGGCGGTAAAACTAATAACCCAGAGAGTCTCCTTAATATAAAAACACAGTAATTAGCCAGTAACACACAATAACACACATCATTTAGAAAAATGGTCAAGATATTTGAGTTTACTGGACAGTAATTATAAAAAAACATTAACTACTTACAAAAATAAATTGTATAATCAATCACGAAAAATGTAGCTGTAATTCAGGAACTCTATATTAGCATTTGCAATTCAAACTTTGTCTTTTTTTTGTGGTGTGCAGCGTATCAAACAAATTTGAAAAACAAAAATGGACAAAGAAACAATTGAAAGACACAATTCCTCTTACTGTCCTCATATTCACTCAAATATCAATTCTGAGGTAAAACTATAGGAAACTACACATATTGGCTGCCGGGCCACCTGTATTGCTCTGGTTTGGGGTATGTTCTACTGGTATACACCGTCCCTTAATTACTCTGGAAGGCTGAACAAATGCATCATTTACTTAAGCATTGTAGCAGACCAAACCCATCCAACAAGGCTACACTTATACCCTGAAGGCTAATGCACTCATCCACCAGGCCACAATTGTGTAAATATGCCTAAAGTCATGGCTTGAGGAGTGTGATAGAGACTTCAGGCAACTTCCATTGTCACCACGATCTCTGGATGCACCAATTGCTTGAAATAATCATGACTGGAAGACTTACAGCAACATAGCTCAGCACCTTGGAAGCACGTCTTCTCATAAGTTGCTCTTCAGTCAGAGGTAAAAAAAAATGATCATATGTTACAGGCGTATTTAGAGTCCCCTGTCTGAAACTGTGTAGCTTTACAGGAGAGCAAAACTGAACATGATTATAGGACACTACAGCTTTAAAAAGGAAATGTAGATGTATCAAATTAAAGCCACAGGAGATATATCACCTTTGACATAAATAGCATGTATGAATCAGACAATAAAGGTTAAATCAATTACTACCATTGCCTTTTATAAATGGAGGCCTTATTCTTATCAGTACAGTGATAGAAGTTTACAAAGGGAGGATTGAGGAGACAAGAGAGGACACAGTTTGGTTACACCTCTAGCCTTCCACGTCTGGAGGCCAGGGTTCAATTCCCGCTTAATGTCAGAACTGAAATGAGTTTGGTATCATAACACCACTACTGTTTCACTCAGCAAATTGAATCAAAACACTAGTGTGTCAGCTTTTACTCTCTCTCTCTCTCTCTCTCTCTCTCTCTCTCTCTCTCTCTCTCTCTCTCTCTCTCTCTCTCTCGCAGTTTTTGTCTCTTAGACTGTAAATTGCCTTGTGTGCCTTAATACCAAAAGTTTCTTGTCTAGCAAACACATGGCTATTCATGTTAACACATGTTTCATCTTTATAAAGTAATACAGCACAGCCATTTTTTGTCATAACAATGCAAAATACAATTCAATTCTGTATTGCAGACACTCATGCAGCTTTGATGTCACATTCATGTGAACTGAGGCATAGATTATTCAGTTCTTACTGTATAATACTGCAGTTGTTTGATAAAGAACATTTATGGACTTCCCTCTGGTAATAATAAATTGAGCATCAAAACCATTTGGTTATTTCAATCTCCTTTGATGGAGAAGGCTGCATTTTGCAAAGTTTAACTTATTCGACCTAAATGTAAATTTCAGAAGGTATATACTGCTGCTGCATCAGAATTTAAATACAGTGTAGTATATCTGTACAAACAGACAAGCGAATAAGGGTTATTGTGTGTGTATACAGTAAAAATGTTACAGTGTTGCTCAACAATTATATTTGAAAATGTGGAGAGCGTACTACTGTGTAAAGCCCTTTGCTTCAGTCGATTCAGTCATTTGAAACCCAAATTGTGGCTCGTGGGTAGCACCTAACTTCTAGGGTCAGGTCCAGTCATATCTTCTGGATCGTTGTTTTGATTTGAGCAGTTCTTTGGATGTCCCAACACATTAGAACGCCAATCAAGTTATTTTTGCCACTTGTGACAGGATAGCTAAGTGGTGACGTCAGGCCAGATGCAGGAAGAAAACACACAGGCAGTACTGAAATAAAAATAAAAGAAATATTTAAACAAAAACACTGCTCACTGAGCAAAATAAAGGTTTTAACAAACAAAAATCACAAACACAAAACACCAAACAAATGATCCAGGTCAGGCTGGGCAAATCGCCTTCACTGTTCCTAGATTATTTTTTACTTTACTTTCTGTTTCACTTTGTTTCTTTCTCCTCTCTTTTTCTCACTCTGTTCTCTCCTCTGAACAACCCACCCAGAGCAGGGAGATCTGCAGGCTTATATGCAGGTGACCATCTCCCGATAAGCAACAAATGAATGGCTCTTCGCTGTCACATTTAATAAAACAATAACAAAACAACGTGGCTATGCCGTCATATTTATAAATAATAATAATAATAATAATACCCCTTTTCATGTGCAGGGCTCCTCGCCCTGCCACAGCACAATATAAGAAAGAGTCAATATACCTTTCAGGCAGTATGAAAAAAAAGAAGCCATGAACATATTTTTTGATCATTTAAAAATCCACAAATAAACATAAAACTTAACTATACAGTTTGATTATTGACCAACATGAGTCATACTGATGTTGGGCAATAATGATAATATATTAATGATGTAAAAAAAAAAAAAGAATCAGCATCTATAAGGAGATTGCTGTCTGTCTTTAAACTCGTACTGTCAAATTCTACATACTTCTTAATGCTCTGAGCACACTCTTAAAGTCATGGGAGATGTTTAAGGAGGACACAGAGATGTATTTAAGTCCTGTAAGTGGATTGTTCATGCACTGGCTTACAATATATCCAGACAACTTTTAAGTAATCAAGAAAAATCACAAAGACCCATTCAAATTTAAAGTTTTATCAAATCAGAGCCTTTATAGATTTAACAGTGTTAACACTTCAATACAATGATGGTTATCACATCTTTTGCCCTTAGGCCAGACATGCAAAATGCTAAAGCACCCACCGCTAAATCCCAAAGCATTCAATATGTCAAAATGTAATTCCTATCCCTATA
Source organism: Acipenser ruthenus (assembly GCF_902713425.1). Classification (NCBI taxonomy): domain Eukaryota; kingdom Metazoa; phylum Chordata; class Actinopteri; order Acipenseriformes; family Acipenseridae; genus Acipenser; species Acipenser ruthenus. The sequence goes on along the minus strand of NC_081200.1, from coordinate 26,024,117 downwards.
GCAATGCTTCAGTATAAGTGAGATATATGGAAGCTTTGTGTAGAATATAAGTAAAGACAAGAGTTGTCTTCGAAGGCAGAGGCTTCTTAATATAACCAAACAGCAACCAGCTTTTTCAGATCTGCTTTTTTTAGATCTGCAGAGAATGGACCAAACAGCTTGTGTTACCAAGTTGAATGATACTTGACTGTAGTCTTGCCTCGACTTTTATAGAACTTTTTCTCCACTTCATGTGTCAGAAGACTTAATTAAATCTAAACATTTGGCAGCGCTTATCTTTAAGTGAATAATATATTTAAAAAGTCCCAGCAACTCCTTTAAAATTAATTGTATATGATCTCATGTCCTCTACCTTTCTAATCTCTAAAATATGTGAGGTAATCTTTGAACTGATAACATATTTTCCGGTACCACAAGGGTTCCTTATTGCTTATTAAAATACAAGTATATATATATAGAGAGAGAGGTGTTTTTAATATATAACACCAGCTCTGTTTAATTATTCCAGCCTTGGTCTAAAATATATTTCCTTCTTAACATTAAAAACATACTTTTCATTGTGTATTTATAAACTTGTTTCGTCTCATTTACAAGTGTGTATTCAACGGACTTGGCTCCTCTCTAGCTAAAAATCCTTACCTCAGCAGACATTGGACAATTTATAGATAAAGACTTGAAGACGCCCACTTTCTAACCAGAGTTACTTTAATTAATAAGAAACTTTGACTGTAAGCACTTTCCCAAATCCATTGCATGAAGTAATTCCTTGGCTGGACTTAAGAAACTGCCCACATCAGTAGGTCCACTGATAAGAAAAAGCTTATATCCTAATTTTAGCACTAAGCTCTTTTATTGTACTATGCAGTACTTCTCATTAGTGAACTATAACAGTTTATATGAAGCAAAAGCCTTGAATTGATGACAGCATCTAACCAGCAAAATCCCGCTTTGGATGCCAAAATTCCCTTCTCCAAAGGTCTAATGCTGCCTCGCTCATACAGACAAAAGCAGAGGAGCCTTTTTCAGTAATCTACTGATAAGGAAAAGCTTCATGCATCTACCAATGGTTTTCAATTAGTTCACAGTTTTGCACTGAATTGTCTTATTTTTAGAGTTAACAGTTTCCCTGTTATAATACTTCTGTGTTTTATTACAGCAAAACCTTTACACTTACATGCTGTTTCAATTAGATTGGAATACCTGTGTTTAGCTTAGACTGCTTCCAAATCAAGTTTACCTCTTTTTCTTATAAGAAACTTGACTGTGAACACATTCTCAATCCAATTAAATTAGATGCTTGTTTTCTGCCTTTACAGTCTTCCTGTAACAAGACTATTTTTATTACAGTAAAACCTTAAACAAGTTGTGGAAGGGTGATGGCTCACTGACACAGAGATAAAACTTTATTTGTAATGCCGTTCAGGCGCACTCATTTATTTTTACCTGCAGAGGGTGCTGTTGTCCGTGGCCTGAATACTGGCAACAGTAAACAGGACCACAAGGTTACCAAATACTGGTATCCAGTGCTCAAAAATAATAATGAAAACAAAAGGCGAAAGAAAAAGGGAAAATAAAACACAGTAATAAAACTACAAAATAAAGGTGCTGCACTCGGCAGCGTTACCCCGACCGTCGCTACCCGTAAGGCCCAGGTCTCCGTCCTATGCTCACCCGTTACCTCAACTATTCGGTGTTCTGCCCAAGTTTTTCCCCACTCCTAAAAATTCCTTTTCTTTTTCTTTTTAATTAATTACACTATGTAACACAATTTTTGTTCCTGGGTAGTAAGTGTTATTTCATAATTGCTTATGCCTCAAAAGTATAGAAAATGGCTATTATTCCCCACAAAGTTTGCTTTTGTGACCAGGACAGTAATATTTTGAAATTTACCTATTTCCAATGAGAAAACGGGCCAATTTGTGTCTTTTCGTTCACATAAAGTCAGAAAAAAACAACATATGAATCCAAATTAACATGTATTTATACTAAAGTAATACAAAAATGACTACAAAAGATTTAGAAGTGAGTAGTTTTTCGAGATTTACGATTATACTGTAAATCACTTTCACGAATCAGCTCCCAAATGTAGTCTCCCATCATGTTCTTGTTATACTGTCCTTGGTAGCGGCGTTCAAAGTCCAGTATATCCTGGTGGAAGCACTCGCCTTGCTCCTCCGAGTACGCTCCCATGTTCTCCTTGAATTTATCAAGATGAGCATCAAGGATATGGACATTGAGGGACATCCTACAGCCCATTGTGCCGTAGTTCTTCACCAGAGTCTCAACCAGCTCCACATAGTTTTCGGCCTTGTGATTGCCCAGGAAGCCCCGAACCACTGCGACAAAGCTGTTCCAAGCTGCTTTCTCCTTACTAGTGAGCTTCTTGGGGAATTCCGGGGGTCCACCAGTGGCTCCCACTTGACGTTGTTCCTCCCCACAGAGAACTCGGTCCGCTGTGGCCAGTCCCGCCTGTGGTAGTGCGCCTTGGTGTCCCTGCTGTCCCAAAGGCAAAGATAGCAGGGAAACTTGGTAAAACTGCCTTGGAGACCCATCAGGAATGCCACCATTTTGAAGTCTCCTATGACCTTGATGCCATCTCAGAAAAATGCAGATATGTATCCACTTAGGCAGTTGGAACTAAACTGAACTGGTGGGCTTAAGGCCCCTGTATTTATACTACTATTTATATTACTGGAAAGTTCTAGAAGTTACTCCAAGTTTACTCAGCACTGAATCTATCTGGAATGTTCTAGAAAATAGGTAAATCTCAAAATATCACTGTCCTGGTCACAAAAGCAAAGTTTGTGGGGAATAATAGCCATTTTCCATACTTTTGAGGCATAAGCAATTAGGAAATAACACTTACTACCCAGGAACCAAAAAAAAAAAAAAAATTGTTACACGGTGTTATTTGTTGTGCTCGTTCTTCTCCGGCCGTGCTCGGTCCAGCAGCAGAGTTTCCGCCAGCTGGCTCGTTTAGTCTTAGAGGGACAGGCCGAGAGAACAACAGAGCGTTATCTTATAGGGTCAGCAATCCCCCAAGACCTGCTTCTCAGCCACTCAGAGAGAGGGAAAGCCAACACACCCTCTTCCCCACCTCTCCGTGTCACTGCCACCTTACAGACGGCTCTACGAGGCTGCTGCCCCCTTCCTGCAGTGCCACGCATGTGCCAGACAGTCAGCACAGATCTCGCCCCCGTTACACAAGTACCAACACTTATTTTAGTTCAATTATTCTGTTTGAATTTACTTAAAACATATTATTTCTCTCCAGAGAGTTTTACTCAGTTTCTATTAAATCAGAATGCTTATAAAAGCTTCTGTGTTTAGTTTAAAAAGATGTTCCCCAACTAATATTTTTGTGATAAGGATTTCCAGGTGAATTAAATAAAACCCTTAGTCTTCCTATTTTCTCTCTTCCCAGGGTTGCACCGGAAGCTTTCAGATAAGGAAAGCTGGTACTTTTCACAGGTGTTACTTTAATAAGAGTGTTTCTTAGTTCAAATCCTGTTATCCTGCTCATAATTTGCTGCAATAGTATATTCTTTAAAACACAGAACTATTACAATATTTTAACATTCTTGCAGTTTCACACATGTTCTGTATGTATCCCAAAGATCAGCCTGCTTCCAGCAGGAGTGACAGTCTTGGGTCAGGTTCTGCTTTAGCGGGTCTGTCAAAGCCACCACAGGATCCTTTATCCATTTCTGCGCATCACAGGTTTGGGTGACAGTCAGTGTATTGAGTGTTCTATGGAGGTCCTTCTGTTCTTATGTAAGTATTTATATCACATTTTTAAATGTAGTGGAGTGAATGTTGGTCATGATAATTTCCTTTTTTAATGATACAGGAAACATGGCAGGAGAAACCTCTGCTATTATTGCAGGTATAGTCAATAAATGCTTGTTAATTATGCTTTATTTTCATTGTTATGCATTTTGGTTTTGAATTCAGTGTTCGCTGTGGTAGATTAAAGTTATTGCTCTATTCTGTATTCTAGCTCTGTAAAAGGAATGTGTGTTTTTAAATAAATAAGGAGTTAATGGACACTTTTTATATATGCCTCCTGGTGCCTTACCCATAGCTACATTGAATGCTTCAGAAGCTCTTAACCCTTTAAGGGACATATTTTTGGCCTGTCACTATGTTGTTGTCGCGCAACACCACCTCAAAACATGTTTCTATAGCAACTTTATGGTAGCCTAAAGATACCAAAATGCAAGCTCCCTTGTTCAAGTTTTAGTAGAATTGTACATGGTCCTCAGGAGGTTAATGCACCAAAAGCTTAAAGTACATTGCACAGTTTTTTATATCACGTGCATCTTAGCTGAAAGTCATGTAAATTAAGGTCATTAAACAAGCCGCTGTGAAAAAGCAAGGTTCCTCCTGTGTTGCCCTTGGAAAATTGTGATCCCTTTACAAAAAAAAAGAGTAAGGATTTCAAGGCTGCTGTTTAATAACTGTGAAATGTGTTGTGAAGGGAATAGGTTGGTGGCAGGACAATAAGTTCAGCTTGCTGTTGCTAATAATATGTATGTCAGTGCTCAAACAGCTGGTCCTTTTGAAACTGCGATTTCTGAAGCTTCTGAAGAGACTAGTGACTCAAAGCTGCTCAACAGAAGGAGACCTGGAGAAAAATATAGGAAAGGACACTTAAAGGGAACATCTTGCTTTTTATGGATGTCCCTCATATATAGAGGTGCAGTGGAATTAAAGACTTTGTTGAAAGTCAAGATTTTGGCCTGTATTGAAATTCTTCTGTAAACCTCTTTTAAAGTGTGCCAAGAAACATTTTAATATCAGCAATTTACGATTTGTTTTTCCCATTAATTATCCTATTCTCTATTATTCTTTAATTGTTTTCTACTAAAAACATTATTTACCAGGTTTCATATTCCAACATGTCTACCTCTGAAAGGACTCATGAAAGACAAGGTGGTTTTAAAGTGCAACTGTAATTTCTCTCTCCTCTGCAACTGTGATTTGGTATATTCTCCCTTTACTAACTGTGTCATTTCTAAAACAACCTCAGAATTACATGAAAATTGAGTTTTCCCATCAAGGCACAAACCAGGCCAAGCTCTCCTGAGCTCCGAACAAATGATGAGATCAGACTCTTGAGTTGATATGGCTGTTTCCCAATAGCATACCATACAAGCTATATACTGTATAATGCAGTGTTTTAGTGGGATTTTCAGACAGTAAGAATAATTATACACAGTAGATATTGAGTAATGTCAGTGAACCCAATTGTGCTGGGGGATACTGTCACAATGGTTTTCTCATGACATGTATAATGTTTACTAGTTTGGTCTACTGGACTGTAGAAATAAAACCAGAAATCCACCTGCAGTATATGATGAAATCATTTTCTAGGTAAATCTGAAACAGACTCTGTAATTGCATATGCAGCTGTATACTTACTGTAATAAGCAATTATAATTGGTTGTTACTTTAAATTATAAGCCTGGCAGAATGTTGGAAACTAAAACGAGCAATCTTGTTGTGTAATCAAAACATAGCTATGTAACAAATACTAATAGAGTCATTAATAGCACATGAAGTGGCCAGGAATGCAAACAAGATCCTGCTTAAATTTTCTGATCGAGGATGCTTGCTCACTAGCTGGATTCAGTGTTTGGGTGTGCACTGAATGACTTACTAACTTACCAGCCAACTGCTCTTGGTCTGATATACTGTACAGGAGTGTCACGTCAAAAGGTTCAATCCCATTGCATAATACTACCTCATTATGTGCCTACTGTAGTGAGGGACATACAATGTCTCATTACTTTATTAGGAACTGTTTGCCCAGATTACAGCCTTGATATAACATGATATAGACACGACAAGGAAGCTGTCTCAATCCATTCAGCAAAGGATCATGATGACACATTTGTTATTCATCCCAAACATGCTGATTTAGATTGAGATGGCCATGGAAGATGCTCTTCAAACCATCCACACACAATTCTGTCACAGTGTTTGGGTACATTATCATCCTGAAAGAAGCCATCATCAACGTGGTACAAATGCAGCATTGTTGTAGACTTGATCAGCAAAGATGTCTAAGTAAACTATGGCATTCATTCGGGACCCAGGGTATATTACTGTAGAACATTCCCCTGCTGCTGTAAATAGTGTGTGCGGGAATGTAAAGTTGGCAGGGATGGGGTTAAGTCTGTCCCTGCCAGCAATCACTGGTGTGACCATTCCCCAATTAGGTAATTGAGTGCTAATTGGGGAGTGGCCACATGTATAAAAAGGACGCAAAATGTTTGTTGGAAGAGTTTGTGCTGTGATTGTTGTATTGTTTTGCAACGTGGTAGTGAAGGCTAATGCCCAGACTACAAGTGTGTTGTTCTTTTGTTTAAATCTTTTATGTTGGAACCTCGTGCCATGTTTTGTTTGTTCCTGTTTGTTTTTGTGTTTAATAAACATGCACATACACGCTTGAACTGCAGCTTTCTGTCTCTGGGTGTAATTCCTGCCGGTATCCAGCCTGGGCTGTGATGCTACCCTGTGACAGTCCCACATTAGCGTGATGCCAAATCCAGTTAAATAAAGAGGTTCTCATAAAGGAAATATATTAAATAGACAAATTGCCCACTGTGGAAAATAAAGCCCAGGGATTTTAATATCAGCAGCAGCATCATTTGCTGAACATTGTTTTAAGTCTACTTAGAAATCTGCTCCTCCAGCATGGTTCTGCAGAGCTGTTCACCAGCTGTTCCTCCTAGTCTAAACAGTAAGACTTAAAGAAGCCTTGGAAATTGAAAAGAAATTGAGGCATGATGAATTTAACCAAGGAGGGGGAGGAGTTTTAGGAAGAAGATTGAAGAAGTGCATGGAGAAATGAAGCATAGAAAATGAAAAGAAGATTACAGCCTGGAAAAAGGGATCCGGGCTTAAGGAAAGTAAGCAGAGGATTCAAATAAGAAAATGGAGAGTCTGAAATTAACATCTCACCCTTGAAGTCTGGATTCTCTTGGCCCACTCAGGTAGAGGGTCATGACAATGTCAGGTTCAACACAAGATGGTTTCACTTTTTATAGGCAGCGTTTATACTTCAGTATAACTGTATTTAAAAAACAGATTATTTCTCTTATAATGATATGCATATCCTTTACAATCACTTTGGAAACCAACCTGACATTCATATAAGTATTCATAACACTGCTGTCAAATGTGTTTCCGTAACAGTTTATAATATATTAATAAGTAAGTAGCTTCAAATGTCATTCGAATTCCTTTTTGATATCTTCTCTTACTATTTATTGCATGGCGTTTGCCATCATTCTCAGTAGTTTTGGGTTCTGTTGATGTAATATTGAGTGGCTACCATTTTCTCTAAATCTGTTTTAGCTGGCTGGGTCTAAGATGTGACAGCAGTAGTGAGGACAACAGTCACAGAAATGTTCTTGAAACGCTGGATTTTCAATCGTACTTTTGGTTTTGAAACAAACATGTTAGGAATGCATCTGCAGATGCGCATGGTATGTGTGTTTTCAAAGGGATTCTGATAAAAGGTAATGCTTGTTGTAACACAGAGCTATGTAGCCATACGAATATATGCAATTCAAACTAATTGTAAACTAATATATACAATTCTGACCTAAAAAAGGGAGATTGCCTTGTAGATCTACAGTACTTCATTTTCAGCAGGCAAAAAAGGAGAGACATCATTATGTGCTTCAATAGTTAGCACCCAGAACTCATCCATTCCTCTGAATCTCTGGCTTTTTAACAGTCAAATGAAATGAGATAGAACACTAAAATGTCAGTGAACTTCTTTACAATTTTCAGTTAATTAAATTTGGTTTTGGCAATTCAGGCACTTATATTGACTAAACCATTAAATTACTTTTTTCCCTGTGTTTCCTGTAATTGGTGTGAAGATTATTAAAGCGTTTTATAATGAAAGTGAGTTTGAAAAGTAAAATTCATACAATCCTATCTATTGAACAGTGGCGTGCCATCAGTACCTTCAAGGTATTCTCTGCTGACCAGACAGTGCCAAGTAAACCGTCATTCAAATGACATTACGTTGCCTCACTCACTTGCGTACAGTGTGCTTGCTTATACTATGAAACATACTACTCTAATTATTATTTGTTCATTTGTCTGATGCCTTTATCCAAGATGACTTACAGGGTTTACTAGAGGTTTTTTAAGAGTCTAGGGGTTTCCTGAAGGGGATGTGATCAGCCAATAAGAGATCTGCATTTCCCCTGCATAAGTCTAAAACAACAACCAGACGCTAGAAAAAAACAGTTGAAAGTATTCTCCGTTTCAGTTGAAGGGCTTGAGTGAGTTTAACCAATAGGCGAGTCGAAGAATGTCCTTTTTTTTTTTTTGACAGGCGACCAATCAGGAGTGAGCAGAGGCGGGCCATAAATCTCCAGGGTATTCTCTGCTCCAGGTAAAAAATCCAGGGTATTCTCTGCTTCACTTGAAGGCCCTGCTTTAGTAACCAATGGGAAAGTCAAAGTTCTGATAGCTGACCGATCATTAGTGAGCAACCCCAAAACATGAATATTCCTTGGTTAGCACTGCAGTTAGGAGGATAGCTGGATTTTGCACGATATTGCTTATAAATATACATTGATAAATACAAATACCTTTACAACATCTAATTATTTCAAATTTTATTTTACACTAAAATAAAAAAAGTGATAAAACTGCGACATCACAAAAAACGTGAGTATGGTTACCTATAAGAGTAAAATCAAATACAAGATACAGTAAGTAGTTATAGTTAGGAGCAGTAGTAGAATACGGCAAGGTATGGAGCAGTTCAGTGCAAGTAAAAGCTGGTGCCAGAACTGGTACAATTGGGTGCCATATAGTCCAGTATAGTCGAGAGTTGTGATGTTTGCAGATGCTGTCTGAACAGGTGTGTCTTGTAGAGGTGTTGGAAGGTGGTCAGGGACTGAACAGTCCTGATATCTGTGTGTAGGTCGTTCCACCACTGAGGGGCAAGGGTGGAGAAGGAGTGGGCTCTGGAGGTGGGGGAGCGGAGGGGGGGTACAGCTAGTCTGCCGGAGGTGGAGGAGCGGAGGGGGCGAGAGGGGGTGTAGGAAGAAATGATAGTCTGGAGATAGGAGGGAGCAGAAAGATCAGGACAGCGATAGGCGAGTACAAGAGTACATGACTTGGATGCGAGCAGTGATAGGGAGCCAGTGCAGAGAGCAGAGCAGCGGTGTAGCATGGGAGAAATAAGGAAGAGAAAAGACAAGGCAAGCACAGAGTTTTGGATGAGCCGGAGCAAATGGGTAGCAGAGGCAGGAGGCCGGCCAGGAGGGAGTTGCAGTAGTCAAGACGGGACAGTACCAGGGCCTGAACTAGGATCTGCGTGGAGTAGTCAGTGAGGAAGGGGCGAATTCTGCATATGTTGCTGAAGGAGAAGCGACAGGAGTGTGCCAGAGTAGAGATGTGCTGAGAGTAGGAGAGGGAGGGGTCGGGAGACACCAAGGTTCTTGGTGGATGAGGAGGGAGAGAGTGTGGTGGATTCAAGCAGAACAGAGATAGAGAGGTCAGCGGTGGGGGAGAAAGAAGGGGGAAGAAAAAGAGGTTTGGAGAGGTTGAGTTTGGGGATGGGGGATCCAGTTTTTTTTTTAAGATAGGGGTGATGCAGGCTTGTTTGAAGATAGAGGGGAAGCAGCCAGAGAGCAGAGAGGTGTTGAGGAGAGAAGAAATAAATGGGTGTAGAGCAGGGGCAGCAGCCTGGAAGAGGTGATTGGGGAGGGGGTCCAGAGGGGGTCTAGTATGGCTTGGGGTATGCAGAAGCGTGTTACTCATACTCTGAATTGTCATTAGAAGTATTTATTGGCAGGTATTCAATAAATCCATTCCTTCATGTGTTGATTTGAAAGAGAGAAAAGCTGTCCTCCCTCACATTTACAATTGAGTACCAATCAATGACAATGAAAAGTGGTTTACGGCCATGTTGTGCCAGTACCGCAATAAAAAACTTCAATGCCCTGGATGAGAGGAAAACATTCTTCCATTTGGTTTTTAAAATTGCCATTGATTGGTACCCAGTTGTAAACGTGAGGGACGTTTTTTCTTGTTTTAAGATCAACACGTCAATGAATGGATTTATTGTATATCTGCAAATTGAAATACTTCTTAAAGACAATTCTAAGTACCAAGGCTCAGCATTCCTTCACCTGGTCTCTCTCGGAAATGAAGGACTGAAAAATGTACCATAGCAAATGTTTTTATTTTTAAAAATATGAAATGTACGCCCTTCCATTTTGTGTTTTCCTTTCAATAAGGAACATTGTATACCTACAAAGTGACCATAAATAATATTAGAAAAGATGGACCAGATATTTTCTTAGGTCAATTTCCTTTAAAGATGTCCCATACAATTTAATTATCCTGTGAAACCAATTCAAAACATCCTTTTCTTGATCTCAGAAAGTCTCCTTGAAAAAATGAAAGTGTATAATATTCTGAGGAAGCAGTCAGTAGTACGCAGTAAGATGTGTTTGTCAAGTTAAATCAGGTTAAACCTGAACTGCTAATGAGTGATTTAGGGGTCCTGCGGGGCATCATATTTTGTCCTGTTGATGTATGTGAGTGATTTATCCTCTGTGCAATACATCTTTGCTGTTTCTGATGCCATCATTGAATAAGATAAACAACCTTTTAGTTTGGCCACCAAGTAATAATAATGTTATAATCTGCTTATCTCACATCAGTAACTGTGGGTCTGGAATATTGCTTGCCTACAGCAAAAAACAACATTTAGAGAATAGAAGCAAAATGTCAGTAAGGCATGAAGAGCACTCAAAGGCTAAAGAAAGCTTAATAAGGATCTATAACATATTGTTTTAATTAAATATATTAATGTTCACATTGATTTTATGTTTTGGGTTTTTTTTTTTTACTGTATTTGCCAGTTGGCACTCTGCTAATATCATGTTTGGCTGTATTATGAATCAAATATACAGTACGTGAGCCTACAATTGTGCTCTGTGCCATATACTGCCAATAGTCTAGAAAATAGGCCTATATTGGAATGGTTTTATTTTGTATTGTCTTCCTATACTTTATGCATTTAGTAGTATACTTTTTCTATAGATTAGTCTGTCAATTTGTGATGTTATTGATGTAAGCGTGAACTACAGATCTCAAGAGATGGTTGCCTTGGTAACAATCTGCAGTCACTGCCTGTTAAACGTTAAGCTCTTGAATCAACATACATTTCTAATGAGCATAAAATATAATATCATCATAGCTGAGCTATCTGTAGGAGGAGTCTGTATGGAAAAGCAGCCTACCCCACTGGGAAGTGTTTACAAATAAATTGAAATGTGAAATAATGTACATGCTGTACTGGAGCACAGCACAGTATGTGTACTATACATTCCATGACTTCAATTTCATTTGAAATATCAGGGTATACCTCCAAATGAGACTTTTTAACACAGAACTGTACAGCAGTCATGTACTGTATATGGGCAGTTTGGTTTGGACTAAAGGTGGCACACTATGTGGAATAAATGCATCAAATCTAAAAATTCTGACCAAAATGGCTTTTTTTCTCATAGAAAGCAGCCCTGCCCTTCCAGGTCAATATAAGAGTTTTACTTCAAACTTCAGTGTATATAGGATATACACTGGCGGTCACAATTATGAGGACACCTGTAAATCTTACTGAAACCCTACCATGAAAGGAAAACTATACATAAACTATGCAAAATCCATTTTAAAAAAAATATATAACACTGGGTATGTTTTACTGGCATTTCTCCCATGAAACTATTACCCCTTATAATGGAGTGTACAGTCGTCTCTCAGTCAGAAGACTACAAACAAGAGAGCCATTTGAAAATCTGGGACAAGCCAGCTACTGATTGGCTGGGCAATCAGCTGCTTGTTCTTTTAAACGGGGAGCCTGAAAGAGGATGGGGGGGTGTACAGTAAGTGAGTTGTCATGGCTCCAAGGAAGGAGATCAAATATGATGATTCTGTATCCATAATTACCCTTCACAAGGAAGGGTATTCAGTGAGGGAAATTACAAGAAGAGTCCCATGTTTTGCACAGTGGAGTGCAGACGACAAACAACAGATACAGATTGTTAGCTATGCAAACAAAAGTGGCTGGGGCCAAAAGAGGAAAACTAAAAGAGAAGACAGACTGGTTGTTGAAAGTCCAAGGCTAATCAATTCCTAACCAGCAGTCAACTTGCTGCTGATTTCAATTCCACAAAATGCTTAGAATGGGCACTAAGCCCTACATATTGGTCAAAAGAGCAATGGAGAAGTGTTCTGGACAGATGAATCAATGTTAGAACTTTTCAGCTCCAAGAGGAACAAACAGTATGTGAGAAAAAAGTGGGGCGAGAAATTGTCAAAATGTTCTGTAATGTCTACAGTGAAACATGGAGGTGTTAACGTGAAGGTTTGGGGCTGTTTTGCCAGTGCACAAACAGGAGATTTAGAAGTACATATGTAAAGAAACAATATCATTCCATTCTTCAACATCATGCATTACCAGCAGAAAGGCGACATGTGGGTGAAGGGTTTGTTTTCCAATCAAATAATGACCTTAAACACACAGCCAGATTAAACATAAATTACTTAAATCAGAAAGAAGAACAGGTTTTGAAATTGATGCGCTGGCCTCCCCAGTAGCCTGACCTTAACCCCATTGAAATGTCATGGGATGACTTGACAGGAGAGTGAAAAAGAAGCGTGCAACCAGCATAAATATGCTCTGGAAGAAGATTAGGACGGAATGGACAAAAATAGATGGCGATACATTGCTAAAGTTGTGTGTCAGAATGCCTAGAGTATGTGCAGCTGTGATTCCTAACAAGGGGGCATACTTTGATGAGAAGTAAAATGCAGTAAAATGCCAGGAAAACATATGCTCTGTTGCATTTTCTTTTGAGGTTAATACATCTTCATATAAATCAATAGTTTATACTGATTCTTCCCTTCTTAGTTGTATTTCAGTAAGTTTTACAAGTGTCATATATACAGACGTGCTCAAATTTGTTGGTACCCCTCCACAAAAAACGAAGAATGCACAATTTTCTCTGAAATAACTTGAAACTGACAAAAGTAATTGGCATCCACCATTGTTTATTCCATATTTAATAGAAATCAGACTTTGCTTTTGATTTTTTATTCAACATAATATTGTAAATAAGAAAACAAATGAAAATGGCATGGACAAAAATGATGGGACCGCTAACCTAATATTTTGTTGCACAACCTTTAGAGGCAATCACTGCAATCAAACGTTTTCTGTAGCTCTCAATGAGACTTCTGCACCTGTTAACAGGTAGTTTGGCCCACTCTTCCTGAGCAAACTGCTCCAGCTGTCTCAGGTTTGATGGGTGCCTTCTCCAGACTGCAAGTTTCAGCTCTTTCCATAGATGTTCGATAGGATTCAGATCAGGACTTATAGAAGGCCACTTCAGAATAGTCCAATGTTTTGTTCTTATCCATTCTTGGGAGCTTTTAGCTGTGTGTTTTGGGTCATTATCCTGTTGGAGGACCCATGACCTGCGACTGAGACAGAGCTTTCTGACACTGGGCAGTACGTTTCGCTCCAGAATGCCTTGATAGTCTTGAGATTTCATTGTGCCCTGCACAGATTCAAGGCACCCTGTGCCAGGCGCAGCAAAGCAGCCCCAAAACATAACCAAGCCTCCTCCATGTTTCACTGTAGGTATGGTGTTCTTTTCTTTGAAAGCTTCATTTTTTCGTCTGTGAACATAGAGCTGATGTGACTTGCCAAAAAGCTCCAGTTTTGACTCATCTGTCCAAAGGACATTCTCCCAGAAGGATTGTGGCTTGTCAATATGCATTTTAGCAAATTCCAGTCTGGGTCTTCTTCCATGGAGCCCACTTTCGCTCAAAAAGCGACGGATGGTGCGATCAGAAACTGACTTACCTTCACCTTGGAGTTCAGCTTGTATCTCTTTGGCAGTTATCCTTGGTTCTTTTTCTACCATTCGCACTATCCTTCTGTTCACTCTGGGGTCGATTTTCCTCTTGCGGTCGCGCCCAGGGAGGTTGGCTACAGTTCCATAGACCTTAATCTTCTTAATAATATTTGCAACTGTTGTCACAGGAACATCAAGCTGCTTGGAGATGGTGTTGTAGCCTTTACGTTTACCATGCTTGTCTATTATTTTCTTTCTGATCTCCTCAGACAACTTTCTCCTTTGCTTTCTCTGGTCCATGTTCAGTGTGGTGCACACAATGATACCAAACAGCACAGTGACTACTTTTCTCCATTTAAATAGGCTGAATGACTGATGACAAGATTGGAGACATGTGTGATACTAATTAAAGGAACTAATTAGTTTGAAATATCACTATAATCCAATTATTTATTATCTTTTCTAAGGGGTACCAACAAATGTGTCCAGGCCATTTTAGAATATCTTTGTAGAATAAGCAATAATTTATCTCTTTTCACAGCTTCTTTGCTTTATTCTATGACATACCAAAGGCATGCAAGTATACATGATAAAATAGCTTTTAATTTCATCACTTTTCAGGAGGAATGAAGCATTATTTCAATGAGCTGTAAGGGTACCAACAAATTTGAGTACGTCTGTATGTGTGTGTATGTGTATATGTATGTAAAACAACACCTTTCCTTCTCAAACCCACCACCCACTCATGCGCAGCTATGTACAATTAAAAGCTACTTTGTTCCTGCTTTAAAGGGCTTAGTGTAATGGCTGCAGACTCTTTCACTTATGTCATTTGGTTTCCATGGTGCCATTGGTATTCCAGTGATATAATGTTGTGGAATTTCTAAACTCTTGTTTGGATGCAGTTCAGAACTTTAAAGGTCTGTGACAATTCTGCACTGTACAGGGCAGCATGTGGATTTGTTCTGGAGGTGCTGCATGACTCGAATTATGTCATCCTTGAAAGCAAAATGTAATTTTCTAGTAACTGTTCCTGGATACATATTTTGTAGTTAATTAGCACAATAACTTACACGGCTATTCATTTGAGAGCAGGCGCTTATAAAGGTAAAATGTCAGTTTAGAGCAGGGTTTAGTTGTTGAGGGTATAAACAACCAAAACACTACAGTAATACCAACATGGACTGTGTTTTTCTGTGGCGATGCTGTGAAGATCGAGTTTCTGACAAGCTTTTTGGAGATAAAGGCTCAATTCATCTCTCTGTGTGTGATCCTTGACATATCCTCCTTTTTATTACGAGTCACATCCCTATTAGAACCTATGAGCGGGAAAACCTCACCTTCAATTGTTTTGTGAACATTACCCAAAAAAGTAAATGGAAGAAAATTCTACTGTCGTGTGAAAATGCATTGGAGAGAATAAGTCCACCAGTCAGTCTTTATATAAACAGCAGTCCCATCCAGTCTTCCAACACAGTGGTAGTATAGCCTCAATGACAACTGCCAACGGGTGCTTCCCAGTCTGCAGCAGCAACCACAAAACTAAGAGTCGCTGTGTCACTCCTCTTTAAGGAAGGATCAAAGCCTGTATGTGTTTGTATGTGACCACTGACTAATAGGGGAAATACAGCAGCTGCAGAGGATTGTGTAATCTGAAAAGTGGGAATCATTCGGCACATCCATAACTTCAAACAAGATGTACAAGATTATTATTATTATTATTATTATACCAATACTAAAGGTCTACCGTTCTAAGGAGATTTTAAAAAACATTGTTTTATAAAACATCTGAGCTTGCCTTTTTGCAAATTGTTTTTGTACAGCTGAAGTGTATGGTGCTATATCTTAACTGCCGTGTTCAAAATAAAGGGATTGTATAAATTCTAAAAAACACTATTCTTTTTCCATTGGGGTTTATTGCTTTCTACTTTCTATTATATTGGCGCAAGTCTGATTTAATATTTAATCAGATTTAATCAGAGTTTTCGATCTGAAATGTATAAAATAACAACAGAAAGAACAAAGTAATTGACGGCAGATTTCTTTGAAGGGGCGAGACGAAAGTGAAATAATTCCTCCCAGGCTGCCGCTGAACTGCCATACTGCTGTTTTAATTCAAACAGATCCCAGATTCCTGACAAGGCCCTCTCTTTATCTTTTAGCTCTAGAGTTTTTGACAACTTGTCAAATTGTCAGTCGCTGTCAAGAATGTCACTGCCTTTCGTGATCTGTTTATATTAGTTACTCAGTGAATTGTAACTTTTCTGACTGTAAACATGTGCTCAGTATCTAGGAATACACGTGCATTAGCATAATAGCTCAGATTAAGAAACTCAATAAAATGGTGGAAACTTCTGGAAAACCTAGATCGCCCACCAGTGTGTTTATTACTGGGTTGTGTAGTTAACTGTTGAAATCACAATGACTGATTTGTAAAAATTGCAGTATCGTCGTGTGTTGAGTATCTTTTATTCTATAAGAGGTGTCATCTTGTGCAGTTTGGGACGAGAGGACCATAAAGTGAAGCTGAGTTACACAAACTGTTTGAGACACTAATATTAAACATTAAAAAGTGTTGAAAGAATTGTGCTGTTTGTTCTGTACAGAATATACACGTAAGCTATACTGGTATGTTGACATACCCTTAACAGTGATTTTTTGATCACTGTTAAGGGTATTCTTTTTCCTTACATGTGATTTATAATCCTGTATAGATTTTGATATTTAAGAGAGATTCATTTTTATTGATTTATCTTAATTTAATAAGTTGAGTGTAGTATGTCTCTTGTTCATTGTAATTTTGCTCAGCTTTACTTCTCAGTTCTCATATCTGCTTATGATGGCAATAATAAGAGGCATCCTACACACAAAAGTATTGTCTTATATTAAAACTATCCATAATTCGAAAAGTGACTTAGATTGCTGTGCTCCCAAGCATTGCTGATATAGCCTCATTTGGACATTCATTTATTGATGGATATTCTTTCTCATTCCTTTTCTACATTGTACATTCGTCCCGTAAAATCATTTAATATCATTATCATAAGCCATCGGTTTTTAATCAGACTTCTATGTCTGATTAAAACTTTTTTTTTTTACACCTTGATAAAACATATAGTGGTTTTGCATGTGTGGAAAGGGTTGCTCAGTACACCTTTTCAGTGTACAGACCCATAAAATATAATCTAGAAACAGTAGCTATTTATTACCACATTATACGCAGGGATTCAATTGGGTTGCTTGCATGAGGGCCAAAATGTTAAACTGTGGACTAGATTGTGAGCGCAAATGTAGACCTTGCAGGATGAGACAGCCTGGAACTTTACATTAACTTTAAATGAAGTCACCCTCTGGAAAAAGGTAACTTGCTGTTATTAATTTATTGCCGATTTCAATCACATGCTATTTAGCCAATACGTTTTAATCATTACTATTAAATACTATTAAATACTATTAAATAGTGCTAAATTAAACATTACTAAAAAATAAAATTCAGTGACACATGTTTTGACTATAAGTTTTTCTAGAAGTCTTTCTCAGCGTTACATTGAGACTAGTCGAAAACGTTTGCTATTTAATTCATTACATTTCTTTTAGTATTTTCTTCATTTTAGAGTTTGAAACTCCTGGCTTTGAGAATGGCCCTCATGGATAAGTGGTGCATAAAAATAAATACATTAAACAACGGTGTCATGGTAAGGTACTGTAGGCCTTTAAGAAATATCAAAATAAACTGTTAGTATGACTTAATTCAGCACTTTTGAGTGTTTATTAGTTATGGATACTGTAGGCCTTTACTTGAGCGTCTCACTATTTTGCTTCACCTGTTTGAGCCTCTCAATATGAAGCTATTAAAAATTATAAAAATGTGCTCCACCTATAGAAGGGTAATTTCCTGAGGGATCATATACAGTAAGAAAGTCTGTAAAGAATCTAATTATGCAGCAGAGTTGCTTAAAGTTGAAAACTATTTCCCTGTGGCCCTAATCTGTATACATATTAACACACCAGCGAGTCTAACTTTGTAGTCATTTGTGTCAGGTTCCTATGCTGACTTCTTGTAACAGCAAAAGTTGTGATTATGTGTTGCTAACCAGTGGGCTTCAAAAGACATTGAGAAGATTCTAAGAAGAATTCCTTTTTTATACGTGGATGCCAATATAACTGAACTTGTTTCAAAGGGCACGTCTTTGGGGAATGCACTGCAGTGTAAGGTAGCTTGTTCATGATTCTAAAGAGCTGTCTATTTCCCTTCTCTTCCCCAGTGCAGTGTCTGGAGATGACAACCAAGAGGAAGCTCATTGGCCGCCTGGTGCCCTGCCGATGCTTCCGGGGTGAGGAAGAGGTCATCTCAGTGCTGGACTACTCCCACTGCAGCCTCCAACAGGTGCCAAAGGAGATCTTCAGTTTTGAGCGCACGCTAGAGGAACTTTATCTAGATGCTAATCAGATTGAAGAGCTACCCAAGGTACATGCAGCTATAGTCATTGCTATATAGTGACAATGTATTTTCCATTGTTTCCACATTTAATTTAGTAACGATACTATATCACATGTTCTGTGATCACACCTGTTTTTCCTTTTACTCTTAAATTGCATTTTTGGGGGTATTCCTCAGGGAGTGCTGTATTGGCTCTGAAGCTCCAATGGGTGACAGGGGGATTCACATTTTAAATTGAGAAGAAAAGCGGGGGTAAAATAATTTCCTGGCTGTTTTCGCCTGAATGAGTGGTCATTTTAAATACAAGGGAAATGGTAAATCTGTCCTGTAATGTACTTCGGAAGCGGGGAAGTGTTTCAATCGTGCTTTATTTTGCTCTCTCGCTGCTGCAGTGCTTTCATAGTTATATTTCACACACTATCTAAATGTACTTCCTACCCCAAAGCCTCATATCTGCTTCCCGCTAGCATATGTCCTTTGTATAAGTGTCCACTAGGTGGCACTGGCACACTGCATGTCCCATATCTGGGGTTGCTTTTAGCCGTAGGGTCGACTCATTGTTGACTGACATCTATACCTGCTAAGTTACCGCTGAGTTTTAAGTTTTATGATTAATTATGTGTTTTTTTTTTACTTCTTATTTATTGTGTTGTATGTTGTTTGCTGTGGTACTGTGAGCCTCTTGCCAGATCGTCATTGTAAATGAAAATATGTTCTCAATTGACTCATCTGGATAAATAAAGGTTTTAATTGATTGTATTTCTGTGCAAAAGGTTTTTAAACAAGCCTGCTCCCCAATAGATAATGATTTAATGTGGCAACTGGCCTGCCACATAAAGTAAGCGTAAGACCCTGATGAATGGGATAGGTTTAAAAAAAAAAGTTGGTGGGGGGCTGTTTAGCGTGCTAAGTGAGTAGACGCGTCTCAAGCTAGCTCCTACAAAATCCTTTCTTAATTACTGCAAACCTACTGTATTTGTCAATTATTTACTACTTTATAACAGTTATTAGCACTTTTTACGATTCAAGACCAAGCGGGCTCAGACTGCAGAGACCTCTGAACCCGAACGAGTCGGCACGGCCGAACAGAGGCCAGACCATGCAGCTGAAGATGGTGGTGATTCGTCTCTGGCCTCGCTCTCCACCCTACAAGCCACGATTGAAGGCTACAGGAGCCGGCTGCAACAAGTGGAGAAATCTCTCTGTGATGTTGACAGCAGGGTTGCTGCCTTGGAGAAAATATGCTCCATCCTCACCACCGGAAATACAGCCATAAAATCTAAATTGGACGATTTGGAATGCAGGAGCCATAGACAGAATCTATGTGTTTTTGGGATCCTGGAGGGGAGTGAAGGGCAACAACCGACGGCCGACCGACCACCGAGCAGCTTTTGGAGGGGTTAAGTCTCAGCTTCGTGAAGCGGGGATATGATATGGCCTGCTACATCCTGCACGTCTCCAGATCACCTTTAACAGATCCCGATTCACTTTCAACAATCCCGAGGAGTCCACAGGTGCCGCTACTCCAGAGTTTACCAAGCTTTCTGCGGACATTCTACCAAACTGTGGTGCTGAACCCTTGCTGGCTTCTGAACTTTTAATGATAATATTGTTTATTGCTTTTTTTTAAAATTATTATCCATTTAAAAAAAAAGAAGGTATTATTTTTGTTACTGTGGTCATGTTTATCTACGTGGTACGTTCATTTCCGATTTGTGTGGGGTTTTCTTTACATGACACAGAGGCTGCGTTCACGTACGCATATTTTCCTAATTCTGCGCAGATTCTGTGCAGATTTTGTGCAAAACCTGTCCAAGTTCGCCATCTGCGTGAACTCATCTGGAAAAGACATCACCAGGTCACGCATCTCCCAAGCGCAGATTCTGAGCAGATCGCGCATCTCCTGACAGGTACTGCGCTGGAGTAGCCGTGGCTCAAAACAATAGACGAGCGTTGGCTGACAAAGAAGTGTGTAGGCAACCAGATACAATCCTCATTCCATGTGCTACTGCCACCTAGTCAGGGGGTGTGAATCGCCTTTGAGTCATGTCATTAATTATCTTATGAATGATTTGTAATACAAATTAAAATGATTTGACTCTTTTTCCACACAGTTATTATACTTTTCAAATATTCAGATATTTATTCTAAAGGTTTAAACATGTAAAAAAAAAAAAAATAATGCTAAATGGTTGAAATGAACCTAAAACCGCTTTGTTATTTTCAGCAGGTGTAATTGGTTATTTATGAAAGGCTATCAGGGACAGGGAATAACCTACTTTGAATTAAGGAGAATAAATCAGCTTTAATAACAGGTAGTTGAAGTGAGATATGTGAACATATGTGCAAGTATTTGAACTATTTTTGTCCCAGATCAAAATACAGTACTATCTAACAACCCCTTTGTGAGAGGGCGGGGGGAATCCTGCCCGTTATAATACTCATTAATTTGTCTCACATCACAAAACATACGTTTATATTATCTCTTTATTATTATTATTATTATTATTTATTTCTTAGCAGACGCCCTTATCCAGGGCGACTTACAATCGTAAGCAAAAACATTTCAAGCGTTACAATACAAGTAATACAATAAGAGCAAGAAATACAATAACTTTTGTTCAAGCAAAGTACAAGTGTGACAAACCACAATTCAATAATACAGCAGGTAATAGTGATAGTTACATCAGGATATGATTAAATAGTGATAGTTACATCAGGATGTGATTAAATACAAAGTACTACAGGTTAAAAACTTGGCAGATTATAGCAGGGACTGTTTCTACTATACATTTTCTGATCACGCTGTAAATTATGAAGCTGGTGGAGCACAAAGGGAACTTCGATTTCATCCACTTCTGCGATTAGAATTTCTCTCAAGACCACCTCCATTTTGGTTCTGCTCAGAACTGTTGTTCATCTACCAAAGCTGTCCACGCTGCGTCTGCACAGACCGTGACTCCCGTCTGCAATATAGCTGTCAAAAAAGTATCGTGAATGCAGCCACAGTTTGTTAGTGTTTGATATGAGATTCACTGAGTTCCTTTTTTTTGTCATTTCCTCCTGTTTGCCAATACTGTTTTCAGTTTCATACAATTATAATTTATGTGCTGTGGATGTGCACTGCGTGGATACAGGTGCAAACCCTAGCCTCGTTTTATCTTCACATTTTCATGATATAACTCAGTAGAAAGAATACCTTTATTTCTCTATTGGCATGAGATATGGGTTAATTGGAGACACACTGCGATGCCAAACAGTGCTGTTGGTATAATAATTATTATTATTGTTGTTTGCTTCGTTTAATTACTTTCCGGATGCATGTGTGTGTGTGTGTGTGTGTGTGTGTGTGTGTGTGTGTGTGTGTGTGTATATATATATATATACAGTGGCTCTACCCCTTGGACTTTTCCACATTTTATTGTGTTACAACATGGAATCAAAATGGATTTAATTAGGAGTTTTTGCCACTGATCAACACAAAAAAAGTCCATAATGTCAAAGTGAAAAATAAAATCTACAAATTGTTCTAAATTAATTACAAATATAAAACAGAAAATAATTGATTGCATAAGTATTCACCCTCTTTGCTATGACACACCTAAATAAGCTCTGGTGCAACCAATTGTCTTTAGAAGTCACATAATTAGTTGAATGGAGTCCACCTGTGTGCAATTAAAGTGTTTCACATGATTTCAGGTTAAATACACCTGTCTCTGGGAGGTCCCACAGTTGGTTAGTACATTTCATAACAAAAACTACATCATGAAGACAAAGGAACATTCAAAGCAAATCCGGAATAAGGTTCTTCAAAAGCACCAATCAGGGGTAGATATAAGAACATTTCCAAGGCATTGAATATCCCCCGGAGCACTGTAAAGCCCATTATTAAGAAATGGAGAGAATATGGCACAACTGTTAATCTGTCTAGAACAGGCCGTCTTCAAAAATTGATTATCCGAGTGAGAAGGGCACTAGTCAGGGAGGCCACCAAGAGGCCTATGGCAACTCTAAAGGAGTTACAGTCTTCCACGGCTGAGCTGGGAGACACTGTGCATACGGCAACAATAGCCCGGGTGCTTCACAAAACTGGCCTTTATGGGAGAGTGGCAAAAAGAAAGCCATTGTTGAAAAAAACTTACATCAAATCTCGGCTAGAGTTTGCCAGAAGGCATGTGGGAGACTCTGAGACCAAGTGGAAGAAGATTCTATGGTCTGATGAGACCAAAATAGAGCTTTTTGGCCTCAACGCTAAGCGCTATGTTTGGCGCAAGCCTAACACCGCACATCATCCTGAGAACACCATCCCTACCGTGAAGCATGGTGGTGGCAGCATCATGCTATGGAGATGCTTCTCTGCATCAGGGCCTGGAAAGCTCGTGAAGATAGATGGCAAAATGGATGCAGCAAAGTACAGAGAAATCCTGGAGGAAAACCTGCTGAAGTCTGCAAGAGACCTGGGACTTGGGAGAAGATTCATCTTCCAGCAGGACAATTACCCCAAACATAGAGCCAAAGCCACACTGGAGTGGCTTAAAAACAAAAAGGTCAATGTCCTGGAGTGGCCCAGTCAGAGCCCGGACCTCAATCCAATTGAGAATATGTGGAAAGAGTTGAAAATTGCTGTTCACCAAAGGTCCCCATCCAACTTGACGGAGCTTGAGCAATTTTGCAAAGAAGAATGGGCAAAAATTGCAGTGTCCAGATGTGCAAAACTGGTAGAGACTTATCCAAATAGACTGTATAGAATGGCTGTAATTGCTGCCAAAGGTCCTCTACCAAATATTGACTCAAGGGGGCGAATATTTATGCAATCAATTATTTTCTGTTTTGTGTTTGTAATTAATTTAGAACAATTTTTGGGGTTTGCACACTCCGGTGTATGGACATTTCCTTGCATTGGGGTGTGTGAATGTTTGGCAGCAGTTGTATGTTATCTTTATGTATTATTTATTATTTTGATTGGAGCTGGGGTCACTCACAGTTGTGCAACTTTTCGTATAATTGATTAATTGCAATATGATCACCCAATTTTTTAATTTTCATTGTCACGCTGTCTATTTCAGAGGTTTTTTTTTTTTTTTTTTTTAAAGGAATACAGTACATGCTCATTGCTGGGTGTGCTGGCTTTTGTTTCTTACATTTACGGTATACAGTACAACTGTAATGGATAGAATATCAGTGTAGTTGTGATGTTGTGCTTGTAATTTTATTTGTGCTGGACCCTGGGTCTGATGTATATTTCACTAATCTGCTTTAATTTTATTTTCTTTATTATTATAATTGTTGTTAAATCTCTAGCTATACAGCATCTGCCAACTGACCTTTAATCTCCATGTAGCGATAGCTACTGGTATCACTGGTGTTAATGTTACCATGTTGTTTGTTTGTTTGTTTATTTATTTATTTTTCTCAGGATTTTGGATCTCTGCATATCTCAACATTGTCAGGAAATCACACTGAACTTAATTAGTGTCTTTCCTATTACTATAGTGTTGGTAATAATGGTACTATTAATACCTACTCATACAGAACTTCTGTATGACATTTGACTGATACACATACTTTGTAATCTGCGTTTATATATATATATATATATATATATATATATATATATATATATATATATATATATATATACAATCTGACAGACTTTCTGAATTTGCTGACCTTATTTTACAAGCGTCTTCAATTACAGACTGACTTTGACCTGTTGTCCACTAAATATGCTGAGCACCTACTTCTTAAGTTCCGTCACACTGCATATGAATTTGGAGACAAAGCTAGTAAACTCAGCCCATCAGGCTCGCCAGTCTGCTACCACATGCTTAATTACCCTCTGCAGGCCCCTCAGTGGTCAATCCGCGAGACATATATAATGAATTTGTAAAGTTCTACACTGAACTGTATACATCTGAATCTGCAGATGATCCTTTATTTAATTATTTCTTTCATAACCTTAATATTCCTACTGTCGACCAATAGTCCAAAACTGCTCTGGAGGAACCAATCTCTCTCCCAGAGATAGAAGAAGCCACCAGATCTATGCAAAACAACAAATCCCCTGGTCCGGATGGATTTCCTGTGGAATTTTACAAGAAATTCTCTTCTTCTCTTTCCCCACTGCTTTCTTCTGTTTTGGGGATTCATTCTCCTCAGGACTCCTCCCTCCTACACTTTCTTAAGCTTCTATATGTCTTCTATTAAAGAAAGACAAGGATCCCCTACACTGTGGATCATATATGCCGATCTCTCTCCTCAACGACGATTTTAAAATCCTCTCTAAGGCCCTGGCCCGTTGTCTCGAACAGGTCCTTCCCTCTTTAATCTCATTAGATCAAACTGGTTTTATACAGGGAAGAAACTCTTTCTTTAATTTACGCAGACTATTTAAGACAATTTACACCTCCTCATCCAAATTGCCCCCAGAACTCCTTGTGTCTCTTGATGCTGAAAAAGCATTTGACCATGTCAAATGGAATTACCTCTTTGCCACACTTGAAAAATTCGGCTTTGGTCATAATTTTATATCATGGATTAAACTGCTATATGCATCCCTGTCTGTGTCTGTTTGTACTCCAACCACTTTAAACCACTTATTCATACCCTCTCAAATGGATTCATCTTTTCAAATTTGGCGTTCAAATGGGGCCAAAGCAGTTAGAGACTTATATCATTTGAACAGCTCTCCCTGAAATTTAATTTACCTCGTTCACACTTTTTTCGCTATTTACAAATTAGACATTTTACCAAAAAATTATTTTGTCAATTTCCATCCTTGCCTCCTCTAACCCCTATTGACAGTTTGCTGGAGCTGAACCCCAATGGTAGAGGTTTGATATCTGAAATCTACAACATTATTTCTGACTTGAGTCATCAGTCATTAGCAACATTGAAGACACTCTGGGAGCAGGATCTCAGCATCACTTTTTCAGATGACCAGTGGGAGTCTGTTCTAGCTCATGTACATTCTTCTTCCCCTTGTGCTAGACATGGGCTTATCCAATTTAAAATTCTACATCGTATTCACCTGACTGAAGAAAAGCTAGCTAAAATATATCCAGATACTGACCCAGCCTGTGATAGATCCACATGTTCTGGTCCTCTCCCAGAATGGCTACATTTTGGACCTCTATTTTTTAATCTTTCTCCCAAATTTTCTATTTAAGTGTTGATCGCGACCCACTTATTGCAATATTTGGAGTTCTACCAGTAGACACAGCCCTACAAAAAACCCAATCTGATGCCATAGCTTTTGCGAACGTACTGGCGAGGTGCCTGATACTGTTGAATTGGAAGCAAGCTGCCCCACCTTCTCACACACAGTGAATCAGGGAGGTTATGCAACATCTTAAATTGGAGAAAATTAAGTTTATATTAAGAGGTTCCAAAGACAAGTTTCACAAGGTGTGGTTGCCCTTCATGGAGTACTTTGAGAACTTACATATCCAAACTTGGACATAGGTCAACATATCCCTTGTGTGTGTGTGTATGTGTTCCTTTTTTGTGTGTTTTTATTATTATTATTATTATTATTATTATTATTATTATTATTATTATTTTATTTATTTATTCTCTCTTTTCCTCATGAGTCATGGAGTACTGTTGTATCATTTCCTTCTTATGATTTATTGAATGTAATTACATAATTATTTATGATTTAATCCTTACTTATGTATACTTCCATATGTTTAACATTATTTTCTTTTCTGTTCTAAACTAAAAGCTGATAATAAAAATATATAAAAAATATTTAGTGACAGTAGCATTTGCACCAGCCTGTAAATATTGTAAATAAAAGTGTGCCCAGGCACTTAACAGTACCAGAAGTAGCCCTTGTGATTGCTTGCATTAGACTACACAAAATGCAAAATATGGCATAACTATAGACATTCCCCAGTACTGACTTATTTCTCATATACAAAATACCATAAAGTTTTATTTGATTACAAATTATTGTAATATTCTGTACACCACTCTAACACTCTGCATGCTATGATTTGACCTAAAATATCAAAGAGATTCAATCAAGTAAATGAGGACACCAGGTGCATAGCAAGCTTTCCAAATGACCGTATGCTGTTCCTGTGCTGAAGCAAGCTCAGAGATAGCTTTGACTTCAAGCACATAAATGGTTATGTACGTAAAGCTTCTGTAAATAGCAGCGTCCAGTGTAGATGCCCTTAGGTTTAAAATCTGTGCACATTCCCTTTGTAAAGCTTTTGTTCCAGTTAAAAAAAATTGAAAATAATTTTATGTAACTTTAAATGATCTTTGCAGAACCAGGGCCTTGGGCTAGACATACAGACTGTATTTTTTTTTTTCTTACAATATATCAATGCATTTACTCTCTATAATTTTGTGACTCAATTTTACTAACAGTCAAATCCTTTGAATATTACTGAGATAAAATTGTGACAACAAAATCTGGAGTTCACTAATAACCTGGAAAAATAATCTTTATAAGCACAAAAGAAGTTCTTCTACAACAAATATGCATGTTTAGCTGTGGATCTAGTAATAGCATAGATAAAATAGTGTTTATTGCAGTCCACAATTTTTCATATTGCTGTACAAAGTAGCTGTTGTTCATGACACTCCATAATAAATGTAACATTGTGTGTGTGTGTGTGTGTGTGTGTGTGTGTGTGTGTGTATACTTTATGAAATAATTTTATACAAGACAGCTTTTTGACACTCATGTAGATTTCCAAAAGGTTGGGAATTGAGTCTTCCTCTGTAAATGTGGTCTAGGTAATGGAGTAAATAAAGCACAGACTATAAAATGTTGTTTGTTTGTCTTATACAAATAATGGCATTAACAATGAAAACACACACACACACACACACACACACACACACACACACGCACGCACACACACACACACTATTTAATCTTAACTGTGACGAAACAAAAAATAACAGAATTAGTCATTATCAATTACTTAAACGGAGCATGAACAATCCTTTTGAAATATTTCCTTTTGTAGAACCCATCTGGAATTTCCCTATACAGGGAAAATGAGGCTGTATGGTCCAGTGGTTAAACTAAAGGGCTTCTAACCAGGAGGTCCCCGGTTCAAATCCCACCTCAGCCACTGACTCATTGTGTGACCCTGAGCAAGTCACTTCACCTCCTTGTGCTCCGTCTTTCGGGTGAGATGTAGTTGTAAGTGACTCTGCAGCGGATGCATAGTTCACACACCCTAGTCTCTGTAAGTCGCCTTGGATAAAGGCGTCTGCTAAATAAACAAATAATAATAAAAAGGCTGCACATCATAGGAGAAAATTACACTTGTCCATTCATTGCAGAAGATTCTCAAACTGAGCAAAATTATTTTGTTAGGTGTCAGGAGTAATTTTAGCAGATTCAGCCTTAATGTTTGCTTCAAGATGTCATAAATCCTTGGGCGGTCAATGTACATTTAAGTGTCATCTAAAGTGCTGTTGAATGGTTCCTTTAGAATCTAATTTCAGGATGATTGTGATCTTGTGCAGTTTGGCAGCGAAGCAAGGCTGTGGGAAATTATTTATTTTATAATAAGAGACAGCCTAGACGAGAGTATTAATGTGTTTTAAATCACAAAAATAAAGATTGTACTCATGAACTATTAAGTATAAAAATGTTTTAACTTTAGGTCTATGCTGTATGTTCTTTTCAAGGGGTGACATTTATGCATAATATAAGATGTACTTGAACCGAATCTTTGACCGTGATTTCTATCTGTTATTACAGTGCACATACTTGTCCCAACACTCTTTCTCCTGTATCACTAAATCAGATATCTATTTTGATTCTTTCAGATCGATTTTCAACATTCATGAAATATATTACTAAATATAGAAATATAACTCTTTTCTCTTCAGTGGAAGTCGGTTTGCTCTGGGAGTCCACAATTAGAATTACGAGGCTGAAGCACTGCCTGTGAAACTGTCATCCTGTCAGCAAGCTTGAACACCGTTGCATCTTTATTGCTGTGCGCTCTTCTTAACCAGCCACCCAGAGCATCTGAATAGAACTATCGCAATAGATCCTAGGCACTGTTCATGTGGAACTGATTTGTCTGTGGTTTATTGGGTAACTAAATGTGCTCCTTGGTTAACCTGGCTGAAAGCTGGCAGCAGGAAGAGATAAAATCTGTCATCTGAGCCACTGCGTAAAATAAAGCCATTAAGATGAATTACAGTTTTTGTATTATTATTATTATTATTATTGTTATATTTTAATTAAGTTTGTACTACTTGTATATTGAATACCTTAAACTGTATATTCATAAATTATATTTGTGTAATACAACAAATATCTGGAACTAAAAAAGCAAAAGACATTTTGTGTATAATTATCTAAACTTTACTGAACAGGGCAAAACTGAACATTAATTTAAGGAAAGCATATTTCAACTTTTTACTCAAAATCCGCATACAGAATTTTGAAATTACCCCCAAATAATTTGCCATTAATATTGTCTGCATCCTTTTGTTTTCCAGCAATTATTTAACTGTCAAGCACTGCGCAAACTGAGCATGCCCGACAATGATCTTTCCAGTCTGCCAGCCACCATCGCCAGCCTTGTAAACCTTAAGGAGCTAGACATCAGCAAAAACGGTAAGGTTTCTGACCAGCTGTTCTTTTTTCTAAGTTTTCATTCCATTTTCACTCAACTGGATTTAATTGAAATGTCTTTTCAAATATATAAAGAACTGGTGTATTGAATAAGGGTGGAAAGATGAATAGCAAATTCTGAATGCTGCCTAGCTCATTGCATTTGTACAATAGCTATGACATATATGTACAGTAGAACCTCAGAGATACGGTCACCATAGTTACGAACTGACCTGTCAACTGCACACCTCATTTGGAACCGGAAGTACGGAATCAGGCAGACGCAAGAAAAAAGAAGCAAACTGTAAACAAAATGGCAAGCGGTGAGAAGCTCAAAACTCGAAATGTTACAAAAACTCGACAGTGGCGTTAGCCTTAGCAATATAGCCCTAGAATATGGTATTGGGAAATCAAATGTCACCAATATTAGGAAAAGCCAGGAAAAAATAAAACAGTTTGCAAAAGAAGCCAAAGACAGCGGAGCAGTTAAAAGCAGGTGTATTGTACGCAAAGCTGCTGCTGCTGATTTTGATAAGGCAATGCATCTATGGTTTACACAGGCGAGATAAAAAGGCACTCCAATAAGTGGTGTGATGGTTATGGAAAAGGCAAAGTTACTCTACAAAGAGATCTATCCAGAGAAAGGTGAGGACCATTTTAAAGCAAGCACAGGGTGGCTCTGTCGGTTCAAAAATCGGCATGGAATAAGTCAGTTCCTGTCAGCTGACTCGAATGCCTCTGGTGAGTATAAAAACACTTTGAATTCATTTATTGAACAGCACAAATTTAACCAGGACCAAGTGTTTAATTGTGACGAGACGGGCCTGTACTGACACCTGCTTCCAAGTAAGACTCTGGCAGATAGTTCCGAAAAACAGGATAAGAATTTCAAATCCAGAAAAGATCAGGTCATGCTGATGGCTACTACTAACGCAAGCTGGGATTTCCATCTCCTTTTGGTGTTCATCACAAGAGTGCAAAACCTTGTTGCTTTGTAAACGTTACTATGTCAGCTCTACCTGCCCATTGCTATAGCCAGTGCAGAGCTTGGATGGATAAAGGCATTTTCTCCAACTGTTTTTTTAAGCACTTTGTTCCACTTGTAAAAGACTACCTTCGGTCAAAATCTTTACCTTTCCAAGCTGTGCTACTGATGGATAATGCTCCATCCCACCCTGCCATTGAAAATCTAGTGACGGAAGAGGGAAGCGTTCAGTGCTTGTTTTTGCCACCGAATGTCATCCAGCCAATGGACCAAGGCATTCTGAAAAACTTGAAATGTTGATAGAAGCAAAACCTCTTACAGCAATTATTGCTGGGATCAGTGTGGAGTTTAAATCTTACACTGATTTTTGTAAACAGCTGACAATCAAAGATGCTGTCTACATGTGTGCTAAGGCCTGGAGTGAAATTGGCATCTTTGAGACGCTCGTGGAATAAACTTTGTCCGGGTGATGAAACCGAACGGGATCATTTGGAAAACAATAATCAGAAAGAAATAAATCAACTAAAGAGTGCTTTGATACCTGTCTTCAATGGCTCGAACAACAGCCTGAAGCCACACCGATGAAACTAATGATGCTTCAAGAGCTCACACTTTGGCAGTACAAAAGCGTGTTGGCAAGCTAAAGCACAGTACCATTAAACATTGTTTTAAATCTAAAAGGAAGCTGGATCTGTGTTTGTGCTACATTTAAATTAAGACGGTTAAATTCAGCATTTTTTTTGCATAATAAACTTACACAGCTTTTCAAACTGTAATAATGAGTATTATGTCAATGTTAAATATTTGTGAAAGCAGAACCATAACGTTTTTTTCAGAGTTATGAACAACCTCCATTCCCAAGGTGTTCGTAACTGAGGTTCTACTGTAATTCCAAACAGTGTTGTGTGTGTTGATGGTGCAGCTGCGCACTTATTGAGGGACTTTACTTCAACTTGGTTATTCCACTAAGCCTTAATGCCCTTCAACTAATCAGATGTTCCTTGGCAATGTTTTAAATCCTGAAAGTACATGTTAAAAAGACCACACACCAAGATGCTGTGAAATGTTTGCTGACCAGCATTCTTAGTTATATTTAGTTGTGTTGACAATTTGCTGATTTGTGTGGTTACCTTTTCTGTATTTTCTTAAGGTCATAGCTAACAAAATCTTAACTATGTGCTTTCATTCACTATATAAGTCTCACTAATTAAAAAAAAAAAAAGTTCTCGATTGGCTTACTTCCAGGAAGTGCCCAAAGAGACCTTTAGTACATTGACATGCACAACATGTAAAATGTATGGAATTATTTTGTTAGCTACAAACACTTTAATTAAATGCATGTGTCTACTAAATGAATATTGTCTATTTGTCCTTATAGGTATTCAAGATTTTCCAGATAACATTAAATGCTGTAAATGTTTAACAATTATTGAAGCCAGTGTCAATCCAATTGCCAAGTAAGTACAGTACTGTCATAAGAAGCATTGCTGTGCCGTTATAGTCAGTAATCCATAATGCAGACTTAACCCACCATACATGAACAGAACATGAAGGATGGGTTTGATTTTTACTTAGAGATATATGTGTTGGGGGTTCCCGAGTGGTGCATCCAGTAAAAGGCGCTCAACATGGAGTGCAGGATGCATTCTATAGTCTGGACGTCGCGAGTTCGAGTCCAGGCTATTCCACAGCCGACCATGGATGGGAGCCCCCAGGGGGCGGCACACAATTGGCCGAGCGTCGCCCGGGGGGAGGGAGGGTTAGGTCGGCAAGGGTGTCCTCGGCTCACCGCGCACCAGCGACCCCTGTAGTCTGGCTGGGCGCCTGCTGGCTTGCCTGTAAGCTGCCCGAGAGCTTCATTGTCCTCCGACGTTGTAGCTCTTGGGTGGCTGCATGGTGAGTCCGCAGTGTGAAAAAAAGTGGTCGGCTGGCAGCACACGCTTCGGAGGACAGTGTGTGCTCGTCTTCGCCCATCCGAGTCAGTGCAGGGGTGGTAGCAGTGAGCTTAAAAAGCTTTAAAAATAAGCTTAAAAAATAATTGGCCATTCTAAATTGGGAGAAAATATAAAAATAATTGACAACGACTGAATTTATAAAAAAAAAGAGATATATGTGTTTAAGCTACAATAACTGTATATTGTAAAAAAAACAAAAAAACTTTGTTTTCTTTATTCTGCACAGGTGGAGTGTGCTTACATATCGACCGATGTATCGTGACAATCTTTAACGCTGAAAATAATAAGTGTTACACCCTGAGCCATCATTGTTACTAAGACTGACAATGGAATTTGTTGCTATTAGCCATCTAATGCTGACACTGGATGTTGTCTGTTGACCAATGTGCGCATTGGACAGTATGGTATTCAAAGTCCATAAAAAGATACAATGACAGCTTGGACGATGGCCCATCCCATGTCAGACATTGGTTAAATCTCTCAGCATTAGACAGCATTAGACAGCTACTGGGCATAGTCCAATTATAATATTAGATGATACATTATCTGTTTTCAAATCAGATGCACTAACAAACTTATATTCATATTATCAATGAACCGTTATTTCTGTATTAACTGTTGAATCCATGTTGAATAGTAAAATTAAAAAAATGCTGCTCCAGGGGAGTTTCATTTATGAGCTTCAGGCCACGAATGCATCGTGTACAAGAAGAGGACGGATACTAATAGTTTCTATTTTTTTCCAGAAAACTAAACAGAAAATGTAAGACAACACTTGTTCTGGGCATTGACAGCCAAGGATTAAGGTTTTGTCACATTGCCCGATTCTTCAGTTGTATTCTCAGGGCTTACTTTTTCATGCCATCACCATGGAAACTCACTCACATCTGAACTTAATTCTTAACTCCTGTTTTTCCAGACTCCCAGATGGCTTCACACAGCTGCTAAACTTAATGCAGCTCTACTTAAATGATGCCTTTCTGGAATATCTTCCTGCCAACTTCGGGAGGTAAGGAGCAAGAGTTCAGGGCAACTGTATACCCAGCCCTTATCTTTGTATCTTCATGTTTAAGAGGGGTCAACAGGTCTTCTTATCTAGAGGTCTGGGTTCAAATCCAGCTCAATTCACAAGTGAAAAGAGTTTCAGAAACTTAACTCCCAAGTGGGCTGCTCACATTTTTTGTGGTTTCTGTATATATGGGAACCCCTAACCCTTTTCTATTTATGGATCTTCCTCCTAGGCTTACCAAATTACGCATCTTGGAACTACGGGAAAATCACCTGAAAACTTTACCAAAGTAAGTAGTCTACTTCAACCCTGGGAGGTATATTCAAAACTGGAGTAAATGTACTCAATTTTAACATCAAAAAATGGGATTTGCTTTTTCAGTGCCAGAATTGTATTAGCAAAGATGAGTCACCAAGCTTTGAAAATAATGATCTAATTATTTTGTTTGTGGACAGGAATAAGAATTTGACTTCTGTCAACATGTTGCTACAGAGACATATCAATTGTTTTCCTGATATCTGGGCTAGTGTTTGTATTACGATTCCTTGCAGATTCCCCCACCCCACCCCTGCTCCCCAAAGGCATTGCATTTGTCATCGCCTTGGTGTGGGGCATGTTCTCCTGATATACATGTGTCCTTGTACCATCTGCTTTGCTGGTATTTCTTGGCCTGGACATGATAAGCTTCCCCATCATGCATGTTTACCGATATTAAATTTCAACTCAGGTCTCAGGTGTTGTCTCAGGTGTTTTTTGTCTCTTTGAACTGGAGTTCCATAGTTTTTTCACTAACATCTGCCATCTTCGTTGCTGCTGATGGTGTTGGGATGTGCAGATTTTACATAATTGATAAGTGCTACAGACCAGATGAAATTGCAGTGTCGAAAATGAAATATGACAGTCAGAAGTCGGATGACCTTCCAAAGCAGAACTTACAGAACTTTGGTAATTGCATTGGTTTTGACTATCAATGTTCTTGTTCTTTAAAAATCAATTTAATAAATGAATGTTCTTAAAACAGAGGCATGATATAGCTTTGGTATATAGACAAGAGACAACCCAAAGTGTTCAACTAGTCACTTATCTCCAGTTCATTTTTCACTAAGAGCACTGGGCTAACAGAACGCTTCAGTGGAGGCACTCTTAAACTTTAAACAGACTATGTTGATCATTCCTAAAATGCCTCATTATGCATCATCTCAATTCACTTGAAATCATTTATGTGTTAGTCTTTTTAGAAGCCTACTCAACTCCCCCACATTCCTCTATTTTTAGGAGGTTCACTCTCTGTACCAGAGCCAGTGATTGAACTCTGAAATGTTGCTGTTACCTTAAGTACAGCATCAGCTATTAGCCAGCCTACAGGACAATTCAATAAGGACATAGTATTTTGACCAGCTCCATAAAGATGTCCTTTACAAAAGGATTCAATTCAATTGGAATATATCAATAGTGAAGGTCCTCACTGGGGCATACAGATGAACCCGTTTTAATTCAGAAGCTTTTCTAATGTTATTCCTGTCTGCAGTTGCACAGGTCAGTGTGCTATGCCTGCTGTGTCAACATTTCAATCCAAATGTAACAGGACATGCTGCGTTAGGTAAAGCACTGTTGTTACTTTTGTTACTCTGCAGAACACATTACATTGAAAGAATGCTCAGGCTTTAGCATAACAACATTCTCACACATTTTCTATAAATGAAGTCAGTGTATCCATCCACAACATCCACAATGTGTTACAGGAAACAGAACCCCCCATGGTTCCCTATTGTATGTGCAGCATAGAAAGGGAGTGTAAGGCTCTGCTGGGAACTGGATTTATGCTCTAGTGGCTTTTCTTCTATTCATTCAAAGTGAAAGTTTGTAACCACTATGTATTTCGTTCACATATTTGATTTATTTCATATGTACAAACAATTCTTTCAGAGATTCTAGTCTCCTTACATTGATATAATATGCATCCATGCAAGTATTTAAACAGTATCCCTGTCTTCTTGCTTCAGCTCACATTTCATATTTCACATTGCTCAGTTCACCTCTTCCCCTTCTCCAGGCTGCAGGGGTGCAGGCGGTTTGATCCTTCAAGCCCAGCCTGTACTACAGTGGCTTTCATTTGCGATTTATCATATATATAAATCCCACGCAGTGCTATTTTTCATATTGCTAAATTAGAAATTGTTGCCAGCTTCTGGCAAGGTGGTAAATCTGCACAAGACAAAACAGGTTGCGATACATATTTCTCATTTCTGCCAACTGTGTCACAGACATTTTTTTTTTTTGCTTCCAATACATATACAGGTATTTCCAATTTGGATATTAGTCCCAGCACTCAATTATTATACATATTTTTTCCTTATTGAAATGTATTTTACTGTGCATTTAACTGCGTCGTATATTATTATTACACCAAGACTGAGAAAATATACCATAAAAAAACTCTGTAATAATAATAAAGACTACAGGTCTCAAAATGTTACAACTCTCCTATAATTATTAGTCATATTATATAAATATATGAAAGCAAAATGAAAAACAAATATTTAAATGGCTTGTGTATATAAACCTGCAAAACAAATATTGAAAATGCTGGTCTTAGGCACTCTTAAGCTTTAAACAGACTATGTTGATCATTCCTAAAATTCAAGGACACATAATATATCAGGAGAACATGCCCCACACCAAGGCGATGACAATACAACAAGTGGTGAATTCATTTACTACAAAAGCTCTTCAAGATGAACAATGCTTTTTCTTGCAATTTTCTTGTCTTAGTTTCATTTTTGTAAAGTTGCCTCACAAATCTAGAGTAAATAGCCATATTCAAAAAGTGATTATATTTTGGTAAATGTAGCATATAAACCCACCATCATCTCCCAAATAATAAAACTGTGTTTGTACAATGAACTGTCCAATATATGTGAATCCTTATTATTTGTTTATTTAACAGACGCCTTTATCCAAGGCGACTTACAGAGACTAGGGTGTGTGAACTATGCATCAGCTGCAGAGTCACTTACAACTACGTCTCACCCGAAAGACGGAGCACAAGGAGGTTAAGTGACTTGCTCAGGGTCACACAATGAGTCAGTGGCTGAGGTGGGATTTGAACCAGGGACCACCTGGTTACAAGCCCATTTCTTCAACCACTGGACCACACAGCCTCCTCATTGTTGGATAAGTGGTTTTGGTTCTTGGTCAGTGGTACTTTGAGAATAGCAAAAACAGGCTATTTTGACATTTGCAAAAATGGATTTACTTCAAACATAATAGGAACCAAGTTCGTACCTAGCTGTTTAATTGTAAAAAAAGTATCCAAATCCGATCAATACTTCAAGCTAGTGTTGTTGTCTTTAAAAAATAGATTTAACCTGATTGAACAATTAAAATAAAACTTAAACAGGATGTTCCTATAATAGTC